>NW_027192683.1:0-600000 GCF_949987515.2 Delphinus delphis | reverse complement strand
CCATTCCACGGGTTTCAACTACCCAGGTTTAAGGTATTCTTCCTTCAGCTAAAACATGCATGTGGAACCTAGAGTATGATCAACCATGTGATCGGGAGACGTGTTCAAATATGTCTCAGTTTTCCTCCCCTGGTACTCGGGTGCAACATTCCAGACGCTTTACTAACACTCTCCCGACTTGGAGAGTCAGTCCCTTTAACCTCCTGTTTGGCCCAGTTTGCAATTTCTGCGGAAGATGAACAGGAATAGCGAGAACCAATGAGAGGCTAGCTGGAGGTGTCTGGACGGGCAAATTTAACTCTCATTTCCCACCAGGAAGAGGAATTAACCAAAGGCTCAGTGTGCCGTGCCGGAACCAGATTAGGGCCTGAAGCCATCCTGCGGTGTTGCGGCCAGGTCACAAGAAAGCGAGTTGAAGAAAGGAGCTCAGGGGCACTGTAATTCACAAACCTGCAGAGTTATAAAAGACAGCTATCGTCCAAAAATAGACTGAAGTAAGGCTGCCAAGAGGACTTGAAAGCAGGGCAGAATTGCAGGAAACCGATTTCAGGAGGTAGACTGGAATTGCATTGAAAGCATAGGAAAAGAGGCAGAACGTCCACAATGATGCAATTGGCCAAAAAGGGCGTATGCGTTTTTTCCTGAATATATTCAGGAAAAAACGCATACGCCCTTTTTGGCCAACCAAGCAAGCTTGCAAAGGAAATCTGCACTACAATGAAGTCTCACTTCCCCCCGGTCAAAAGGGCCATCTGAAAAAAGTGTAAAATCCAGAAAGGCAGGACAGGCCATGGAGAACTGGGAGCCTTGTTATGCTGATGGGCGGGATGTAAATAGCCAACAGACACTCGGGAGAAGTGTATGGTGTTTCCTGAAACATCTAAAAAACAAAGCAACAGAGCCTAGGGCACTTCCACTTATGGTCCTATAGCATAGGGAAATTAAAATCAAAAAGACACAGCCACCCCAAAGTTTGGGCCGCCTCTGTTTACAAGAACCTCCTTTACAGTACAAGTTCAACATCGCAGAAAGTGAAAAATGGATAAAGAAGTTGTGGTATTTACTTACAAAGCAATATCACTCAGCAATGAAATCTGTGTCATCAGGCCCTTAGCAGCACAATGAGTGGATTCAGGTATGATGATTCTAACTGAAGTAAGTCACACAGAAAAAGAAACATCATAAGATATCAGTAATACACGGAATGGAAACTTGGCTACACAGGAACTGCATTCCAAAACAGAACAGGGTCTCAAATTTAGAAAACCAACTTATGCTTGCTTAAGGGGAAAGGTGAGTTGGGGTGCTGCATAAAACCAGAGATTGAAATGAGCACAGATAAAGTTCCTTAAGCCAAATATGGAATAGACAAGAGCTACTCCTTGCTCAACGAAATGGACTCAACACCCCATATTAAACGCCTAAGAATGTACCTGACTAGTAAGTATCTTAAAACCTATGGATTGCTATGTCTCCAAAAGAGAATCAAGCGTGTGTACAGGGGCATAAACGAAGCAGTGATAGGATTGGAGAGGTTCGGTGAGCAAATGAAGACCCTTTGAAGTCATATTGCATGGTACCCATTCCACGGGTCTCAACTCTCCAGGTTTAAGGTATTCTTCCTTCAGCTAAAACATGCATGTGGAACCCAGAGTATGATCAACCATGTGAACGGGAGACGTGTTCAAATATGTCTCAGTTTTCCTCCCCTGGTACTCGGGTGCAACATTCCAGACGCTTTACTAACACTCTCCCGACTTGGAGAGTCAGTCCCTTTAACCTCCTGTTTGGCCCAGTTTGCAGTTTCTTCGGAAGATGAACAGGAATAGCGAGAACCAATGAGAGACTAGCTGGAGGTGTCTGAACGGGCAAATTTAACTCTCATTTCCCACCAGGAAGAGGAATTAACCAAAGGCTCAGCGTGCCGTGCTGGAACCAGATTAGGGCCTGAAGCCATCCTGCGGTGTTGCGGCCAGGTCACAAGAAAGCGAGTTGAAGAAAGGAGCTCAGGGGCACTGTAATTCACAAACCTGCAGAGTTATAAATGACAGCTATCGTCCAAAAATAGACTGAAGTAAGGCTGCCAAGAGGACTTGAAAGCGGGGCAGAATTGCAGGAAACCGATTTCAGGAGGTAGACTGGAATTGCATTGAAAGCATAGGAAAAGAGGCAGAACGTCCACAATGATGCACTTGGCCAAAAAGGGCGTATGCTTTTTTTCCTGAATATATTCAGGAAAAAACGCATACGCCCTTTTTGGCCAACCAAGCAAGCTTGCAAAGGAAATATGCACTACAATGAAGTCTCACTTCCCCCCGGTCAAAAGGGCCATCTGAAAAAAGTGTAAAATCCAGAAAGGCAGGACAGGCCATGGAGAACTGGGAGCCTTGTTATGCTGATGGGCGGGATGTAAATTGCCAACAACCACTCGGGAGAAGTGTATGGTGTTTCCTGAAACATCTAAAAAACAAAGCAACAGAGCCTAGGGCACTTCCACTTATGGTCCTATAGCTTAGGGAAATTAAAACCAAAAAGACACAGCCACCCCAAAGTTTGGAACGGCTCTGTTTACAAGAACCTCGTTTACAGTACAAGTTCAACATCGCAGAAAGTGAAAAATGGATAAAGAAGTTGTGGTATTTACTTACAAAGCAATATCACTCAGCAATGAAATCTGTGTCATCAGGCCCTTAGCAGCACAATGAGTGGATTCAGGTATGATGATTCTAACTGAAATAAGTCACACAGAAAAGAAACATCATAAGATATCAGTAATACACGGAATGTACACTTGGCTACACAGGAACTGAATTACAGAACAGAACAGGGTCTCAAATTTAGAAAACCAACTTATGCTTGCTTAAGGGTAAAGGTGAGTTGGGGTGCTGCATAAAACCAGAGATTGAAATGAGCACAGATAAAGTACCTTAAGCCAAATATGGAATAGACAAGAGCTACTCCTTGCTCAACGAAATGGACTCAACACCCCATATTAAATGCCTAAGAATGTACCTGACTAGTAAGTATCTTAAAACCTATGGATTGCTATGTCTCCAAAAGAGAATCAAGCGTGTGTACAGGGGCATAAACGCAGCAGTGATAGGATTGGAGAGGTTCGGTGAGCAAATGAAGACCCTTTGAAGTCATATTGCATGGTACCCATTACACGGGTCTTAACTCTCCAGGTTTAAGGTATTCTTCCTTCAGCTAAAACATGCATGTGGAACCCAGAGTATGATCAACCATGTGAACGGGAGACGTGTTCAAATATGTCTCAGTTTTCCTCCCCTGGTACTCGGGTGCAACATTCCAGACGCTTTACTAACACTCTCCCCACTTGGAGAGTCAGCACCTTTAACCTCCTGTTTGGCCCAGTTTGCAATTTCTGCGGAAGATGAACAGGAATAGCGAGAACCAATGAGAGACTAGCTGGAGGTGTCTGGACGGGCAAATTTAACTCTCATTTCCCACCAGGAATAGGAAATAACCAAAGGCTCAGCGTGCCGTACCGGAACCAGATTAGGGCCTGAAGCCATCCTGCGGTGTTGCGGCCAGGTCACAAGAAAGCGAGTTGAAGAAAGGAGCTCAGGGGCACTGTAATGCACAAACCTGCAGAGTTATAAATGACAGCTATCGTCCAAAAATAGACTGAAGTAAGGCTGCCAAGAGGACTTGAAAGTGGGGCAGAATTGCAGGAAACCGATTTCAGGAGGTAGACTGGAATTGCATTGAAAGCATAGGAAAAGAAGCAGAACGTCCACAATGATGCACTTGGCCAAAAAGGGCGTATGCGTTTTTTCCTGAATATATTCAGGAAAAAACGCATACGCCCTTTTTGGCCAACCAAGCAAGCTTGCAAAGGAAATCTGCACTACAATGAAGTCTCACTTCCCCACGGTCAAAAGGGCCATCTGAAAAAAGTGTAAAATCCAGAAAGGCAGGACAGGCCATGGAGAACTGGGAGCCTTGTTATGCTGATGGGCGGGATGTAAATTGCCAACAACCACTCGGGAGAAGTGTATGGTGTTTCCTGAAACATCTAAAAAACAAAGCAACAGAGCCTAGGGCACTTCCACTTATGGTCCTATAGCTTAGGGAAATTAAAATAAAAAAGACACAGCCACCCCAAAGTTTGGAATGGCTCCGTTTACAAGAACCTCGTTTACAGTACAAGTTCAACATCGCAGAAAGTGAAAAATGGATAAAGAAGTTGTGGTATTTACTTACAAAGCAATATCACTCAGCAATGAAATCTGTGTCATCAGGCCCTTAGCAGCACAATGAGTGGATTCAGGTATGATGATTCTAACTGAAGTAAGTCACACAGAAAAAGAAACATCATAAGATATCAGTAGTACACGGAATGTAACCTTGGCTACACAGGAACTGAATTACAGAACAGAACAGGGACTCAAATTTAGAAAACCAACTTATGCTTGCTTAAGGGTAAAGGTGAGTTGGGGTGCTGCATAAAACCAGAGATTGAAATGAGCACAGATAAAGTTCCTTAAGTCAAATATGGAATAGACAAGAGCTACTCCTTGCTCAACGAAATGGACTCAACACCGCATATTAAACGCCTAAGAATGTACCTGACTAGTAAGTATCTTAAAACCTATGGATTGCTATGTCTCCGAAAGAGAATCAAGCATGTGTACAGGGGCATAAACGCAGCAGTGATAGGATTGGAGAGGTTCGGTGAGCAAATGAAGACCCTTTGAAGTCATATTGCATGGTACCCATTCCACGGGTTTCAACTACCCAGGTTTCAGGTATTCTTCCTTCAGCTAAAACATGCATGTGGAACCTAGAGTATGATCAACCATGTGATCGGGAGACGTGTTCAAATATGTCTCAGTTTTCGTACCCTGGTACTCGGGTGCAACATTCCAGACGCTTTACTAACACTCTCCCGACTTGGAGAGTCAGTCCCTTTAACCTCCTGTTTGGCCCAGTTTGCAATTTCTGCGGAAGATGAACAGGAATAGCGAGAACCAATGAGAGACTAGCTGGAGGTGTCTGGACGGGCAAATTTAACTCTCATTTCCCACCAGGAAGAGGAAATAACCAAAGGCTCAGCGTGCCGTACCGGAACCAGATTAGGGCCTGAAGCCATCCTGCGGTGTTGCGGCCAGGTCACAAGAAAGCGAGTTGAAGAAAGGAGCTCAGGGGCACTGTAATTCACAAACCTGCAGAGTTATAAATGACAGCTATCGTCCAAAAATAGACTGAAGTAAGGCTGCCAAGAGGACTTGAAAGCGGGGCAGAATTGCAGGAAACCGATTTCAGGAGGTAGACTGGAATTGCATTGAAAGCATAGGAAAAGAGGCAGAACGTCCACAATGATGCACTTGGCCAAAAAGGGCGTATGCGTTTTTTCCTGAATATATTCAGGAAAAAACGCATACGCCCTTTTTGGCCAACCAAGCAAGCTTGCAAAGGAAATCTGCACTACAATGAAGTCTCACTTCCCCCCGGTCAAAAGGGCCATCTGAAAAAAGTGTAAAATCCAGAAAGGCAGGACAGGCCATGGAGAACTGGGAGCCTTGTTATGCTGATGGGCGGGATGTAAATTGCCAACAACCACTCGGGATAAATGTATGGTGTTTCCTGAAACATCTAAAAAACAAAGCAACAGAGCCTAGGGCACTTCCACTTATGGTCCTATAGCTTAGGGAAATTAAAATCAAAAAGACACAGCCACCCCAAAGTTTGGAACGGCTCTGTTTACAAGAACCTCGTTTACAGTACAAGTTCAACATCGCAGAAAGTGAAAAATGGATAAAGAAGTTGTGGTATTTACTTACAAAGCAATATCACTCAGCAATGAAATCTGTGTCATCAGGCCCTTAGCAGCACAATGAGTGGATTCAGGTATGATGATTCTAACTGAAATAAGTCACACAGAAAAGAAACATCATAAGATATCAGTAATACACGGAATGTACACTTGGCTACACAGGAACTGAATTACAGAACAGAACAGGGTCTCAAATTTAGAAAACCAACTTATGCTTGCTTAAGGGTAAAGGTGAGTTGGGGTGCTGCATAAAACCAGAGATTGAAATGAGCACAGATAAAGTTCCTTAAGACAAATATGGAATAGACAAGAGCTACTCCTTGCTCAACGAAATGGACTCAACACCCCATATTAAATGCCTAAGAATGTACCTGACTAGTAAGTATCGTAAAACCTATGGATTGCTATGTCTCCAAAAGAGAATCAAGCGTGTGTACAGGGGCATAAACGCAGCAGTGATAGGATTGGAGAGGTTCGGTGAGCAAATGAAGACCCTTTGAAGTCATATTGCATGGTACCCATTACACGGGTCTTAACTCTCCAGGTTTAAGGTATTCTTCCTTCAGCTAAAACATGCATGTGGAACCCAATTATGATCAACCAGGTGAACGGGAGACGTGTTCAAATATGTCTCAGTTTTCCTCCCCTGGTACTCGGGTGCAACATTCCAGACGCTTTACTAACACTCTCCCCACTTGGAGAGTCAGCGCCTTTAACCTCCTGTTTGGCCCAGTTTGCAATTTCTGCGGAAGATGAACAGGAATAGCGAGAACCAATGAGAGACTAGCTGGAGGTGTCTGGACGGGCAAATTTAACTCTCATTTCCCACCAGGAAGAGGAAATAACCAAAGGCTCAGCGTTCCGTACCGGAACCAGATTAGGGCCTGAAGCCATCCTGCGGTGTTGCGGCCAGGTCACAAGAAAGTGAGTTGAAGAAAGGAGCTCAGGGGCACTGTAATTCACAAACCTGCAGAGTTATAAATCACAGCTATCGTCCAAAAATAGACTGAAGTAAGGCTGCCAAGAGGACTTGAAAGCGGGGCAGAATTGCAGGAAACCGATTTCAGGAGGTAGACTGGAATTGCATTGAAAGCATAGGAAAAGAAGCAGAACGTCCACAATGATGCACTTGGCCAAAAAGGGCGTATGCATTTTTTCCTGAATATATTCAGGAAAAAACGCATACGCCCTTTTTGGCCAACCAAGCAAGCTTGCAAAGGAAATCTGCACTACAATGAAGTCTCACTTCCCCACGGTCAAAAGGGCCATCTGAAAAAAGTGTAAAATCCAGAAAGGCAGGACAGGCCATGGAGAACTGGGAGCCTTGTTATGCTGATGGGCGGGATGTAAATTGCCAACAACCACTCGGGAGAAGTGTATGGTGTTTCCTGAAACATCTAAAAAACAAAGCAACAGAGCCTAGGGCACTTCCACTTATGGTCCTATAGCTTAGGGAAATTAAAATAAAAAAGACACAGCCACCCCAAAGTTTGGAATGGCTCCGTTTACAAGAACCTCGTTTACAGTACAAGTTCAACATCGCAGAAAGTGAAAAATGGATAAAGAAGTTGTGGTATTTACTTACAAAGCAATATCACTCAGCAATGAAATCTGTGTCATCAGGCCCTTAGCAGCACAATGAGTGGATTCAGGTATGATGATTCTAACTGAAGTAAGTCACACAGAAAAAGAAACATCATAAGATATCAGTAGTACACGGAATGTAACCTTGGCTACACAGGAACTGAATTACAGAACAGAACAGGGACTCAAATTTAGAAAACCAACTTATGCTTGCTTAAGGGTAAAGGTGAGTTGGGGTGCTGCATAAAACCAGAGATTGAAATGAGCACAGATAAAGTTCCTTAAGTCAAATATGGAATAGACAAGAGCTACTCCTTGCTCAACGAAATGGACTCAACACCGCATATTAAACGCCTAAGAATGTACCTGACTAGTAAGTATCTTAAAACCTATGGATTGCTATGTCTCCGAAAGAGAATCAAGCATGTGTACAGGGGCATAAACGCAGCAGTGATAGGATTGGAGAGGTTCGGTGAGCAAATGAAGACCCTTTGAAGTCATATTGCATGGTACCCATTCCACGGGTTTCAACTACCCAGGTTTCAGGTATTCTTCCTTCAGCTAAAACATGCATGTGGAACCTAGAGTATGATCAACCATGTGATCGGGAGACGTGTTCAAATATGTCTCAGTTTTCGTACCCTGGTACTCGGGTGCAACATTCCAGACGCTTTACTAACACTCTCCCGACTTGGAGAGTCAGTCCCTTTAACCTCCTGTTTGGCCCAGTTTGCAATTTCTGCGGAAGATGAACAGGAATAGCGAGAACCAATGAGAGACTAGCTGGAGGTGTCTGGACGGGCAAATTTAACTCTCATTTCCCACCAGGAAGAGGAAATAACCAAAGGCTCAGCGTGCCGTACCGGAACCAGATTAGGGCCTGAAGCCATCCTGCGGTGTTGCGGCCAGGTCACAAGAAAGCGAGTTGAAGAAAGGAGCTCAGGGGCACTGTAATTCACAAACCTGCAGAGTTATAAATGACAGCTATCGTCCAAAAATAGACTGAAGTAAGGCTGCCAAGAGGACTTGAAAGCGGGGCAGAATTGCAGGAAACCGATTTCAGGAGGTAGACTGGAATTGCATTGAAAGCATAGGAAAAGAGGCAGAACGTCCACAATGATGCACTTGGCCAAAAAGGGCATATGCGTTTTTTCCTGAATATATTCAGGAAAAAACGCATATGCCCTTTTTGGCCAACCAAGCAAGCTTGCAAAGGAAATCTGCACTACAATGAAGTCTCACTTCCCCCCGGTCAAAAGGGCCATCTGAAAAAAGTGTAAAATCCAGAAAGGCAGGACAGGCCATGGAGAACTGGGAGCCTTGTTATGCTGATGGGCGGGATGTAAATTGCCAACAGACACTGGGGAGAAGTGTATGGTGTTTCCTGAAACATCTAAAAAACAAAGCAACAGAGCCTAGGGCACTGCCACTTATGGTCCTATAGCTTAGGGAAATTAAAATCAAAAAGACACAGCCACCCCAAAGTTTGGGACGCCTCTGTTTACAAGAACCTCATTTACAGTACAAGTTCAACATCGCAGAAAGTGAAAAATGGATAAAGAAGTTGTGGTATTTACTTACAAAGCAATATCACTCAGCAATGAATTCTATGTCATCAGGCCCTTAGCATCACAATGAGTGGATTCAGGTATGATGATTCTAACTGAAATAAGTCACACAGAAAAAGAAACATCATAAGATATCAGTAATACACGGAATGTAAACTTGGCTACACAGGAACTGAATTACAGAACAGAACAGGGTCTCAAATTTAGAAAACCAACTTATGCTTGCTTAAGGGGAAAGGTGAGTTGGGGTGCTGCATAAAACCAGAGATTGAAATGAGCACAGATAAAGTTCCTTAAGCCAAATATGGAATAGACAAGAGCTACTCCTTGCTCAACGAAATGGACTCAACACCCCATATTATACCCCTAAGAATGTACCTGACTAGTAAGTATCTTAAAACCTATGGATTGCTATGTCTCCAAAAGAGAATCAAGCATGTGTACAGGGGAATAAACGCAGCAGTGATAGGATTGGAGAGGTTCGGTGAGCAAATGAAGACCCTTTGAAGTCATATTGCATGGTACCCATTACACGGGTCTCAACTCTCCAGGTTTAAGGTATTCTTCCTTCAGCTAAAACATGCATGTGGAACCCAGAGTATGATCAACCATGTGAACGGGAGACGTGTTCAAATATGTCTCAGTTTTCCTCCCCTGGTACTCGGGTGCAACATTCCAGACGCTTTACTAACACTCTCCCGACTTGGAGAGTCAGTCCCTTTAACCTCCTGTTTGGCCCAGTTTGCAATTTCTGCGGAAGATGAACAGGAATAGCGAGAACCAATGAGAGGCTAGCTGGAGGTGTCTGGACGGGCAAATTTAACTCTCATTTCCCACCAGGAAGAGGAATTAACCAAAGGCTCAGCATGCCGGGCCGGAACCTGATTAGGGCCTGAAGCCATCCTGCGGTGTTGCGGCCAGGTCACAAGAAAGCGAGTTGAAGAAAGGAGCTCAGGGGCACTGTAATTCACAAACCTGCAGAGTTATAAATGACAGCTATCGTCCAAAAATAGACTGAAGTAAGGCTGCCAAGAGGACTTGAAAGCGGGGCAGAATTGCAGGAAACCGATTTCAGGAGGTAGACTGGAATTGCATTGAAAGCATAGGAAAAGAGGCAGAACGTCCACAATGATGCACTTGGCCAAAAAGGGCGTATGCGTTTTTTCCTGAATATATTCAGGAAAAAACGCATACGCCCTTTTTGGCCAACCAAGCAAGCTTGCAAAGGAAATCTGCACTACAATGAAGTCTCACTTCCCCCCGGTCAAAAGGGCCATCTGAAAAAAGTGTAAAATCCAGAAAGGCAGGACTGGCCATGGAGAACTGGGAACCTTGTTATGCTGATGGGCGGGATGTAAATTGCCAACAGACACTCGGGAGAAGTGTATGGTGTTTCCTGAAACATCTAAAAAACAAAGCAACAGAGCCTAGGGCAATGCCACTTATGGTCCTATAGCTTAGGGAAATTAAAATCAAAAAGACACAGCCACCCCAAAGTTTGGGACGCCTCTGTTTACAAGAACCTCGTTTACAGTACAAGTTCAACATCGCAGAAAGTGAAAAATGGATAAAGAAGTTGTGGTATTTACTTACAAAGCAATATCACTCAGCAATTAATTCTATGTCATCAGGCCCTTAGCATCACAATGAGTGGATTCAGGTATGATGATTCTAACTGAAATAAGTCACACAGAAAAAGAAACATCATAAGATATCAGTAATACACGGAATGTAACTTGGCTACACAGGAACTGAATTACAGAACAGAACAGGGTCTCAAATTTAGAAAACCAACTTATGCTTGCTTAAGGGGAAAGGTGAGTTGGGGTGCTGCATAAAACCAGAGATTGAAATGAGCACAGATAAAGTTCCTTAAGCCAAATATGGAATAGACAAGAGCTACTCCTTGCTCAACGAAATGGACTCAAAACCCCATATTAAACCCCTAAGAATGTACCTGACTAGTAAGTATCTTAAAACCTATGGATTGCTATGTCTCCAAAAGAGAATCAAGCGTGTGTACAGGGGCATAAACGCAGCAGTGATAGGATTGGAGAGGTTCGGTGAGCAAATGAAGACCCTTTGAAGTCATATTGCATGGTACCCATTACACGGGTCTCAACTCTCCAGGTTTAAGGTATTCTTCCTTCAGCTAAAACATGCATGTGGAACCCAGAGTATGATCAACCATGTGAACGGGAGACGTGTTCAAATATGTCCCAGTTTTCTTCCCCTGGTACTCGGGTGCAACATTCCAGACGCTTTACTAACACTCTCCAGACTTGGAGAGTCAGTCCCTTTAACCTCCTGTTTGGCCCAGTTTGCAATTTCTGCGGAAGATGAACAGGAATAGCGAGAACCAATGAGAGGCTAGCTGGAGGTGTCTGGACGGGCAAATTTAACTCTCATTTCCCACCAGGAAGAGGAATTAACCAAAGGCTCAGCATGCCGGGCCGGAACCAGATTAGGGCCTGAAGCCATCCTGCGGTGTTGCGGCCAGGTCACAAGAAAGCGAGTTGAAGAAAGGAGCTCAGGGGCACTGTAATTCACAAACCTGCAGAGTTATAAATGACAGCTATCGTCCAAAAATAGACTGAAGTAAGGCTGCCAAGAGGACTTGAAAGCGGGGCAGAATTGCAGGAAACCGATTTCAGGAGGTAGACTGGAATTGCATTGAAAGCATAGGAAAAGAGGCAGAACGTCCACAATGATGCACTTGGCCAAAAAGGGCGTATGCGTTTTTTCCTGAATATATTCAGGAAAAAATGCATACGCCCTTTTTGGCCAACCAAGCAAGCTTGCAAAGGAAATCTGCACTACAATGAAGTCTCACTTCCCCCCGGTCAAAAGGGCCATCTGAAAAAAGTGTAAAATCCAGAAAGGCAACAGGCCATTGAGAACTGGGAGCCTTGTTATGCTGATGGGCGGGATGTAAATTGCCAACAGACACTTGGGAGAAGTGTATGGTGTTTCCTGAAACATCTAAAAAACAAAGCAACAGAGCCTAGGGCACTTCCACTTATGGTCCTATAGCTTAGGGAAATTAAAATCAAAAAGACACAGCCACCCCAAAGTTTGGAACGGCTCTGTTTACAAGAACCTCGTTTACAGTACAAGTTCAACATCGCAGAAAGTGAAAAATGGATAAAGAAGTTGTAGTATTCACTTACAAAGCAATATCACTCAGCAATGAAATCTGTGTCATCAGGCCCTTAGCATCACAATGAGTGGATTCAGGTATGATGATTCTAACTGAAATAAGTCACACAGAAAAAGAAACATCATAAGATATCACTAATACACGGAATGTAAACTTGGCTACACAGGAACTGAATTCCAAAACAGAACAGGGTCTTAAATTTAGAAAACCAACTTATGCTTGCTTAAGGGGAAAGGTGAGTTGGGTTGCTGCATAAAACCAGAGATTGAAATGAGCACAGATAAAGTTCCTTAAGCCAAATATGAAATAGACAAGAGCTACTCCTTGCTCAACGAAATGGACTCAACACCGCATATTAAACGCCTAAGAATGTACCTGACTAGTAAGTATCTTAAAACCTATGGATTGCTATGTCTCCAAAAGAGAATCAAGCGTGTGTACAGGGGCATAAACGCAGCAGTGATAGGATTGGAGAGGTTCGGTGAGCAAATGAAGACCCTTTGAATTCATATTGCATGGTACCCATTCCACGGGTTTCAACTACCCAGGTTTTAGGTATTCTTCCTTCAGCTAAAACATGCATGTGGAACCCAAGTATGATCAACCATGTGAACGGGAGACGTGTTCAAATATGTCTCAGTTTTCCTCCCCTGGTACTCGGGTGCAACATTCCAGACGCTTTACTAACACTCTCCCCACTTGGAGAGTCAGCGCCTTTAACCTCCTGTTTGGCCCAGTTTGCAATTTCTGCGGAAGATGAACAGGAATAGCGAGAACCAATGAGAGGCTAGCTGGAGGTGTCTGGACGGGCAAATTTAACTCTCATTTCCCACCAGGAAGAGGAAATAACCAAAGGCTCAGCGTTCCGTACCGGAACCAGATTAGGGCCTGAAGCCATCCTGCGGTGTTGCGGCCAGGTCACAAGAAAGCGAGTTGAAGAAAGGAGCTCAGGGGCACTGTAATTCACAAACCTGCAGAGTTATAAATGACAGCTATCGTCCAAAAATATACTGAAGTAAGGCTGCCAAGAGGACTTGAAAGCGGGGCAGAATTGCAGGAAACCGATTTCAGGAGGTAGACTGGAATTGCATTGAAAGCATAGGAAAAGAGGCAGAACGTCCACAATGATGCACTTGGCCAAAAAGGGCGTATGCGTTTTTTCCTGAATATATTCAGGAAAAAACGCATACGCCCTTTTTGGCCAACCAAGCAAGCTTGCAAAGGAAATCTGCACTACAATGAAGTCTCACTTCCCCCCGGTCAAAAGGGCCATCTGAAAAAAGTGTAAAATCCAGAAAGGCAGGACAGGCCATGGAGAACTGGGAGCCTTGTTATGCTGATGGGCGGGATGTAAATTGCCAACAACCACTCGGGAGAAGTGTATGGTGTTTCCTGAAACATCTAAAAAACAAAGCAACAGAACCTAGGGCACTTCCACTTATGGTCCTATAGCTTAGGGAAATTAAAACCAAAAAGACACAGCTACCCCAAACTTTGGAACGGCTCTGTTTACAAGAACCTCGTTTACAGTACAAGTTCAACATCGCAGAAAGTGAAAAATGGATAAAGAAGTTGTGGTATTTACTTACAAAGCAATATCACTCAGCAATGAAATCTGTGTCATCAGGCCCTTAGCAGCATAATGAGTGGATTCAGGTATGATGATTCTAACTGAAGTAAGTCACACAGAAAAAGAAACATCATAAGATATCACTAATACACGGAATGTAAACTTGGCTACACAGGAACTGAATTACAGAACAGAACAGGGTCTCAAATTTAGAAAACCAACTTATGCTTGCTTAAGGGTAAAGGTGAGTTGGGGTGCTGCATAAAACCAGAGATTGAAATGAGCACAGATAAAGTTCCTTAAGCCAAATATGGAATAGACAAGAGCTACTCCTTGCTCAACGAAATGGACCCAACACCCCATATTAAACGCCTAAGAATGTACCTGACTAGTAAGTATCTTGAAACCTATGGATTGCTATGTCTCCGAAAGAGAATCAAGCATGTGTACAGGGGCATAAACGCAGCAGTGATAGGATTGGAGAGGTTCGGTGAGCAAATGAAGACCCTTTGAAGTCATATTGCATTGTACCCATTACACGGGTTTCAACTACCCAGGTTTTAGGTATTCTTCCTTCAGATAAAATATGCATGTGGAACCCAGAGTATGATCAACCATGTGAACGGGAGACGTGTTCAAATATGTCTCAGTTTTCCTCCCCTGGTACTCGGGTGCAACATTCCAGACGCTTTACTAACACTCTCCCCACTTGGAGAGTCAGCGCCTTTAACCTCCTGTTTGGCCCAGTTTGCAATTTCTGCGGAAGATAAACAGGAATAGCGAGAACCAATGAGAGACTAGCTGGAGGTGTCTGGACGGGCAAATTTAACTCTCATTTCTGACCAGGAAGAGGAAATAACCAAAGGCTCAGCGTGCCGTACCGGAACCAGATTAGGGCCTGAAGCCATCCTGCGGTGTTGCGGCCAGCTCACAAGAAAGCGAGTTGAAGAAAGGAGCTCAGGGGCACTGTAATTCACAAACCTGCAGAGTTATAAATGACAGCTATCGTCCAAAAATAGACTGAAGTAAGGCTGTCAAGAGGACTTGAAAGCGGGGCAGCATTGCAGGAAACCGATTTCAGGAGGTAGACTGAAATTGCATTGAAAGCATAGGAAAAGAGGCAGAACGTCCACAATGATGCACTTGGCCAAAAAGGGCGTATGCGTTTTTTCGTGAATATATTCAGGATAAAACGCATATGCCCTTTTTGGCCAACCAAGCAAGCTTGCAAAGGAAATCTGCACTACAATGAAGTCTCACTTCCCCCCGGTCAAAAGGGCCATCTGAAAAAAGTGTAAAATCCAGAAAGGCAGGACAGGCCATGGAGAACTGGGAGCCTTGTTATGCTGATGGGCGGGATGTAAATTGCCAACAGACACTCGGGAGAAGTGTATGGTGTTTCCTGAAACATCTGAAAAACAAAGCAACAGAGCCTAGGGCACTGCCACTTATGGTCCTATAGCTTAGGGAAATTAAAATCAGAAAGACACAGCCACCCCAAAGTTTGGGACACCTCTGTTTACAAGAACCTTGTTTACAGTACAAGTTCAACATCGCAGAAAGTGAAAAATGGATAAAGAAGTTGTGGTATTTACTTACAAAGCAATATCACTCAGCAATGAAATCTATGTCATCAGGCCCTTAGCATCACAATGAGTGGATTCAGGTATGATGATTCTAACTGAAATAAGTCACACAGAAAAAGAAACATCATAAGATATCAGTAATACACGGAATGTAAACTTGGCTACACAGGAACTGAATTACAGAACAGAACAGGGTCTCAAATTTAGAAAACCAACTTATGCTTGCTTAAGGGTAAAGGTGAGTTGGGGTGCTGCATAAAACCAGAGATTGAAATGAGCACAGATAAAGTTCCTTAAGTCAAATATGGAATAGACAAGAGCTACTCCTTGCTCAACGAAATGGACTCAACACCGCATATTAAACGCCTAAGAATGTACCTGACTAGTAAGTATCTTAAAAGCTATGGATTGCTATGTCTCCGAAAGAGAATCAAGCATGTGTACAGGGGCATAAACGCAGCAGTGATAGGATTGGAGAGGTTCGGTGAGCAAATGAAGACCCTTTGAAGTCATATTGCATGGTACCCATTACACGGGTCTGAACTCTCCAGGTTTAAGGTATTCTTCCTTCAGCTAAAACATTCATGTGGAACCCAAGTATGACCAACCATGTGAACGGGAGACGTGTTCAAATATGTCTCAGTTTTCCTCCCCTGGTACTCGGGTGCAACATTCCAGACGCTTTACTAACACTCTCCCCACTTGGAGAGTCAGCGCCTTTAACCTCCTGTTTGGCCCAGTTTGCAATTTCTGCGGAAGATGAACAGGAATAGCGAGAACCAATGAGAGACTAGCTGGAGGTGTCTGGACGGGCAAATTTAACTCTCATTTCCCACCAGGAAGAGGAAATAACCAAAGGCTCAGCATGCCGGGCCGGAACCAGATTAGAGCCTGAAGCCATCCTGCGGTGTTGCGGCCAGGTCACAAGAAAGTGAGTTGAAGAAAGGAGCTCAGGGGCACTGTAATTCACAAACCTGCAGAGTTATAAATGACAGCTATCGTCCAAAAATAGACTGAAGTAAGGCTGCCAAGAGGACTTGAAAGCGGGGCAGAATTGCAGGAAACCGATTTCAGGAGGTAGACTGGAATTGCATTGAAAGCATAGGAAAAGAGGCAGAACGTCCACAATGATGCACTTGGCCAAAAAGGGCGTATGCGTTTTTTCCTGAATATATTCAGGAAAAAACGCATACGCCCTTTTTGGCCAACCAAGCAAGCTTGCAAAGGAAATCTGCACTACAATGAAGTCTCACTTCCCCCCGGTCAAAAGGGCCATCTGAAAAAAGTGTAAAATCCAGAAAGGCAGGACAGGCCATGGAGAACTGGGAGCCTTGTTATGCAGAAGGGCGGGATGTAAATTGCCAACAAACACTCGGGAGAAGTGTATGGTGTTTCCTGAAACATCTAAAAAACAAAGCAACAGAACCTAGGGCACTTCCACTTATGGTCCTATAGCTTAGGGAAATTAAAATCAAAAAGACACAGCCACCCCAAAGTTTGGAACGGCTCTGTTTACAAGAACCTCGTTTACAGTACAAGTTCAACATCACAGAAAGTGAAAAATGGATAAAGAAGTTGTGGTATTTACTTACAAAGCAATATCATTCAGCAATGAAATCTGTGTCATCAGGCCCTTAGCAGCACAATGAGTGGATTCAGGTATGATGATTCTAACTGAAATAAGTCACACAGAAAAAGAAACATCATAAGATATCAGTAATACACGGAATGGAAACTTGGCTACACAGGAACTGAATTACAGAACAGAACAGGGTCTCAAATTTAGAAAACCAACTTATTCTTGCTTAAGGGTAAAGGTGAGTTGGGGTGCTGCATAAAACCAGAGATTGAAATGAGCACAGATAAAGTTCCTTAAGCCAAATATGGAATAGACAAGAGCTACTCCTTGCTCAACGAAATGGACTCAACACCCCATATTAAACGCCTAAGAATGTACCTGACTAGTAAGTATCTTAAAACCTATGGATTGCTATGTCTCCAAAAGAGAATCAAGCATGTGTACAGGGGCATAAACGCAGCAGTGATAGGATTGTAGAGGTTCGGTGAGCAAATGAAGACCCTTTGAAGTCATATTGCATGGTACCCATTCCACGGGTTTCAACTACCCAGGTTTAAGGTATTCTTCCTTCAGCTAAAACATGCATGTGGAACCTAGAGTATGATCAATCATGTGATCGGGAGACGTGTTCAAATATGTCTCAGTTTTCCTTCCCTGGTACTCGGGTGCAACATTCCAGACGCTTTACTAACACTCTCCCCACTTGGAGAGTCAGTCCCTTTAACCTCCTGTTTGGCCCAGTTTGTAATTTCTGCGGAAGATGAACAGGAATAGCGAGAACCAATGAGAGGCTAGCTGGAGGTGTCTGGACGGGCAAATTTTACTCTCATTTCCCACCAGGAAGAGGAATTAACCAAAGGCTCAGCATGCCGGGCCGGAACCAGATTAGGGCCTGAAGCCATCCTGCGGTGTTGCGGCCAGGTCACAAGAAAGCGAGTTGAAGAAAGGAGCTCAGGGGCACTGTAATTCACAAACCTGCAGAGTTATAAATGACAGCTATCGTCCAAAAATAGACTGAAGTAAGGCTGCCAAGAGGACTTGAAAGCGTGGCAGAATTGCAGGAAACCGATTTCAGGACATAGACTGGAATTGCTTTGAAAGCATAGGAAAAGAGGCAGAACGTCCACAATGATGCACTTGGCCAAAAAGGGCGTATGCGTTTTTTCCTGAATATATTCAGGAAAAAACGCATACGCCCTTTTTGGCCAAACAAGCAAGCTTGCAAAGGAAATCTGCACTACAATGAAGTCTCACTTCCCCCCGGTCAAAAGGGCCATCTGAAAAAAGTGTAAAATCCAGAAAGGCAGGACAGGCCATGGAGAACTGGGAGCCTTGTTATGCTGATGGGCGGGATGTAAATTGCCAACAGACACTCGGGAGAAGTGTATGGTGTTTCTTGAAACATCTAAAAAACAAAGCAACAGAGCCTAGGGCACTGCCACTTATGGTCCTATAGCTTAGGGAAATTAAAATCAAAAAGACACAGCCACCCCAAAGTTTGGGACGCCTCTGTTTACAAGAACCTCGTTTACAGTACAAGTTCAACATCGCAGAAAGTGAAAAATGGATAAAGAAGTTGTGGTATTTACTTACAAAGCAATATCACTCAGCAATGAAATCTAT
Organism: Delphinus delphis; assembly: GCF_949987515.2. Lineage (NCBI taxonomy): Eukaryota > Metazoa > Chordata > Mammalia > Artiodactyla > Delphinidae > Delphinus > Delphinus delphis. The sequence continues at coordinate 581,530 of NW_027192683.1, read as the reverse complement.
GTCATCAGGCCCTTAGCATCGCAATGAGTGGATTCAGGTATGATGATTCTAACTGAAATAAGTCACACAGAAAAAGAAACATCATAAGATATCAGTAATACACGGAATGGAAATTTGGCTACACAGGAACTGAATTACAGAACAGAACAGGGTCTCAAATTTAGAAAACCAACTTATGCTTGCTTAAGGGTAAAGGTGAGTTAGGGTGCTGCAGAAAACCAGAGATTGAAATGAGCACAGATAAAGTTCCTTAAGTCAAATATGGAATAGACAAGAGCTACTCCTTGCTCAACGAAATGGACTCAACACCGCATATTAAACGCCTAAGAATGTACCTGACTAGTAAGTATCGTAAAACCTATGGATTGCTATGTCTCCAAAAGAGAATCAAGCATGTGTACAGGGGCATAAACGCAGCAGTGATAGGATTGGAGAGGTTCGGTGAGCAAATGAAGACCCTTTGAAGTCATATTGCATGGTACCCATTCCACGGGTTTCAACTACCCAGGTTTAAGGTATTCTTCCTTCAGCTAAAACATGCATGTGGAAGCTAGAGTATGATCAACCATGTGAACGGGAGTCGTGTTCAAATATGTCTCAGTTTTCGTACCGTGGTACTCGGGTGCAACATTCCAGACGCTTTACTAACACTCTCCCGACTTGGAGAGTCAGTCCCTTTAACCTCCTGTTTGGCCCAGTTTGCAATATCTGTGGAAGATGAACAGGAATAGCGAGAACCAATGAGAGGCTAGCTGGAGGTGTCTGGACGGGCAAATTTAACTCTCATTTCCCACCAGGAAGAGGAATTAACCAAAGGCTCAGCGTGCCGTGCCGGAACCATATTAGGGCCTGAAACCATCCTGCGGTGTTGCGGCCAGCTCAAAAGAAAGCGAGTTGAAGAAAGGAGCTCAGGGGCACTGTAATTCACAAAACTGCAGAGTTATAAATGACAGCTATCGTCCAAAAATAGACTGAAGTAAGGCTGCCAAGAGGACTTGAAAGCGGGGCAGAATTGCAGGAAACCGATTTCAGGAGGTAGACTGGAATTGCATTGAAAGCATAGGAAAAGAGGCAGTACGTCCACAGTGATGCACTTGGCCAAAAAGGGCATATGCGTTTTTTCCTGAATATATTCAGGAAAAAACGCATACGCACTTTTTGGCCAACCAAGCAAGCTTGCAAAGGAAATCTGCACTACAATGAAGTCTCACTTCACCCCGGGCAAAAGGGCCATCTGAAAAAACTGTAAAATCCAGAAAGGCAGGACAGGCCATGGAGAACTGGGAGCCTTGTTATGCTGATGGGCGGGATGTAAATTGCCAACAACCACTCGGGAGAAGTATATGGTGTTTCCTGAAACATCTAAAAAACAAAGCAACAGAGCCTAGGGCACTTCCACTTATGGTCCTATAGCTTAGGGAAATTAAAATAAAAAAGACACAGCCACCCCAAAGTTTGGGACGCCTCCGTTTACAAGAACCTCGTTTACCATACAAGTTCAATAAAACAGAAAGTGAAAAATGGATAAAGAAGTTGTGGTATTTACTTACAATGCAGTATCACTCAGCAATGAAATCTATGTCATCAGGCCCGTAGCAGCATAATGAGTGGATTCAGGTACGATGATTCTAACTGAAATAAGTCACACAGAAAAAGAAACATCATAAGATATCACTAATACACGGAATGTAAACTTGGCTACACAGGAACTGCATTCCAAAACAGAACAGGGTCTCAAATTTAGAAAACCAACTTATGCTTGCTTCAGGGGAAAGGTGAGTTGGGGTGCTGCATAAAACCAGAGATTGAAATGAGCACAGATAAAGTTCCTTAAGTCAAATATGGAATAGACAAGAGCTACTCCTTGCTCAACGAAATGGACTCAACACCCCATATTAAACGCCTAAGAATGTACCTGACTAGTAAGTATCTTAAAACCTATGGATTCCTATGTCTCCAAAAGAGAATCAAGCATGTGTACAGGGGCATAAACGCAGCAGTGATAGGATTGGAGAGGTTCGGTGAGCAAATGAAGACCCTTTGAAGTCATATTGCATGGTACCCATTCCACGGGTTTCAACTACCCAGGTTTAAGGTATTCTTCCTTCAGCTAAAACATGCATGTGGAACCTAGAGTATGATCAACCATGTGATCGGGAGACGTGTTCAAATATGTCTCAGTTTTCCACCCCTGGTACTTGGGTGCAACATTCCAGACGCTTTACTAACACTCTCCCCACTTGGAGAGTCAGTCCCTTTAACCTCCTGTTTGGCCCAGTTTGCAATTTCTGCGGAAGATGAACAGGAATAGGAGAACCAATGGGAGGCTAGCTGGAGGTGTCTGGACGGGCAAATTTAACTCTCATTTCCCACCAGGAAGAGGAATTAACCAAAGGCTCAGCGTGCCGTGCCGGAACCAGATTAGGGCCTGAAGCCATCCTGCGGTGTTGCGGCCAGGTCACAAGAAAGCGAGTTGAAGAAAGGAGCTCACGGGCACTGTAATTCACAAACCTGCAGAGTTATAAATGACAGCTATCGTCCAAAAATAGACTGAAGTAAGGCTGCCAAGAGGACTTGAAAGCGGGGCAGAATTGCAGGAAACCGATTTCAGGAGGTAGACTGGAATTGCATTGAAAGCATAGGAAAAGAGGCAGAACGTCCACAATGATGCACTTGGCCAAAAAGGGCGTATGCGTTTTTTCCTGAATATATTCAGGAAAAAACGCATACGCCCTTTTTGGCCAACCAAGCAAGCTTGCAAAGGAAATCTGCACTACAATGAAGTCTCACTTCCCCCCGGTCAAAAGGGCCATCTGAAAAAAGTGTAAAATCCAGAAAGGCAGGACAGGCCATGGAGAACTGGGAGCCTTGTTATGCTGATGGGCGGGATGTAAATTGCCAACAGACACTTGGGAGAAGTGTATGGTGTTTCCTGAAACATCTAAAAAACAAAGCAACAGAGCCTAGGGCACTGCCACTTATGGTCCTATAGCTTAGGGAAATTAAAATCAAAAAGACACAGCCACCCCAAACTTTCGAACAGCTCTGTTTACAAGAACCTCGTTTACAGTACAAGTTCAACATCGCAGAAAGTGAAAAATGGATAAAGAAGTTGTGGTATTTACTTACAAAGCAATATCACTCAGCAATGAAATCTGTGTCATCAGGCCCGTAGCAGCACAATGAGTGGATTCAGGTATGATGATTCTAACTGAAATAAGTCACACAGAAAAGAAACATCATAAGATATCAGTAATACACGGAATGTAAACTTGGCTACACAGGAACTGAATTACAGAACAGAACAGGGTCTCAAATTTAGAAAACCAACTTATGCTTGCTTAAGGGTAAAGGTGAGTTGGGGTGCTGCATAAAACCAGAGATTGAAATGAGCACAGATAAAGGTCCTTAAGTCAAATATGGAATAGACAAGAGCTACTCCTTGCTCAACGAAATGGACTCAACACCGCATATTAAACGCCTAAGAATGTACCTGACTAGTAAGTATCGGAAAACCTATGGATTGCTATGTCTCCAAAAGAGAATCAAGCATGTGTACAGGGGCATAAACGCAGCAGTGATAGGATTGGAGAGGTTCGGTGAGCAAATGAAGACCCTTTGAAGTCATATTGCATGGTACCCATTACACGGGTCTCAACTCTCCAGGTTTAAGGTATTCTTCCTTCAGCTAAAACATGCATGTGGAACCTAGAGTATGATCAACCATGTGATCGGGAGACGTGTTCAAATATGTCTCAGTTTTCCTCCCCTGGTACTCGGGTGCAACATTCCAGACGCTTTACTAACACTCTCCCGAATTGGAGAGTCAGTCCCTTTAACCTCCTGTTTGGCCCAGTTTGCAATTTCTGCGGAAGATGAACAGGAATAGCGAGAACCAATGAGAGACTAGCTGGAGGTGTCTGGACGGGCAAATTTAACTCTCATTTCCCACCAGGAAGAGGAATTAACCAAAGGCTCAGCGTGCCGTGCCAGAACCAGATTAGGGCCTGAAACCATCCTGCGGTGTTGCGGCCAGGTCACAAGAAAGCGAGTTGAAGAAAGGAGCTCAGGGGCACTGTAATTCACAAACCTGCAGACTTATAAATGACAGCTATCGTCCAAAAATAGACTGAAGTAAGGCTGCCAAGAGGACTTGAAAGCGGGGCAGAATTGCAGGAAACCGATTTCAGGAGGTAGACTGGAATTGCATTGAAAGCATAGGAAAAGAGGCAGAACGTCCACAATGATGCACTTGGCCAAAAAGGGCGTATGCGTTTTTTCCTGAATATATTCAGGAAAAAACGCATACGCCCTTTTTGGCCAACCAAGCAAGCTTGCAAAGGAAATCTGCACTACAATGAAGTCTCACTTCCCCCCGGTCAAAAGGGCCATCTGAAAAAAGTGTAAAATCCAGAAAGACAAGACAGGCCATGGAGAACTGGGAGCCTTGTTATGCTGATGGGCGGGATGTAAATTGCCAACAACCACTCGGGAGAAGTGTATGGTGTTTCCTGAAACATGTAAAAAACAAAGCAACAGAACCTAGGGCACTTCCACTTATGGTCCTATAGCTTAGGGAAATTAAAATCAAAAAGACACAGCCACCCCAAAGTTTGGAACGGCTCTGTTTACAAGAACCTCGTTTACAGTACAAGTTCAACATCGCAGAAAGTGAAAAATGGATAAAGAAGTTGTGGTATTTACTTACAAAGCAATATCACTCAGCAATGAAATTTGTGTCATCAGGCCCTTAGCAGCACAATGAGTGGATTCAGGTACGATGATTCTAACTGAAGTAAGTCACACAGAAAAAGAAACATCATAAGATATCAGTAATACACGGAATGTAAACTTGGCTACACAGGAACTGAATTCCAAAACAGAACAGTGTCTCAAATTTAGAAAACCAACTTATGCTTGCTTAAGGGTAAAGGTGAGTTTGGGTGCTGCATAAGACCAGAGATTGAAATGAGCACAGATAAAGTTCCTTAAGTCAAATATGGAATAGACAAGAGCTACTCCTTGCTCAACGAAATGGACTCAACACCGCATATTAAACGCCTAAAAATGTACCTGACTAGTAAGTATCTTAAAACCTATGGATTGCTATGTCTCCGAAAGAGAATCAAGCATGTGTACAGGGGCATAAACGCAGCAGTGATAGGATTGGAGAGGTTCGGTGAGCAAATGAAGACCCTTTGAAGTCATATTGCATGGTACCCATTCCACGGGTTTCAACTACCCAGGTTTAAGGAATTCTTCCTTCAGCTAAAACATGCATGTGGAACCTAGAGTATGATCAACCATGTGATCGGGAGACGTGTTCAAATATGTCAGTTTTCGTACCCTGGTACTCGGGTGCAACATTCCAGACGCTTTACTAACACTCTCCCGACTTGGAGAGTCAGCGCCTTTAACCTCCTGTTTGGCCCAGTTTGCAATTTCTGCGGAAGATGAACAGGAATAGCGAGAACCAATGAGAGGCTAGCTGGAGGTGTCTGGACGGGCAAATTTAACTCTCATTTCCCACCAGGAAGAGGAAATAACCAAAGGCTCAGCGTGCCGTGCCGGAACCAGATTAGGGCCTAAAGCCATCCTGCGGTGTTGCGGCCAGCTCAAAAGAAAGCGAGTTGAAGAAAGGAGCTCAGGGGCACTGTAATGCACAAACCTGCAGAGTTATAAATGACAGCTATCGTCCAAAAATAGACTGAAGTAAGGCTGCCAAGAGGACTTGAAAGCGGGGCAGAATTGCAGGAAACCGATTTCAGGAGGTAGACTGGAATTGCATTGAAAGCATAGGAAAAGAGGCAGAACGTCCACAATGATGCACTTGGCCAAAAAGGGCATATGCGTTTTTTCCTGAATATATTCAGGAAAAAACGCATACGCCCTTTTTGGCCAACCAAGCAAGCTTGCAAAGGAAATCTGCACTACAATGAAGTCTCACTTCCCCCCGGTCAAAAGGGCCATCTGAAAAAAGTGTAAAATCCAGAAAGGCAACAGGCCATTGAGAACTGGGAGCCTTGTTATGCTGATGGGCGGGATGTAAATTGCCAACAGACACTTGGGAGAAGTGTATGGTGTTTCCTGAAACATCTAAAAAACAAAGCAACAGAGCCTAGGGCACTTCCACTTATGGTCCTATAGCTTAGGGAAATTAAAATCAAAAAGACACAGCCACCCCAAAGTTTGGAACGGCTCTGTTTACAAGAACCTCGTTTACAGTACAAGTTCAACATCGCAGAAAGTGAAAAATGGATAAAGAAGTTGTAGTATTCACTTACAAAGCAATATCACTCAGCAATGAAATCTGTGTCATCAGGCACTTAGCATCACAATGAGTGGATTCAGGTATGATGATTCTAACTGAAATAAGTCACACAGAAAAAGAAACATCATAAGATATCACTAATACACGGAATGTAAACTTGGCTACACAGGAACTGAATTCCAAAACAGAACAGGGTCTTAAATTTAGAAAACCAACTTATGCTTGCTTAAGGGGAAAGGTGAGTTGGGTTGCTGCATAAAATCAGAGATTGAAATGAGCACAGATAAAGTTCCTTAAGCCAAATATGAAATAGACAAGAGCTACTCCTTGCTCAACGAAATGGACTCAACACCGCATATTAAACGCCTAAGAATGTACCTGACTAGTAAGTATCTTAAAACCTATGGATTGCTATGTCTCCAAAAGAGAATCAAGCGTGTGTACAGGGGCATAAACGCAGCAGTGATAGGATTGGAGAGGTTCGGTGAGCAAATGAAGACCCTTTGAATTCATATTGCATGGTACCCATTCCACGGGTTTCAACTACCCAGGTTTTAGGTATTCTTCCTTCAGCTAAAACATGCATGTGGAACCCAAGTATGATCAACCATGTGAACGGGAGACGTGTTCAAATATGTCTCAGTTTTCCTCCCCTGGTACTCGGGTGCAACATTCCAGACGCTTTACTAACACTCTCCCCACTTGGAGAGTCAGCGCCTTTAACCTCCTGTTTGGCCCAGTTTGCAATTTCTGCGGAAGATGAACAGGAATAGCGAGAACCAATGAGAGGCTAGCTGGAGGTGTCTGGACGGGCAAATTTAACTCTCATTTCCCACCAGGAAGAGGAAATAACCAAAGGCTCAGCGTTCCGTACCGGAACCAGATTAGGGCCTGAAGCCATCCTGCGGTGTTGCGGCCAGGTCACAAGAAAGCGAGTTGAAGAAAGGAGCTCAGGGGCACTGTAATTCACAAACCTGCAGAGTTATAAATGACAGCTATCGTCCAAAAATATACTGAAGTAAGGCTGCCAAGAGGACTTGAAAGCGGGGCAGAATTGCAGGAAACCGATTTCAGGAGGTAGACTGGAATTGCATTGAAAGCATAGGAAAAGAGGCAGAACGTCCACAATGATGCACTTGGCCAAAAAGGGCGTATGCGTTTTTTCCTGAATATATTCAGGAAAAAACGCATACGCCCTTTTTGGCCAACCAAGCAAGCTTGCAAAGGAAATCTGCACTACAATGAAGTCTCACTTCCCCCCGGTCAAAAGGGCCATCTGAAAAAAGTGTAAAATCCAGAAAGGCAGGACAGGCCATGGAGAACTGGGAGCCTTGTTATGCTGATGGGCGGGATGTAAATTGCCAACAACCACTCGGGAGAAGTGTATGGTGTTTCCTGAAACATCTAAAAAACAAAGCAACAGAACCTAGGGCACTTCCACTTATGGTCCTATAGCTTAGGGAAATTAAAACCAAAAAGACACAGCTACCCCAAACTTTGGAACGGCTCTGTTTACAAGAACCTCGTTTACAGTACAAGTTCAACATCGCAGAAAGTGAAAAATGGATAAAGAAGTTGTGGTATTTACTTACAAAGCAATATCACTCAGCAATGAAATCTGTGTCATCAGGCCCTTAGCAGCATAATGAGTGGATTCAGGTATGATGATTCTAACTGAAGTAAGTCACACAGAAAAAGAAACATCATAAGATATCACTAATACACGGAATGTAAACTTGGCTACACAGGAACTGAATTACAGAACAGAACAGGGTCTCAAATTTAGAAAACCAACTTATGCTTGCTTAAGGGTAAAGGTGAGTTGGGGTGCTGCATAAAACCAGAGATTGAAATGAGCACAGATAAAGTTCCTTAAGCCAAATATGGAATAGACAAGAGCTACTCCTTGCTCAACGAAATGGACCCAACACCCCATATTAAACGCCTAAGAATGTACCTGACTAGTAAGTATCTTGAAACCTATGGATTGCTATGTCTCCGAAAGAGAATCAAGCATGTGTACAGGGGCATAAACGCAGCAGTGATAGGATTGGAGAGGTTCGGTGAGCAAATGAAGACCCTTTGAAGTCATATTGCATTGTACCCATTACACGGGTTTCAACTACCCAGGTTTTAGGTATTCTTCCTTCAGATAAAATATGCATGTGGAACCCAGAGTATGATCAACCATGTGAACGGGAGACGTGTTCAAATATGTCTCAGTTTTCCTCCCCTGGTACTCGGGTGCAACATTCCAGACGCTTTACTAACACTCTCCCCACTTGGAGAGTCAGCGCCTTTAACCTCCTGTTTGGCCCAGTTTGCAATTTCTGCGGAAGATAAACAGGAATAGCGAGAACCAATGAGAGACTAGCTGGAGGTGTCTGGACGGGCAAATTTAACTCTCATTTCTGACCAGGAAGAGGAAATAACCAAAGGCTCAGCGTGCCGTACCGGAACCAGATTAGGGCCTGAAGCCATCCTGCGGTGTTGCGGCCAGCTCAAAAGAAAGCGAGTTGAAGAAAGGAGCTCAGGGGCACTGTAATTCACAAACCTGCAGAGTTATAAATGACAGCTATCGTCCAAAAATAGACTGAAGTAAGGCTGTCAAGAGGACTTGAAAGCGGGGCAGCATTGCAGGAAACCGATTTCAGGAGGTAGACTGAAATTGCATTGAAAGCATAGGAAAAGAGGCAGAACGTCCACAATGATGCACTTGGCCAAAAAGGGCGTATGCGTTTTTTCGTGAATATATTCAGGATAAAACGCATATGCCCTTTTTGGCCAACCAAGCAAGCTTGCAAAGGAAATCTGCACTACAATGAAGTCTCACTTCCCCCCGGTCAAAAGGGCCATCTGAAAAAAGTGTAAAATCCAGAAAGGCAGGACAGGCCATGGAGAACTGGGAGCCTTGTTATGCTGATGGGCGGGATGTAAATTGCCAACAGACACTCGGGAGAAGTGTATGGTGTTTCCTGAAACATCTGAAAAACAAAGCAACAGAGCCTAGGGCACTGCCACTTATGGTCCTATAGTTTAGGGAAATTAAAATCAGAAAGACACAGCCACCCCAAAGTTTGGGACACCTCTGTTTACAAGAACCTTGTTTACAGTACAAGTTCAACATCGCAGAAAGTGAAAAATGGATAAAGAAGTTGTGGTATTTACTTACAAAGCAATATCACTCAGCAATGAAATCTATGTCATCAGGCCCTTAGCATCACAATGAGTGGATTCAGGTATGATGATTCTAACTGAAATAAGTCACACAGAAAAAGAAACATCATAAGATATCAGTAATACACGGAATGTAAACTTGGCTACACAGGAACTGAATTACAGAACAGAACAGGGTCTCAAATTTAGAAAACCAACTTATGCTTGCTTAAGGGTAAAGGTGAGTTGGGGTGCTGCATAAAACCAGAGATTGAAATGAGCACAGATAAAGTTCCTTAAGTCAAATATGGAATAGACAAGAGCTACTCCTTGCTCAACGAAATGGACTCAACACCGCATATTAAACGCCTAAGAATGTACCTGACTAGTAAGTATCTTAAAAGCTATGGATTGCTATGTCTCCGAAAGAGAATCAAGCATGTGTACAGGGGCATAAACGCAGCAGTGATAGGATTGGAGAGGTTCGGTGAGCAAATGAAGACCCTTTGAAGTCATATTGCATGGTACCCATTACACGGGTCTGAACTCTCCAGGTTTAAGGTATTCTTCCTTCAGCTAAAACATTCATGTGGAACCCAAGTATGACCAACCATGTGAACGGGAGACGTGTTCAAATATGTCTCAGTTTTCCTCCCCTGGTACTCGGGTGCAACATTCCAGACGCTTTACTAACACTCTCCCCACTTGGAGAGTCAGCGCCTTTAACCTCCTGTTTGGCCCAGTTTGCAATTTCTGCGGAAGATGAACAGGAATAGCGAGAACCAATGAGAGACTAGCTGGAGGTGTCTGGACGGGCAAATTTAACTCTCATTTCCCACCAGGAAGAGGAAATAACCAAAGGCTCAGCATGCCGGGCCGGAACCAGATTAGAGCCTGAAGCCATCCTGCGGTGTTGCGGCCAGGTCACAAGAAAGTGAGTTGAAGAAAGGAGCTCAGGGGCACTGTAATTCACAAACCTGCAGAGTTATAAATGACAGCTATCGTCCAAAAATAGACTGAAGTAAGGCTGCCAAGAGGACTTGAAAGCGGGGCAGAATTGCAGGAAACCGATTTCAGGAGGTAGACTGGAATTGCATTGAAAGCATAGGAAAAGAGGCAGAACGTCCACAATGATGCACTTGGCCAAAAAGGGCGTATGCGTTTTTTCCTGAATATATTCAGGAAAAAACGCATACGCCCTTTTTGGCCAACCAAGCAAGCTTGCAAAGGAAATCTGCACTACAATGAAGTCTCACTTCCCCCCGGTCAAAAGGGCCATCTGAAAAAAGTGTAAAATCCAGAAAGGCAGGACAGGCCATGGAGAACTGGGAGCCTTGTTATGCAGAAGGGCGGGATGTAAATTGCCAACAAACACTCGGGAGAAGTGTATGGTGTTTCCTGAAACATCTAAAAAACAAAGCAACAGAACCTAGGGCACTTCCACTTATGGTCCTATAGCTTAGGGAAATTAAAATCAAAAAGACACAGCCACCCCAAAGTTTGGAACGGCTCTGTTTACAAGAACCTCGTTTACAGTACAAGTTCAACATCACAGAAAGTGAAAAATGGATAAAGAAGTTGTGGTATTTACTTACAAAGCAATATCATTCAGCAATGAAATCTGTGTCATCAGGCCCTTAGCAGCACAATGAGTGGATTCAGGTATGATGATTCTAACTGAAATAAGTCACACAGAAAAAGAAACATCATAAGATATCAGTAATACACGGAATGGAAACTTGGCTACACAGGAACTGAATTACAGAACAGAACAGGGTCTCAAATTTAGAAAACCAACTTATTCTTGCTTAAGGGTAAAGGTGAGTTGGGGTGCTGCATAAAACCAGAGATTGAAATGAGCACAGATAAAGTTCCTTAAGCCAAATATGGAATAGACAAGAGCTACTCCTTGCTCAACGAAATGGACTCAACACCCCATATTAAACGCCTAAGAATGTACCTGACTAGTAAGTATCTTAAAACCTATGGATTGCTATGTCTCCAAAAGAGAATCAAGCATGTGTACAGGGGCATAAACGCAGCAGTGATAGGATTGTAGAGGTTCGGTGAGCAAATGAAGACCCTTTGAAGTCATATTGCATGGTACCCATTCCACGGGTTTCAACTACCCAGGTTTAAGGTATTCTTCCTTCAGCTAAAACATGCATGTGGAACCTAGAGTATGATCAATCATGTGATCGGGAGACGTGTTCAAATATGTCTCAGTTTTCCTTCCCTGGTACTCGGGTGCAACATTCCAGACGCTTTACTAACACTCTCCCCACTTGGAGAGTCAGTCCCTTTAACCTCCTGTTTGGCCCAGTTTGTAATTTCTGCGGAAGATGAACAGGAATAGCGAGAACCAATGAGAGGCTAGCTGGAGGTGTCTGGACGGGCAAATTTTACTCTCATTTCCCACCAGGAAGAGGAATTAACCAAAGGCTCAGCATGCCGGGCCGGAACCAGATTAGGGCCTGAAGCCATCCTGCGGTGTTGCGGCCAGGTCACAAGAAAGCGAGTTGAAGAAAGGAGCTCAGGGGCACTGTAATTCACAAACCTGCAGAGTTATAAATGACAGCTATCGTCCAAAAATAGACTGAAGTAAGGCTGCCAAGAGGACTTGAAAGCGTGGCAGAATTGCAGGAAACCGATTTCAGGACATAGACTGGAATTGCTTTGAAAGCATAGGAAAAGAGGCAGAACGTCCACAATGATGCACTTGGCCAAAAAGGGCGTATGCGTTTTTTCCTGAATATATTCAGGAAAAAACGCATACGCCCTTTTTGGCCAAACAAGCAAGCTTGCAAAGGAAATCTGCACTACAATGAAGTCTCACTTCCCCCCGGTCAAAAGGGCCATCTGAAAAAAGTGTAAAATCCAGAAAGGCAGGACAGGCCATGGAGAACTGGGAGCCTTGTTATGCTGATGGGCGGGATGTAAATTGCCAACAGACACTCGGGAGAAGTGTATGGTGTTTCTTGAAACATCTAAAAAACAAAGCAACAGAGCCTAGGGCACTGCCACTTATGGTCCTATAGCTTAGGGAAATTAAAATCAAAAAGACACAGCCACCCCAAAGTTTGGGACGCCTCTGTTTACAAGAACCTCGTTTACAGTACAAGTTCAACATCGCAGAAAGTGAAAAATGGATAAAGAAGTTGTGGTATTTACTTACAAAGCAATATCACTCAGCAATGAAATCTATGTCATCAGGCCCTTAGCATCGCAATGAGTGGATTCAGGTATGATGATTCTAACTGAAATAAGTCACACAGAAAAAGAAACATCATAAGATATCAGTAATACACGGAATGGAAATTTGGCTACACAGGAACTGAATTACAGAACAGAACAGGGTCTCAAATTTAGAAAACCAACTTATGCTTGCTTAAGGGTAAAGGTGAGTTAGGGTGCTGCAGAAAACCAGAGATTGAAATGAGCACAGATAAAGTTCCTTAAGTCAAATATGGAATAGACAAGAGCTACTCCTTGCTCAACGAAATGGACTCAACACCGCATATTAAACGCCTAAGAATGTACCTGACTAGTAAGTATCGTAAAACCTATGGATTGCTATGTCTCCAAAAGAGAATCAAGCATGTGTACAGGGGCATAAACGCAGCAGTGATAGGATTGGAGAGGTTCGGTGAGCAAATGAAGACCCTTTGAAGTCATATTGCATGGTACCCATTCCACGGGTTTCAACTACCCAGGTTTAAGGTATTCTTCCTTCAGCTAAAACATGCATGTGGAAGCTAGAGTATGATCAACCATGTGAACGGGAGTCGTGTTCAAATATGTCTCAGTTTTCGTACCGTGGTACTCGGGTGCAACATTCCAGACGCTTTACTAACACTCTCCCGACTTGGAGAGTCAGTCCCTTTAACCTCCTGTTTGGCCCAGTTTGCAATATCTGTGGAAGATGAACAGGAATAGCGAGAACCAATGAGAGGCTAGCTGGAGGTGTCTGGACGGGCAAATTTAACTCTCATTTCCCACCAGGAAGAGGAATTAACCAAAGGCTCAGCGTGCCGTGCCGGAACCATATTAGGGCCTGAAACCATCCTGCGGTGTTGCGGCCAGCTCAAAAGAAAGCGAGTTGAAGAAAGGAGCTCAGGGGCACTGTAATTCACAAACCTGCAGAGTTATAAATGACAGCTATCGTCCAAAAATAGACTGAAGTAAGGCTGCCAAGAGGACTTGAAAGCGGGGCAGAATTGCAGGAAACCGATTTCAGGAGGTAGACTGGAATTGCATTGAAAGCATAGGAAAAGAGGCAGTACGTCCACAGTGATGCACTTGGCCAAAAAGGGCATATGCGTTTTTTCCTGAATATATTCAGGAAAAAACGCATACGCACTTTTTGGCCAACCAAGCAAGCTTGCAAAGGAAATCTGCACTACAATGAAGTCTCACTTCACCCCGGGCAAAAGGGCCATCTGAAAAAACTGTAAAATCCAGAAAGGCAGGACAGGCCATGGAGAACTGGGAGCCTTGTTATGCTGATGGGCGGGATGTAAATTGCCAACAACCACTCGGGAGAAGTATATGGTGTTTCCTGAAACATCTAAAAAACAAAGCAACAGAGCCTAGGGCACTTCCACTTATGGTCCTATAGCTTAGGGAAATTAAAATAAAAAAGACACAGCCACCCCAAAGTTTGGGACGCCTCCGTTTACAAGAACCTCGTTTACCATACAAGTTCAATAAAACAGAAAGTGAAAAATGGATAAAGAAGTTGTGGTATTTACTTACAATGCAGTATCACTCAGCAATGAAATCTATGTCATCAGGCCCGTAGCAGCATAATGAGTGGATTCAGGTACGATGATTCTAACTGAAATAAGTCACACAGAAAAAGAAACATCATAAGATATCACTAATACACGGAATGTAAACTTGGCTACACAGGAACTGCATTCCAAAACAGAACAGGGTCTCAAATTTAGAAAACCAACTTATGCTTGCTTCAGGGGAAAGGTGAGTTGGGGTGCTGCATAAAACCAGAGATTGAAATGAGCACAGATAAAGTTCCTTAAGTCAAATATGGAATAGACAAGAGCTACTCCTTGCTCAACGAAATGGACTCAACACCCCATATTAAACGCCTAAGAATGTACCTGACTAGTAAGTATCTTAAAACCTATGGATTCCTATGTCTCCAAAAGAGAATCAAGCATGTGTACAGGGGCATAAACGCAGCAGTGATAGGATTGGAGAGGTTCGGTGAGCAAATGAAGACCCTTTGAAGTCATATTGCATGGTACCCATTCCACGGGTTTCAACTACCCAGGTTTAAGGTATTCTTCCTTCAGCTAAAACATGCATGTGGAACCTAGAGTATGATCAACCATGTGATCGGGAGACGTGTTCAAATATGTCTCAGTTTTCCACCCCTGGTACTTGGGTGCAACATTCCAGACGCTTTACTAACACTCTCCCCACTTGGAGAGTCAGTCCCTTTAACCTCCTGTTTGGCCCAGTTTGCAATTTCTGCGGAAGATGAACAGGAATAGGAGAACCAATGGGAGGCTAGCTGGAGGTGTCTGGACGGGCAAATTTAACTCTCATTTCCCACCAGGAAGAGGAATTAACCAAAGGCTCAGCGTGCCGTGCCGGAACCAGATTAGGGCCTGAAGCCATCCTGCGGTGTTGCGGCCAGGTCACAAGAAAGCGAGTTGAAGAAAGGAGCTCACGGGCACTGTAATTCACAAACCTGCAGAGTTATAAATGACAGCTATCGTCCAAAAATAGACTGAAGTAAGGCTGCCAAGAGGACTTGAAAGCGGGGCAGAATTGCAGGAAACCGATTTCAGGAGGTAGACTGGAATTGCATTGAAAGCATAGGAAAAGAGGCAGAACGTCCACAATGATGCACTTGGCCAAAAAGGGCGTATGCGTTTTTTCCTGAATATATTCAGGAAAAAACGCATACGCCCTTTTTGGCCAACCAAGCAAGCTTGCAAAGGAAATCTGCACTACAATGAAGTCTCACTTCCCCCCGGTCAAAAGGGCCATCTGAAAAAAGTGTAAAATCCAGAAAGGCAGGACAGGCCATGGAGAACTGGGAGCCTTGTTATGCTGATGGGCGGGATGTAAATTGCCAACAGACACTTGGGAGAAGTGTATGGTGTTTCCTGAAACATCTAAAAAACAAAGCAACAGAGCCTAGGGCACTGCCACTTATGGTCCTATAGCTTAGGGAAATTAAAATCAAAAAGACACAGCCACCCCAAACTTTCGAACGGCTCTGTTTACAAGAACCTCGTTTACAGTACAAGTTCAACATCGCAGAAAGTGAAAAATGGATAAAGAAGTTGTGGTATTTACTTACAAAGCAATATCACTCAGCAATGAAATCTGTGTCATCAGGCCCGTAGCAGCACAATGAGTGGATTCAGGTATGATGATTCTAACTGAAATAAGTCACACAGAAAAGAAACATCATAAGATATCAGTAATACACGGAATGTAAACTTGGCTACACAGGAACTGAATTACAGAACAGAACAGGGTCTCAAATTTAGAAAACCAACTTATGCTTGCTTAAGGGTAAAGGTGAGTTGGGGTGCTGCATAAAACCAGAGATTGAAATGAGCACAGATAAAGGTCCTTAAGTCAAATATGGAATAGACAAGAGCTACTCCTTGCTCAACGAAATGGACTCAACACCGCATATTAAACGCCTAAGAATGTACCTGACTAGTAAGTATCGGAAAACCTATGGATTGCTATGTCTCCAAAAGAGAATCAAGCATGTGTACAGGGGCATAAACGCAGCAGTGATAGGATTGGAGAGGTTCGGTGAGCAAATGAAGACCCTTTGAAGTCATATTGCATGGTACCCATTACACGGGTCTCAACTCTCCAGGTTTAAGGTATTCTTCCTTCAGCTAAAACATGCATGTGGAACCTAGAGTATGATCAACCATGTGATCGGGAGACGTGTTCAAATATGTCTCAGTTTTCCTCCCCTGGTACTCGGGTGCAACATTCCAGACGCTTTACTAACACTCTCCCGAATTGGAGAGTCAGTCCCTTTAACCTCCTGTTTGGCCCAGTTTGCAATTTCTGCGGAAGATGAACAGGAATAGCGAGAACCAATGAGAGACTAGCTGGAGGTGTCTGGACGGGCAAATTTAACTCTCATTTCCCACCAGGAAGAGGAATTAACCAAAGGCTCAGCGTGCCGTGCCAGAACCAGATTAGGGCCTGAAACCATCCTGCGGTGTTGCGGCCAGGTCACAAGAAAGCGAGTTGAAGAAAGGAGCTCAGGGGCACTGTAATTCACAAACCTGCAGACTTATAAATGACAGCTATCGTCCAAAAATAGACTGAAGTAAGGCTGCCAAGAGGACTTGAAAGCGGGGCAGAATTGCAGGAAACCGATTTCAGGAGGTAGACTGGAATTGCATTGAAAGCATAGGAAAAGAGGCAGAACGTCCACAATGATGCACTTGGCCAAAAAGGGCGTATGCGTTTTTTCCTGAATATATTCAGGAAAAAACGCATACGCCCTTTTTGGCCAACCAAGCAAGCTTGCAAAGGAAATCTGCACTACAATGAAGTCTCACTTCCCCCCGGTCAAAAGGGCCATCTGAAAAAAGTGTAAAATCCAGAAAGACAAGACAGGCCATGGAGAACTGGGAGCCTTGTTATGCTGATGGGCGGGATGTAAATTGCCAACAACCACTCGGGAGAAGTGTATGGTGTTTCCTGAAACATGTAAAAAACAAAGCAACAGAACCTAGGGCACTTCCACTTATGGTCCTATAGCTTAGGGAAATTAAAATCAAAAAGACACAGCCACCCCAAAGTTTGGAACGGCTCTGTTTACAAGAACCTCGTTTACAGTACAAGTTCAACATCGCAGAAAGTGAAAAATGGATAAAGAAGTTGTGGTATTTACTTACAAAGCAATATCACTCAGCAATGAAATTTGTGTCATCAGGCCCTTAGCAGCACAATGAGTGGATTCAGGTACGATGATTCTAACTGAAGTAAGTCACACAGAAAAAGAAACATCATAAGATATCAGTAATACACGGAATGTAAACTTGGCTACACAGGAACTGAATTCCAAAACAGAACAGTGTCTCAAATTTAGAAAACCAACTTATGCTTGCTTAAGGGTAAAGGTGAGTTGGGGTGCTGCATAAAACCAGAGATTGAAATGAGCACAGATAAAGTTCCTTAAGCCAAATATGGAATAGACAAGAGCTACTCCTTGCTCAACGAAATGGACTCAACACCGCATATTAAACGCCTAAGAATGTACCTGACTAGTAAGTATCTTAAAACCTATGGATTGCTATGTCTCCAAAAGAGAATCAAGCGTGTGTACAGGGGCATAAACGCAGCAGTGATAGGATTGGAGAGGTTCGGTGAGCAAATGAAGACCCTTTGAAGTCATATTGCATGGTACCCATTACACGGGTCTCAACTCTCCAGGTTTAAGGTATTCTTCCTTCAGCTAAAACATGCATGTGGAACCCAAGTATGATCAACCATGTGAACGGGAGACGTGTTCAAATATGTCTCAGTTTTCCTCCCCTGGTACTCGGGTGCAACATTCCAGACGCTTTACTAACACTCTCCCCACTTGGAGAGTCAGAGCCTTTAACCTCCTGTTTGGCCCAGTTTGCAATTTCTGCGGAAGATGAACAGGAATAGCGAGAACCAATGAGAGGCCAGCTGGAGGTGTCTGGACGGGCAAATTTAACTCTCATTTCCCACCAGGAAGAGGAAATAACCAAAGGCTCAGCGTGCCATACCGGAACCAGATTAGGGCCTGAAGCCATCCTGCGGTGTTGCGGCCAGGTCACAAGAAAGCGAGTTGAAGAAAGGAGCTCAGGGGCACTGTAATTCACAAACCTGCAGAGTTATAAATGACAGCTATCGTCCAAAAATAGACTGAAGTAAGGCTGCCAAGAGGACTTGAAAGCGGGGCAGAATTGCAGGAAACCGATTTCAGGAGGTAGACTGGAATTGCATTGAAAGCATAGGAAAAGAGGCAGAACGTCCACAATGATGCACTTGGCCAAAAAGGGCGTATGCGTTTTTTCCTTTCAGGAAAAAACGCATACGCCCTTTTTGGCCAACCAAGCAAGCTTGCAAAGGAAATCTGCACTACAATGAAGTCTCACTTCTCCCCGGTCAAAAGGGTCATCTGAAAAAAGTGTAAAATCCAGAAAGGCAGGACAGGCCATGGACAACTGGGAGCCTTGTTATGCTGATGGGCGGGATGTAAATTGCCAACAGACACTCGGGAGAAGTGTATGGTGTTTCCTGAAACATCTAAAAAACAAAGCAACAGAGCCTAGGGCACTGCCACTTATGGTCCTATAGCTTAGGGAAATTAAAATCAAAAAGACACAGCCACCCCAAACTTTCGAACGGCTCTGTTTACAAGAACCTCGTTTACAGTACAAGTTCAACATCGCAGAAAGTGAAAAATGGATAAAGAAGTTGTGGTATTTACTTACAAAGCAATATCACTCAGCAATGAAATCTGTGTCATCAGGCCCATAGCAGCACAATGAGTGGATTCAGGTATGATGATTCTAACTGAAGTAAGTCACACAGAAAAAGAAACATCATAAGATATCAGTAATACACGGAATGTAAACTTGGCTACACAGGAACTGAATTACAGAACAGAACAGGGACTCAAATTTAGAAAACCAACTTATGCTTGCTTAAGGGTAAAGGTGAGTTTGGGTGCTGCATAAGACCAGAGATTGAAATGAGCACAGATAAAGTTCCTTAAGTCAAATATGGAATAGACAAGAGCTACTCCTTGCTCAACGAAATGGACTCAACACCGCATATTAAACGCCTAAAAATGTACCTGACTAGTAAGTATCTTAAAACCTATGGATTGCTATGTCTCCGAAAGAGAATCAAGCATGTGTACAGGGGCATAAACGCAGCAGTGATAGGATTGGAGAGGTTCGGTGAGCAAATGAAGACCCTTTGAAGTCATATTGCATGGTACCCATTCCACGGGTTTCAACTACCCAGGTTTAAGGAATTCTTCCTTCAGCTAAAACATGCATGTGGAACCTAGAGTATGATCAACCATGTGATCGGGAGACGTGTTCAAATATGTCAGTTTTCGTACCCTGGTACTCGGGTGCAACATTCCAGACGCTTTACTAACACTCTCCCGACTTGGAGAGTCAGCGCCTTTAACCTCCTGTTTGGCCCAGTTTGCAATTTCTGCGGAAGATGAACAGGAATAGCGAGAACCAATGAGAGGCTAGCTGGAGGTGTCTGGACGGGCAAATTTAACTCTCATTTCCCACCAGGAAGAGGAAATAACCAAAGGCTCAGCGTGCCGTGCCGGAACCAGATTAGGGCCTAAAGCCATCCTGCGGTGTTGCGGCCAGCTCAAAAGAAAGCGAGTTGAAGAAAGGAGCTCAGGGGCACTGTAATGCACAAACCTGCAGAGTTATAAATGACAGCTATCGTCCAAAAATAGACTGAAGTAAGGCTGCCAAGAGGACTTGAAAGCGGGGCAGAATTGCAGGAAACCGATTTCAGGAGGTAGACTGGAATTGCATTGAAAGCATAGGAAAAGAGGCAGAACGTCCACAATGATGCACTTGGCCAAAAAGGGCATATGCGTTTTTTCCTGAATATATTCAGGAAAAAACGCATACGCCCTTTTTGGCCAACCAAGCAAGCTTGCAAAGGAAATCTGCACTACAATGAAGTCTCACTTCCCCCCGGTCAAAAGGGCCATCTGAAAAAAGTGTAAAATCCAGAAAGGCAGGACAGGCCATGGAGAACTGGGAGCCTTGTTATGCTGATGGGCGGGATGTAAATTGCCAACAACCACTCGGGAGAAGTGTATGGTGTTTCCTGAAACATCTAAAAAACAAAGCAACAGAACCTAGGGCACTTCCACTTATGGTCCTATAGCTTAGGGAAATTAAAATCAAAAAGACACAGCCACCCCAAAGTTTGGAACGGCTCTGTTTACAAGAACCTCGTTTACAGTACAAGTTCAACATCGCAGAAAGTGAAAAATGGATAAAGAAGTTGTGGTATTTACTTACAAAGCAATATCACTCAGCAATGAAATCTGTGTCATCAGGCCCTTAGCAGCACAATGAGTGGATTCAGGTATGATGATTCTAACTGAAGTAAGTCACACAGAAAAAGAAACATCATAAGATATCAGTAATACACGGAATGTAAACTTGGCTACACAGGAACTGAATTCCAAAACAGAACAGGTTCTCAAATTTAGAAAAACAACTTATGCTTGCTTAAGGGGAAAGGTGAGTTGGGGTGCTGCATAAAACCAGAGATTGAAATGAGCACAGATAAAGTTCCTTAAGTCAAATATGGAATAGACAAGAGCTACTCCTTGCTCAACGAAATGGACTCAACACCGCATATTAAACGCCTAAGAATGTACCTGACTAGTAAGTATCTTAAAACCTATGGATTGCTGTGTCTCCGAAAGAGAATTAAGCGTGTGTACAGGGGCATAAACGCAGCAGTGATAGGATTGGAGATGTTCGGTGAGCAAATGAAGACCCTTTGAAGTCATATTGCATGGTACCCATTCCACGGGTTTCAAATACCCAGGTTTAAGGTATTCTTCCTTCAGCTAAAACATGCATGTGGAACCTAGAGTATGATCAACCATGTGATCGGGAGACGTGTTCAAATATGTCTCAGTTTTCCTCCCCTGGTGCTCGGGTGCAACATTCCAGATGCTTTACTAACACTCTCCCGACTTGGAGAGTCAGTCCCTTTAACCTCCTGTTTGGCCCAGTTTGCAATTTCTGCGGAAGATGAACAGGAATAGCGAGAACCAATGAGAGACTAGCTGGAGGTGTCTGGACGGGCAAATTTAACTCTCATTTCCCACCAGGAAGAGGAATTAACCAAAGGCTCAGCGTGCCGTGCCAGAACCAGATTAGGGCCTGAAGCCATCCTGCGGTGTTGCGGCCAGGTCACAAGAAAGCGAGTTGAAGAAAGGAGCCCAGGGGCACTGTAATTCACAAACCTGCAGACTTATAAATGACAGCTATCGTCCAAAAATAGACTGAAGTAAGGCTGCCAAGAGGACTTGAAAACGGGGCAGAATTGCAGGAAACCGATTTCAGGAGGTAGACTGGAATTGCATTGAAAGCATAGGAAAAGAGGCAGAACGTCCACAATGATGCACTTGGCCAAAAAGGGCGTATGCGTTTTTTCCTGAATATATTCAGGAAAAAACGCATACGACCTTTTTGGCCAACCAAGCAAGCTTGCAAAGGAAATCTGCACTACAATGAAGTCTCACTTCCCCCCGGTCAAAAGGGCCATCTGAAAAAAGTGTAAAATCCAGAAAGGCAAGACAGGCCATGGAGAACTGGGAGCCTTGTTATGCTGATGGGCGGGATGCAAATTGCCAACAACCACTCAGGAGAAGTGTATGGTGTTTCCTGAAACATCTAAAAAACAAAGCAACAGAACCCAGGGCACTTCCACTTATGGTCCTATAGCTTAGGGAAATTAAAATCAAAAAGACACAGCCACCCCAAAGTTTGGAACGGCTCTGTTTACAAGAACCTCGTTTACAGTACAAGTTCAACATCGCAGAAAGTGAAAAATGGATAAAGAAGTTGTGGTATTTACTTACAAAGCAATATCACTCAGCAATGAAATCTGTGTCATCAGGCCCTTAGCAGCACAATGAGTGGATTCAGGTACGATGATTCTAACTGAAATAAGTCACACAGAAAAAGAAACATCATAAGGTATCACTAATACACGGAATGTAAACTTGGCTACACAGGAACTGAATTCCAAAACAGAACAGGGTCTCAAATTTAGAAAACCAACTTATGCTTGCTTAAGGGGAAAGGTGAGTTGGGGTGCTGCATAAAACCAGAGACTGAAATGAGCACAGATAAAGTTCCTTAAGCCAAATATGGAATAGACAAGAGCTACTCCTTGCTCAACGAAATGGACTCAACACCCCATATTAAACGCCTAAGAATGTACCTGACTAGTAAGTAGCTTAAAACCTATGGATTTCTATGTCTCCAAAAGAGAATCAAGCGTGTGTACAGGGGCATAAACGCAGCAGTGATAGGATTGGAGAGGTTCAGTGAGCAAATGAAGACCCTCTGAAGTCATATTGCATGGTACCCATTACACGGGTCTGAACTCTCCAGGTTTAAGGTATTCTTCCTTCAGCTAAAACATGCATGTGGAACCCAAGTATGATCAACCATGTGAACGGGAGACGTGTTCAAATATGTCTCAGTTTTCATCCCCTGGTACTCGGGTGCAACATTCCAGACGCTTTACTAACACTCTCCCCACTTGGAGAGTCAGCGCCTTTAACCTCCTGTTTGGCCCAGTTTGCAATTTCTGCGGAAGATGAACAGGAATAGCGAGAACCAATGAGAGGCTAGCTGGAGGTGTCTGGACGGGCAAATTTAACTCTCATTTCCCACCAGGAAGAGGAAATAACCAAAGGCTCAGCGTGCCGTACGGGAACCAGATTAGGGCCTGAAGACATCCTGCGGTGTTGCGGCCAGGTCACAAGAAAGCGAGTTGAAGAAAGGTGCTCAGGGGCACTGTAATTCACAAACCTGCAGAGTTATAAATGACAGCTATCGTCCAAAAATAGACTGAAGTAAGGCTGCCAAGAGGACTTGAAAGCGGGGCAGAATTGCAGGAAACCGATTTCAGGAGGTAGACTGGAATTGCATTGAAAGCATAGGAAAAGAGGCAGAACGTCCACAATGATGCACTTGGCCAAAAAGGGCGTATGCGTTTTTTCCTGAATATATTCAGGAAAAAACGCATACGCCCTTTTTGGCCAACCAAGCAAGCTTGCAAAGGAAATCTGCACTACAATGAAGTCTCACTTCCCCCCGGTCAAAAGGGCCATCTGAAAAAAGTGTAAAATCCAGAAAGGCAGGACAGGCCATGGAGAACTGGGAGCCTTGTTATGCTGATGGGCGGGATGTAAATTGCCAACAACCACTCGGGAGAAGTGTATGGTGTTTCCTGAAACATCTAAAAAACAAAGCAACAGAACCTAGGGCACTTCCACTTATGGTCCTATAGCTTAGGGAAATTAAAATCAAAAAGACACAGCCACCCCAAAGTTTGGAACGGCTCTGTTTACAAGAACCTCGTTTACAGTACAAGTTCAACATCGCAGAAAGTGAAAAATGGATAAAGAAGTTGTGGTATTTACTTACAAAGCAATATCACTCAGCAATGAAATCTGTGTCATCAGGCCCTTAGCAGCACAATGAGTGGATTCAGGTATGATGATTCTAACTGAAGTAAGTCACACAGAAAAAGAAATATCATAAGATATCAGTAATACACGGAATGTAAACTTGGCTACACAGGAACTGAATTACAGAACAGAACAGGGACTCAAATTTAGAAAACCAACTTATGCTTGCTTAAGGGGAAAGGTGAGTTGGGGTGCTGCATAAAACCAGAGATTGAAATGAGCACAGATAAAGTTCCTTAAGCCAAATATGGAATAGACAAGAGCTACTCCTTGCTCAACGAAATGGACTCAACACCGCATATTAAACGCCTAAGAATGTACCTGACTAGTAAGTATCTTAAAACCTATGGATTGCTATGTCTCCGAAAGAGAATCAAGCATGTGTACAGGGGCATAAACGCAGCAGTGATAGGATTGGAGAGGTTCGGTGAGCAAATGAAGACCCTTTGAAGTCATATTGCATGGTACCCATTCCACGGGTTTCAACTACCCAGGTTTAAGGTATTCTTCCTTCAGCGAAAACATGCATGTGGAACCTAGAGTATGATCAACCATGTGATCGGGAGACGTGTTCAAATATGTCTCAGTTTTCGTACCCTGGTACTCGGGTGCAACATTCCAGACGCTTTACTAACACTCTCCCGACTTGGAGAGTCAGTCCCTTTAACCTCCTGTTTGGCCCAGTTTGCAATTTCTGCGGAAGATGAACAGGAATAGCGAGAACCAATGAGAGGCTAGCTGGAGGTGTCTGGACGGGCAAATTTAACTCTCATTTCCCACCAGGAAGAGGAATTAACCAAAGGCTCAGCGTGGCGTGCCGGAACCAGATTAGGGCCTGAAGCCATCCTGCGGTGTTGCGGCCAGCTCAAAAGAAAGCGAGTTGAAGAAAGGTGTTCAGGGGCACTGTATTTCACAAACCTGCAGAGTTATAAATGACAGCTATCGTCCAAAAATAGACTGAAGTAAGGCTGCCAAGAGGACTTGAAATCAGGGCAGAATTGCAGGAAACCGATTTCAGGAATTAGACTGGAATTGCATTGAAAGCATAGGAAAAGAGGCAGAACGTCCACAATGATGCACTTGGCCAAAAAGGGCGTATGCGTTTTTTCCTGAATATATTCAGGAAAAAACGCATACGCCCTTTTTGGCCAACCAAGCAAGCTTGCAAAGGAAATCTGCACTACAATGAAGTCTCACTTCCCCCCAGGCAAAAGGGCCATCTGAAAAAACTGTAACATCCAGAAAGGCAGGACAGGCCATGGAGAACTGGGAGCCTTGTTATGCTGATGGGCGGGATGTAAATTGCCAACAACCACTCGGGAGAAGTGTATGGTGTTTCCTGAAACATCTAAAAAACAAAGCAACAGAGCCTAGGGCACTTCCACTTATGGTCCTATAGCTTAGGGAAATTAAAATCTAAAAGACACAGCCACCCCAAAGTTTGGGATGCCTCCGTTTACAAGAACCTCGTTTACCGTACAAGTTCAATATCACAGAAAGTGAAAAATGGATAAAGAACTTGTGGTACTTACGTACAATGCAGTATCACTCAGCAATGAAATCTGTGTCATCAGGCCCTTAGCAGCACAATGAGTGGATTCAGGTACGATGATTCTAACTGAAATAAGTCACACAGAAAAAGAAACATCATAAGATATCACTAATACACGGAATGTAAACTTGGCTACACAGGAACTGCATTCCAAAACAGAACAGGGTCTCAAATTTAGAAAACCAACTTATGCTTGCTTAAGGGGAAAGGTGAGTTGGGGTGCTGCATAAAACCAGAGATTGAAATGAGCACAGATAAAGTTCCTTAAGCCAAATATGGAATAGACAAGAGCTACTCCTTGCTCAACGAAATGGACTCAACACCCCATATTAAACGCCTAAGAATGTACCTGACTAGTAAGTATCTTAAAACCTATGGATTGCTATGTCTCCAAAAGAGAATCAAGCGTGTGTACAGGGGCATAAACGCAGCAGTGATAGGATTGGAGAGGTTCGGTGAGCAAATGAAGACCCTTTGAAGTCATATTGCATGGTACCCATTACACGGGTCTCAACTCTCCAGGTTTAAGGTATTCTTCCTTCAGCTAAAACATGCATGTGGAACCCAAGTATGATCAACCATGTGAACGGGAGACGTGTTCAAATATGTCTCAGTTTTCCTCCCCTGGTACTCGGGTGCAACATTCCAGACGCTTTACTAACACTCTCCCCACTTGGAGAGTCAGCGCCTTTAACCTCCTGTTTGGCCCAGTTTGCAATTTCTGCGGAAGATGAACAGGAATAGCGAGAACCAATGAGAGACTAGCTGGAGGTGTCTGGACGGGCAAATTTAACTCTCATTTCCCACCAGGAAGAGGAATTAACCAAAGGCTCAGCGTGCCGTGCCGGAACCAGATTAGGGCCTGAAGCCATCCTGCGGTGTTGCGGCCAGGTCACAAGAAAGCGAGTTGAAGAAAGGAGCTCAGGGGCACTGTAATTCACAAACCTGCAGAGTTATAAATGACAGCTATCGTCCAAAAATAGACTGAAGTAAGGCTGCCAAGAGGACTTGAAAGCGGGGCAGAATTGCAGGAAACCGATTTCAGGAGGTAGACTGGAATTGCATTGAAAGCATAGGAAAAGAGGCAGAACGTCCACAATGATGCACTTGGCCAAAAAGGGCGTATGCGTTTTTTCCTGAATATATTCAGGAAAAAACGCATACGCCCTTTTTGGCCAACCAAGCAAGCTTGCAAAGGAAATCTGCACTACAATGAAGTCTCACTTCCCCCCGGTCAAAAGGGCCATCTGAAAAAAGTGTAAAATCCAGAAAGGCAGGACAGGCCATGGAGAACTGGGAGCCTTGTTATGCTGATGGGCGGGATGTAAATTGCCAACAGACACTCGGGAGAAGTGTATGGTGTTTCCTGAAACATCTAAAAAACAAAGCAACAGAGCCTAGGGCACTGCCACTTATGGTCCTATAGCTTAGGGAAATTAAAATCAAAAAGACACAGCCACCCCAAACTTTCGAACGGCTCTGTTTACAAGAACCTCGTTTACAGTACAAGTTCAACATCGCAGAAAGTGAAAAATGGATAAAGAAGTTGTGGTATTTACTTACAAAGCAATATCACTCAGCAGTGAAATCTGTGTCATCAGGCCCGTAGCAGCACAATGAGTGGATTCAGGTATGATGATTCTAACTGAAGTAAGTCACACAGAAAAAGAAACATCATAAGATATCAGTAATACACGGAATGTAAACTTGGCTACACAGGAACTGAATTACAGAACAGAACAGGGATTCAAATTTAGAAAACCAACTTAGGCTTGCTTAAGGGTAAAGGTGAGTTGGGGTGCTGCATAAAACCAGAGATTGAAATGAGCACAGATAAAGTTCCTTAAGTCAAATATGGAATAGACAAGAGCTACTCCTTGCTCAACGAAATGGACTCAACACCGCATATTAAACGCCTAAGAATGTACCTGACTAGTAAGTATCTTAAAACCTATGGATTGCTATGTCTCCGAAAGAGAATCAAGCATGTGTACAGGGGCATAAACGCAGCAGTGATAGGATTGGAGAGGTTCGGTGAGCAAATGAAGACCCTTTGAAGTCATATTGCATGGTACCCATTCCATGGGTTTCAACTACCCAGGTTTAAGGTATACTTCCTTCAGCTAAAACCTGCATGTGGAACCTAGAGTATGATCAACCATGTGATCGGGAGACGTGTTCAAATATGTCAGTTTTCGTACCCTGGTACTCGGGTGCAACATTCCAGACGCTTTACTAACACTCTCCCCACTTGGAGAGTCAGCGCCTTTAACCTCCTGTTTGGCCCAGTTTGCAATTTCTGCGGAAGATGAACAGGAATAGCGAGAACCAATGAAAGGCTAGCTGGAGGTGTCTGGACGGGCAAATTTAACTCTCATTTCCCACCAGGAAGAGGAATTAACCAAAGGCTCAGCGTGCCGTGCCGGAACCAGATTAGGGCCTGAAGCCATCCTGCGGTGTTGCGGCCAGCTCAAAAGAAAGCGAGTTGAAGAAAGGTGTTCAGGGGCACTGTATTTCACAAACCTGCAGAGTTATAAATGACAGCTATCGTCCAAAAATAGACTGAAGTAAGGCTGCCAAGAGGACTTGAAATCAGGGCAGAATTGCAGGAAACCGATTTCAGGAATTAGACTGGAATTGCATTGAAAGCATAGGAAAAGAGGCAGAACGTCCACAATGATGCACTTGGCCAAAAAGGGCGTATGCGTTTTTTCCTGAATATATTCAGGAAAAAACGCATACGCCCTTTTTGGCCAACCAAGCAAGCTTGCAAAGGAAATCTGCACTACAATGAAGTCTCACTTCCCCCCGGGCAAAAGGGCCATCTGAAAAAACTGTAACATCCAGAAAGGCAGGACAGGCCATGGAGAACTGGGAGCCTTGTTATGCTGATGGGCGGGATGTAAATTGCCAACAACCACTCGGGAGAAGTGTATGGTGTTTCCTGAAACATCTAAAAAACAAAGCAACAGAGCCTAGGGCACTTCCACTTATGGTCCTATAGCTTAGGGAAATTAAAATCTAAAAGACACAGCCACCCCAAAGTTTGGGACGCCTCCGTTTACAAGAACCTCGTTTACCGTACAAGTTCAACATCGCAGAAAGTGAAAAATGGATAAAGAAGTTGTGGTATTTACTTACAAAGCAATATCACTCAGCAATGAAATCTGTGTCATCAGGCCCTTAGCAGCACAATGAGTGGATTCAGGTATGATGATTCTAACTGAAGTAAGTCACACAGAAAAAGAAACATCATAAGATATCAGTAATACACGGAATGTAAACTTGGCTACACAGGAACTGCATTCCAGAACAGAACAGGGTCTCAAATTTAGAAAACCAACTTATGCTTGCTTAAGGGGAAAGGTGAGTTGGGGTGCTGCATAAAACCAGAGATTGAAATGAGCACAGATAAAGTTCCTTAAGTCAAATATGGAATAGACAAGAGCTACTCCTTGCTCAACGAAATGGACTCAAAACCCCATATTAAACCCCTAAGAATGTACCTGACTAGTAAGTATCGGAAAACCTATGGATTGCTATGTCTCCAAAAGAGAATCAAGCGTGTGTACAGGGACATAAACGCAGCAGTGATAGGATTGGAGAGGTTCAGTGAGCAAATGAAGACCCTTTGAAGTCATATTGCATGGTACCCATTACACGGGTCTCAACTCTCCAGGTTTAAGGTATTCTTCCTTCAGCTAAAACATGCATGTGGAACCTAGAGTATGATCAACCATGTGATCGGGAGACGTGTTCAAATATGTCTCAGTTTTCCTCCCCTGGTACTCGGGTGCAACATTCCAGACGCTTTACTAACACTCTCCCGAATTGGTGAGTCAGTCCCTTTAACCTCCTGTTTGGCCCAGTTTGCAATTTCTGCGGAAGATGAACAGGAATAGCGAGAACCAATGAGAGGCTAGCTGGAGGTGTCTGGACGGGCAAATTTAACTCTCATTTCCCACCAGGAAGAGGAATTAACCAAAGGCTCAGCGTGCCGTGCCAGAACCAGATTAGGGCCTGAAGCCAACCTGCGGTGTTGCGGCCAGGTCACAAGAAAGCGAGTTGAAGAAAGGAGCTCAGGGGCACTGTAATTCACAAACCTGCAGACTTATAAATGACAGCTATCGTCCAAAAATAGACTGAAGTAAGGCTGCCAAGAGGACTTGAAAGCGGGGCAGAATTGCAGGAAACCGATTTCAGGAGGTAGACTGGAATTGCATTGAAAGCATAGGAAAAGAGGCAGAACGTCCACAATGATGCACTTGGCCAAAAAGGACGTATGCGTTTTTTCCTGAATATATTCAGGAAAAAACGCATACGCCCTTTTTGGCCAACCAAGCAAGCTTGCAAAGGAAATCTGCACTACAATGAAGTCTCACTTCCCCCCGGTCAAAAGGGCCATCTGAAAAATGTGTAAAATCCAGAAAGACAAGACAGGCCATGGAGAACTGGGAGCCTTGTTATGCTGATGGGCGGGATGTAAATTGCCAACAACCACTCGGGAGAAGTGTATGGTGTTTCCTGAAACATCTAAAAAACAAAGCAACAGAACCTAGGGCACTTCCACTTATGGTCTTATAGCTTAGGGAAATTAAAATCAAAAAGACACAGCCACCCCAAAGTTTGGAACGGCTCTGTTTACAAGAACCTCGTTTACAGTACAAGTTCAACATCGCAGAAAGTGAAAAATGGATAAAGAAGTTGTGGTATTTACTTACAAAGCAATATCACTCAGCAATGAAATCTGTGTCATCAGGCCCTTAGCAAAACAATGAGTGGATTCAGGTATGATGATTCTAACTGAAGTAAGTCACACAGAAAAAGAAACATCATAAGATATCAGTAATACACGGAATGTAAACTTGGCTACACAGGAACTGAATTACAGAACAGAACAGGGTCTCAAATTTAGAAAACCAACTTATGCTTGCTTAAGGGTAAAGGTGAGTTGGGGTGCTGCATAAAACCAGAGATTGAAATGAGCACAGATAAAGTTCCTTAAGTCAAATATGGAATAGACAAGAGCTACTCCTTGCTCAACGAAATGGACTCAACACCGCATATTAAACGCCTAAAAATGTACCTGACTAGTAAGTATCTTAAAACCTATGGATTGCTATGTCTCCGAAAGAGAATCAAGCATGTGTACAGGGGCATAAACGCAGCAGTGATAGGATTGGAGAGGTTCGGTGAGCAAATGAAGACCCTTTGAAGTCATATTGCATGGTACCCATTCCAAGGGTTTCAACTACCCAGGTTTAAGGTATTCTTCCTTCAGCTAAAACATGCATGTGGAACCTAGAGTATGATCAACCATGTGATCGGGAGACGTGTTCAAATATGTCAGTTTTCGTACCCTGGTACTCGGGTGCAACATT
Organism: Delphinus delphis; assembly: GCF_949987515.2. Taxonomy (NCBI): domain Eukaryota; kingdom Metazoa; phylum Chordata; class Mammalia; order Artiodactyla; family Delphinidae; genus Delphinus; species Delphinus delphis. The sequence continues at coordinate 550,904 of NW_027192683.1, read as the reverse complement.
CCAGACGCTTTACTAACACTCTCCCGACTTGGAGAGTCAGTCCCTTTAACCTCCTGTTTGGCCCAGTTTGCAATTTCTGCGGAAGATGAACAGGAATAGCGAGAACCAATGAGAGGCTAGCTGGAGGTGTCTGGACGGGCAAATTTAACTCTCATTTCCCACCAGGAAGAGGAAATAACCAAAGGCTCAGCGTGCCGTACCGGAACCAGATTAGGGCCTGAAGCCATCCTGCGGTGTTGCGGCCAGCTCAAAAGAAAGCGAGTTGAAGAAAGGAGCTCAGGGGCACTGTAATTCACAAACCTGCAGAGTTATAAATGACAGCTATCGTCCAAAAATAGACTGAAGTAAGGCTGCCAAGAGGACTTGAAAGCGGGGCAGAATTGCAGGAAACCGATTTCAGGAGGTAGACTGGAATTGCATTGAAAGCATAGGAAAAGAGGCAGAACGTCCACAATGATGCACTTGGCCAAAAAGGGCGTATGCGTTTTTTCCTGAATATATTCAGGAAAAAACGCATACGCCCTTTTTGGCCAACCAAGCAAGCTTGCAAAGGAAATCTGCACTACAACGAAGTCTCACTTCCCCCCGGTCAAAAGGGCCATCTGAAAAAAGTGTAAAATCCAGAAAGGCAGGACAGGCCATGGAGAACTGGGAGCCTTGTTATGCTGATGGGCGGGATGTAAATTGCCAACAGACACTTGGGAGAAGTGTATGGTGTTTCCTGAAACATCTAAAAAACAAAGCAACAGAGCCTAGGGCACTGCCACTTATGGTCCTATAGCTTTGGGAAATTAAAATCAAAAAGACACAGCCACCCCAAAGTTTGGGACGCCTCTGTTTACAAGAACCTCGTTTACAGTACAAGTTCAACATCGCAGAAAGTGAACAATGGATAAAGAACTTGTGGTACTTACGTACAAAGCAGTATCACTCAGCAATGAAATCTATGTCATCAGGCCCGTAGCAGCATAATGAGTGGATTCAGGTACGATGATTCTAACTGAAATAAGTCACGCAGAAAAAGAAACATCATAAGATATCACTAATACACGGAATGTAAACTTGGCTACACAGGAATTGCATTCCAGAACAGAACAGGGTCTCAAATTTAGAAAACCAACTTATGCTTGCTTAAGGGGAAAGGTGAGTTGGGGTGCTGCATAAAACCAGAGATTGAAATGAGCACAGATAAAGTTCCTTAAGCCAAATATGGAATAGACAAGAGCTACTCCTTGCTCAACGAAATGGACTCAAAACCCCATATTAAACCCCTAAGAATGTACCTGACTAGTAAGTATCTTAAAACCTATGGATTGCTATGTCTCTAAAAGAGAATCAAGCGTGTGTACAGGGGAATAAACGCAGCAGTGATAGGATTGGAGAGGTTCAGTGAGCAAATGAAGACCCTTTGAAGTCATATTGCATGGTACCCATTACACGGGTCTCAACTCTCCAGGTTTAAGGTATTCTTCCTTCAGCTAAAACATGCATGTGGAACCCAGAGTATGATCAACCATGTGAACGGGAGACGTGTTCAAATATGTCTCAGTTTTCCTGCCCTGGTACTCGGGTGCAACATTCCAGACGCTTTACTAACACTCTCCCGACTTGGAGAGTCAGTCCCTTTAACCTCCTGTTTGGCCCAGTTTGCAATTTCTGCGGAAGATGAACAGGAATAGCGAGAACCAATGAGAGGCTAGCTGGAGGTGTCTGGACGGGCAAATTTAACTCTCATTTCCCACCAAGAAGAGGAAATAACCAAAGGCTCAGCGTGCCGTACCGGAACCAGATTAAGGCCTGAAGCCATCCTGCGGTGTTGCGGCCAGCTCAAAAGAAAGCGAGTTGAAGAAAGGAGCCCAGGGGCACTGTAATTCACAAACCTGCAGAGTTATAAATGACAGCTATCGTCCAAAAATAGACTGAAGTAAGGCTGCCAAGAGGACTTGAAAGCGGGGCAGAATTGCAGGAAACCGATTTCAGGAGGTAGACTGGAATTGCATTGAAAGCATAGGAAAAGAGGCAGAACGTCCACAATGATGCACTTGGCCAAAAAGGACGTATGCGTTTTTTCCTGAATATATTCAGGAAAAAACGCATATGCACTTTTTGGCCAACCAAGCAAGCTTGCAAAGGAAATCTGCACTACAATGAAGTCTCACTTCCCCCCGGTCAAAAGGGCCATCTGAAAAAAGTGTAAAATCCAGAAAGGCAGGACAGGCCATGGAGAACTGGGAGCCTTGTTATGCTGATAGGCGGGATGTAAATTGCCAACAACCACTCGGGAGAAGTGTATGGTGTTTCCTGAAACATCTAAAAAACAAAGCAACAGAGCCTAGGGCACTTCCACTTATGGTCCTATAGCTTAGGGAAATTAAAATCAAAAAGACACAGCCACCCCAAAGTTTGGGACGCCTCTGTTTACAAGAACCTCGTTTACCATACAAGTTCAATATCACAGAAAGTGAAAAATGGATAAAGAACTTGTGGTACTTACGTACAATGCAGTATCACTCAGCAATGAAATCTATGTCATCATGCCCGTAGCAGCATGATGAGTGGATTCAGGTACGATGATTCTAACTGAAATAAGTCACACAGAAAAAGAAACATCATAAGATATCACTAATACACGGAATGTAAACTTGGCTACACAGGAGCTGCATTCCAAAACAGAACAGGGTCTCAAATTTAGAAAACCAACTTATGCTTGCTTAAGGGGAAAGGTGAGTTGGGGTGCTGCATAAAACCAGAGATTGAAATGAGCACAGATAAAGTTCCTTAAGCCAAATATGGAACAGACAAGAGCTACTCCTTGCTCAACGAAATGGACTCAACACCCCATAGTAAACGCCTAAGAATGTACCTGACTAGTAAGTATCTTAAAACCTATGGATTGCTATGTCTCCAAAAGAGAATCAAGCGTGTGTACAGGGGCATAAACGCAGCAGTGATAGGATTGGAGAGGTTCGGTGAGCAAATGAAGACCCTTTGAAGTCATATTGCATGGTACGCATTACACGGGTCTCAACTCTCCAGGTTTAAGGTATTCTTCCTTCAGCTAAAACATGCATGTGGAACCCAAGTATGATCAACCATGTGAACGGGAGATGTGTTCAAATATGTCTCAGTTTTCCTCCCCTGGTACTCGGGTGCAACATTCCAGACGCTTTACTAACACTCTCCCGACTTGGAGAGTCAGTCCCTTTAACCTCCTGTTTGGCCCAGTTTGCAATTTCTGCGGAAGATGAACAGGAATAGCGAGAACCAATGAGAGGCTAGCTGGAGGTGTCTGGACGGGCAAATTTAACTCTCATTTCCCACCAGGAAGAGGAAATAACCAAAGGCTCAGCGTGCCGTGCCGGAACAAGATTAGGGCCTGAAGCCATCCTGCGGTGTTGCGGCCACGTCACAAGAAAGCAAGTTGAAGAAAGGAGCTCAGGGGCACTGTAATGCACAAACCTGCAGAGTTATAAATGACAGCTATCGTCCAAAAATAGACTGAAGTAAGGCTGCCAAGAGGACTTGAAAGCGGGGCAGAATTGCAGGAAACCGATTTCAGGAGGTAGACTGGAATTGCATTGAAAGCATAGGAAAAGAGGCAGAACGTCCACAATGATGCACTTGGCCAAAAAGGGCGTATGCGTTTTTTCCTGAATATATTCAGGAAAAAACGCATACGCCCTTTTTGGCCAACCAAGCAAGCTTGCAAATGAAATCTGCACTACAATGAAGTCTCACTTCCCCCCGGTCAAAAGGGCCATCTGAAAAAAGTGTAAAATCCAGAAAGGCAAGACAGGCCATGGAGAACTGGGAGCCTTGTTATGCTGATGGGCGGGATGTAAATTGCCAACAACCACTCAGGAGAAGTGTATGGTGTTTCCTGAAACATCTAAAAAACAAAGCAACAGAACCCAGGGCACTTCCACTTATGGTCCTATAGCTTAGGGAAATTAAAATCAAAAAGACACAGCGACCCCAAAGTTTGGAACGGCTCTGTTTACAAGAACCTCGTTTACAGTACAAGTTCAACATCGCAGAAAGTGAAAAATGGATAAAGAAGTTGTGGTATTTACTTACAAAGCAATATCACTCAGCAATGAAATCTGTGTCATCAGGCCCTTAGCAAAACAATGAGTGGATTCAGGTATGATGATTCTAACTGAAGTAAGTCACACAGAAAAAGAAACATCATAAGATATCAGTAATACACGGAATGTAAACTTGGCTACACAGGAACTGAATTACAGAACAGAACAGGGACTCAAATTTAGAAAACCAACTTATGCTTGCTTAAGGGTAAAGGTGAGTTGGGGTGCTGCATAAAACCAGAGATTGAAATGAGCACAGATAAAGTTCCTTAAGCCAAATATGGAATAGACAAGAGCCACTCCTTGCTCAACGAAATGGACTCAACACCGCATATTAAACGCCTAAGAATGTACCTGACTAGTAAGTATCTTAAAACCTATGGATTGCTATGTCTCCGAAAGAGAATCAAGCATGTGTACAGGGGCATAAACGCAGCAGTGATAGGATTGGAGAGGTTCGGTGAGCAAATGAAGACACTTTGAAGTCATATTGCATGGTACCCATTCCACGGGTTTCAACTACCCAGGTTTAAGGTATTCTTCCTTCAGCTAAAACATGCATGTGGAACCTAGAGTATGATCAACCATGTGATCGGGAGACGTGTTCAAATATGTCTCAGTTTTCGTACCCTGGTACTCGGTGCAACATTCCAGACGCTTTACTAACACTCTCCCGACTTGGAGAGTCAGTCCCTTTAACCTCCTGTTTGACCCAGTTTGCACTTTCTGCGGAAGATGAACAGGAATAGCGAGAACCAATGAGAGGCTAGCTGGAGGTGTCTGGACGGGCAAATTTAACTCTCATTTCCCACCAGGAAGAGGAATTAACCAAAGGCTCAGAGTGCCATGCCGGAACCAGATTAGGGCCTGAAGCCATCCTGCGGTGTTGCGGCCAGCTCAAAAGAAAGCGAGTTGAAGAAAGGTGTTCAGGGGCACTGTATTTCACAAACCTGCAGAGTTATAAATGACAGCTATCGTCCAAAAATAGACTGAAGTAAGGCTGCCAAGAGGACTTGAAATCAGGGCAGAATTGCAGGAAACCAATTTCAGGAATTAGACTGGAATTGCATTGAAAGCATAGGAAAAGAGGCAGAACGTCCACAATGATGCACTTGGCCAAAAAGGGTGTATGCGTTTTTTCCTGAATATATTCAGGAAAAAACGCATACGCCCTTTTTGGCCAACCAAGCAAGCTTGCAAAGGAAATCTGCACTACAATGAAGTCTCACTTCCCCCCGGGCAAAAGGGCCATCTGAAAAAACTGTAACATCCAGAAAGGCAGGACAGGCCATGGAGAACTGGGAGCCTTGTTATGCTGATGGGCGGGATGTAAATTGCCAACAACCACTCGGGAGAAGTGTATGGTGTTTCCTGAAACATCTAAAAAACAAAGCAACAGAGCCTAGGGCACTTCCACTTATGGTCCTATAGCTTAGGGAAATTAAAATCTAAAAGACACAGCCACCCCAAAGTTTGGGACGCCTCCGTTTACAAAAACCTCGTTTACCGTACAAGTTCAATATCACAGAAAGTGAAAAATGGATAAAGAACTTGTGGTACTTACGTACAATGCAGTATCACTCAGCAATGAAATCTATGTCATCAGGTCCGTAGCAGCACAATGAGTGGATTCAGGTACGATGATTCTAACTGAAATAAGTCACACAGAAAAGAAACATCATAAGATATCAGTAATACACGGAATGTAAACTTGGCTACACAGGAACTGAATTACAGAACAGAACAGGGTCTCAAATTTAGAAAACCAACTTATGCTTGCTTAAGGGTAAAGGTGAGTTGGGGTGCTGCATCAAACCAGAGATTGAAATGAGCACAGATAAAGTTCCTTAAGTCAAATATGGAATAGACAAGAGCTACTCCTTGCTCAACGAAATGGACTCAAAACCGCATATTAAACGCCTAAGAATGTACCCGACTAGTAAGTATCGTAAAACCTATGGATTGCTATGTCTCCAAAAGAGAATCAAGCATGTGTACAGGGGCATAAACGCAGCAGTGATAGGATTGGAGAGGTTCGGTGAGCAAATGAAGACCCTTTGAAGTCATATTGCATGGTACGCATTACACGGGTCTCAACTCTCCAGGTTTAAGGTATTCTTCCTTCAGCTAAAACATGCATGTGGAACCTAGAGTATGATCAACCATGTGATCGGGAGACGTGTTCAAATATGTCTCAGTTTTCCTCCCCTGGTACTCGGGTGCAACATTCCAGACGCTTTACTAACACTCTCCCGACTTGGAGAGCAGTCCCTTTAACCTCCTGTTTGGCCCAGTTTGCAATTTCTGCGGAAGATGAACAGGAATAGCGAGAACCAATGAGAGACTAGCTGGAGGTGTCTGGACGGGCAAATTTAACTCTCATTTCCCACCAGGAAGAGGAATTAACCAAAGGCTCAGCATGCCGGGCCGGAACCAGATTAGGGCCTGAAGCCATCCTGCGGTGTTGCGGCCAGGTCACAAGAAAGCGAGTTGAAGAAAGGAGCTCAGGGGCACTGTAGTTCACAAACCTGCAGAGTTATAAATGACAGCTATCGTCCAAAAATAGACTGAAGTAAGGCTGCCAAGAGGACTTGAAAGCGGGGCAGAATTGCAGGAAACCGATTTCAGGAGGTAGACTGGAATTGCATTGAAAGCATAGGAAAAGAGGCAGAACGTCCACAATGATGCACTTGGCCAAAAAGGGCGTATGCATTTTTTCCTGAATATATTCAGGAAAAAACGCATACGCCCTTTTTGGCCAACCAAGCAAGCTTGCAAAGGAAATCTGCACTACAATGAAGTCTCACTTCCCCCCGGTCAAAAGGGCCATCTGAAAAAAGTGTAAAATTCAGAAAGACAAGACAGGCCATGGAGAACTGGGAGCCTTGTTATGCTGATGGGCGGGATGTAAATTGCCAACAACCACTCGGGAGAAGTGTATGTTGTTTCCTGAAACATGTAAAAAACAAAGCAACAGAACCTAGGGCACTTCCACTTATGGTCCTATAGCTTAGGGAAATTAAAATAAAAAAGACACAGCCACCCCAAAGTTTGGAACGGATCTGTTTACAAGAACCTCGTTTACAGTACAAGTTCAACATCGCAGAAAGTGAAAAATAGATAAAGAAGTTGTGGTATTTACTTACAAAGCAATATCACTCAGCAATGAAATCTGTGTCATCAGGCCCTTAGCAGCACAATGAGTGGATTCAGGTACGATGATTCTAACTGAAATAAGTCACACAGAAAAAGAAACATCATAAGATATCACTAATACACGGAATGTAAACTTGGCTACACAGGAACTGAATTCCAAAACAGAACAGGGTCTCAAATTTAGAAAACCAACTTATGCTTGCTTAAGGGAAAAGGTGAGTAAGGGTGCTGCATAAAACCAGAGATTGAAATGAGCACAGATAAAGTTCCTTAAGCCAAATATGGAATAGACAAGAGCTACTCCTTGCTCAACGAAATGGACTCAACACCCCATATTAAACGCCTAAGAATGTACCTGACTAGTAAGTATCTTAAAACCTATGGATTGCTATGTCTCCAAAAGAGAATCAAACGTGTGTACAGGGGCATAAACGCAGCAGTGATAGGATTGGAGAGGTTCGGTGAGCAAATGAAGACCCTTTGAAGTCATATTGCATGGTACCCATTACACGGGTCTCAACTCTCCAGGTTTAAGGTATTCTTCCTTCAGCTAAAACATGCATGTGGAACCCAAGTATGATCAACCATGTGAACGGGAGACGTGTTCAAATATGTCTCAGTTTTCCTCCCCTGGTACTCGGGTGCAACATTCCAGACGCTTTACTAACACTCTCCCCACTTGGAGAGTCAGCGCCTTTAACCTCCTGTTTGGCCCAGTTTGCAATTTCTGCGGAAGATGAACAGGAATAGCGAGAACCAATGAGAGACTAGCTGGAGGTGTCTGGACGGGCAAATTTAACTCTCATTTCCCACCAGGAAGAGGAATTAACCAAAGGCTCAGCATGCCGTGCCGGAACCAGATTAGGGCCTGAAGCCATCCTGCGGTGTTGCGGCCAGCTCAAAAGAAAGCGAGTTGAAGAAAGGAGCTCAGGGGCACTGTAATTCACAAACCTGCAGAGTTATAAATGACAGCTATCGTCCAAAAATAGACTGAAGTAAGGCTGCCAAGAGGACTTGAAAGCGGGGCAGAATTGCAGGAAACCGATTTCAGGAGGTAGACTGGAATTGCATTGAAAGCATAGGAAAAGAGGCAGAACGTCCACAATGATGCACTTGGCCAAAAAGGGCGTATGCGTTTTTTCCTGAATATATTCAGGAAAAAACGCATACTCCCTTTTTGGCCAACCAAGCAAGCTTGCAAAGGAAATCTCCACTACAATGAAGTCTCACTTCCCCCCGGTCAAAAGGGCCATCTGAAAAAAGTGTAAAATCCAGAAAGGCAGGACAGGCCATGGAGAACTGGGAGCCTTGTTATGCTGATGGGCGGGATGTAAATTGCCAACAGACACTTGGAAGAAGTGTATGGTGTTTCCTGAAACATCTAAAAAACAAAGCAACAGAGCCTAGGGCACTTCCACTTATGGTCCTATAGCTTAGGGAAATTAAAATCAAAAAGACACAGCCACCTCAAACTTTCGAACAGCTCTGTTTACAAGAACCTCGTTTACAGTACAAGTTCAACATTGCAGAAAGTGAAAAATGGATAAAGAAGTTGTGGTATTTACTTACAAAGCAATATCACTCAGCAATGAAATCTATGTCATCAGGCCCGTAGCAGCACAATGAGTGGATTCAGGTATGAAGATTCTAATTGAAATAAGTCACACAGAAAAGAAACATCATAAGATATCAGTAATACACGGAATGTAAACTTGGCTACACAGGAACTGAATTACAGAACAGAACAGGGTCTCAAATTTAGAAAACCAACTTATGCTTGCTTAAGGGTAAAGGTGAGTTGGGGTGCTGCATCAAACCAGAGATTGAAATGAGCACAGATAAAGTTCCTTAAGTCAAATATGGAATAGACAAGAGCTACTCCTTGCTCAACGAAATGGACTCAAAACCGCATATTAAACGCCTAAGAATGTACCCGACTAGTAAGTATCGTAAAACCTATGGATTGCTATGTCTCCAAAAGAGAATCAAGCATGTGTACAGGGGCATAAACGCAGCAGTGATAGGATTGGAGAGGTTCGGTGAGCAAATGAAGACCCTTTGAAGTCATATTGCATGGTACGCATTACACGGGTCTCAACTCTCCAGGTTTAAGGTATTCTTCCTTCAGCTAAAACATGCATGTGGAACCTAGAGTATGATCAACCATGTGATCGGGAGACGTGTTCAAATATGTCTCAGTTTTCCTCCCCTGGTACTCGGGTGCAACATTCCAGACGCTTTACTAACACTCTCCCGACTTGGAGAGCAGTCCCTTTAACCTCCTGTTTGGCCCAGTTTGCAATTTCTGCGGAAGATGAACAGGAATAGCGAGAACCAATGAGAGACTAGCTGGAGGTGTCTGGACGGGCAAATTTAACTCTCATTTCCCACCAGGAAGAGGAATTAACCAAAGGCTCAGCATGCCGGGCCGGAACCAGATTAGGGCCTGAAGCCATCCTGCGGTGTTGCGGCCAGGTCACAAGAAAGCGAGTTGAAGAAAGGAGCTCAGGGGCACTGTAGTTCACAAAACTGCAGAGTTATAAATGACAGCTATCGTCCAAAAATAGACTGAAGTAAGGCTGCCAAGAGGACTTGAAAGCGGGGCAGAATTGCAGGAAACCGATTTCAGGAGGTAGACTGGAATTGCATTGAAAGCATAGGAAAAGAGGCAGAACGTCCACAATGATGCACTTGGCCAAAAAGGGCGTATGCATTTTTTCCTGAATATATTCAGGAAAAAACGCATACGCCCTTTTTGGCCAACCAAGCAAGCTTGCAAAGGAAATCTGCACTACAATGAAGTCTCACTTCCCCCCGGTCAAAAGGGCCATCTGAAAAAAGTGTAAAATTCAGAAAGACAAGACAGGCCATGGAGAACTGGGAGCCTTGTTATGCTGATGGGCGGGATGTAAATTGCCAACAACCACTCGGGAGAAGTGTATGTTGTTTCCTGAAACATGTAAAAAACAAAGCAACAGAACCTAGGGCACTTCCACTTATGGTCCTATAGCTTAGGGAAATTAAAATAAAAAAGACACAGCCACCCCAAAGTTTGGAACGGATCTGTTTACAAGAACCTCGTTTACAGTACAAGTTCAACATCGCAGAAAGTGAAAAATAGATAAAGAAGTTGTGGTATTTACTTACAAAGCAATATCACTCAGCAATGAAATCTGTGTCATCAGGCCCTTAGCAGCACAATGAGTGGATTCAGGTACGATGATTCTAACTGAAATAAGTCACACAGAAAAAGAAACATCATAAGATATCACTAATACGCGGAATGTAAACTTGGCTACACAGGAACTGAATTCCAAAACAGAACAGGGTCTCAAATTTAGAAAACCAACTTATGCTTGCTTAAGGGAAAAGGTGAGTAAGGGTGCTGCATAAAACCAGAGATTGAAATGAGCACAGATAAAGTTCCTTAAGCCAAATATGGAATAGACAAGAGCTACTCCTTGCTCAACGAAATGGACTCAACACCCCATATTAAACGCCTAAGAATGTACCTGACTAGTAAGTATCTTAAAACCTATGGATTGCTATGTCTCCAAAAGAGAATCAAACGTGTGTACAGGGGCATAAACGCAGCAGTGATAGGATTGGAGAGGTTCGGTGAGCAAATGAAGACCCTTTGAAGTCATATTGCATGGTACCCATTACACGGGTCTCAACTCTCCAGGTTTAAGGTATTCTTCCTTCAGCTAAAACATGCATGTGGAACCCAAGTATGATCAACCATGTGAACGGGAGACGTGTTCAAATATGTCTCAGTTTTCCTCCCCTGGTACTCGGGTGCAACATTCCAGACGCTTTACTAACACTCTCCCCACTTGGAGAGTCAGCGCCTTTAACCTCCTGTTTGGCCCAGTTTGCAATTTCTGCGGAAGATGAACAGGAATAGCGAGAACCAATGAGAGACTAGCTGGAGGTGTCTGGACGGGCAAATTTAACTCTCATTTCCCACCAGGAAGAGGAATTAACCAAAGGCTCAGCGTGCCGTGCCGGAACCAGATTAGGGCCTGAAGCCATCCTGCGGTGTTGCGGCCAGGTCACAAGAAAGCGAGTTGAAGAAAGGAGCTCAGGGGCACTGTAATTCACAAACCTGCAGAGTTATAAATGAAAGCTATCGTCCAAAAATAGACTGAAGTAAGGCTGCCAAGAAGACTTGAAAGCGGGGCAGAATTGCAGGAAACCGATTTCAGGAGGTAGACTGGAATTGCATTGAAAGCATAGGAAAAGAGGCAGAACGTCCACAATGATGCACTTGGCCAAAAAGGGCATATGCGTTTTTTCCTGAATATATTCAGGAAAAAACGCATACGCCCTTTTTGGCCAACCAAGCAAGCTTGCAAAGGAAATCTGCACTACAATGAAGTCTCACTTCTCCCCGGTCAAAAGGGCCATCTGAAAAAAGTGTAAAATCCAGAAAGGCAGGACAGGCCATGGAGAACTGGGAGCCTTGTTATGCTGATGGGCGGGATGTAAATTGCCAACAGACACTGGGGAGAAGTGTATGGTGTTTCCTGAAACATCTAAAAAACAAAGGAACAGAGCCTAGGGCACTGCCACTTATGGTCCTATAGCTTAGGGAAATTAAAATCAAAAAGACACAACCACCCCAAAGTTTGGGACGCCTCTGTTTACAAGAACCTCGTTTACAGTACAAGTTCAACATCGCAGAAAGTGAAAAATGGATAAAGAACTTGTGGTACTTACGTACAATGCAGTATCACTCAGCAATGAAATCTATGTCATCAGTCCCGTAGCAGCATAATGAGTGGATTCAGGTACGATGATTCTAACTGAAATAAGTCACACAGAAAAAGAAACATCATAAGATATCACTAATACACGGAATGTAAACTTGGCTACACAGGAACTGAATTACAGAACAGAACAGGGTCTCAAATTTAGAAAACCAACTTATGCTTGCTTAAGGGGAAAGGTGAGTTGGGGTGCTGCATAAAACCAGAGATTGAAATGAGCACAGATAAAGTTCCTTAAGCCAAATATGGAATAGACAAGAGCTACTCCTTGCTCAACGAAATGGACTCAACACCCCATATTAAACGCCTAAGAATGTACCTGACTAGTAAGTATCTTAAAACCTATGGATTGCTATGTCTCCAAAAGAGAATCAAGCGTGTGTACAGGGAATAAACGCAGCAGTGATAGGATTGGAGAGGTTCGGTGAGCAAATGAAGACCCTTTGAAGTCATATTGCATGGTACCCATTACACGGGTCTCAACTCTCCAGGTTTAAGGTATTCTTCCTTCAGCTAAAACATGCATGTGGAACCCAGAGTATGATCAACCATGTGAACGGGAGACGTGTTCAAATATGTCTCACTTTTCCTCCCCTGGTACTCGGGTGCAACATTCCAGACGCTTTACTAACACTCTCCCGACTTGGAGAGTCAGTCCCTTTAACCTCCTGTTTGGCCCAGTTTGCAATTTCTGCGGAAGATGAACAGGAATAGCGAGAACCAATGAGAGGCTAGCTGGAGGTGTCTGGACGGGCAAATTTAACTCTCATTTCCCACCAGGAAGAGGAAATAACCAAAGGCTCAGCGTGCCGTGCCGGAACCAGATTAGGGCCTGAAGCCATCCTGCGGTGTTGCGGCCAGCTGAAAAGAAAGCGAGTTGAAGAAAGGAGCTCAGGGGCACTGTAATTCACAAACCTGCAGAGTTATAAATGACAGCTATCGTCCAAAAATAGACTGAAGTAAGGCTGCCAAGAGGACTTGAAACCGGGGCAGAATTGCAGGAAACCGATTTCAGGAGGTAGACTGGAATTGCATTGAAAGCATAGGAAAAGAGGCAGAACGTCCACAATGATGCACTTGGCCAAAAAGGGCGTATGTGTTTTTTCCTGAATATATTCAGGAAAAAACGCATACGCCCTTTTTGACCAACCAAGCAAGCTTGCAAAGGAAATCTGCACTACAATGAAGTCTCACTTCCCCCCGGTCAAAAGGGCCATCTGAAAAAAGTGTAAAATCCAGAAAGGCAGGACAGGCCATGGAGAACTGGGAGCCTTGTTATGCTGATGGGCGGGATGTAAATTGCCAACAGACACTCGGGAGAAGTGTATGGTGTTTCCTGAAACATGTAAAAAACAAAGCAACAGAACCTACGGCACTTCCACTTATGGTCCTATAGCTTAGGGAAATTAAAATCAAAAAGACACAGCCACCCCAAAGTTTGGAACGGATCTGTTTACAAGAACCTCGTTTACAGTACAAGTTCAACATCGCAGAAATTGAAAAATGGATAAAGAAGTTGTGGTATTTACTTACAAAGCAATATCACTCAGCAGTGAAATCTGTGTCATCAGGCCCGTAGCAGCACAATGAGTGGATTCAGGTATGATGATTCTAACTGAAATAAGTCACACAGAAAAGAAACATCATAAGATATCAGTAATACACGGAATGTAAACTTGGCTACACAGGAACTGAATTACAGAACAGAACAGGGTCTCAAATTTAGAAAACCAACTTATGCTTGCTTAAGGGTAAAGGTGAGTTGGGGTGCTGCATAAAACCAGAGATTGAAATGAGCACAGATAAAGTTTCTTAAGCCAAATATGGAATAGACAAGAGCTACTCCTTGCTCAACGAAATGGACTCAACACCCCATATTAAACGCCTAAGAATGTACCTGACTAGTAAGTATCTTAAAACCTATGGATTGCTATGTCTCCAAAAGAGAATCAAGCGTGTGTACAGGGAATAAACGCAGCAGTGATAGGATTGGAGAGGTTCGGTGAGCAAATGAAGACCCTTTGAAGTCATATTGCATGGTACCCATTACACGGGTCTCAACTCTCCAGGTTTAAGGTATTCTTCCTTCAGCTAAAACATGCATGTGGAACCTAGAGTATGATCAACCATGTGATCGGGAGACGTGTTCAAATATGTCTCAGTTTTCCTCCCCTGGTACTCGGGTGCAACATTCCAGACGCTTTACTAACACCCTCCCCACTTGGAGAGTCAGTCCCTTTAACCTCCTGTTTGGCCCAGTTTGCAATTTCTGCGGAAGATGAACAGGAATAGCGAGAACCAATGAGAGGCTAGCTGGAGGTGTCTGGACGGGCAAATTTAACTCTCATTTCCCACCAGGAAGAGGAATTAACCAAAGGCTCAGCGTGCCATGCCGGAACCAGATTAGGGCCTGAAGCCATCCTGCGGTGTTGCGGCCAGCTCAAAAGAAAGCGAGTTGAAGAAAGGAGCTCAGGGGCACTGTAATTCACAAACCTGCAGACTTAAATGACAGCTATCGTCCAAAAATAGACTGAAGTAAGGCTGCCAAGAGGACTTGAAAGCGGGGCAGAATTGCAGGAAACCGATTTCAGGAGGTAGACTGGAATTGCATTGAAAGCACAGGAAAAGAGGCAGAACGTCCACAATGATGCACTTGGCCAAAAAGGGCGTAGGTGTTTTTTCCTGAATATATTCAGGAAAAAACGCATACGCACTTTTTGGCCAACCAAGCAAGCTTGCAAAGGAAATCTGCACTACAATGAAGTCTCACTTCCCCCCAGTCAAAAGGGCCATCTGAAAAAAGTGTAAAATCCAGAAAGGCAGGACAGGCCATGGACAACTGGGAGCCTTGTTATGCTGATGGGCGGGATGTAAATTGCCAACAACCACTCGGGAGAAGTGTATGGTGTTTCCTGAAACATGTAAAAAACAAAGCAACAGAACCTAGGGCACTTCCACTTATGGTCCTATAGCTTAGGGAAATTAAAATCAAAAAGACACAGCCACCCCAAAGTTTGGAACGGCTCTGTTTACAAGAACCTCGTTTACAGTACAAGTTCAACATCGCAGAAAGTGAAAAATGGATAAAGAAGTTGTGGTATTTACTTACAAAGCAATATCACTCAGCAATGAAATCTATGTCATCAGGCCCTTAGCATCACAATGAGTGGATTCAGGTATGATGATTCTAACTGAAATAAGTCACACAGAAAAAGAAACATCATAAGATATCAGTAATACACGGAATGGAAACTTGGCTACACAGGAACTGAATTACAGAACAGAACAGGGTCTCAAATTTAGAAAACCAACTTATGCTTGCTTAAGGGTAAAGGTGAGTTGGGGTGCTGCATAAAACCAGAGATTGAAATGAGCACAGATAAAGTTCCTTAAGCCAAATATGGAATAGACAAGAGCTACTCCTTGCTCAACGAAATGGACTCAACACCGCATATTAAACGCCTAAGAATGTACCTGACTAGTAAGTATCTTAAAACCTATGGATTGCTATGTCTCCGAAAGAGAATCAAGCATGTGTACAGGGGCATAAACGCAGCAGTGATAGGATTGGAGAGGTTCGGTGAGCAAATGAAGACCCTTTGAAGTCATATTGCATGGTACCCATTCCACGGGTTTCAACTACCCAGGTTTTAGGTATTCTTCCTTCAGCTAAAACATGCATGTGGAACCCAAGTATGATCAACCATGTGAACGGGAGACGTGTTCAAATATGTCTCAGTTTTCCTCCCCTGGTACTCGGGTGCAACATTCCAGACGCTTTACTAACACTCTCCCCACTTGGAGAGTCAGCGCCTTTAACCTCCTGTTTGGCCCAGTTTGCAATTTCTGCGGAAGATGAACAGGAATAGCGAGAACCAATGAGAGGCTAGCTGGAGGTGTCTGGACGGGCAAATTTAACTCTCATTTCCCACCAGGAAGAGGAAATAACCAAAGGCTCAGCGTGCCGTACCGGAACCAGATTAGGGCCTGAAGCCATCCTGCGGTGTTGCGGCCAGGTCACAAGAAAGCGAGTTGAAGAAAGGAGCTCAGGGGCACTGTAATTCACAAACCTGCAGAGTTATAAATGACAGCTATCGTCCAAAAATAGACTGAAGTAAGGCTGCCAAGAGGACTTGAAAGCGGGGCAGAATTGCAGGAAACCGATTTCAGGAGGTAGACTGGAATTGCATTGAAAGCATAGGAAAAGAGGCAGAACGTCCACAATGATGCACTTGGCCAAAAAGGGCGTATGCGTTTTTTCCTGAATATATTCAGGAAAAAACGCATACGCCCTTTTTGGCCAACCAAGCAAGCTTGCAAAGGAAATCTGCACTACAATGAAGTCTCACTTCCCCCCGGGCAAAAGGGCCATCTGAAAAAAGTGTAAAATCCAGAAAGGCAGGACAGGCCATGGAGAACTGGGAGCCTTGTTATGCTGATGGGCGGGATGTAAATTGCCAACAACCACTCGGGAGAAGTGTATGGTGTTTCCTGAAACATCTAAAAAACAAAGCAACAGAACCTAGGGCACTTCCACTTATGGTCCTATAGCTTAGGGAAATTAAAATCAAAAAGACACAGCCACCCCAAAGTTTGGAACTGCTGTGTTTACAAGAACCTCGTTTACAGTACAAGTTCAACATCGCAGAAAGTGAAAAATGGATAAAGAAGTTGTGGTATTTACTTACAAAGCAATATCACTCAGCAATGAATTCTATGTCATCAGGCCCTTAGCAGCACAATGAGTGGATTCAGGTATGATGATTCTAACTGAAATAAGTCACACAGAAAAAGAAACATCATAAGATATCAGTAATACACGGAATGGAAACTTGGCTACACAGGAACTGAATTACAGAACAGAACAGGGTCTCAAATTTAGAAAAACAACTTATGCTTGCTTAAGGGTAAAGGTGAGTTGGGGTGCTGCATAAAACCAGAGATTGAAATGAGCACAGATAAAGTTCCTTAAGCCAAATATGGAATAGACAAGAGCTACTCCTTGCTCAACGAAATGGACTCAACACCGCATATTAAACGCCTAAGAATGTACCTGACTTGTAAGTATCTTAAAACCTATGGATTGCTATGTCTCCGAAAGAGAATCAAGCATGTGTACAGGGGCATAAACACAGCAGTGATAGGATTGGAGAGGTTCGGTGAGCAAATGAAGACCCTTTGAAGTCATATTGCATGGTACCCATTCCACGGGTTTCAACTCTCCAGGTTTAAGGTATTCTTCCTTCAGCTAAAACATGCATGTGGAACCTAGAGTATGATCAACCATGTGATCGGGAGACGTGTTCAAATATGTCTCAGTTTTCCTCCCCTGGTACTCGGGTGCAACATTCCAGACGCTTTACTAACACTCTCCCCACTTGGAGAGTCAGCGCCTTTAACCTCCTGTTTGGCCCAGTTTGCAATTTCTGCGGAAGATGAACAGGAATAGCGAGAACCAATGAGAGACTAGCTGGAGGTGTCTGGACGGGCAAATTTAACTCTCATTTCCCACCAGGAAGAGGAAATAACCAAAGGCTCAGCGTGCCGTGCCGGAACCAGATTAGGGCCTAAAGCCATCCTGCGGTGTTGCGGCCAGGTCACAAGAAAGCGAGTTGAACAAAGCAGCTCAGGGGCACTGTAATTCACAAACCTGCAGAGTTATAAATGACAGCTATCGTCCAAAAATAGACTGAAGTAAGGCTGCCAAGAGGACTTGAAAGCGGGGCAGAATTGCAGGAAACCGATTTCAGGAGGTAGACTGGAATTGCATTGAAAGCATAGGAAAAGAGGCAGGACGTCCACAATGATGCACTTGGCCAAAAAGGGCGTATGCGTTTTTTCCTGAATATATTCAGGAAAAAACGCATACGCCCTTTTTGGCCAACCAAGCAAGCTTGCAAAGGAAATCTGCACTACAATGAAGTCTCACTTCCCCCCGGTCAAAAGGGCCATCTGAAAAAAGTGTAAAATCCAGAAAGGCAGGACAGGCCATGGAGAACTGGGAGCCTTGTTATGCTGATGGGCGGGATGTAAATTGCCAACAGACACTCGGGAGAAGTGTATGGTGTTTCCTGAAACATCTAAAAAACAAAGCAACAGAGCCTAGGGCACTGCCACTTATGGTCCTATAGCTTAGGGAAATTAAAATCAAAAAGACACAGCCACCCCAAAGTTTGGGACGCCTCTGTTTACAAGAACCTCGTTTACAGTACAAGTTCAACATCGCAGAAAGTGAAAAATGGATAAAGAAGTTGTGGTATTTACTTACAAAGCAATATCACTCAGCAATGAAATCTGTGTCATCAGGCCCTTAGCAGCACAATGAGTGGATTCAGGTATGATGATTCTAATTGAAATAAGTCACACAGAAAAAGAAACATCATAAGATATCAGTAATACACGGAATGGAAACTTGGCTACACAGGAACTGAATTACAGAACAGAACAGGGTCTCAAATTTAGAAAAACAACTTATGCTTGCTTAAGGGTAAAGGTGAGTTGGGGTGCTGCATAAAACCAGAGATTGAAATGAGCACAGATAAAGTTCCTTAAGTCAAATATGGAATAGACAAGAGCTACTCCTTGCTCAACGAAATGGACTCAACAACGCATATTAAACGCCTAAGAATGTACCTGACTAGTAAGTATCGGAAAACCTATGGATTGCTATGTCTCCAAAAGAGAATCAAGCATGTGTACAGGGGCATAAACGCAGCAGTGATAGGATTGGAGAGGTTCGGTGAGCAAATGAAGACCCTTTGAAGTCATATTGCATGGTACCCATTACACGGGTCTGAACTCTCCAGGTTTAAGGTATTCTTCCTTCAGCTAAAACATGCATGTGGAACCCAAGTATGATCAACCATGTGAACGGGAGACGTGTTCAAATATGTCTCAGTTTTCCTCCCCTGGTACTCGGGTGCAACATTCCAGACGCTTTACTAACACTCTCCCCACTTGGAGAGTCAGTGCCTTTAACCTCCTGTTTGGCCCAGTTTGCAATTTCTGCGGAAGATGAACAGGAATAGCGAGAACCAATGAGAGGCTAGCTGGAGGTGTCTGGACGGGCAAATTTAACTCTCATTTCCCACCAGGAAGAGGAATTAACCAAAGGCTCAGCGTGCCGGGCCGGAACCAGATTAGGGCCTGAAGCCATCCTGCGGTGTTGCGGCCAGGTCACAAGAAATCGAGTTGAAGAAAGGAGCTCAGGGGCACTGTAATTCACAAACCTGCAGAGTTATAAATGACAGCTATCGTCCAAAAATAGACTGAAGTAAGGCTGCCAAGAGGACTTGAAAGCGGGGCAGAATTGCAGGAAACCGATTTCAGGAGGTAGACTGGAATTGCATTGAAAGCATAGGAAAAGAGGCAGAACGTCCACAATGATGCACTTGGCCAAAAAGGGCGTATGCGTTTTTTCCTGAATATATTCAGGAAAAAACGCATACGTCCTTTTTGGCCAACCAAGCAAGCTTGCAAAGGAAATCTGCACTACAATGAAGTCTCACTTCCCCCCGGTCAAAAGGGCCATCTGAAAAAAGTGTAAAATCCAGAAAGGCAGGACAGGCCATGGAGAACTGGGAGCCTTGTTATGCTGATGGGCGGGATGTAAATTGCCAACAACCACTCGGGAGAAGTGTATGGTGTTTCCTGAAACATCTAAAAAACAAAGCAACAGAACCTAGGACACTTCCACTTATGGTCCTATAGCTTAGGGAAATTAAAATCAAAAAGACACAGCCACCCCAAAGTTTGGAACGGCTCTGTTTACAAGAACCTCGTTTACAGTACAAGTTCAACATCGCAGAAAGTGAAAAATGGATAAAGAAGTTGTGGTATTTACTTACAAAGCAATATCACTCAGCAATGAAATCTGTGTCATCAGGCCCTTAGCAGCACAATGAGTGGATTCAGGTATGATGATTCTAACTGAAATAAGTCACACAGAAAAAGAAACATCATAAGATATCAGTAATACACGGAATGTAAACTTGGCTACACAGGAACTGAATTACAGAACAGAACAGGGTCTCAAATTTAGAAAACCAACTTATTCTTGCTTAAGGGTAAAGGTGAGTTGGGGTGCTGCATAAAACCAGAGATTGAAATGAGCACAGATAAAGTTCCTTAAGCCAAATATGGAATAGACAAGAGCTACTCCTTGCTCAACGAAATGGACTCAACACCCCATATTAAACGCCTAAGAATGTACCTGACTAGTAAGTATCTTAAAACCTATGGATTGCTATGTCTCCGAAAGAGAATCAAGCATGTGTACAGGGGCATAAACGCAGCAGTGATAGGATTGGAGAGGTTCGGTGAGCAAATGAAGACCCTTTGAAGTCATATTGCATGGTACCCATTACACGGGTCTCAACTCTCCAGGTTTAAGGTATTCTTCCTTCAGCTAAAACATGCATGTGGAACCCAAGTATGATCAACCATGTGAACGGGAGACGTGTTCAAATATGTCTCAGTTTTCCTCCCCTGGTACTCGGGTGCAACATTCCAGACGCTTTACTAACACTCTCCCCACTTGGAGAGTCAGCGCCTTTAACCTCCTGTTTGGCCCAGTTTGCAATTTCTGCGGAAGATGAACAGGAATAGCGAGAACCAATGAGAGGCTAGCTGGAGGTGTCTGGACGGGCAAATTTAACTCTCATTTCCCACCAGGAAGAGGAAATAACCAAAGGCTCAGCGTGCCGTACCGGAACCAGATTAGGGCCTGAAGCCATCCTGCGGTGTTGCGGCCAGCTCAAAAGAAAGCGAGTTGAAGAAAGGAGCTCAGGGGCACTGTAATTCACAAACCTGCAGAGTTATAAATGACAGCTATCGTCCAAAAATAGACTGAAGTAAGGCTGCCAAGAGGACTTGAAAGCGGGGCAGAATTGCAGGAAACCGATTTCAGGAGGTAGACTGGAATTGCATTGAAAGCATAGGAAAAGAGGCAGAACGTCCACAATGATGCACTTGGCCAAAAAGGGCGTATGCGTTTTTTCCTGAATATATTCAGGAAAAAACGCATACGCCCTTTTTGGCCAACCAAGCAAGCTTGCAAAGGAAATCTGCACTACAATGAAGTCTCACTTCCCCCCGGTCAAAAGGGCCATCTGAAAAAAGTGTAAAATCCAGAAAGGCAACAGGCCATTGAGAACTGGGAGCCTTGTTATGCTGATGGGCGGGATGTAAATTGCCAACAGACACTCGGGAGAAGTGTATGGTGTTTCCTGAAACATCTAAAAAACAAAGCAACAGAGCCTAGGGCACTTCCACTTATGGTCCTATAGCTTAGGGAAATTAAAATCAAAAAGACACAGCCACCCCAAAGTTTGGAACGGCTCTGTTTACAAGAACCTCGTTTACAGTACAAGTTCAACATCGCAGAAAGTGAAAAATGGATAAAGAAGTTGTGGTATTCACTTACAAAGCAATATCACTCAGCAATGAAATCTATGTCATCAGGCCCTTAGCAGTACAATGAGTGGATTCAGGTATGATGATTCTAACTGAAATAAGTCACACAGAAAAAGAAACATCATAAGATATCAGTAGTACACGGAATGGAAACTTGGCTACACAGGAACTGAATTACAGAACAGAACAGGGTCTCAAATTTAGAAAAACAACTTATGCTTGCTTAAGGGTAAAGGTGAGTTGGGGTGCTGCATAAAACCAGAGATTGAAATGAGCACAGATAAAGTTCCTTAAGCCAAATATGGAATAGACAAGAGCTACTCCTTGCTCAACGAAATGGACTCAACACCGCATATTAAACGCCTAAGAATGTACCTGACTTGTAAGTATCTTAAAACCTATGGATTGCTATGTCTCCGAAAGAGAATCAAGCATGTGTACAGGGGCATAAACGCAGCAGTGATAGGATTGGAGAGGTTCGGTGAGCAAATGAAGACCCTTTGAAGTCATATTGCATGGTACCCATTCCACGGGTTTCAACTACCCAGGTTTAAGGTATTCTTCCTTCAGTTAAAACATGCATGTGGAACCTAGAGTATGATCAACCATGTGATCGGGAGACGTGTTCAAATATGTCTCAGTTTTCCTCCCCTGATACTCGGGTGCAACATTCCAGACGCTTTACTAACACTCTCCCCACTTGGAGAGTCAGTCCCTTTAACCGCCTGTTTGGCCCAGTTTGCAATTTCTGCGGAAGATGAACAGGAATAGCGAGAACCAATGAGAGGCTAGCTGGAGGTGTCTGGACGGGCAAATTTAACTCTCATTTCCCACCAGGAAGAGGAAATAACCAAAGGCTCAGCGTGCCGTACCGGAACCAGATTAGGGCCTGAAGCCATCCTGCGGTGTTGCGGCCAGCTCAAAAGAAAGCGAGTTGAAGAAAGGAGCTCAGGGGCACTGTAATTCACAAACCTGCAGAGTTATAAATGACAGCTATCGTCCAAAAATAAACTGAAGTAAGGCTGCCAAGAGGACTTGAAAGCGGGGCAGAATTGCAGGAAACCGATTTCAGGAGGTAGACTGGAATTGCATTGAAAGCATAGGAAAAGAGGCAGAACGTCCACAATGATGCACTTCGACAAAAAGGGCGTATGCGTTTTTTCCTGAATATATTCAGGAAAAAACGCATACGCCCTTTTTGGCCAACCAAGCAAGCTTGCAAAGGAAATCTGCACTACAATGAAGTCTCACTTCCCCCCAGTCAAAAGGGCCATCTGAAAAAAGTGTAAAATCCAGAAAGGCAGGACAGACCATGGAGAACTGGGAGCCTTGTTATGCTGATGGGCGGGATGTAAATTGCCAACAACCACTCGGGAGAAGTGTATGGTGTTTCCTGAAACATCTAAAAAACAAAGCAACAGAACCTAGGGCACTTCCACTTATGGTCCTATAGCTTAGGGAAATTAAAATCAAAAAGACACAGCCACCCCAAAGTTTGGAATGGATCTGTTTACAAGAACCTCGTTTACAGTACAAGTTCAACATCGCAGAAAGTGAAAAATGGATAAAGAAGTTTTGGTATTTACTTACAAAGCAATATCACTCAGCAATGAAATCTGTGTCATCAGGCCCTTTGCAGCACAATGAGTGGATTCAGGTATGATGATTCTAACTGAAGTAAGTCACACAGAAAAAGAAACATCATAAGATATCACTAATACACGGAATGTAAACTTGGCTACACAGGAACTGAATTCCAAAACAGAACAGGGTCTCAAATTTAGAAAACCAACTTATGCTTGCTTAAGGGTAAAGGTGAGTTGGGGTGCTGCATAAAACCAGAGATTGAAATGAGCACAGATAAAGTTCCTTAAGCCAAATATGGAATAGACAAGAGCTACTCCTTGCTCAACGAAATGGACTCAACCCCGCATATTAAACGCCTAAGAATGGACCTGACTAGTAAGTATCTTAAAACCTATGGATTGCTATGTCTCCGAAAGAGAATCAAGCATGTGTACAGGGGCATAAACGCAGCAGTGATAGGATTGGAGAGGTTCGGTGAGCAAATGAAGACCCTTTGAAGTCATATTGCATGGTACCCATTCCACGGGTTTCAACTACACAGGTTTTAGGTATTCTTCCTTCAGCTAAAACATGCATGTGGAACCTAGAGTATGATCAACCATGTGAACGGGAGATGTGTTCAAATATGTCTCAGTTTTCCTCCCCTTTTACTCGGGTGCAACATTCCAGACGCTTTACTAACACTCTCCCCACTTGGAGAGTCAGTGCCTTTAACCTCCTGTTTGGCCCAGTTTGCAATTTCTGCGGAAGATGAACAGGAATAGCGAGAACCAATGAGAGGCTAGCTGGAGGTGTCTGGACGGGCAAATTTAACTCTCATTTCCCACCAGGAAGAGGAATTAACCAAAGGCTCAGCGTGCCAGGCCGGAACCAGATTAGGGCCTGAAGCCATCCTGCGGTGTTGCGGCCAGGTCACAAGAAATCGAGTTGAAGAAAGGAGCTCAGGGGCACTGTAATTCACAAACCTGCAGAGTTATAAATGACAGCTATCGTCCAAAAATAGACTGAAGTAAGGCTGCCAAGAGGACTTGAAAGCGGGGCAGAATTGCAGGAAACCGATTTCAGGAGGTAGACTGGAATTGCATTGAAAGCATAGGAAAAGAGGCAGAACGTCCACAATGATGCACTTGGCCAAAAAGGGCGTATGCGTTTTTTCCTGAATATATTCAGGAAAAAACGCATACGCCCTTTTTGGCCAACCAAGCAAGCTTGCAAAGGAAATCTGCACTACAATGAAGTCTCACTTCCCCCCGGGCAAAAGGGCCATCTGAAAAAAGTGTAAAATCCAGAAAGGCAGGACAGGCCATGGAGAACTGGGAGCCTTGTTATGCTGATGGGCGGGATGTAAATTGCCAACAGACACTTGGGAGAAGTGTATGGTGTTTCCTGAAACATCTAAAAAACAAAGCAACAGAGCCTAGGGCACTGCCACTTATGGTCCTATAGCTTAGGGAAATTAAAATCAAAAAGACACAGCCACCCCAAACTTTCGAACGGCTCTGTTTACAAGAACCTCGTTTACAGTACAAGTTCAACATCGCAGAAAGTGAAAAATGGATAAAGAAGTTGTGGTATTTACTTACAAAGCAATATCACTCAGCAATGAAATCTGTGTCATCAGGCCCGTAGCAGCACAATGAGTGGATTCAGGTATCATGATTCTAACTGAAATAAGTCACACAGAAAAGAAACATCATAAGATATCAGTAATACACGGAATGGAAACTTGGCTACACAGGAACTGAATTACAGAACAGAACAGGGTCTCAAATTTAGAAAAACAACTTATGCTTGCTTAAGGGTAAAGGTGAGTTGGGGTGCTGCATAAAACCAGAGATTGAAATGAGCACAGATAAAGTTCCTTAAGCCAAATATGGAATAGACAAGAGCTACTCCTTGCTCAACGAAATGGACTCAACACCGCATATTAAACGCCTAAGAATGTACCTGACTTGTAAGTATCTTAAAACCTATGGATTGCTATGTCTCCGAAAGAGAATCAAGCATGTGTACAGGGGCATAAACACAGCAGTGATAGGATTGGAGAGGTTCGGTGAGCAAATGAAGACCCTTTGAAGTCATATTGCATGGTACCCATTCCACGGGTTTCAACTCTCCAGGTTTAAGGTATTCTTCCTTCAGCTAAAACATGCATGTGGAACCTAGAGTATGATCAACCATGTGATCGGGAGACGTGTTCAAATATGTCTCAGTTTTCCTCCCCTGGTACTCGGGTGCAACATTCCAGACGCTTTACTAACACTCTCCCCACTTGGAGAGTCAGCGCCTTTAACCTCCTGTTTGGCCCAGTTTGCAATTTCTGCGGAAGATGAACAGGAATAGCGAGAACCAATGAGAGACTAGCTGGAGGTGTCTGGACGGGCAAATTTAACTCTCATTTCCCACCAGGAAGAGGAAATAACCAAAGGCTCAGCGTGCCGTGCCGGAACCAGATTAGGGCCTAAAGCCATCCTGCGGTGTTGCGGCCAGGTCACAAGAAAGCGAGTTGAACAAAGCAGCTCAGGGGCACTGTAATTCACAAACCTGCAGAGTTATAAATGACAGCTATCGTCCAAAAATAGACTGAAGTAAGGCTGCCAAGAGGACTTGAAAGCGGGGCAGAATTGCAGGAAACCGATTTCAGGAGGTAGACTGGAATTGCATTGAAAGCATAGGAAAAGAGGCAGGACGTCCACAATGATGCACTTGGCCAAAAAGGGCGTATGCGTGTTTTCCTGAATATATTCAGGAAAAAACGCATACGCCCTTTTTGGCCAACCAAGCAAGCTTGCAAAGGAAATCTGCACTACAATGAAGTCTCACTTCCCCCCGGTCAAAAGGGCCATCTGAAAAAAGTGTAAAATCCAGAAAGGCAGGACAGGCCATGGAGAACTGGGAGCCTTGTTATGCTGATGGGCGGGATGTAAATTGCCAACAGACACTCGGGAGAAGTGTATGGTGTTTCCTGAAACATCTAAAAAACAAAGCAACAGAGCCTAGGGCACTGCCACTTATGGTCCTATAGCTTAGGGAAATTAAAATCAAAAAGACACAGCCACCCCAAAGTTTGGGACGCCTCTGTTTACAAGAACCTCGTTTACAGTACAAGTTCAACATCGCAGAAAGTGAAAAATGGATAAAGAAGTTGTGGTATTTACTTACAAAGCAATATCACTCAGCAATGAAATCTGTGTCATCAGGCCCTTAGCAGCACAATGAGTGGATTCAGGTATGATGATTCTAATTGAAATAAGTCACACAGAAAAAGAAACATCATAAGATATCAGTAATACACGGAATGTAAACTTGGCTACACAGGAACTGAATTACAGAACAGAACAGGGTCTCAAATTTAGAAAACCAACTTATGCTTGCTTAAGGGTAAAGGTGAGTTGGGGTGCTGCATAAAACCAGAGATTGAAATGAGCACAGATAAAGTTCCTTAAGTCAAATATGGAATAGACAAGAGCTACTCCTTGCTCAACGAAATGGACTCAACACCGCATATTAAACGCCTAAGAATGTACCTGACTAGTAAGTATCGGAAAACCTATGGATTGCTATGTCTCCAAAAGAGAATCAAGCATGTGTACAGGGGCATAAACGCAGCAGTGATAGGATTGGAGAGGTTCGGTGAGCAAATGAAGACCCTTTGAAGTCATATTGCATGGTACCCATTACACGGGTCTGAACTCTCCAGGTTTAAGGTATTCTTCCTTCAGCTAAAACATGCATGTGGAACCCAAGTATGATCAACCATGTGAACGGGAGACGTGTTCAAATATGTCTCAGTTTTCCTCCCCTGGTACTCGGGTGCAACATTCCAGACGCTTTACTAACACTCTCCCCACTTGGAGAGTCAGTGCCTTTAACCTCCTGTTTGGCCCAGTTTGCAATTTCTGCGGAAGATGAACAGGAATAGCGAGAACCAATGAGAGGCTAGCTGGAGGTGTCTGGACGGGCAAATTTAACTCTCATTTCCCACCAGGAAGAGGAATTAACCAAAGGCTCAGCGTGCCGGGCCGGAACCAGATTAGGGCCTGAAGCCATCCTGCGGTGTTGCGGCCAGGTCACAAGAAATCGAGTTGAAGAAAGGAGCTCAGGGGCACTGTAATTCACAAACCTGCAGAGTTATAAATGACAGCTATCGTCCAAAAATAGACTGAAGTAAGGCTGCCAAGAGGACTTGAAAGCGGGGCAGAATTGCAGGAAACCGATTTCAGGAGGTAGACTGGAATTGCATTGAAAGCATAGGAAAAGAGGCAGAACGTCCACAATGATGCACTTGGCCAAAAAGGGCGTATGCGTTTTTTCCTGAATATATTCAGGAAAAAACGCATACGTCCTTTTTGGCCAACCAAGCAAGCTTGCAAAGGAAATCTGCACTACAATGAAGTCTCACTTCCCCCCGGTCAAAAGGGCCATCTGAAAAAAGTGTAAAATCCAGAAAGGCAGGACAGGCCATGGAGAACTGGGAGCCTTGTTATGCTGATGGGCGGGATGTAAATTGCCAACAACCACTCGGGAGAAGTGTATGGTGTTTCCTGAAACATCTAAAAAACAAAGCAACAGAACCTAGGACACTTCCACTTATGGTCCTATAGCTTAGGGAAATTAAAATCAAAAAGACACAGCCACCCCAAAGTTTGGAACGGCTCTGTTTACAAGAACCTCGTTTACAGTACAAGTTCAACATCGCAGAAAGTGAAAAATGGATAAAGAAGTTGTGGTATTTACTTACAAAGCAATATCACTCAGCAATGAAATCTGTGTCATCAGGCCCTTAGCAGCACAATGAGTGGATTCAGGTATGATGATTCTAACTGAAATAAGTCACACAGAAAAAGAAACATCATAAGATATCAGTAATACACGGAATGTAAACTTGGCTACACAGGAACTGAATTACAGAACAGAACAGGGTCTCAAATTTAGAAAACCAACTTATTCTTGCTTAAGGGTAAAGGTGAGTTGGGGTGCTGCATAAAACCAGAGATTGAAATGAGCACAGATAAAGTTCCTTAAGCCAAATATGGAATAGACAAGAGCTACTCCTTGCTCAACGAAATGGACTCAACACCCCATATTAAACGCCTAAGAATGTACCTGACTAGTAAGTATCTTAAAACCTATGGATTGCTATGTCTCCGAAAGAGAATCAAGCATGTGTACAGGGGCATAAACGCAGCAGTGATAGGATTGGAGAGGTTCGGTGAGCAAATGAAGACACTTTGAAGTCATATTGCATGGTACCCATTACACGGGTCTCAACTCTCCAGGTTTAAGGTATTCTTCCTTCAGCTAAAACATGCATGTGGAACCCAAGTATGATCAACCATGTGAACGGGAGACGTGTTCAAATATGTCTCAGTTTTCCTCCCCTGGTACTCGGGTGCAACATTCCAGACGCTTTACTAACACTCTCCCCACTTGGAGAGTCAGCGCCTTTAACCTCCTGTTTGGCCCAGTTTGCAATTTCTGCGGAAGATGAACAGGAATAGCGAGAACCAATGAGAGGCTAGCTGGAGGTGTCTGGACGGGCAAATTTAACTCTCATTTCCCACCAGGAAGAGGAAATAACCAAAGGCTCAGCGTGCCGTACCGGAACCAGATTAGGGCCTGAAGCCATCCTGCGGTGTTGCGGCCAGCTCAAAAGAAAGCGAGTTGAAGAAAGGAGCTCAGGGGCACTGTAATTCACAAACCTGCAGAGTTATAAATGACAGCTATCGTCCAAAAATAGACTGAAGTAAGGCTGCCAAGAGGACTTGAAAGCGGGGCAGAATTGCAGGAAACCGATTTCAGGAGGTAGACTGGAATTGCATTGAAAGCATAGGAAAAGAGGCAGAACGTCCACAATGATGCACTTGGCCAAAAAGGGCGTATGCGTTTTTTCCTGAATATATTCAGGAAAAAACGCATACGCCCTTTTTGGCCAACCAAGCAAGCTTGCAAAGGAAATCTGCACTACAATGAAGTCTCACTTCCTCCCGGTCAAAAGGGCCATCTGAAAAAAGTGTAAAATCCAGAAAGGCAACAGGCCATTGAGAACTGGGAGCCTTGTTATGCTGATGGGCGGGATGTAAATTGCCAACAGACACTCGGGAGAAGTGTATGGTGTTTCCTGAAACATCTAAAAAACAAAGCAACAGAGCCTAGGGCACTTCCACTTATGGTCCTATAGCTTAGGGAAATTAAAATCAAAAAGACACAGCCACCCCAAAGTTTGGAACGGCTCTGTTTACAAGAACCTCGTTTACAGTACAAGTTCAACATCGCAGAAAGTGAAAAATGGATAAAGAAGTTGTGGTATTCACTTACAAAGCAATATCACTCAGCAATGAAATCTATGTCATCAGGCCCTTAGCAGTACAATGAGTGGATTCAGGTATGATGATTCTAACTGAAATAAGTCACACAGAAAAAGAAACATCATAAGATATCAGTAGTACACGGAATGGAAACTTGGCTACACAGGAACTGAATTACAGAACAGAACAGGGTCTCAAATTTAGAAAAACAACTTATGCTTGCTTAAGGGTAAAGGTGAGTTGGGGTGCTGCATAAAACCAGAGATTGAAATGAGCACAGATAAAGTTCCTTAAGCCAAATATGGAATAGACAAGAGCTACTCCTTGCTCAACGAAATGGACTCAACACCGCATATTAAACGCCTAAGAATGTACCTGACTTGTAAGTATCTTAAAACCTATGGATTGCTATGTCTCCGAAAGAGAATCAAGCATGTGTACAGGGGCATAAACGCAGCAGTGATAGGATTGGAGAGGTTCGGTGAGCAAATGAAGACCCTTTGAAGTCATATTGCATGGTACCCATTCCACGGGTTTCAACTACCCAGGTTTAAGGTATTCTTCCTTCAGTTAAAACATGCATGTGGAACCTAGAGTATGATCAACCATGTGATCGGGAGACGTGTTCAAATATGTCTCAGTTTTCCTCCCCTGATACTCGGGTGCAACATTCCAGACGCTTTACTAACACTCTCCCCACTTGGAGAGTCAGTCCCTTTAACCGCCTGTTTGGCCCAGTTTGCAATTTCTGCGGAAGATGAACAGGAATAGCGAGAACCAATGAGAGGCTAGCTGGAGGTGTCTGGACGGGCAAATTTAACTCTCATTTCCCACCAGGAAGAGGAAATAACCAAAGGCTCAGCGTGCCGTACCGGAACCAGATTAGGGCCTGAAGCCATCCTGCGGTGTTGCGGCCAGCTCAAAAGAAAGCGAGTTGAAGAAAGGAGCTCAGGGGCACTGTAATTCACAAACCTGCAGAGTTATAAATGACAGCTATCGTCCAAAAATAAACTGAAGTAAGGCTGCCAAGAGGACTTGAAAGCGGGGCAGAATTGCAGGAAACCGATTTCAGGAGGTAGACTGGAATTGCATTGAAAGCATAGGAAAAGAGGCAGAACGTCCACAATGATGCACTTGGCCAAAAAGGGCGTATGCGTTTTTTCCTGAATATATTCAGGAAAAAACGCATACGCCCTTTTTGGCCAACCAAGCAAGCTTGCAAAGGAAATCTGCACTACAATGAAGTCTCACTTCCCCCCAGTCAAAAGGGCCATCTGAAAAAAGTGTAAAATCCAGAAAGGCAGGACAGACCATGGAGAACTGGGAGCCTTGTTATGCTGATGGGCGGGATGTAAATTGCCAACAACCACTCGGGAGAAGTGTATGGTGTTTCCTGAAACATCTAAAAAACAAAGCAACAGAACCTAGGGCACTTCCACTTATGGTCCTATAGCTTAGGGAAATTAAAATCAAAAAGACACAGCCACCCCAAAGTTTGGAACGGATCTGTTTACAAGAACCTCGTTTACAGTACAAGTTCAACATCGCAGAAAGTGAAAAATGGATAAAGAAGTTGTGGTATTTACTTACAAAGCAATATCACTCAGCAATGAAATCTGTGTCATCAGGCCCTTTGCAGCACAATGAGTGGATTCAGGTATGATGATTCTAACTGAAGTAAGTCACACAGAAAAAGAAACATCATAAGATATCACTAATACACGGAATGTAAACTTGGCTACACAGGAACTGAATTCCAAAACAGAACAGGGTCTCAAATTTAGAAAACCAACTTATGCTTGCTTAAGGGTAAAGGTGAGTTGGGGTGCTGCATAAAACCAGAGATTGAAATGAGCACAGATAAAGTTCCTTAAGCCAAATATGGAATAGACAAGAGCTACTCCTTGCTCAACGAAATGGACTCAACCCCGCATATTAAACGCCTAAGAATGGACCTGACTAGTAAGTATCTTAAAACCTATGGATTGCTATGTCTCCGAAAGAGAATCAAGCATGTGTACAGGGGCATAAACGCAGCAGTGATAGGATTGGAGAGGTTCGGTGAGCAAATGAAGACCCTTTGAAGTCATATTGCATGGTACCCATTCCACGGGTTTCAACTACACAGGTTTTAGGTATTCTTCCTTCAGCTAAAACATGCATGTGGAACCTAGAGTATGATCAACCATGTGAACGGGAGATGTGTTCAAATATGTCTCAGTTTTCCTCCCCTTTTACTCGGGTGCAACATTCCAGACGCTTTACTAACACTCTCCCCACTTGGAGAGTCAGTGCCTTTAACCTCCTGTTTGGCCCAGTTTGCAATTTCTGCGGAAGATGAACAGGAATAGCGAGAACCAATGAGAGGCTAGCTGGAGGTGTCTGGACGGGCAAATTTAACTCTCATTTCCCACCAGGAAGAGGAATTAACCAAAGGCTCAGCGTGCCGGGCCGGAACCAGATTAGGGCCTGAAGCCATCCTGCGGTGTTGCGGCCAGGTCACAAGAAATCGAGTTGAAGAAAGGAGCTCAGGGGCACTGTAATTCACAAACCTGCAGAGTTATAAATGACAGCTATCGTCCAAAAATAGACTGAAGTAAGGCTGCCAAGAGGACTTGAAAGCGGGGCAGAATTGCAGGAAACCGATTTCAGGAGGTAGACTGGAATTGCATTGAAAGCATAGGAAAAGAGGCAGAACGTCCACAATGATGCACTTGGCCAAAAAGGGCGTATGCGTTTTTTCCTGAATATATTCAGGAAAAAACGCATACGCCCTTTTTGGCCAACCAAGCAAGCTTGCAAAGGAAATCTGCACTACAATGAAGTCTCACTTCCCCCCGGTCAAAAGGGCCATCTGAAAAAAGTGTAAAATCCAGAAAGGCAGGACAGGCCATGGACAACTGGGAGCCTTGTTATGCTGATGGGCGGGATGTAAATTGCCAACAACCACTCGGGAGAAGTGTATGGTGTTTCCTGAAACATCTAAAAAACAAAGCAACAGAACCTAGGACACTTCCACTTATGGTCCTATAGCTTAGGGAAATTAAAATCAAAAAGACACAGCCACCCCAAAGTTTGGAACGGCTCTGTTTACAAGAACCTCGTTTACAGTACAAGTTCAACATCGCAGAAAGTGAAAAATGGATAAAGAAGTTGTGGTATTTACTTACAAAGCAATATCACTCAGCAATGAAATCTGTGTCATCAGGCCCTTAGCAGCACAATGAGTGGATTCAGGTATGATGATTCTAACTGAAATAAGTCACACAGAAAAAGAAACATCATAAGATATCAGTAATACACGGAATGTAAACTTGGCTACACAGGAACTGAATTACAGAACAGAACAGGGTCTCAAATTTAGAAAACCAACTTATTCTTGCTTAAGGGTAAAGGTGAGTTGGGGTGCTGCATAAAACCAGAGATTGAAATGAGCACAGATAAAGTTCCTTAAGCCAAATATGGAATAGACAAGAGCTACTCCTTGCTCAACGAAATGGACTCAACACCCCATATTAAACGCCTAAGAATGTACCTGACTAGTAAGTATCTTAAAACCTATGGATTGCTATGTCTCCGAAAGAGAATCAAGCATGTGTACAGGGGCATAAACGCAGCAGTGATAGGATTCGAGAGGTTCGGTGAGCAAATGAAGACCCTTTGAAGTCATATTGCATGGTACCCATTACACGGGTCTCAACTCTCCAGGTTTAAGGTATTCTTCCTTCAGCTAAAACATGCATGTGGAACCCAAGTATGATCAACCATGTGAACGGGAGACGTGTTCAAATATGTCTCAGTTTTCCTCCCCTGGTACTCGGGTGCAACATTCCAGACGCTTTACTAACACTCTCCCCACTTGGAGAGTCAGCGCCTTTAACCTCCTGTTTGGCCCAGTTTGCAATTTCTGCGGAAGATGAACAGGAATAGCGAGAACCAATGAGAGGCTAGCTGGAGGTGTCTGGACGGGCAAATTTAACTCTCATTTCCCACCAGGAAGAGGAAATAACCAAAGGCTCAGCGTGCCGTACCGGAACCAGATTAGGGCCTGAAGCCATCCTGCGGTGTTGCGGCCAGCTCAAAAGAAAGCGAGTTGAAGAAAGGAGCTCAGGGGCACTGTAATTCACAAACCTGCAGAGTTATAAATGACAGCTATCGTCCAAAAATAGACTGAAGTAAGGCTGCCAAGAGGACTTGAAAGCGGGGCAGAATTGCAGGAAACCGATTTCAGGAGGTAGACTGGAATTGCATTGAAAGCATAGGAAAAGAGGCAGAACGTCCACAATGATGCACTTGGCCAAAAAGGGCGTATGCGTTTTTTCCTGAATATATTCAGGAAACAACGCATACGCCCTTTTTGGCCAACCAAGCAAGCTTGCAAAGGAAATCTGCACTACAATGAAGTCTCACTTCCCCCCGGTCAAAAGGGCCATCTGAAAAAAGTGTAAAATCCAGAAAGGCAACAGGCCATTGAGAACTGGGAGCCTTGTTATGCTGATGGGCGGGATGTAAATTGCCAACAGACACTCGGGAGAAGTGTATGGTGTTTCCTGAAACATCTAAAAAACAAAGCAACAGAGCCTAGGGCACTTCCACTTATGGTCCTATAGCTTAGGGAAATTAAAATCAAAAAGACACAGCCACCCCAAAGTTTGGAACGGCTCTGTTTACAAGAACCTCGTTTACAGTACAAGTTCAACATCGCAGAAAGTGAAAAATGGATAAAGAAGTTGTGGTATTCACTTACAAAGCAATATCACTCAGCAATGAAATCTATGTCATCAGGCCCTTAGCAGTACAATGAGTGGATTCAGGTATGATGATTCTAACTGAAATAAGTCACACAGAAAAAGAAACATCATAAGATATCAGTAGTACACGGAATGGAAACTTGGCTACACAGGAACTGAATTACAGAACAGAACAGGGTCTCAAATTTAGAAAAACAACTTATGCTTGCTTAAGGGTAAAGGTGAGTTGGGGTGCTGCATAAAACCAGAGATTGAAATGAGCACAGATAAAGTTCCTTAAGCCAAATATGGAATAGACAAGAGCTACTCCTTGCTCAACGAAATGGACTCAACACTGCATATTAAACGCCTAAGAATGTACCTGACTTGTAAGTATCTTAAAACCTATGGATTGCTATGTCTCCGAAAGAGAATCAAGCATGTGTACAGGGGCATAAACGCAGCAGTGATAGGATTGGAGAGGTTCGGTGAGCAAATGAAGACCCTTTGAAGTCATATTGCATGGTACCCATTCCACGGGTTTCAACTACCCAGGTTTAAGGTATTCTTCCTTCAGTTAAAACATGCATGTGGAACCTAGAGTATGATCAACCATGTGATCGGGAGACGTGTTCAAATATGTCTCAGTTTTCCTCCCCTGATACTCGGGTGCAACATTCCAGACGCTTTACTAACACTCTCCCCACTTGGAGAGTCAGTCCCTTTAACCGCCTGTTTGGCCCAGTTTGCAATTTCTGCGGAAGATGAACAGGAATAGCGAGAACCAATGAGAGGCTAGTTGGAGGTGTCTACACGGGCAAATTTAACTCTCATTTCCCACCAGGAAGAGGAAATAACCAAAGGCTCAGCGTGCCGTACCGGAACCAGATTAGGGCCTTAAGCCATCCTGCGGTGTTGCGGCCAGCTCAAAAGAAAGCGAGTTGAAGAAAGGAGCTCAGGGGCACTGTAACTCACAAACCTGCAGAGTTATAAATGACATCTATCGTCCAAAAATAAACTGAAGTAAGGCTGCCAAGAGGACTTGAAAGCGGGGCAGAATTGCAGGAAACCAATTTCAGGAGGTAGACTGGAATTGCATTGAAAGCATAGGAAAAGAGGCAGAACGTCCACAATGATGCACTTGGCCAAAAAGGGCGTATGCGTTTTTTCCTGAATATATTCAGGAAAAAACGCATACGCCCTTTATGGCCAACCAAGCAAGCTTGCAAAGGAAATCTGCACTACAATGAAGTCTCACTTCCCCCCGGTCAAAAGGGCCATCTGAAAAAAGTGTAAAATCCAGAAAGGCAGGACAGGCCATGGAGAACTGGGAGCCTTGTTATGCTGATGGGCGGGATGTAAATTGCCAACAACCACTCGGGAGAAGTGTATGGTGTTTCCTGAAACATCTAAAAAACAAAGCAACAGAACCTAGGGCACTTCCACTTATGGTCCTATAGCTTAGGGAAATTAAAATCAAAAAGACACAGCCACCCCAAAGTTTGGAACGGATCTGTTTACAAGAACCTCGTTTACAGTACAAGTTCAACATCGCAGAAAGTGAAAAATGGATAAAGAAGTTGTGGTATTTACTTACAAAGCAATATCACTCAGCAATGAAATCTGTGTCATCAGGCCCTTTGCAGCACAATGAGTGGATTCAGGTATGATGATTCTAACTGAAGTAAGTCACACAGAAAAAGAAACATCATAAGATATCACTAATACACGGAATGTAAACTTGGCTACACAGGAACTGAATTCCAAAACAGAACAGGGTCTCAAATTTAGAAAACCAACTTATGCTTGCTTAAGGGTAATGGTGAGTTGGGGTGCTGCATAAAACCAGAGATTGAAATGAGCACAGATAAAGTTCCTTAAGCCAAATATGGAATAGACAAGAGCTACTCCTTGCTCAACGAAATGGACTCAACCCCACATATTAAACGCCTAAGAATGGACCTGACTAGTAAGTATCTTAAAACCTATGGATTGCTATGTCTCCGAAAGAGAATCAAGCATGTGTACAGGGGCATAAACGCAGCAGTGATAGGATTGGAGAGGTTCGGTGAGCAAATGAAGACCCTTTGAAGTCATATTGCATGGTACCCATTCCACGGGTTTCAATTACGCAGGTTTTAGGTATTCTTCCTTCAGCTAAAACATGCATGTGGAACCCAAGTATGATCAACCATGTGAACGGGAGACGTGTTCAAATATGTCTCAGTTTTCCTCCCCTTTTACTCGGGTGCAACATTCCAGACGCTTTACTAACACTCTCCCCACTTGGAGAGTCAGCGCCTTTAACCTCCTGTTTGGCCCAGTTTGCAATTTCTGCGGAAGATGAACAGGAATAGCGAGAACCAATGAGAGGCTAGCTGGAGGTGTCTGGACGGGCAAATTTAACTCTCATTTCCCACCAGGAAGAGGAAATAACCAAAGGCTCAGCGTGCCGTGCCGGAACCAGATTAGGGCCTGAAGCCATCCTGCGGTGTTGCTCCCAGGTCACAAGAAAGCAAGTTGAAGAAAGGAGCTCAGGGGCACTGTAATTCACAAACCTGCAGAGTTATAAATGACAGCTATCGTCCAAAAATAGACTGAAGTAAGGCTGCCAAGAGGACTTGAAAGCGGGGCAGAATTGCAGGAAACCGATTTCAGGAGGTAGACTGGAATTGCATTGAAAGCATAGGAAAAGAGGCAGAACGTCCACAATGATGCACTTGGCCAAAAAGGGCGTATGCGTTTTTTCCTGAATATATTCAGGAAAAAACGCATATGCCCTTTTTGGCCAACCAAGCAAGCTTGCAAAGGAAATCTGCACTACAATGAAGTCTCACTTCCCCCCGGTCAAAAGGGCCATCTGAAAAAAGTGTAAAATCCGGAAAGGCAGGACAGGCCATGGAGAACTGGGAGCCTTGTTATGCTGATGGGCGGGATGTAAATTGCCAACAACCACTCGGGAGAAGTGTATGGTGTTTCCTGAAACATCTAAAAAACAAAGCAACAGAACCTAGGGCACTTCCACTTATGGTCCTATAGCTTAGGGAAATTAAAATCAAAAAGACACAGCCACCCCAATGTTTGGAACGGCTCTGTTTACAAGAACCTCGTTTACAGTACAAGTTCAACATCGCAGAAAGTGAAAAATGGATAAAGAAGTTGTGGTATTTACTTACAAATCAATATCACTCAGCAATGAATTCTATGTCATCAGGCCCTTAGCAGCACAATGAGTGGCTTCAGGTATGATGATTCTAACTGAAATAAGTCACACAGAAAAAGAAACATCATAAGATATCAGTAATACACGGAATGGAAACTTGGCTACACAGGAACTGAATTACAGAACAGAACAGGGTCTCAAATTTAGAAAAACAACTTATGCTTGCTTAAGGGTAAAGGTGAGTTGGGGTGCTGCATAAAACCAGAGATTGAAATGAGCACAGATAAAGTTCCTTAAGCCAAATATGGAATAGACAAGAGCTACTCCTTGCTCAACGAAATGGACTCAACACCGCATATTAAACGCCTAAGAATGTACCTGACTTGTAAGTATCTTAAAACCTATGGATTGCTATGTCTCCGAAAGAGAATCAAGCATGTGTACAGGGGCATAAACACAGCAGTGATAGGATTGGAGAGGTTCGGTGAGCAAATGAAGACCCTTTGAAGTCATATTGCATGGTACCCATTCCACGGGTTTCAACTACCCAGGTTTAAGGTATTCTTCCTTCAGCTAAAACATGCATGTGGAACCTAGAGTATGATCAACCATGTGATCGGGAGACGTGTTCAAATATGTCTCAGTTTTCCTCCCCTGGTACTCGGGTGCAACATTCCAGACGCTTTACTAACACTCTCCCCACTTGGAGAGTCAGCGCCTTTAACCTCCTGTTTGGCCCAGTTTGCAATTTCTGCGGAAGATGAACAGGAATAGCGAGAACCAATGAGCGGCTAGCTGGAGGTGTCTGGACGGGCAAATTTAACTCTCATTTCCCACCAGGAAGAGGAAATAACCAAAGGCTCAGCGTGCCGTACCGGAACCAGATTAGGGCCTGAAGCCATCCTGCGGTGTTGCGGCCAGCTCAAAAGAAAGCGAGTTGAAGAAAGGAGCTCAGGGGCACTGTAATTCACAAACCTGCAGAGTTATAAATGACAGCTATCGTCCAAAAATAGACTGAAGTAAGGCTGCCAAGAGGACTTGAAAGCGGGGCAGAATTGCAGGAAACCGATTTCAGGAGGTAGACTGGAATTGCATTGAAAGCATAGGAAAAGAGGCAGAACGTCCACAATGATGCACTTGGCCAAAAAGGGCGTATGCGTTTTTTCCTGAATATATTCAGGAAAAAACGCATACGCCCTTTTTGGCCAACCAAGCAAGCTTGCAAAGGAAATCTGCACTACAATGAAGTCTCACTTCCCCCCGGTCAAAAGGGCCATCTGAAAAAAGTGTAAAATCCAGAAAGGCAGGACAGGCCATGGAGAACTGGGAGCCTTGTTATGCTGATGGGCGGGATGTAAATTGCCAACAGACACTCGGGAGAAGTGTATGGTGTTTCCTGAAACATCTAAAAAACAAAGCAACAGAGCCTAGGGCACTGCCACTTATGGTCCTATAGCTTAGGGAAATTAAAATCAAAAAGACACAGCCACCCCAAAGTTTGGGACGCCTCTGTTTACAAGAACCTCGTTTACAGTACAAGTTCAACATCGCAGAAAGTGAAAAATGGATAAAGAAGTTGTGGTATTTACTTACAAAGCAATATCACTCAGCAATGAAATCTATGTCATCAGGCCCTTAGCATCACAATGAGTGGATTCAGGTATGATGATTCTAACTGAAATAAGTCACACAGAAAAAGAAACATCATAAGATATCAGTAATACACGGAATGTAAACTTGGCTACACAGGAACTGAATTACAGAACAGAACAGGGTCTCAAATTTAGAAAACCAACTTATGCTTGCTTAAGGGTAAAGGTGAGTTGGGGTGCTGCATAAAACCAGAGATTGAAATGAGCACAGATAAAGTTCCTTAAGCCAAATATGGAATAGACAAGAGCTACTCCTTGCTCAACGAAATGGACTCAACACCGCATATTAAACGCCTAAGAATGTACCTGACTAGTAAGTATCTTAAAACCTATGGATTGCTATGTCTCCGAAAGAGAATCAAGCATGTGTACAGGGGCATAAACGCAGCAGTGATAGGATTGGAGAGGTTCGGTGAGCAAATGAAGACCCTTTGAAGTCATATTGCATGGTACCCATTCCACGGGTTTCAACTACCCAGGTTTTAGGTATTCTTCCTTCAGCTAAAACATGCATGTGGAACCCAAGTATGATCAACCATGTGAACGGGAGACGTGTTCAAATATGTCTCAGTTTTCCTCCCCTGGTACTCGGGTGCAACATTCCAGACGCTTTACTAACACTCTCCCCACTTGGAGAGTCAGCGCCTTTAACCTCCTGTTTGGCCCAGTTTGCAATTTCTGCGGAAGATGAACAGGAATAGCGAGAACCAATGAGAGGCTAGCTGGAGGTGTCTGGACGGGCAAATTTAACTCTCATTTCCCACCAGGAAGAGGAAATAACCAAAGGCTCAGCGTGCCGTACCGGAACCAGATTAGGGCCTAAAGCCATCCTGCGGTGTTGCGGCCAGTTCACAAGAAAGCGAGTTGAAGAAAGGAGCTCAGGGGCACTGTAATTCACAAACCTGCAGAGTTATAAATGACAGCTATCGTCCAAAAATATACTGAAGTAAGGCTGCCAAGAGGACTTGAAAGCGGGGCAGAATTGCAGGAAACCGATTTCAGGAGGTAGACTGGAATTGCATTGAAAGCATAGGAAAAGAGGCAGAACGTCCACAATGATGCACTTGGCCAAAAAGGGCGTATGCGTTTTTTCCTGAATATATTCAGGAAAAAACGCATACGCCCTTTTTGGCCAACCAAGCAAGCTTGCAAAGGAAATCTGCACTACAATGAAGTCTCACTTCCCCCCGGTCAAAAGGGCCATCTGAAAAAAGTGTAAAATCCAGAAAGGCAGGACAGGCCATGGAGAACTGGGAGCCTTGTTATGCTGATGGGCGGGATGTAAATTGCCAACAGACACTCGGGAGAAGTGTATGGTGTTTCCTGAAACATCTAAAAAACAAAGCAACAGAGCCTAGGGCACTGCCACTTATGGTCCTATAGCTTAGGGAAATTAAAATAAAAAAGACACAGCCACCCCAAAGTTTGGGACGCCTCTGTTTACAAGAACCTCGTTTACAGTACAAGTTCAACATCGCAGAAAGTGAAAAATGGATAAAGAAGTTGTGGTATTTACTTACAAAGCAATATCACTCAGCAATGAAATCTGTGTCATCAGGCCCTTAGCAGCACAATGAGTGGATTCAGGTATGATGATTCTAACTGAAGTAAGTCACACAGAAAAAGAAACATCATAAGATATCACTAATACACGGAATGTAAACTTGGCTACACAGGAACTGAATTCCAAAACAGAACAGGGTCTCAAATTTAGAAAACCAACTTATGCTTGCTTAAGGGTAAAGGTGAGTTGGGGTGCTGCATAAAACCAGAGATTGAAATGAGCACAGATAAAGTTCCTTAAGCCAAATATGGAATAGACAAGAGCTACTCCTTGCTCAACGAAATGGACTCAACACCGCATATTAAACGCCTAAGAATGTACCTGACTAGTAAGTATCTTAAAACCTATGGATTGCTATGTCTCCGAAAGAGAATCAAGCATGTGTACAGGGGCATAAACGCAGCAGTGATAGGATTGGAGAGGTTCGGTGAGCAAATGAAGACCCTTTGAAGTCATATTGCATGGTACCCATTCCACGGGTTTCAACTACGCAGGTTTTAGGTATTCTTCCTTCAGCTAAAACATGCATGTGGAACCCAAGTATGATCAACCATGTGAACGGGAGACGTGTTCAAATATGTCTCAGTTTTCCTCCCCTGGTACTCGGGTGCAACATTCCAGACGCTTTACTAACACTCTCCCCACTTGGAGAGTCAGTGCCTTTAACCTCCTGTTTGGCCCAGTTTGCAATTTCTGCGGAAGATGAACAGGAATAGCGAGAACCAATGAGAGGCTAGCTGGAGGTGTCTGGACGGGCAAATTTAACTCTCATTTCCCACCAGGAAGAGGAATTAACCAAAGGCTCAGCGTGCCGGGCCGGAACCAGATTAGGGCCTGAAGCCATCCTGCGGTGTTGCGGCCAGGTCACAAGAAATCGAGTTGAAGAAAGGAGCTCAGGGGCACTGTAATTCACAAACCTGCAGAGTTATAAATGACAGCTATCGTCCAAAAATAGACTGAAGTAAGGCTGCCAAGAGGACTTGAAAGTGGGGCAGAATTGCAGGAAACCGATTTCAGGAGGTAGACTGGAATTGCATTGAAAGCATAGGAAAAGAGGCAGAACGTCCACAATGATGCACTTGGCCAAAAAGGGCGTATGCGTTTTTTCCTGAATATATTCAGGAAAAAACGCATACGCCCTTTTTGGCCAACCAAGCAAGCTTGCAAAGGAAATCTGCACTACAATGAAGTCTCACTTCCCCCCGGTCAAAAGGGCCATCTGAAAAAAGTGTAAAATCCAGAAAGGCAGGACAGGCCATGGAGAACTGGGAGCCTTGTTATGCTGATGGGCGGGATGTAAATTGCCAACAACCACTCGGGAGAAGTGTATGGTGTTTCCTGAAACATCTAAAAAACAAAGCAACAGAACCTAGGACACTTCCACTTATGGTCCTATAGCTTAGGGAAATTAAAATCAAAAAGACACAGCCACCCCAAAGTTTGGAACGGCTCTGTTTACAAGAACCTCGTTTACAGTACAAGTTCAACATCGCAGAAAGTGAAAAATGGATAAAGAAGTTGTGGTATTTACTTACAAAGCAATATCACTCAGCAATGAAATCTGTGTCATCAGGCCCTTAGCAGCACAATGAGTGGATTCAGGTATGATGATTCTAACTGAAATAAGTCACACAGAAAAAGAAACATCATAAGATATCAGTAATACACGGAATGTAAACTTGGCTACACAGGAACTGAATTACAGAACAGAACAGGGTCTCAAATTTAGAAAACCAACTTATTCTTGCTTAAGGGTAAAGGTGAGTTGGGGTGCTGCATAAAACCAGAGATTGAAATGAGCACAGATAAAGTTCCTTAAGCCAAATATGGAATAGACAAGAGCTACTCCTTGCTCAACGAAATGGACTCAACACCCCATATTAAACGCCTAAGAATGTACCTGACTAGCAAGTATCTTCAAACCTATGGATTGCTATGTCTCCGAAAGAGAATCAAGCATGTGTACAGGGGCATAAACGCAGCAGTGATAGGATTGGAGAGGTTCGGTGAGCAAATGAAGACCCTTTGAAGTCATATTGCATGGTACCCATTACACGGGTCTCAACTCTCCAGGTTTAAGGTATTCTTCCTTCAGCTAAAACATGCATGTGGAACCCAAGTATGATCAACCATGTGAACGGGAGACGTGTTCAAATATGTCTCAGTTTTCCTCCCCTGGTACTCGCGTGCAACATTCCAGACGCTTTACTAACACTCTCCCCACTTGGAGAGTCAGCGCCTTTAACCTCCTGTTTGGCCCAGTTTGCAATTTCTGCGGAAGATGAACAGGAATAGCGAGAACCAATGAGAGGCTAGCTGGAGGTGTCTGGACGGGCAAATTTAACTCTCATTTCCCACCAGGAAGAGGAAATAACCAAAGGCTCAGCGTGCCGTACCGGAACCAGATTAGGGCCTGAAGCCATCCTGCGGTGTTGCGGCCAGCTCAAAAGAAAGCGAGTTGAAGAAAGGAGCTCAGGGGCACTGTAATTCACAAACCTGCAGAGTTATAAATGACAGCTATCGTCCAAAAATAGACTGAAGTAAGGCTGCCAAGAGGACTTGAAAGCGGGGCAGAATTGCAGGAAACCGATTTCAGGAGGTAGACTGGAATTGCATTGAAAGCATAGGAAAAGAGGCAGAACGTCCACAATGATGCACTTGGCCAAAAAGGGCGTATGCGTTTTTTCCTGAATATATTCAGGAAAAAACGCATACGCCCTTTTTGGCCAACCAAGCAAGCTTGCAAAGGAAATCTGCACTACAATGAAGTCTCACTTCCCCCCGGTCAAAAGGGCCATCTGAAAAAAGTGTAAAATCCAGAAAGGCAACAGGCCATTGAGAACTGGGAGCCTTGTTATGCTGATGGGCGGGATGTAAATTGCCAACAGACACTCGGGAGAAGTGTATGGTGTTTCCTGAAACATCTAAAAAACAAAGCAACAGAGCCTAGGGCACTTCCACTTATGGTCCTATAGCTTAGGGAAATTAAAATCAAAAAGACACAGCCACCCCAAAGTTTGGAACGGCTCTGTTTACAAGAACCTCGTTTACAGTACAAGTTCAATATCGCAGAAAGTGAAAAATGGATAAAGAAGTTGTGGTATTCACTTACAAAGCAATATCACTCAGCAATGAAATCTA
Source organism: Delphinus delphis (assembly GCF_949987515.2). Classification (NCBI taxonomy): domain Eukaryota; kingdom Metazoa; phylum Chordata; class Mammalia; order Artiodactyla; family Delphinidae; genus Delphinus; species Delphinus delphis. The sequence continues at coordinate 507,329 of NW_027192683.1, read as the reverse complement.
TGTCATCAGGCCCTTAGCAGTACAATGAGTGGATTCAGGTATGATGATTCTAACTGAAATAAGTCACACAGAAAAAAAAACATCATAAGATATCAGTAGTACACGGAATGGAAACTTGGCTACACAGGAACTGAATTACAGAACAGAACAGGGTCTCAAATTTAGAAAACCAACTTATGCTTGCTTAAGGGTAAAGGTGAGTTGGGGTGCTGCATAAAACCAGAGATTGAAATGAGCACAGATAAAGTTCCTTAAGTCAAATATGGAATAGACAAGAGCTACTCCTTGCTCAACGAAATGGACTCAACACCGCATATTAAACGCCTAAGAATGTACCTGATTTGTAAGTATCTTAAAACCTATGGATTGCTATGTCTCCGAAAGAGAATCAAGCATGTGTACAGGGGCATAAACGCAACAGTGATAGGATTGGAGAGGTTCGGTGAGCAAATGAAGACCCTTTGAAGTCATATTGTATGGTACCCATTCCACGGGTTTCAACTACCCAGGTTTAAGGTATTCTTCCTTCAGTTAAAACATGCATGTGGAACCTAGAGTATGATCAACCATGTGATCGGGAGACGTGTTCAAATATGTCTCAGTTTTCCTCCCCTGATACTCGGGTGCAACATTCCAGACGCTTTACTAACACTCTCCCCACTTGGAGAGTCAGTCCCTTTAACCGCCTGTTTGGCCCAGTTTGCAATTTCTGCGGAAGATGAACAGGAATAGCGAGAACCAATGAGAGGCTAGCTGGAGGTGTCTGGACGGGCAAATTTAACTCTCATTTCCCACCAGGAAGAGGAAATAACCAAAGGCTCAGCGTGCCATACCGGAACCAGATTAGGGCCTGAAGCCATCCTGCGGTGTTGCGGCCAGCTCAAAAGAAAGCGAGTTGAAGAAAGGAGCTCAGGGGCACTGTAATTCACAAACCTGCAGAGTTATAAATGACAGCTATTGTCCAAAATAAACTGAAGTAAGGCTGCCAAGAGGACTTGAAAGCGGGGCAGAATTGCAGGAAACCGATTTCAGGAGGTAGACTGGAATTGCATTGAAAGCATAGGAAAAGAGGCAGAACGTCCACAATGATGCACTTGGCCAAAAAGGGCGTATGCGTTTTTTCCTGAATATATTCAGGAAAAAACGCATACGCCCTTTTTGGCCAACCAAGCAAGCTTGCAAAGGAAATCTGCACTACAATGAAGTCTCACTTCCCCCCGGTCAAAAGGGCCATCTGAAAAAAGTGTAAAATCCAGAAAGGCAGGACAGACCATGGAGAACTGGGAGCCTTGTTATGCTGATGGGCGGGATGTAAATTGCCAACAACCACTCGGGAGAAGTGTATGGTGTTTCCTGAAACATCTGAAAAACAAAGCAACAGAACCTAGGGCACTTCCACTTATGGTCCTATAGCTTAGGGAAATTAAAATCAAAAAGACACAGCCACCCCAAAGTTTGGAACGGCTCTGTTTACAAGAACCTCGTCTACAGTACAAGTTCAACATCGCAGAAAGTGAAAAATGGATAAAGAAGTTGTGGTATTTACTTACAAAGCAATATCACTCAGCAATGAAATCTGTGTCATCAGGCCCTTAGCAGCACAATGAGTGGATTCAGGTATGATGATTCTAACTGAAGTAATTCACACAGAAAAAGAAACATCATAAGATATCAGTAATACATGGAATGTAAACTTGGCTACACAGGAACTGAATTACAGAACAGAACAGGGTCTCAAACTTAGAAAACCAACTTATGCTTGCTTAAGGGGAAAGGTGAGTTGGGGTGCTGCATAAAACCAGAGATTGAAATGAGCACAGATAAAGTTCCTTAAGTCAAATATGGAATAGACAAGAGCTACTCCTTGCTCAACGAAATGGACTCAACACCGCATATTAAACGCCTAAGAATGTACGTGACTAGTAAGTATCTTAAAACCTATGGATTGCTATGTCTCCGAAAGAGAATCAAGCATGTGTACAGGGGCATAAACGCAGCAGTGATAGGATTGGAGAGGTTCGGTGAGCAAATGAAGACCCTTTGAAGTCATATTGCATGGTACCCATTCCACGGGTTTCAACTACCCAGGTTTAAGGTATTCTTCCTTCAGTTAAAACATGCATGTGGAACCTAGAGTATGATCAACCATGTGATCGGGAGACGTGTTCAAATATGTCTCAGTTTTCCTCCCCTGATACTCGGGTGCAACATTCCAGACGCTTTACTAACACTCTCCCCACTTGGAGAGTCAGTCCCTTTAACCGCCTGTTTGGCCCAGTTTGCAATTTCTGCGGAAGATGAACAGGAATAGCGAGAACCAATGAGAGACTAGCTGGAGGTGTCTGGACGGGCAAATTTAACTCTCATTTCCCACCAGGAAGAGGAATTAACCAAAGGCTCAGCATGCTGGGCCGGAACCAGATTAGGGCCTGAAGCCATCCTGCGGTGTTGCGGCCAGGTCACAAGAAAGCGAGTTGAAGAAAGGAGCTCAGGGGCACTGTAATTCACAAACCTGCAGAGTTATAAATGACAGCTATCATCCAAAAATAGACTGAAGTAAGGCTGCCAAGAGGACTTGAAAGCGGGGCAGAATTGCAGGAAACCGATTTCAGGAGGTAGACTGGAATTGCATTGAAAGCATAGGAAAAGAGGCAGAACGTCCACAATGATGCACTTGGCCAAAAAGGGCGTATGCGTTTTTTCCTGAATATATTCAGGAAAAAACGCATACGCCCTTTTTGGCCAACCAAGCAAGCTTGCAAAGGAAATCTGCACTACAATGAAGTCTCACTTCCCCTGGTCAAAAGGGCCATCTGAAAAAAGTGTAAAATCCAGAAAGGCAGGACTGGCCATGGAGAACTGGGAGCCTTGTTATGCTGATGGGCGGGATGTAAATTGCCAACAGACACTCCGGAGAAGTGTATGGTGTTTCCTGAAACATCTAAAAAACAAAGCAACAGAGCCTAGGGCACTGCCACTTATGGTCCTATAGCTTAGGGAAATTAAAATCAAAAAGACACAGCCACCCCAAAGTTTGGGACGCCTCTGTTTACAAGAACCTCGTTTACAGTACAAGTTCAACATCGCAGAAAGTGAAAAATGGATAAAGAAGTTGTGGTATTTACTTACAAAGCAATATCACTCAGCAATGAAATCTATGTCATCAGGCCCTTAGCATCACAATGAGTGGATTCAGGTATGATGATTCTAACTGAAATAAGTCACACAGAAAAAGAAACATCATAAGATATCAGTAATACACGGAATGTAAACTTGGCTACACAGGAACTGAATTACAGAACAGAACAGGGTCTCAAATTTAGAAAACCAACTTATGCTTGCTTAAGGGGAAAGGTGAGTTGGGGTGCTGCATAAAACCAGAGATTGAAATGAGCACAGATAAAGTTCCTTAAGTCAAATATGGAATAGACAAGAGCTACTCCTTGCTCAACGAAATGGACTCAACACGGCATATTAAACGCCTAAGAATGTACCTGACTAGTAAGTATCGTAAAACCTATGGATTGCTATGTCTCCAAAAGAGAATCAAGCATGTGTACAGGGGCATAAACGCAGCAGTGATAGGATTGGAGAGGTTCGGTGAGCAAATGAAGACCCTTTGAAGTCATATTGCATGGTACCCATTACACGGGTCTCAACTCTCCAGGTTTAAGGTATTCTTCCTTCAGCTAAAACATGCATGTGGAACCCAAGTATGATCAACCATGTGAACGGGAGACGTGTTCAAATATGTCTCAGTTTTCCTCCCCTGGTACTCGGGTGCAACATTCCAGACGCTTTACTAACACTCTCCCCACTTGGAGAGTCAGCGCCTTTAACCTCCTGTTTGGCCCAGTTTGCAATATCTGCGGAAGATGAACAGGAATAGCGAGAACCAATGAGAGACTAGCTGGAGGTGTCTGGACGGGCAAATTTAACTCTCATTTCCCACCAGGAAAAGGAAATAATGAAAGGCTCAGCGTGCCGTGCCGGAACCAGATTAGGGCCTGAAGCCATCCTGCGGTGTTGCGGCCAGGTCACAAGAAAGCGAGTTGAAGAAAGGAGCTCAGGGGCACTGTAATTCACAAACCTGCAGAGTTATAAATGACAGCTATCGTCCAAAAATAGACTGAAGTAAGGCTGCCAAGAGGACTTGAAAGCGGGGCAGAATTGCAGGAAACCGATTTCAGGAGGTAGACTGGAATTGCATTGAAAGCATAGGAAAAGAGGCAGAACGTCCACAATGATGCACTTGGCCAAAAAGGGCGTATGCGTTTTTTCCTGAATATATTCAGGAAAAAACGCATACGCCCTTTTTGGCCAACCAAGCAAGCTTGCAAAGGAAATCTGCACTACAATGAAGTCTCACTTCCCCCCGGTCAAAAGGGCCATCTGAAAAAAGTGTAAAATCCAGAAAGGCAACAGGCCATTGAGAACTGGGAGCCTTGTTATGCTGATGGGCGCGATGTAAATTGCCAACAACCACTCAGGAGAAGTGTATGGTGTTTCCTGAAACATCTAAAAAACAAAGCAACAGAACCTAGGGCACTTCCACTTATGGTCCTATAGATTAGGGAAATTAAAATCAAAAAGACACAGCCACCCCAAAGTTTGGAACGGCTCTGTTTACAAGAACCTCGTTTACAGTACAAGTTCAACATCGCAGAAAGTGAAAAATGGATAAAGAAGTTGTGGTATTTACTTACAAAGCAATATCACTCAGCAATGAAATCTGTGTCATCAGGCCCTTAGCAGCACAATGAGTGGATTCAGGTATGATGATTCTAACTGAAATAAGTCACACAGAAAAAGAAACATCATAAGATATCAGTAATACACGGAATGTAAACTTGACTACACAGGAACTGAATTACAGAACAGAACAGGGTCTCAAATTTAGAAAACCAACTTATTCTTGCTTAAGGGTAAAGGTGAGTTGGGGTGCTGCATAAAACCAGAGATTGAAATGAGCACAGATAAAGTTCCTTAAGCCAAATATGGAATAGACAAGAGCTACTCCTTGCTCAACGAAATGGACTCAACACCCCATATTAAACGCCTAAGAATGTACCTGACTAGTAAGTATCTTAAAACCTATGGATTGCTATGTCTCCGAAAGAGAATCAAGCATGTGTACAGGGGCATAAACGCAGCAGTGATAGGATTGGAGAGGTTCGGTGAGCAAATGAAGACCCTTTGAAGTCATATTGCATGGTACCCATTCCACGGGTTTCAACTACCCAGGTTTAAGGTATTCTTCCTTCAGCTAAAACATGCATGTGGAACCTAGAGTATGATCAACCATGTGATCGGGAGATGTGTTCAAATATGTCTCAGTTTTCCTCCCCTGGTACTCGGGTGCAACATTCCAGACGCTTTACTAACTCTCTCCCCACTTGGAGAGTCAGTCCCTTTAACCTCCTGTTTGGCCCAGTTTGCAATTTCTGCGGAAGATGAACAGGAATAGCGAGAACCAATGAGAGACTAGCTGGAGGTGTCTGGACGGGCAAATTTAACTCTCATTTCCCACCAGGAAGAGGAATTAACCAAAGGGTCAGCATGCCCGGCCGGAACCAGATTAGGGCCTGAAGCCATCCTGCGGTGTTGCGGCCAGGTCACAAGAAAGCGAGTTGAAGAAAGGAGCTCAGGGGCACTGCAATTCACAAACCTGCAGAGTTATAAATGACAGCTATCGTCCAAAAATAGACTGAAGTAAGGCTGCCAAGAGGACTTGAAAGCGGGGCAGAATTGCAGGAAACCGATTTCAGGAGGTAGACTGGAATTGCATTGAAAGCATAGGAAAAGAGGCAGAACGTCCACAATGATGCACTTGGCCAAAAAGGGCGTATGCGTTTTTTCCTGAATATATTCAGGAAAAAACGCATACGCCCTTTTTGGCCAACCAAGCAAGCTTGCAAAGGAAATCTGCACTACAATGAAGTCTCACTTCCCCCCGGTCAAAAGGGCCATCTGAAAAAAGTGTAAAATCCAGAAAGGCAGGACAGGCCATGGAGAACTGGGAGCCTTGTTATGCTGATGGGCGGGATGTAAATTGCCAACAGACACTCGGGAGAAGTGTATGGTGTTTCCTGAAACATCTAAAAAACAAAGCAACAGAGCCTAGGGCACTGCCGCTTATGGTCCTATAGCTTAGGGAAATTAAAATCAAAAAGACACAGACACCCCAAAGTTTGGGACGCCTCTGTTTACAAGAACCTCGTTTACAGTACAAGTTCAACATCGCAGAAAGTGAAAAATGGATAAAGAAGTTGTGGTATTTACTTACAAAGCAATATCACTCAGCAATGAAATCTATGTCATCAGGCCCTTAGCATCACAATGAGTGGATTCAGGTATGATGATTCTAACTGAAATAAGTCACACAGAAAAAGAAACATCATAAGATATCAGTAATACACGGAATGGAAACTTGGCTACACAGGAACTGAATTACAGAACAGAACAGAGTCTCAAATTTAGAAAACCAACTTATGCTTGCTTAAGGGTAAAGGTGAGTTGGGGTGCTGCATAAAACCAGAGATTGAAATGAGCACAGATAAAGTTCCTTAAGTCAAATATGGAATAGACAAGAGCTACTCCTTGCTCAACGAAATGGAGTCAACACCGCATATTAAACGCCTAAGAATGTACCTGACTAGTAAATATTGTAAAACCTATGGATTGCTATGTCTCCAAAAGAGAATCAAGCATGTGCTAAGGGGCATAAATGCAGCAGTGATAGGATTGGAGAGGTTCGGTGAGCAAATGAAGACCCTTTGAAGTCATATTGCATGGTACCCATTCCACGGGTCTCAACTCTCCAGGTTTAAGGTATTCTTCCTTCAGCTAAAACATGCATGTGGAACCCAAGTATGATCAACCATGTGATCGGGAGATGTGTTCAAATATGTCTCAGTTTTCCTCCCCTGGTACTCGGGTGCAACATTCCAGACACTTTACTAACTCTCTCCCCACTTGGAGAGTCAGTCCCTTTAACCTCCTGTTTGGCCCAGTTTGCAATTTCTGCGGAAGATGAACAGGAATAGCGAGAACCAATGAGAGGCTAGCTGGAGGTGTCTGGACGGGCAAATTTAACTCTCATTTCCCACCAGGAAGAGGAATTAACCAAAGGCTCAGCGTGCCGTACCGGAACCAGATTAGGGCCTTAAGCCATCCTGCGGTGTTGCGGCCAGCTCAAAAGAAAGCGAGTTGAAGAAAGGAGCTCAGGGGCACTGCAATTCACAAACCTGCAGAGTTATAAATGACAGCTATCGTCCAAAAATAGACTGAAGTAAGGCTGCCAAGAGGACTTGAAAGCGGGGCAGAATTGCAGGAAACCGATTTCAGGAGGTAGACTGGAATTGCATTGAAAGCATAGGAAAAGAGGCAGAACGTCCACAATGATGCACTTGGCCAAAAAGGGCGTATGCGTTTTTTCCTGAATATATTCAGGAAAAAACGCATACGCCCTTTTTGGCCAACCAAGCAAGCTTGCAAAGGAAATCTGCACTACAATGAAGTCTCACTTCCCCCCGGTCAAAAGGGCCATCTGAAAAAAGTGTAAAATCCAGAAAGGCAGGACAGGCCATGGAGAACTGGGAGCCTTGTTATGCTGATGGGCGGGATGTAAATTGCCAACAGACACTCGGGAGAAGTGTATGGTGTTTCCTGAATCATCTAAAAAACAAAGCAACAGAGCCTAGGGCACTGCCGCTTATGGTCCTATAGCTTAGGGAAATTAAAATCAAAAAGACACAGCCACCCCAAAGTTTGGGACGCCTCTGTTTACAAGAACCTCGTTTACAGTACAAGTTCAACATCGCAGAAAGTGAAAAATGGATAAAGAAGTTGTGGTATTCACTTACAAAGCAATATCACTCAGCAATGAAATCTATGTCATCAGGCCCTTAGCAGTACAATGAGTGGATTCAGGTATGATGATTCTAATTGAAATAAGTCACACAGAAAAAGAAACATCATAAGATATCAGTAGTACACGGAATGGAAACTTGGCTACACAGGAACTGAATTACAGAACAGAACAGGGTCTCAAATTTAGAAAAACAACTTATGCTTGCTTAAGGGTAAAGGTGAGTTGGGGTGCTGCATAAAACCAGAGATTGAAATGAGCACAGATAAAGTTCCTTAAGTCAAATATGGAATAGACAAGAGCTACTCCTTGCTCAACGAAATGGACTCAACACCGCATATTAAACGCCTAAGAATGTACCTGACTAGTAAATATTGTAAAACCTATGGATTGCTATGTCTCCAAAAGAGAATCAAGCATGTGCACAGGGGCATAAATGCAGCAGTGATAGGATTGGAGAGGTTCGGTGAGCAAATGAAGACCCTTTGAAGTCATATTGCATGGTACCCATTCCACGGGTCTCAACTCTCCAGGTTTAAGGTATTCTTCCTTCAGCTAAAACATGCATGTGGAACCCAAGTATGATCAACCATGTGAACGGGAGACGTGTTCAAATATGTCTCAGTTTTTCTCCCCTGATACTCGGGTGTAACATTCCAGACGCTTTACTAACACTCTCCCCACTTGGAGAGTCAGCGCCTTTAACCTCCTGTTTGGCCCAGTTTGCAATTTCTGCGGAAGATGAACAGGAATACCGAGAACCAATGAGAGGCTAGCTGGAGGTGTCTGGACGGGCAAATTTAACTCTCATTTCCCACCAGGAAGAGGAAATAACCAAAGGCTCAGCGTGCCGTACCGGAACCAGATTAGGGCCTGAAGCCATCCTGCGGTGTTGCGGCCAGCTCAAAAGAAATCGAGTTGAAGAAAGGAGCTCAGGGGCACTGTAATTCACAAACCTGCAGAGTTATAAATGACAGCTATCGTCCAAAAATAGACTGAAGTAAGGCTGCCAAGAGGACTTGAAAGCGGGGCAGAATTGCAGGAAACCGATTTCAGGAGGTAGACTGGAATTGCATTGAAAGCATAGGAAAAGAGGCAGAACGTCCACAATGATGCACTTGGCCAAAAAGGGTGTATGCGTTTTTTCCTGAATATATTCAGGAAAAAACGCATACGCCCTTTTTGGCCAACCAAGCAAGCTTGCAAAGGAAATCTGCACTACAATGAAGTCTCACTTCCCCCCGGTCAAAAGGGCCATCTCAAAAAAGTGTAAAATCCAGAAAGGCAGGACAGGCCATGGAGAACTGGGAGCCTTGTTATGCTGATGGGCGGGATGTAAATTGCCAACAACCACTCGGGAGAAGTGTACGGTGTTTCCTGAAACATCTAAAAAACAAAGCAACAGAGCCTAGGGCACTTCCACTTATGGTCCTATAGCTTAGGGAAATTAAAATCAAAAAGACACAGCCACCCCAAAGTTTGGAACGGCTCTGTTTACAAGAACCTCGTTTACAGTACAAGTTCAACATCGCAGAAAGTGAAAAATGGATAAAGAAGTTGTGGTATTCACTTACAAAGCAATATCACTCAGCAATGAAATCTATGTCATCAGGCCCTTAGCAGCACAATGAGTGGATTCAGGTATGATGATTCTAACTGAAATAAGTCACACAGAAAAAGAAACATCATAAGATATCAGTAATACACGGAATGGAAACTTGGCTACACAGGAACTGAATTACAGAACAGAACAGGGTCTCAAATTTAGAAAACCAACTTATGCTTGCTTAAGGGTAAAGGTGAGTTGGGGTGCTGCATAAAACCAGAGATTGAAATGAGCACAGATAAAGTTCCTTAAGTCAAATATGGAATAGACAAGAGCTACTCCTTGCTCAACGAAATGGACTCAACACCGCATATTAAACGCCTAAGAATGTACCTGACTAGTAAGTATCGTAAAACCTATGGATTGCTATGTCTCCAAAAGAGAATCAAGCATGTGTACAGGGGCATAAACGCAGCAGTGATAGGATTGGAGAGGTTCGGTGAGCAAATGAAGACCCTTTGAAGTCATATTGCATGGTACCCATTCCACGGGTCTCAACTCTCCAGGTTTAAGGTATTCTTCCTTCAGCTAAAACATGCATGTGGAACCCAAGTATGATCAACCATGTGCACGGGAGACGTGTTCAAATATGTCTCAGTTTTCCTCCCCTGGTACTCGGGTGCAACATTCCAGACGCTTTACTAACACTCTCCCCACTTGGAGAGTCAGCGCCTTTAACCTCCTGTTTGGCCCAGTTTGCAATTTCTGCGGAAGATGAACAGGAATAGCGAGAACCAATGAGAGGCTAGCTGGAGGTGTCTGGACGGGCAAATTATTCCTGAATATATTCAGGAAAAAACGCATACGCCCTTTTTGGCCAACCAAGCAAGCTTGCAAAGGAAATCTGCACTACAATGAAGTCTCACTTCCCCCCGGTCAAAAGGGCCATCTGAAAAAAGTGTAAAATCCGGAAAGGCAGGACAGGCCATGGAGAACTGGGAGCCTTGTTATGCTGATGGGCGGGATGTAAATTGCCAACAGACACTCGGGAGAAGTGTATGGTGTTTCCTGAAACATCTAAAAAACAAAGCAACAGAGCCTAGGGCACTGCCGCTTATGGTCCTATAGCTTAGGGAAATTAAAATCAAAAAGACACAGCCACCCCAAAGTTTGGGACGCCTCTGTTTACAAGAACCTCGTTTACAGTACAAGTTCAACATCGCAGAAAGTGAAAAATGGATAAAGAATTTGTGGTATTTACTTACAAAGCAATATCACTCAGCAATGAAATCTATGTCATCAGGCCCTTAGCATCACAATGAGTGGATTCAGGTATGATGATTCTAACTGAAATAAGTCACACAGAAAAAGAAACATCATAAAATATCAGTAATACACGGAATGGAAACTTGGCTACACAGGAACTGAATTACAGAACAGAACAGGGTCTCAAATTTAGAAAACCAACTTATGCTTGCTTAAGGGTAAAGGTGAGTTGGGGTGCTGCATAAAACCAGAGATTGAAATGAGCACAGATAAAGTTCCTTAAGTCAAATATGGAATAGACAAGAGCTACTCCTTGCTCAACGAAATGGACTCAACACCGCATATTAAACGCCTAAGAATGTACCTGACTAGTAAGTATCTTAAAACCTATGGATTGCTATGTCTCCAAAAGAGAATCAAGCATGTGCACAGGGGCATAAACGCAGCAGTGATAGGATTGGAGAGGTTCGGTGAGCAAATGAAGACCCTTTGAAGTCATATTGCATGGTACCCATTCCACGGGTCTCAACTCTCCAGGTTTAAGGTATTCTTCCTTCAGCTAAAACATGCATGTGGAACCCAAGTATGATCAACCATGTGAACGGGAGACGTGTTCAAATATGTCTCAGTTTTCCTCCCCTGATACTCGGGTGCAACATTCCAGACGCTTTACTAACACTCTCCCCACTTGGAGAGTCAGCGCCTTTAACCTCCTGTTTGGCCCAGTTTGCAATTTCTGCGGAAGATGAACAGGAATAGCGAGAACCAATGAGAGGCTAGCTGGAGGTGTCTGGACGGGCAAATTTAACTCTCATTTCCCACCAGGAAGAGGAAATAACCAAAGGCTCAGCGTGCCGTACCGGAACCAGATTATGGCCTGAAGCCATCCTGCGGTGTTGCGGCCAGCTCAAAAGAAAGCGAGTTGAAGAAAGGAGCTCAGGGGCACTGTAATTCACAAACCTGCAGAGTTATAAATGACAGCTATCGTCCAAAAATAGACTGAAGTAAGGCTGCCAAGAGGACTTGAAAGCGGGGCAGAATTGCAGGAAACCGATTTCAGGAGGTAGACTGGAATTGCATTGAAAGCATAGGAAAAGAGGCAGAACGTCCACAATGATGCACTTGGCCAAAAAGGGCGTATGCGTTTTTTCCTGAATATATTCAGGAAAAAACGCATACGCACTTTTTGGCCAACCAAGCAAGCTTGCAAAGGAAATCTGCACTACAATGAAGTCTCACTTCCCCCCGGTCAAAAGGGCCATCTCAAAAAAGTGTAAAATCCAGAAAGGCAGGACAGGCCATGGAGAACTGGGAGCCTTGTTATGCTGATGGGCGGGATGTAAATTGCCAACAACCACTCGGGAGAAGTGTATGGTGTTTCCTGAAACATCTAAAAAACAAAGCAACAGAGCCTAGGGCACTGCCACTTATGGTCCTATAGCTTAGGGAAATTAAAATCAAAAAGACACAGCCACCCCAAAGTTTGGAACGGCTCTGTTTACAAGAACCTCGTTTACAGTACAAGTTCAACATCGCAGAAAGTGAAAAATGGATAAAGAAGTTGTGGTATTCACTTACAAAGCAATATCACTCAGCAATGAAATCTATGTCATCAGGCCCTTAGCAGCACAATGAGTGGATTCAGGTATGATGATTCTAACGGAAATAAGTCACACAGAAAAAGAAACATCATAAGATATCAGTAATACACGGAATGGAAACTTGGCTACACAGGAACTGAATTACAGAACAGAACAGGGTCTCAAATTTAGAAAAACAACTTATGCTTGCTTAAGGGTAAAGGTGAGTTGGAGTGCTGCATAAAACCAGAGATTGAAATGAGCACAGATAAAGTTCCTTAAGCCAAATATGGAATAGACAAGAGCTACTCCTTGCTGAACGAAATGGACTCAACACCGCATATTAAACGCCTAAGAATGTACCTGACTTGTAAGTATCTTCAAACCTATGGATTGTTATGTCTCCGAAAGAGAATCAAGCATGTGTACAGGGGCATAAACGCAGCAGTGATAGGATTGGAGAGGTTCGGTGAGCAAATGAAGACCCTTTGAAGTCATATTGCATGGTACCCATTCCACGGGTTTCAACTACCCAGGTTTAAGGTATTCTTCCTTCAGCTAAAACATGCATGTAGAACCTAGAGTATGATCAACCATGTGATCGGGAGACATGTTCAAATATGTCTCAGTTTTCCTCCCCTGGTACTCGGGTGCAACATTCCAGACGCTTTACTAACACTCTACCCACTTGGAGAGTCAGTCCCTTTAACCTCCTGTTTGGCCCAGTTTGCAATTTCTGCGGAAGATGAACAGGAATAGCGAGAACCAATGAGAGACTAGCTGGAGGTGTCTGGACGGGCAAATTTAACTCTCATTTCCCACCAGGAAGAGGAATTAACCAAAGGCTCAGCATGCCGGGCCGGAACCAGATTAGGGCCTGAAGCCATCCTGCGGTGTTGCGGCCAGGTCACAAGAAAGCGAGTTGAAGAAAGGAGCTCAGGGGCACTACAATTCACAAACCTGCAGAGTTATAAATGACAGCTATCGTCCAAAAATAGACTGAAGTAAGGCTGCCAAGAGGACTTGAAAGCGGGGCAGAATTGCAGGAAACCGATTTCAGGAGGTAGACTGGAATTGCATTGAAAGCATAAGAAAAGAGGCAGAACGTCCACAATGATGCACTTGGCCAAAAAGGGCGTATGCGTTTTTTCCTGAATATATTCAGGAAAAAACGCATACGCCCTTTTTGGCCAACCAAGCAAGCTTGCAAAGGAAATCTGCACTACAATGAAGTCTCACTTCCCCCCGGTCAAAAGGGCCATCTGAAAAAAGTGTAAAATCCAGAAAGGCAGGACAGGCCATGGAGAACTGGGAGCCTTGTTATGCTGATGGGCGGGATGTAAATTGCCAACAGACACTCGGGAGAAGTGTATGGTGTTTCCTGAAACATCTAAAAAACAAAGCAACAGAGCCTAGGGCACTGCCACTTATGGTCCTATAGCTTAGGGAAATTAAAATCAAAAAGACACAGCCACCCCAAAGTTTGGGACGCCTCTGTTTACAAGAACCTCGTTTACAGTACAAGTTCAACATCGCAGAAAGTGAAAAATGGATAAAGAAGTTGTGGTATTTACTTACAAAGCAATATCACTCAGCAATGAAATCTGTGTCATCAGGCCCTTAGCAGCACAATGAGTGGATTCAGGTATGATGATTCTAACTGAAGTAAGTCACACAGAAAAAGAAACATCATAAGATATCAGTAATACACGGAATGTAAACTTGGCTACAGAGGAACTGAATTACAGAACAGAACAGGGTCTCAAATTTAGAAAACCAACTTATGCTTGCTTAAGGGGAAAGGTGAGTTGGGTTGCTGCATAAAGCCAGAGATTGAAATGAGCACAGATAAAGTTCCTTAAGCCAAATATGGAATAGACAAGAGCTACTCCTTGCTCAACGAAATGGACTCAACACCGCATATTAAACGCCTAAGAATGTACCTGACTAGTAAGTATCTTAAAACCTATGGATTGCTATGTCTCCGAAAGAGAATCAAGCATGTGTACAGGGGCATAAACGCAGCAGTGATAGGATTGGAGAGGTTCAGTGAGCAAATAAAGACCCTTTGAAGTCATATTGCATGGTACCCATTCCACGGGTTTCAACTACCCAGGTTTTAGGTATTCTTCCTTCAGCTAAAACATGCATGTGGAACCCAGAGTATGATCAATCATGTGATCGGGAGACGTGTTCAAATATGTCTCAGTTTTCCTCCCCTGGTACTCGGGTGCAACATTGCAGACGCTTTACTAACACTCTCCCCACTTGGAGAGTCAGCGCCTTTAACCTTCTGTTTGGCACAGTTTGCAATTTCTGCGGAAGATGAACAGGAATAGCGAGAACCAATGAGAGGTTAGCTGGAGGTGTCTGGACGGGCAAATTTAACTCTCATTTCGCAAGAGGAAGAGGAAATAACCAAAGGCTCAGCGTTCCATACCAGAACCAGATTAGGGCCTGAAGCCATCCTGCGGTGTTGCGGCCAGCTCAAAAGAAACCGAGTTGAAGAAAGGAGCTCAGGGGCACTGTAATTCACAAACCTGCAGTTATAAATGACAGCTATCGTCCAAAAATAGACTGAAGTAAGGCTGCCAAGAGGACTTGAAAGCGGGGCAGAATTGCAGGAAACTGATTTCAGGAGGTAGACTGGAATTGCATTGAAAGCATAGGAAAAGAGGCAGAACGTCCACAATGATGCACTTGGCCAAAAAGGGCGTATGCGTTTTATCCTGAATATATTCAGGAAAAAACGCATACGCCCTTTTTGGCCAACCAAGCAAGCTTGCAAAGGAAATCTGCACTACAATGAAGTCTCACTTCCCCCCGGTCAAAAGGGCCATCTGAAAAAAGTGTAAAATCCAGAAAGGCAGGACAGGCCATGGAGAACTGGGAGCCTTGTTATGCTGATGGGCGGGATGTAAATTGCCAACAACCACTCGGGAGAAGTGTATGGTGTTTCCTGAAACATCTAAAAAACAAAGCAACAGAACCTAGGGCACTTCCACTTATGGTCCTATAGCTTAGGGAAATTAAAATCAAAAAGACACAGCCACCCCAAAGTTTGGGACGCCTCTGTTTACAAGAACCTCGTTTACAGTACAGGTTCAACATCGCAGAAAGTGAAAAATGGATAAAGAAGTTGTGGTATTTACTTACAAAGCAATATCACTCAGCAATGAAATCTATGTCATCAGGCCCTTAGCATCACAATGAGTGGATTCAGGTATGATGATTCTAACTGAAATAAGTCACACAGAAAAAGAAACATCATAAGATATCAGTAATACACGGAATGGAAACTTGGCTACACAGGAACTGAATTACAGAACAGAACAGGGTCTCAAATTTAGAAAACCAACTTATGCTTGCTTAAGGGTAAAGGTGAGTTGGGGTGCTGCATAAAACCAGAGATTGAAATGAGCACAGATAAAGTTCCTTAAGTCAAATATGGAATAGACAAGTGCTACTCCTTGGTCAACGAAATGGACTCAACACCGCATATTAAACGCCTAAGAATGTACCTGACTAGTAAGTATCGTAAAACCTATGGATTGCTATGTCTCCAAAAGAGAATCAAACATGTGTACAGGGGCATAAACGCAGCAGTGATAGGATTCGAGAGGTTCGGTGAGCAAATGAAGACCCTTTGAAGTCATATTGCATGGTACCCATTCCACGGGTCTCAACTCTCCAGGTTTAAGGTATTCTTCCTTCAGCTAAAACATGCATGTGGAACCCAAGTATGATCAACCATGTGAACGGGAGACGTGTTCAAATATGTCTCAGTTTTCCTCCCCTGGTACTCGGGTGCAACATTCCAGACGCTTTACTAACACTCTCCCCACTTGGAGAGTCAGCGTCTTTAACCTCCTGTTTGGCCCAGTTTGCAATTTCTGCGGAAGATGAACAGGAATAGCGAGAACCAATGAGAGGCTAGCTGGAGGTGTCTGGACGGGCAAATTTAACTCTCATTTCCCACCAGGAAGAGGAAATAACCAAAGGCTCAGCGTTCCGTACGGGAACCAGATTAGGGCCTGAAGCCATCCTGCATGTTGCGGCCAGCTCAAAAGAAAGCGAGTTGAAGAAAGGAGCTCAGGGGCACTGTAATTCACAAACCTGCAGAGTTACAAATGAAAGCTATCGTCCAAAAATAGACTGAAGTAAGGCTGCCAAGAGGACTTGAAAGCGGGGCAGAATTGCAGGAAACCGATTTCAGGAGGTAGACTGGAATTGCATTGAAAGCATAGGAAAAGAGGCAGAACGTCCACAATGATGCACTTGGCCAAAAAGGGCGTATGCGTTTTTTCCTGAATATATTCAGGAAAAAACGCATACGCCCTTTTTGGCCAACCAAGCAAGCTTGCAAAGGAAATCTGCACTACAATGAAGTCTCACTTCCCCCCGGTCAAAAGGGCCATCTGAAAAAAGTGTAAAATCCAGAAAGGCAGGACAGGCCATTGAGAACTGGGAGCCTTGTTATGCTGATGGGTGGGATGTAAATTGCCAACAACCACTCGGGAGAAGTGTATGGTGTTTCCTGAAACATCTAAAAAACTAAGCAACAGAACCTAGGGCACTTCCACTTATGGTCCTATAGCTTAGGGAAATTAAAATCAAAAAGACACAGCCACCCCAAAGTTTGGAACGGCTCTGTTTACAAGAACCTCGTTTACAGTACAAGTTCAACATCGCAGAAAGTGAAAAATGGATAAAGAAGTTGTGGTATTTACTTACAAAGCAATATCACTCAGCAATGAAATCTGTGTCATCAGGCCCTGAGCAGCACAATGAGTGGATTCAGGTATGATGATTCTAACTGAAATAAGTCACACAGAAAAAGAAACATCATAAGATATCAGTAATACACGGAATGTAAACTTGGCTACACAGGAACTGAATTACAGAACAGAACAGGGTCTCAAATTTAGAAAACCAACTTATTCTTGCTTAAGGGTAAAGGTGAGTTGGGGTGCTGCATAAAACCAGAGATTGAAATGAGCACAGATAAAGTTCCTTAAGCCAAATATGGAATAGACAAGAGCTACTCCTTGCTCAACGAAATGGACTCAACACCACATATTAAACGCCTAAGAATGTACCTGACTAGTAAGTATCTTCAAACCTATGGATTGCTATGTCTCCGAAAGAGAATCAAGCATGTGTACAGGGGCATAAATGCCGCAGTGATAGGATTGGAGAGTTTCGGTGAGCAAATGAAGACCCTTTGAAGTCATATTGCATGGTACCCATTACACGGGTCTTAACTCTCCAGGTTTAAGGTATTCTTCCTTCAGCTAAAACATGCATGTGGAACCCAAGTATGATCAACCATGTGAACGGGAGACGTGTTCAAATATGTCTCAGTTTTCCTCCCCTAGTACTCGGGTGCAACATTCCAGACGCTTTACTAACACTCTCCCCACTTGGAGAGTCAGTCCCTTTAACCTCCTGTTTGGCCCAGTTTGCAATTTCTGCGGAAGATGAACAGGAATAGCGAGAACCAATGAGAGGCTAGCTGGAGGTGTCTGGACGGGCAAATTTAACTCTCATTTCCCACCAGGAAGAGGAATTAACCAAAGGCTCAGCATGCCGGGCCGGAACCAGATTAGGGCCTGAAGCCATCCTGTGGTGTTGCGGCCAGGTCACAAGAAAGCGAGTTGAAGAAAGGAGCTTGGGGGCACTGTAATTCACAAACCTGCAGAGTTATAAATGACAGCTATCGTCCAAAAATAGACTGAAGTAAGGCTGCCAAGAGGACTTGAAAGCGGGGCAGAATTGCAGGAAACCGATTTCAGGAGGTAGACTGGAATTGCATTGAAAGCATAGGAAAAGAGGCAGAACGTCCACAATGATGCACTTGGCCAAAAAGGGCGTATGCGTTTTTTCCTGAATATATTCAGGAAAAAACGCATACGCCCTTTTTGGCCAACCAAGCAAGCTTGCAAAGGAAATCTGCACTACAATGAAGTCTCACTTCCCCCCGGTCAAAAGGGCCATCTGAAAAAAGTGTAAAATCCAGAAAGGCAACAGGCCATTGAGAACTGGGAGCCTTGTTATGCTGATGGGCGGGATGTAAATTGCCAACAGACACTTGGGAGAAGTGTATGGTGTTTCCTGAAACATCTAAAAAACAAAGCAACAGAGCCTAGGGCACTGCCACTTATGGTCCTATAGCTTAGGGAAATTAAAATCAAAAAGACACAGCCACCCCAAAGTTTGGAACGGTTCTGTTTACAAGAACCTCCTTTACAGTACAAGTTCAACATCGCAGAAAGTGAAAAATGGATAAAGAAGTTGTGGTATTCACTTACAAAGCAATATCACTCAGCAATGAAATCTATGTCATCAGGCCCTTAGCAGCACAATGAGTGGATTCAGGTATGATGATTCTAACTGAAATAAGTCACACAGAAAAAGAAACATCATAAGATATCAGTAATACACGGAATGGAAACTTGGCTAGACAGGAACTGAATTACAGAACAGAACAGGGTCTCAAATTTAGAAAAACAACTTATGCTTGCTTAAGGGTAAAGGTGAGTTGGGGTGCTGCATAAAACCAGAGATTGAAATGAGCACAGATAAAGTTCCTTAAGCCAAATATGGAATAGACAAGAGCTACTCCTTGCTCAACGAAATGGACTCAACACCACATATTAAACGCCTAAGAATGTACCTGACTAGTAAGTATCTTAAAACCTATGGATTGCTATGTCTCCGAAAGAGAATCAAGCATGTGTACAGGGGCATAAATGCAGCAGTGATAGGATTGGAGAGTTTCGGTGAGCAAATGAAGACCCTTTGAAGTCATATTGCATGGTACCCATTACACGGGTCTTAACTCTCCAGGTTTAAGGTATTCTTCCTTCAGCTAAAACATGCATGTGGAACCCAAGTATGATCAACCATGTGAACGGGAGACGTCTTCAAATATGTCTCAGTTTTCCTCCCCTGGTACTCGGGTGCAACATTCCAGACGCTTTACTAACACTCTCCCCACTTGGAGAGTCAGTCCCTTTAACCTCCTGTTTGGCCCAGTTTGCAATTTCTGCGGAAGATGAACAGGAATAGCGAGAACCAATGAGAGGCTAGCTGGAGGTGTCTGGACGGGCAAATTTAACTCTCATTTCCCACCAGGAAGAGGAAATAACCAAAGGCTCAGCGTGCCGTGCCGGAACCAGATTAGGGCCTGAAGCCATCCTGTGGTGTTGCGGCCAGGTCACAAGAAAGCGAGTTGAAGAAAGGAGCTTGGGGGCACTGTAATTCACAAACCTGCAGAGTTATAAATGACAGCTATCGTCCAAAAATAGACTGAAGTAAGGCTGCCAAGAGGACTTGAAAGCGGGGCAGAATTGCAGGAAACCGATTTCAGGAGGTAGACTGGAATTGCATTGAAAGCATAGGAAAAGAGGCAGAACGTCCACAATGATGCACTTGGCCAAAAAGGGCGTATGCGTTTTTTCCTGAATATATTCAGGAAAAAACGCATACGCCCTTTTTGGCCAACCAAGCAAGCTTGCAAAGGAAATCTGCACTACAATGAAGTCTCACTTCCCCCCGGTCAAAAGGGCCATCTGAAAAAAGTGTAAAATCCAGAAAGGCAGGACAGGCCATGGAGAACTGGGAGCCTTGTTATGCTGATGGGCGGGATGTAAATTGCCAACAACCACTCGGGAGAAGTGTATGGTGTTTCCTGAAACATCTAAAAAACAAAGCAACAGAACCTAGGGCACTTCCACTTATGGTCCTATAGCTTAGGGAAATTAAAATCAAAAAGACACAGCCACCCCAAAGTTTGGAACGGCTCTGTTTACAAGAACCTCGTTTACAGTACAAGTTCAACATCGCAGAAAGTGAAAAATGGATAAAGAAGTTGTGGTATTTACTTACAAAGCAATATCACTCAGCAATGAAATCTGTGTCATCAGGCCCTTAGCAGCACAATGAGTGGATTCAGGTATGATGATTCTAACTGAAGTAAGTCACACAGAAAAAGAAACATCATAAGATATCAGTAATACACGGAATGTAAACTTGGCTACACAGGAACTGAATTACAGAACAGAACAGGGTCTCAAATTTAGAAAACCAACTTATGCTTGCTTAAGGGTAAAGGTGAGGTGGGGTGCTGCATAAAACCAGAGATTGAAATGAGCACAGATAAAGTTCCTTAAGTCAAATATGGAATAGACAAGAGCTACTCCTTGCTCAACGAAATGGACTCAACACCGCATATTAAACGCCTAAGAATGTACCTGACTAGTAAGTATCTTAAAACCTATGGATTGCTATGTCTCCAAAAGAGAATCAAGCATGTGTACAGGGGCATAAACGCAGCAGTGATAGGATTGGAGAGGTTCGGTGAGCAAATGAAGACCCTTTGAAGTCATATTGCATGGTACCCATTCCACGGGTCTCAACTCTCCAGGTTTAAGGTATTCTTCCTTCAGCTAAAACATGCATGTGGAACCCAAGTATGATCAACCATGTGAAGGGGAGACGTGTTCAAATATGTCTCAGTTTTCCTCCCCTGGTACTCGGGTGCAACATCCCAGACGCTTTACTAACACTCTCCCCACTTGGAGAGTCAGCGCCTTTAACCTCCTGTTTGGCCCAGTTTGCAATTTCTGCGGAAGATGAACAGGAATAGCGAGAACCAATGAGAGACTAGCTGGAGGTGTCTGGACGGGCAAATTTAACTCTCATTTCCCACCAGGAAGAGGAAATAACCAAAGGCTCAGCGTGCCGTGCCGGAACCAGATTAGGGCCTGAAGCCATCCTGCGGTGTTGCGGCCAGGTTACAAGAAAGCGAGTTGAAGAAAGGAGCTCAGGGGCACTGTAATTCACAAACCTGCAGAGTTATAAATGACAGCTATCGTCCAAAAATAGACTGAAGTAAGGCTGCCAAGAGGACTTGAAAGCGGGGCAGAATTGCAGGAAACCGATTTCAGGAGGTAGACTGGAATTGCATTGAAAGCATAGGAAAAGAGGCAGAACGTCCACAATGATGCACTTGGCCAAAAAGGGCGTATGCGTTTTTTCCTGAATATATTCAGGAAAAAACGCATACGCCCTTTTTGGCCAACCAAGCAAGCTTGCAAAGGAAATCTGCACTACAATGAAGTCTCACTTCCCCCCGGTCAAAAGGGCCATCTGAAAAAAGTGTAAAATCCAGAAAGGCAGGACAGGCCATGGAGAACTGGGAGCCTTGTTATGCTGATGGGCGGGATGTAAATTGCCAACAACCACTCGGGAGAAGTGTATGGTGTTTCCTGAAACATCTAAAAAACAAAGCAACAGAGCCTAGGGCACTGCCACTGATGGTTCTATAGCTTAGGGAAATTAAAATCAAAAAGACACAGCCACCCCAAAGTTTGGGACGCCTCTGTTTACAAGAACCTCGTTTACAGTACAAGTTCAACATCGCAGAAAGTGAAAAATGGATAAAGAAGTTGTGGTATTTACTTACAAAGCAATATCACTCAGCAATGAAATCTGTGTCATCAGGCCCTTAGCAGCACAATGAGTGGATTCAGGTATGATGATTCTAACTGAAGTAAGTCACACAGAAAAAGAAACATCATAAGATATCAGTAATACACAGAATGTAAACTTGGCTACACAGGAACTGAATTACAGAACAGAACAGGGTCTCAAATTTAGAAAACCAACTTATGCTTGCTTAAGGGTAAAGGTGAGTTGGAGTGCTGCATAAAACCAGAGATTGAAATGAGCACAGATAAAGTTCCTTAAGCCAAATATGGAATAGACAAGAGCTACTCCTTGCTGAACGAAATGGACTCAACACCGCATATTAAACGCCTAAGAATGTACCTGACTTGTAAGTATCTTCAAAC
Organism: Delphinus delphis; assembly: GCF_949987515.2. Taxonomy (NCBI): domain Eukaryota; kingdom Metazoa; phylum Chordata; class Mammalia; order Artiodactyla; family Delphinidae; genus Delphinus; species Delphinus delphis. The sequence continues at coordinate 485,210 of NW_027192683.1, read as the reverse complement.
CTATGGATTGCTATGTCTCCGAAAGAGAATCAAGCATGTGTACAGGGGCATAAACGCAGCAGTGATAGGATTGGAGAGGTTCGGTGAGCAAATGAAGACCCTTTGAAGTCATATTGCATGGTACCCATTCCACGGGTTTCAACTACCCAGGTTTAAGGTATTCTTCCTTCAGCTAAAACATGCATGTGGAACCTAGAGTATGATCAACCATGTGATCGGGAGACATGTTCAAATATGTCTCAGTTTTCCTCCCCTGGTACTCGGGTGCAACATTCCAGACGCTTTACTAACACTCTACCCACTTGGAGAGTCAGTCCCTTTAACCTCCTGTTTGGCCCAGTTTGCAATTTCTGCGGAAGATGAACAGGAATAGCGAGAACCAATGAGAGACTAGCTGGAGGTGTCTGGACGGGCAAATTTAACTCTCATTTCCCACCAGGAAGAGGAATTAACCAAAGGCTCAGCATGCCGGGCCGGAACCAGATTAGGGCCTGAAGCCATCCTGCGGTGTTGCGGCCAGGTCACAAGAAAGCGAGTTGAAGAAAGGAGCTCAGGGGCACTGCAATTCACAAACCTGCAGAGTTATAAATGACAGCTATCGTCCAAAAATAGACTGAAGTAAGGCTGCCAAGAGGACTTGAAAGCGGGGCAGAATTGCAGGAAACCGATTTCAGGAGGTAGACTGGAATTGCATTGAAAGCATAGGAAAAGAGGCAGAACGTCCACAATGATGCACTTGGCCAAAAAGGGCGTATGCGTTTTTTCCTGAATATATTCAGGAAAAAACGCATACGCCCTTTTTGGCCAACCAAGCAAGCTTGCAAAGGAAATCTGCACTACAATGAAGTCTCACTTCCCCCCGGTCAAAAGGGCCATCTGAAAAAAGTGTAAAATCCGGAAAGGCAGGACAGGCCATGGAGAACTGGGAGCCTTGTTATGCTGATGGGCGGGATGTAAATTGCCAACAGACACTCGGGAGAAGTGTATGGTGTTTCCTGAAACATCTAAAAAACAAAGCAACAGAGCCTAGGGCACTGCCACTTATGGTCCTATAGCTTAGGGAAATTAAAATCAAAAAGACACAGCCACCCCAAAGTTTGGGACGCCTCTGTTTACAAGAACCTCGTTTACAGTACAAGTTCAACATCGCAGAAAGTGAAAAATGGATAAAGAAGTTGTGGTATTTACTTACAAAGCAATATCACTCAGCAATGAAATCTGTGTCATCAGGCCCTTAGCAGCACAATGAGTGGATTCAGGTATGATGATTCTAACTGAAGTAAGTCACACAGAAAAAGAAACATCATAAGATATCAGTAATACACGGAATGTAAACTTGGCTACACAGGAACTGAATTACAGAACAGAACAGGGTCTCAAATTTAGAAAACCAACTTATGCTTGCTTAAGGGGAAAGGTGAGTTGGGTTGCTGCATAAAGCCAGAGATTGAAATGAGCACAGATAGAGTTCCTTAAGCCAAATATGGAATAGACAAGAGCTACTCCTTGCTCAACGAAATGGACTCAACACCGCATATTAAACGCCTAAGAATGTACCTGACTAGTAAGTATCTTAAAACCTATGGATTGCTATGTCTCCGAAAGAGAATCAAGCATGTGTACAGGGGCATAAACGCAGCAGTGATAGGATTGGAGAGGTTCGGTGAGCAAATGAAGACCCTTTGAAGTCATATTGCATGGTACCCATTCCACGGGTTTCAACTACCCAGGTTTAAGGTATTCTTCCTTCAGCTAAAACATGCATGTGGAACCTAGAGTATGATCAACCATGTGATCGGGAGACGTGTTCAAATATGTCTCAAGTTTCCTCCCCTAGTACTCGGGTGCAACATTCCAGACGCTTTACTAACACTCTCCTGACTTGGAGAGTCAGTCCTTTTAACCTCCTGTTTGGCCCAGTTTGCAATTTCTGCGGAAGATGAACAGGAATAGCGAGAACCAATGAGAGACTAGCTGGAGGTGTCTGGACGGGCAAATTTAACTCTCATTTCCCACCAGAAAGAGGCATTAACCAAAGGCTCAGCGTGCCGTGCCGGAACCAGATTAGGGCCTGAAGCCATCCTGCGGTGTTGCGGCCAGGTCACAAGAAAGCGAGTTGAAGAAAGGAGCTCAGGGGCACTGTAATTCACAAACCTGCAGAGTTATAAATGACAGCTCTCGTCCAAAAATAGACTGAAGTAAGGCTGCCAAGAGGACTTGAAAGCGGGGCAGAATTGCAGGAAACCGATTTCAGGAGGTAGACTGGAATTGCATTGAAAGCATAGGAAAAGAGGCAGAACGTCCACAATGATGCACTTGGCCAAAAAGGGCGTATGCGTTTTTTCCTGAATATATTCAGGAAAAAACGCATACGCACTTTTTGGCCAACCAAGCAAGCTTGCAAAGGAAATCTGCACTACAATGAAGTCTCACTTCCCCCCGGTCAAAAGGGCCATCTGAAAAAAGTGTAAAATCCAGAAAGTCAACAGGCCATTGAGAACTGGGAGCCTTGTTATGCTGATGGGCAGGATGTAAATTGCCAACAGACACTTGGGAGAAGTGTATGGTGTTTCCTGAAACATCTAAAAAACAAAGCAACAGAGCCTAGGGCACTTCCACTTATGGTCCTATAGCTTAGGGAAATTAAAATCAAAAAGACACAGCCACCCCAAAGTTTGGAACGGCTCTGTTTACAAGAACCTCGTTTACAGTACAAGTTCAACATCGCAGAAAGTGAAAAATTGATAAAGAACTTGTGGTACTTACGTACAATGCAGTATCACTCAGCAATCAAATCTATGTCATCAGGCCCGTAGCACCATAATGAGTAGATTCAGGTACGATGATTCTAACTGAAATAAGTCACACAGAAAAAGAAACATCATAAGATATCACTAATACACGGAATGTAAACTTGTCTACACAGGAACTGAATTCCAAAACAGAACAGGTTCTCAAATTTAGAAAACCAACTTATGCTTGCTTAAGGGTAAAGGTGAGTTGGGTTGCTGCATAAAACCAGAGATTGCAATGAGCACAGATAAAGTTCCTTAAGCCAAATATGGAATAGACAAGAGCTACTCCTTGCTCAACGAAATGGACTCAACACCGCATATTAAACGCCTAAGAATGTACCTGACTAGTAAGTATCTTAAAACCTATGGATTGCTATGTCTCCGAAAGAGAATCAAGCATGTGTACAGGGGCATAAACGCAGCAGTGATAGGATTGGAGAGGTTCGGTGAGCAAATGAAGACCCTTTGAAGTCATATTGCATGGTACCCATTCCACGGGTTTCAACTACCCAGGTTTTAGGTATTCTTCCTTCAGCTAAAACATGCATGTGGAACACAGAGTATGATCAACCATGTGATCGGGAGACGTGTTCAAATATGTCTCAGTTTTCCTCCCCTGGTACTCGGGTGCAACATTCCAGACGCTTTACTAACACTCTCCCCACTTGGAGAGTCAGCGCCTTTAACCTCCTGTTTGGCCCAGTTTGCAATTTCTGCGGAAGATGAACAGGAATAGCGAGAACCAATGAGAGGCTAGCTGGAGGTGTCTGGACGGGCAAATTTAACTCTCATTTCCCACCAGGAAGAGGAAATAACCAAAGGCTCAGCGTGCCGTACCGGAACCAGATTAGGGCCTGAAGCCATCCTGCGGTGTTGCGGCCAGCTCAAAAGAAAGCGAGTTGAAGAAAGGAGCTCAGGGGCACTGTAATTCACAAACCTGCAGAGTTATAAATGACAGCTATCGTCCAAAAATAGACTGAAGTAAGGCTGCCAAGAGGACTTGAAAGCGGGGCAGAATTGCAGGAAACCGATTTCAGGAGGTAGACTGGAATTGCATTGAAAGCATAGGAAAAGAGGCAGAACGTCCACAATGATACACTTGGCCAAAAAGGGCGTATGCGTTTTTTCCTGAATATATTCAGGAAAAAACGCATACGCCCTTTTTGGCCAACCAAGCAAGCTTGCAAAGGAAATCTGCACTACAATGAAGTCTCACTTCCCCCCGGTCAAAAGGGCCATCTGAAAAAAGTGTAAAATCCAGAAAGGCAGGACAGGCCATGGAGAACTGGGAGCCTTGTTATGCTGATGGGCGGGATGTAAATTGCCAACAACCACTCGGGAGAAGTGTATGGTGTTTCCTGAAACATCTAAAAAACAAAGCAACAGAACCTAGGGCACCTCCACTTATGGTCCTATAGCTTAGGGAAATTAAAATCCAAAAGACACAGCCACCCCAAAGTTTGGAACGGCTCTGTTTACAAGAACCTCGTTTAAAGTACAAGTTCTACATCGCAGAAAGTGAAAAATGGATAAAGAAGTTGTGGTATTTACTTACAAAGCAATATCACTCAGCAATGAAATCTGTGTCATCAGGCCCTTAGCAGCACAATGAGTGGATTCAGGTATGATGATTCTAACTGAAGTAAGTCACACAGAAAAAGAAACATCATAAGATATCAGTAATACACAGAATGTAAACTTGGCTACACAGGAACTGAATTACAGAACAGAACAGGGTCTCAAATTTAGAAAACCAACTTATGCTTGCTTAAGGGTAAAGGTGAGTTGGGGTGCTGCATAAAACCAGAGATTGAAATGAGCACAGATAAAGTTCCTTAAGTCAAATATGGAATAGACAAGTGCTACTCCTTGGTCAACGAAATGGACTCAACACCGCATATTAAACGCCTAAGAATGTACCTGACTAGTAAGTATCGTAAAACCTATGGATTGCTATGTCTCCAAAAGAGAATCAAGCATGTGTACAGGGGCATAAACGCAGCAGTGATAGGATTCGAGAGGTTCGGTGAGCAAATGAAGACCCTTTGAAGTCATGTTGCATGGTACCCATTCCACGGGTCTCAACTCTCCAGGTTTAAGGTATTCTTCCTTCAGCTAAAACATGCATGTGGAACCCAAGTATGATCAACCATGTGAACGGGAGACGTGTTCAAATATGTCTCAGTTTTCCTCCCCTGGTACTCGGGTGCAACATTCCAGACGCTTTACTAACACTCTCCCCACTTGGAGAGTCAGCGCCTTTAACCTCCTGTTTGGCCCAGTTTGCAATTTCTGCGGAAGATGAACAGGAATAGCGAGAACCAATGAGAGGCTAGCTGGAGGTGTCTGGACGGGCAAATTTAACTCTCATTTCCCACCAGGAAGAGGAAATAACCAAAGGCTCAGCGTACCGTGCCGGAACCAGATTAGGGCCTGAAGCCATCCTGCATGTTGCGGCCAGCTCAAAAGAAAGCGAGTTGAAGAAAGGAGCTCAGGGGCACTGTAATTCACAAACCTGCAGAGTTACAAATGAAAGCTATCGTCCAAAAATAGACTGAAGTAAGGCTGCCAAGAGGACTTGAAAGCGGGGCAGAATTGCAGGAAACCGATTTCAGGAGGTAGACTGGAATTGCATTGAAAGCATAGGAAAAGAGGCAGAACGTCCACAATGATGCACTTGGCCAAAAAGGGCGTATGCGTTTTTTCCTGAATATATTCAGGAAAAAACGCATACGCCCTTTTTGGCCAACCAAGCAAGCTTGCAAAGGAAATCTGCACTACAATGAAGTCTCACTTCCCCCCGGTCAAAAGGGCCATCTGAAAAAAGTGTAAAATCCAGAAAGGCAACAGGCCATTGAGAACTGGGAGCCTTGTTATGCTGATGGGTGGGATGTAAATTGCCAACAACCACTCGGGAGAAGTGTATGGTGTTTCCTGAAACATCTAAAAAACAAAGCAACAGAACCTAGGGCACTTCCACTTATGGTCCTATAGCTTAGGGAAATTAAAATCAAAAAGACACAGCCACCCCAAAGTTTGGAACGGCTCTGTTTACAAGAACCTCGTTTACAGTACAAGTTCAACATCGCAGAAAGTGAAAAATGGATAAAGAAGTTGTGGTATTTACTTACAAAGCAATATCACTCAGCAATGAAATCTGTGTCATCAGGCCCTGAGCAGCACAATGAGTGGATTCAGGTATGATGATTCTAACAGAAATAAGTCACACAGAAAAAGAAACATCATAAGATATCAGTAATACACGGAATGTAAACTTGGCTACACAGGAACTGAATTACAGAACAGAAGATGGTCTCAAATTTAGAAAACCAACTTATGCTTGCTTAAGGGTAAAGGTGAGTTGGGGTGCTGCATAAAACCAGAGATTGAAATGAGCACAGATAAAGTTCCTTAAGCCAAATATGGAATAGACAAGAGCTACTCCTTGCTCAACGAAATGGACTCAACACCACATATTAAACGCCTAAGAATGTACCTGACTAGTAAGTATCTTAAAACCTATGGATTGCTATGTCTCCGAAAGAGAATCAAGCATGTGTACAGGGGCATAAATGCAGCAGTGATAGGATTGGAGAGTTTCGGTGAGCAAATGAAGACCCTTTGAAGTCATATTGCATGGTACCCATTACACGGGTCTTAACTCTCCAGGTTTAAGGTATTCTTCCTTCAGCTAAAACATGCATGTGGAACCCAAGTATGATCAACCATGTGAAAGGGAGACGTGTTCAAATATGTCTCAGTTTTCCTCCCCTAGTACTCGGGTGCAACATTCCAGACGCTTTACTAACACTCTCCCCACTTGGAGAGTCAGTCCCTTTAACCTCCTGTTTGGCCCAGTTTGCAATTTCTGCGGAAGATGAACAGGAATAGCGAGAACCAATGAGAGGCTAGCTGGAGGTGTCTGGACGGGCAAATTTAACTCTCATTTCCCACCAGGAAGAGGAATTAACCAAAGGCTCAGCATGCCGGGCCGGAACCAGATTAGGGCCTGAAGCCATCCTGTGGTGTTGCGGCCAGGTCACAAGAAAGCGAGTTGAAGAAAGGAGCTTGGGGGCACTGTAATTCACAAACCTGCAGAGTTATAAATGACAGCTATCGTCCAAAAATAGACTGAAGTAAGGCTGCCAAGAGGACTTGAAAGCGGGGCAGAATTGCAGGAAACCGATTTCAGGAGGTAGACTGGAATTGCATTGAAAGCATAGGAAAAGAGGCAGAACGTCCACAATGATGCACTTGGCCAAAAAGGGCGTATGCGTTTTTTCCTGAATATATTCAGGAAAAAACGCATACGCCCTTTTTGGCCAACCAAGCAAGCTTGCAAAGGAAATCTGCACTACAATGAAGTCTCACTTCCCCCCGGTCAAAAGGGCCATCTGAAAAAAGTGTAAAATCCAGAAAGGCAACAGGCCATTGAGAACTGGGAGCCTTGTTATGCTGATGGGCGGGATGTAAATTGCCAACAGACACTTGGGAGAAGTGTATGGTGTTTCCTGAAACATCTAAAAAACAAAGCAACAGAGCCTAGGGCACTGCCACTTATGGTCCTATAGCTTAGGGAAATTAAAATCAAAAAGACACAGCCACCCCAAAGTTTGGAACGGTTCTGTTTACAAGAACCTCGTTTACAGTACAAGTTCAACATCGCAGAAAGTGAAAAATGGATAAAGAAGTTGTGGTATTCACTTACAAAGCAATATCACTCAGCAATGAAATCTGTGTCATCAGGCCCTTAGCAGCACAATGAGTGGATTCAGGTATGATGATTCTAACTGAAATAAGTCACACAGAAAAAGAAACATCATAAGATATCAGTAATACACGGAATGGAAACTTGGCTAGACAGGAACTGAATTACAGAACAGAACAGGGTCTCAAATTTAGAAAAACAACTTATGCTTGCTTAAGGGTAAAGGTGAGTTGGGGTGCTGCATAAAACCAGAGATTGAAATGAGCACAGATAAAGTTCCTTAAGCCAAATATGGAATAGACAAGAGCTACTCCTTGCTCAACGAAATGGACTCAACACCACATATTAAACGCCTAAGAATGTACCTGACTAGTAAGTATCTTAAAACCTATGGATTGCTATGTCTCCGAAAGAGAATCAAGCATGTGTACAGGGGCATAAATGCAGCAGTGATAGGATTGGAGAGTTTCGGTGAGCAAATGAAGACCCTTTGAAGTCATATTGCATGGTACCCATTACACGGGTCTTAACTCTCCAGGTTTAAGGTATTCTTCCTTCAGCTAAAACATGCATGTGGAACCCAAGTATGATCAACCATGTGAACGGGAGACGTGTTCAAATATGTCTCAGTTTTCCTCCCCTAGTACTCGGGTGCAACATTCCAGACGCTTTACTAACACTCTCCCCACTTGGAGAGTCAGTCCCTTTAACCTCCTGTTTGGCCCAGTTTGCAATTTCTGCGGAAGATGAACAGGAATAGCGAGAACCAATGAGAGGCTAGCTGGAGGTGTCTGGACGGGCAAATTTAACTCTCATTTCCCACCAGGAAGAGGAATTAACCAAAGGCTCAGCATGCCGGGACGGAACCAGATTAGGGCCTGAAGCCATCCTGCGGTGTTGCGGCCAGGTCACAAGAAAGCGAGTTGAAGAAAGGAGCTCAGGGGCACTGTAATTCACAAACCTGCAGAGTTATAAATGACAGCTATCGTCCAAAAATAGACTGAAGTAAGGCTGCCAAGAGGACTTGAAAGCGGGGCAGAATTGCAGGAAACCGATTTCAGGAGGTAGACTGGAATTGCATTGAAAGCATAGGAAAAGAGGCAGAACGTCCACAATGATGCACTTGGCCAAAAAGGGCGTATGCGTTTTTTCCTGAATATATTCAGGAAAAAACGCATACGCCCTTTTTGGCCAACCAAGCAAGCTTGCAAAGGAAATCTGCACTACAATGAAGTCTCACTTCCCCCCGGTCAAAAGGGCCATCTGAAAAAAGTGTAAAATCCAGAAAGGCAACAGGCCATTGAGAACTGGGAGCCTTGTTATGCTGATGGGCGGGATGTAAATTGCCAACAGACACTTGGGAGAAGTGTATGGTGTTTCCTGAAACATCTAAAAAACAAAGCAACAGAGCCTAGGGCACTGCCACTTATGGTCCTATAGCTTAGGGAAATTAAAATCAAAAAGACACAGCCACCCCAAAGTTTGGAACGGCTCTGTTTACAAGAACCTCGTTTACAGTACAAGTTCAACATCGCAGAAAGTGAAAAATGGATAAAGAAGTTGTGGTATTCACTTACAAAGCAATATCACTCAGCAATGAAATCTATGTCATCAGGCCCTTAGGAGCACAATGAGTGGATTCAGGTATGATGATTCTAACTGAAATAAGTCACACAGAAAAAGACACATCATAAGATATCAGTAATACACGGAATGTAAACTTGGCTACACAGGAACTGAATTACAGAACAGAACAGGGTCTCAAATTTAGAAAACCAACTTATTCTTGCTTAAGGGGAAAGGTGAGTTGGGGTGCTGCATAAAACCAGAGATTGAAATGAGCACAGATAAAGTTCCTTAAGCCAAATATGGAATAGACAAGAGCTACTCCTTGCTCAACGAAATGGACTCAACACCCCATATTAAACGCCTAAGAATGTACCTGACTAGTAAGTATCTTAAAACCTATGGATTGCTATGTCTCCGAAAGAGAATCAAGCATGTGTACAGGGGCATAAACGCAGCAGTGATAGGATTGGAGAGGTTCGGTGAGCAAATGAAGACCCTTTGAAGTCATATTGCATGGTACCCATTCCACGGGTTTCAACTACCCAGGTTTAAGGTATTCTTCCTTCAGCTAAAACATGCATGTGGAACCTAGAGTATGATCAACCATGTGATCGGGAGACGTGTTCAAATATGTCTCAGTTTTCCTCCCCTGGTACTCGGGTGCAACATTCCAGACGCTTTACTAACACTCTCCCCACTTGGAGAGTCAGTCCCTTTAACCTCCTGTTTGGCCCAGTTTGCAATTTCTGCGGAAGATGAACAGGAATAGCGAGAACCAATGAGAGGCTAGCTGGAGGTGTCTGGACGGGCAAATTTAACTCTCATTTCCCACCAGGAAGAGGAAATAACCAAAGGCTCAGCGTGCCGTGCCGGAACCAGATTAGGGCCTGAAGCCATCCTGTGGTGTTGCGGCCAGGTCACAAGAAAGCGAGTTGAAGAAAGGAGCTCAGGGGCACTGTAATTCACAAACCTGCAGAGTTATAAATGACAGCTATCGTCCAAAAATAGACTGAAGTAAGGCTGCCAAGAGGACTTGAAAGCGGGGCAGAATTGCAGGAAACCGATTTCAGGAGGTAGACTGGAATTGCATTGAAAGCATAGGAAAAGAGGCAGAACGTCCACAATGATGCACTTGGCCAAAAAGGGCGTATGCGTTTTTTCCTGAATATATTCAGGAAAAAACGCATACGCACTTTTTGGCCAACCAAGCAAGCTTGCAAAGGAAATCTGCACTACAATGAAGTCTCACTTCCCCCCGGTCAAAAGGGCCATCTGAAAAAAGTGTAAAATCCAGAAAGGCAGGACAGGCCATGGAGAACTGGGAGCCTTGTTATGCTGATGGGCGGGATGTAAATTGCCAACAACCACTCGGGAGAAGTGTATGGTGTTTCCTGAAACATCTAAAAAACAAAGCAACAGAACCTAGGGCACTTCCACTTATGGTCCTATAGCTTAGGGAAATTAAAATCAAAAAGACACAGCCACCCCAAAGTTTGGAAAGGCTCTGTTTACAAGAACCTCGTTTACAGTACAAGTTCAACATCGCAGAAAGTGAAAAATGGATAAAGAAGTTGTGGTATTTACTTACAAAGCAATATCACTCAGCAATGAAATCTGTGTCATCAGGCCCTTAGCAGCACAATGAGTGGATTCAGGTATGATGATTCTAACTGAAGTAAGTCACACAGAAAAAGAAACATCATAAGATATCAGTAATACACAGAATGTAAACTTGGCTACACAGGAACTGAATTACAGAACAGAACAGGGTCTCAAATTTAGAAAACCAACTTATGCTTGCTTAAGGGTAAAGGTGAGGTGGGGTGCTGCATAAAACCAGAGATTGAAATGGGCACAGATAAAGTTCCTTAAGTCAAATATGGAATAGACAAGAGCTACTCCTTGCTCAACGAAATGGACTCAACACCGCATATTCAACGCCTAAGAATGTACCTGACTAGTAAGTATCTTAAAACCTATGGATTGCTATGTCTCCGAAAGAGAATCAAGCATGTGTACAGGGGCATAAACGCAGCAGTGATAGGATTGGAGAGGTTCGGTGAGCAAATGAAGACCCTTTGAAGTCATATTGCATGGTACCCATTACACGGATCTTAACTCTCCAGGTTTAAGGTATTCTTCCTTCAGCTAAAACATGCATGTGGAACCCAAGTATGATCAACCATGTGAACGGGAGACGTGTTCAAATATGTCTCAGTTTTCCTCCCCTGGTACTCGGGTGCAACATCCCAGACGCTTTACTAACACTCTCCCCACTTGGAGAGTCAGCGCCTTTAACCTCCTGTTTGGCCCAGTTTGCAATTTCTGCGGAAGATGAACAGGAATAGCGAGAACCAATGAGAGGCTAGCTGGAGGTGTCTGGACGGGCAAATTTAACTCTCATTTCCCACCAGGAAGAGGAATTAACCAAAGGCTCAGCGTGCCGTGCCGGAACCAGATTAGGGCCTGAAGCCATCCTGCGGTGTGGCGGCCAGGCTACAAGAAAGCAAGTTGAAGAAAGGAGCTCAGGGGCACTGTAATTCACAAACCTGCAGAGTTATAAATGACAGCTATCGTCCAAAAATAGACTGAAGTAAGGCTGCCAAGAGGACTTGAAAGCGGGGCAGAATTGCAGGAAACCGATTTCAGGAGGTAGACTGGAATTGCATTGAAAGCATAGGAAAAGAGGCAGAACGTCCACAATGATGCACTTGGCCAAAAAGGGCGTATGCGTTTTTTCCTGAATATATTCAGGAAAAAACGCATACGCCCTTTTTGGCCAACCAAGCAAGCTTGCAAAGGAAATCTGCACTACAATGAAGTCTCACTTCCCCCCGGTCAAAAGGGCCATCTGAAAAAAGTGTAAAATCCAGAAAGGCAGGACAGGCCATGGAGAACTGGGAGCCTTGTTATGCTGATGGGCGGGATGTAAATTGCCAACAACCACTCGGGAGAAGTGTATGGTGTTTCCTGAAACATCTAAAAAACAAAGCAACAGAGCCTAGGGCACTGCCACTTATGGTTCTATAGCTTAGGGAAATTAAAATCAAAAAGACACAGCCACCCCAAAGTTTTGGACGCCTCTGTTTACAAGAACCTCGTTTACAGTACAAGTTCAACATCGCAGAAAGTGAAAAATGGATAAAGAAGTTGTGGTATTTACTTACAAAGCAATATCACTCAGCAATGAAATCTGTGTCATCAGGCCCTTAGCAGCACAATGAGTGGATTCAGGTATGATGATTCTAACTGAAGTAAGTCACACAGAAAAAGAAACATCATAAGATATCAGTAATACACAGAATGTAAACTTGGCTACACAGGAACTGAATTACAGAACAGAACAGGGTCTCAAATTTAGAAAACCAACTTATGCTTGCTTAAGAGTAAAGGTGAATTGGGGTGCTGCATAAAACCAGAGATTGAAATGAGCACAGATAAAGTTCCTTAAGTCAAATATGGAATAGACAAGACCTACTCCTTGCTCAACGAAATGGACTCAACACCGCATATTAAACACCTAAGAATGTACCTGACTAGTAAGTATCGTAAAACCTATGGATTGCTATGTCTCCAAAAGAGAATCAAGCATGTGTACAGGGGCATAAACGCAGCAGTGATAGGATTGGAGAGGTTCGGTGAGCAAATGAAGACCCTTTGAAGTCATATTGCATGGTACCCATTACACGGGTCTCAACTCTCCAGGTTTAAGGTATTCTTCCTTCAGCTAAAACATGCATGTGGAACCCAAGTATGATCAACCATGTGAACGGGAGACGTGTTCAAATATGTCTCAGTTTTCCTCCCCTGGTACTCGGGTGCAACATTCCAGACGCTTTACTAACACTCTCCCCACTTGGAGAGTCAGCGCCTTTAACCTCCTGTTTGGCCCAGTTTGCAATTTCTGCGGAAGATGAACAGGAATAGCGAGAACCAATGAGAGGCTAGCTGGAGGTGTCTGGACGGGCAAATTTAACTCTCATTTCCCACCAGGAAGAGGAAATAACCAAAGGCTCAGCGTGCCGTACCGGAACCAGATTAGGGCCTGAAGCCATCCTGCGGTGTTGCGGCCAGCTCAAAAGAAAGCGAGTTGAAGAAAGGAGCTCAGGGGCACTGTAATTCACAAACCTGCAGAGTTATAAATGACAGCTATCGTCCAAAAATAGACTGAAGTAAGGCTGCCAAGAGGACTTGAAAGCGCGGCAGAATTGCAGGAAACCGATTTCAGGAGGTAGACTGGAATTGCATTGAAAGCATAGGAAAAGAGGCAGAACGTCCACAATGATGCACTTGGCCAAAAAGGGCGTATGCGTTTTTTCCTGAATATATTCAGGAAAAAACGCATACGCCCTTTTTGGCCAACCAAGCAAGCTTGCAAAGGAAATCTGCACTACAATGAAGTCTCACTTCCCCCCGGTCAAAAGGGCCATCTGAAAAAAGTGTAAAATCCAGAAAGGCAGGACAGGCCATGGAGAACTGGGAGCCTTGTTATGCTGATGGGCGGGATGTAAATTGCCAACAACCACTCCGGAGAAGTGTATGGTGTTTCCTGAAACATCTAAAAAACAAAGCAACAGAGCCTAGGGCACTTCCACTTATGGTCCTATAGCTTAGGGAAATTAAAATCAAAAAGACACAGCCACCGCAAAGTTTGGAACGGCTCTGTTTACAAGAACCTCGTTTACAGTACAAGTTCAACATCGCAGAAAGTGAAAAATGGATAAAGAAGTTGTGGTATTTACTTACAAAGCAATATCACTCAGCAATGAAATCTGTGTCATCAGGCCCTTAGCAGCACAATGAGTGGATTCAGGTATGATGATTCTAACTGAAATAAGTCACACAGAAAAAGAAACATCATAAGATATCACTAATACACGGAATGTAAACTTGGCTACACAGGAACTGAATTACAGAACAGAACAGGGTCTCAAATTTAGAAAACCAACTTATTCTTGCTTAAGGGTAAAGGTGAGTTGGGGTGCTGCATAAAACCAGAGATTGAAATGAGCACAGATAAAGTTCCTTAAGTCAAATATGGAATAGACAAGAGCTACTCCTTGCTCAACGAAATGGACTCAACACCGCATATTAAACACCTAAGAATGTACCTGACTAGTAAGTATCTTAAAACCTATGGATTGCTATGTCTCCGAAAGAGAATCAAGCATGTGTACAGGGGCATAAACGCAGCAGTGATAGGATTGGAGAGGTTCGGTGAGCAAATGAAGACCCTTTGAAGTCATATTGCATGGTACCCATTCCACGGGTTTCAACTACCCAGGTTTAAGGTATTCTTCCTTCAGCTAAAACATGCATGTGGAACCTAGAGTATGATCAACCATGTGATCGGGAGACGTGTTCAAATATGTCTCAGTTTTCCTCCCCTGGTACTCGGGTGCAACATTCCAGACGCTTTACTAACACTCTCCCCACTTGGAGAGTCAGTCCCTTTAACCTCCTGTTTGGCCCAGTTTGCAATTTCTGCGGAAGATGAACAGGAATAGCGAGAACCAATGAGAGGCTAGCTGGAGGTGTCTGGACGGGCAAATTTAACTCTCATTTCCCACCAGGAAGAGGAATTAACCAAAGGCTCAGCATGCCGTGCCGGAACCAGATTAGGGCCTGAAGCCATCCTGCGGTGTTGCGGCCAGGTCACAAGAAAGCGAGTTGAAGAAAGGAGCTCAGGGGCACTGTAATTCACAAACCTGCAGAGTTATAAATGACAGCTATCGTCCAAAAATAGACTGAAGTAAGGCTGCCAAGAGGACTTGAAAGCGGGGCAGAATTGCAGGAAACCGATTTCAGGAGGTAGACTGGAATTGCATTGAAAGCATAGGAAAAGAGGCAGAACGTCCACAATGATGCACTTGGCCAAAAAGGGCGTATGCGTTTTTTCCTGAATATATTCAGGAAAAAACGCATACGCCCTTTTTGGCCAACCAAGCAAGCTTGCAAAGGAAATCTGCACTACAATGAAGTCTCACTTCCCCCCGGTCAAAAGGGCCATCTGAAAAAAGTGTAAAATCCAGAAAGGCAGGACAGGCCATGGAGAACTGGGAGCCTTGTTATGCTGATGGGCGGGATGTAAATTGCCAACAGACACTTGGGAGAAGTGTATGGTGTTTCCTGAAACATCTAAAAAACAAAGCAACAGAGCCTAGGGCACTGCCACTTATGGTCCTATAGCTTAGGGAAATTAAAATAAAAAAGACACAGCCACCCCAAAGTTTGGAACGGCTCTGTTTACAAGAACCTCGTTTACAGTACAAGTTCAACATCACAGAAAGTGAAAAATGGATAAAGAAGTTGTGGTATTTACTTACAAAGCAATATCACTCAGCAATGAAATCTGTGTCATCAGGCCCTTAGCAGCACAATGAGTGGATTCAGGTATGATGATTCTAACTGAAATCAGTCACACAGAAAAAGAAACATCATAAGATATCAGTAATACATGGAATGGAAACTTGGCTACACAGGAACTGAATTACAGAACAGAACAGGGTCTCAAATTTAGAAAAACAACTTATGCTTGCTTAAGAGTAACGGTGAGTTGGGGTGCTGCATAAAACCAGAGATTGAAATGAGCACAGATAAAGTTCCTTAAGCCAAATATGGAATAGACAAGAGCTACTCCTTGCTCAACGAAATGGACTCAACACCGCATATTAAACACCTAAGAATGTACCTGACTTGTAAGTATCTTAAAACCTATGGATTGCTATGTCTCCGAAAGAGAATCAAGCATGTGTACAGGGGCATAAACGCAGCAGTGATAGGATTGGAAAGGTGCGGTGAGCAAATGAAGACCCTTTGAAGTCATATTGCATGGTACCCATTACACGGGTTTCAACTACCCAGGTTTAAGGTATTCTTCCTTCAGCTAAAACATGCATGTGGAACCTAGAGTATGATCAACCATGTGATCGGGAGACGTGTTCAAATATGTCTCAGTTTTCCTCCCCTGGTACTCGGGTGCAACATTCCAGACGCTTTACTAACACTCTCCCCACTTGTAGAGTCAGTCCCTTTAACCTCCTGTTTGGCCCAGTTTGCAATTTCTGCGGAAGATGAACAGGAATAGCGAGAACCAATGAGAGGCTAGCTGGAGGTGTCTGGACGGGCAAATTTAACTCTCATTTCCCACCAGGAAGAGGAATTAACCAAAGGCTCAGCGTGCCGGGCCGGAACCAGATTAGGGCCTGAAGCCATCCTGCGGTGTTGCGGCCAGGTCACAAGAAAGCGAGTTGAAGAAAGGAGCTCAGGGGCACTGTAATTCACAAACCTGCAGAGTTATAAATGACAGCTATCGTCCAAAAATACACTGAAGTAAGGCTGCCAAGAGGACTTGAAAGCGGGGCAGAATTGCAGGAAACCGATTTCAGGAGGTAGACTGGAATTGCATTGAAAGCATAGGAAAAGAGGCAGAACGTCCACAATGATGCACTTGGCCAAAAAGGGCGTATGCGTTTTTTCCTGAATATATTCAGGAAAAAACGCATACGCACTTTTTGGCCAACCAAGCAAGCTTGCAAAGGAAATCTGCACTACAATGAAGTCTCACTTCCCCCCGGTCAAAAGGGCCATCTGAAAAAAGTGTAAAATCCAGAAAGGCAGGACAGGCCATGGAGAACTGGGAGCCTTGTTATGCTGATGGGTGGGATGTAAATTGCCAACAGACACTCGGGAGGAGTGTATGGTGTTTCCTGAAACATCTAAAAAACAAAGCAACAGAGCCTAGGGCACTGCCACTTATGGTCCTATAGCTTAGGGAAATTAAAATAAAAAAGACACAGCCACCCCAAAGTTTGGAACGGCTCTGTTTACAAGAACCTCGTTTACAGTACAAGTTCAACATCGCAGAAAGTGAAAAATGGATAAAGAAGTTGTGGTATTTACTTACAAAGCAATATCACTCAGCAATGAAATCTGTGTCATCAGGCCCTTAGCAGCACAATGAGTGGATTCAGGTATGATGATTCTAACTGAAATAAGTCACACAGAAAAAGAAACATCATAAGATATCAGTAATACACGGAATGTAAACTTGACTACACAGGAACTGAATTACAGAACAGAACAGGGTCTCAAATTTAGAAAACCAACTTATTCTTGCTTAAGGGTAAAGGTGAGTTGGGGTGCTGCATAAAACCAGAGATTGAAATGAGCACAGATAAAGTTCCTTAAGCCAAATATGGAATAGACAAGAGCTACTCCTTGCTCAACGAAATGGACTCAACACCCCATATTAAACGCCTAAGAATGTACCTGACTAGTAAGTATCTTAAAACCTATGGATTGCTATGTCTCCGAAAGAGAATCAAGCATGTGTACAGGGGCATAAACGCAGCAGTGATAGGATTGGAGAGGTTCGGTGAGCAAATGAAGACCCTTTGAAGTCATATTGCATGGTACCCATTCCACGGGTTTCAACTACCCAGGTTTAAGGTATTCTTCCTTCAGCTAAAACATGCATGTGGAACCTAGAGTATGATCAACCATGTGATCGGGAGACGTGTTCAAATATGTCTCAGTTTTCCTCCCCTGGTACTCGGGTGCAACATTCCAGACGCTTTACTAACACTCTCCCCACTTGGAGAGTCAGCGCCTTTAACCTCCTGTTTGGCCCAGTTTGCAAGTTCTGTGGAAGATGAACAGGAATAGCGAGAACCAATGAGAGGCTAGCTGGAGGTGTCTGGACGGGCAAATTTAACTCTCATTTCCCACCAGGAAGAGGAATTAACCAAAGGCTCAGCAAGCCGGGCCGGAACCAGATTAGGGCCTGAAGCCATCCTGCGGTGTTGCGGCCAGGTCACAAGAAAGCGAGTTGAAGAAAGGAGCTCAGGGGCACTGTAATTCACAAACCTGCAGAGTTATAAATGACAGCTATCGTCCAAAAATAGACTGAAGTAAGGCTGCCAAGAGGACTTGAAAGCGGGGCAGAATTGCAGGAAACCGATTTCAGGAGGTAGACTGGAATTGCATTGAAAGCATAGGAAAAGAGGCAGAACGTCCACAATGATGCACTTGGCCAAAAAGGGCGTATGCGTTTTTTCCTGAATATATTCAGGAAAAAACGCATACGCCATTTTTGGCCAACCAAGCAAGCTTGCAAAGGAAATCTGCACTATAATGAAGTCTCACTTCCCCCCGGCCAAAAGGGCCATCTGAAAAAAGTGTAAAATCCAGAAAGGCAACAGGCCATTGAGAACCGGGAGCCTTGTTATGCTGATGGGCGGGATGTAAATTGCCAACAGACACTTGGGAGAAGTGTATGGTGTTTCCTGAAACATCTAAAAAACAAAGCAACAGAGCCTCGGGCACTTCCACTTATGGTCCTATAGCTTAGGGAAATTAAAATCAAAAAGACACAGCCACCCCAAAGTTTGGAACGGCTCTGTTTACAAGAACCTCGTTTACAGTACAAGTTCAACATCGCAGAAAGTGAAAAATGGATAAAGAAGTTGTGGTATTTACTTACAAAGCAATATCACTCAGCAATGAAATCTGTGTCATCAGGCCCTTAGCAGCACAATGAGTGGATTCAGGTATGATGATTCTAACTGAAATAAGTCACACAGAAATAGAAACATCATAAGATATCAGTAATACACGGAATGCAAACTTGGCTAAACAGGAACTGAATTACAGAACAGAACAGGGTCTCAAATTTAGAAAACCAACTTATTCTTACTTAAGGTTAAAGGTGAGTTGGGGTGCTGCATAAAAACAGAGATTGAAATGAGCACAGATAAAGTTCCTTAAGCCAAATATGGAATAGACAAGAGCTACTCCTTGCTCAACGAAATGGACTCAACACCGCATATTAAACGCCTAAGAATGTACCTGACTAGTAAGTATCGTAAAACCTATGGATTGCTATGTCTCCAAAAGAGAATCAAGCATGTGTACAGGGGCATAAACGCAGCAGTGATAGGATTGGAGAGGTTCGGTGAGCAAATGAAGACCCTTTGAAGTCATATTGCATGGTACCCATTACACGGGTCTTAACTCTCCAGGTTTAAGGTATTCTTCCTTCAGCTAAAACATGCATGTGGAACCTAGAGTATGATCAACCATGTGATCGGGAGACGTGTTCAAATATGTCTCAGTTTTCCTCCCCTGGTACTCGGGTGCAACATTCCAGACGCTTTCCTAACACTCTCCCCACTTGGAGAGTCAGTCCCTTTAACCTCCTGTTTGGCCCAGTTTGCAATTTCTGCGGAAGATGAACAGGAATAGCGAAAACCAATGAGAGGCTAGCTGGAGGTGTCTGGACAGGCAAATTTAACTCTCATTTCCCACCAGGAA
This sequence comes from Delphinus delphis, assembly GCF_949987515.2. Taxonomy (NCBI): domain Eukaryota; kingdom Metazoa; phylum Chordata; class Mammalia; order Artiodactyla; family Delphinidae; genus Delphinus; species Delphinus delphis. Next base: position 465,824 of record NW_027192683.1, on the reverse strand, counting down.
GAGGAATTAACCAAAGGCTCAGCATGCCGGGCCGGAACCAGATTAGGGCCTGAAGCCATCCTGCGGTGTTGCGGCCAGCTCAAAAGAAAGCAAGTTGAAGAAAGGAGCTCAGGGGCACTGTAATTCACAAACCTGCAGAGTTATAAATGACAGCTATCGTCCAAAAATAGACTGAAGTAAGGCTGCCAAGAGGACTTGAAAGCGGGGCAGAATTGCAGGAAACCGATTTCAGGAGGTAGACTGGAATTGCATTGAAAGCATAGGAAAAGAGGCAGAACGTCCACAATGATGCACTTGGCCAAAAAGGGCGTATGCGTTTTTTCCTGAATATATTCAGGAAAAAACGCATACGCCCTTTTTGGCCAACCAAGCAAGCTTGCAAAGGAAATCTGCACTACAATGAAGTCTCACTTCCCCCCGGTGAAAAGGGCCATCTGAAAAATGTGTAAAATCCAGAAAGGCAGGACAGGCCATGGAGAACTGGGAGCCTTGTTATGCTGATGGGCGGGATGTAAATTGCCAACTGACACTTGGGAGAAGTGTATGGTGTTTCCTGAAACATCTAAAAAACAAAGCAACAGAGCCTAGGGCACTGCCACTTATGGTCCTATAGCTTAGGGAAATTAAAATCAAAAAGACACAGCCACCCCAAAGTTTGGGACGCCTCTGTTTACAAGAACCTCGTTTACAGTACAAGTTCAACATCGCAGAAAGTGAAAAATGGATAAAGAAGTTGTGGTATTTACTTACAAAGCAATATCACTCAGCAATGAAATCTTTGTCATCAGGCCCTTAGCATCACAATGAGTGGATTCAGGTATGATGATTCTAACTGAAATAAGTCACACAGAAAAAAAAACATCATAAGATATCAGTAATACACGGAATGTAAACTTGGCTACACAGGAACTGAATTACAGAACAGAACAGGGTCTCAAATTTAGAAAACCAACTTATGCTTGCTTAAGGGTAAAGGTGAGTTGGGGTGCTGCATAAAACCAGAGATTGAAATGAGCACAGATAAAGTTCCTTAAGCCAAATATGGAATAGACAAGAGCTACTCCTTGCTCAACGAAATGGACTCAACACCGCATATTAAACGCCTAAGAATGTACCTGACTAGTAAGTATCGTAAAACCTATGGATTGCTATGTCTCCAAAAGAGAATCAAGCATGTGTACAGGGGCATAAACGCAGCAGTGATAGGATTGGAGAGGTTCGGTGAGCAAATGAAGACCCTTTGAAGTCATATTGCATGGTACCCATTACACGGGTCTCAACTCTCCAGGTTTAAGGTATTCTTCCTTCAGCTAAAACATGCATGTGGAACCCAAGTATGATCAACCATGTGAACGGGAGACGTGTTCAAATATGTCTCAGTTTTCCTCCCCTGGTACTCGGGTGCAACATTCCAGACGCTTTACTAACACTCTCCCCACTTGGAGAGTCAGCGCCTTTAACCTCCTGTTTGGCCCAGTTTGCAATTTCTGCGGAAGATGAACAGGAATAGCGAGAACCAATGAGAGGCTAGCTGGAGGTGTCTGGACGGGCAAATTTAACTCTCATTTCCCACCAGGAAGAGGAAATAACCAAAGGCTCAGCGTGCCGTACCGGAACCAGATTAGGGCCTGAAGCCATCCTGCGGTGTTGCGGCCAGCTCAAAAGAAAGCGAGTTGAAGAAAGGAGCTCAGGGGCACTGTAATTCACAAACCTGCAGAGTTATAAATGACAGCTATCGTCCAAAAATAGACTGAAGTAAGGCTGCCAAGAGGACTTGAAAGCGGGGCAGAATTGCAGGAAACCGATTTCAGGAGGTAGACTGGAATTGCATTGAAAGCATAGGAAAAGAGGCAGAACGTCCACAATGATGCACTTGGCCAAAAAGGGCGTATGCGTTTTTTCCTGAATATATTCAGGAAAAAACGCATACGCCCTTTTTGGCCAACCAAGCAAGCTTGCAAAGGAAATCTGCACTACAATGAAGTCTCACTTCCCCCCGGTCAAAAGGGCCATCTGAAAAAAGTGTAAAATCCAGAAAGACAGGACAGGTCATGGAGAACTGGGAGCCTTGTTATGCTGATGGGTGGGATGTAAATTGCCAACAACCACTCGGGAGAAGTGTATGGTGTTTCCTGAAACATCTAAAAAACAAAGCAACAGAACCTAGGGCACTTCCACTTATGGTCCTATAGCTTAGGGAAATTAAAATCAAAAAGACACAGCCACCCCAAAGTTTGGAACGGCTCTGTTTACAAGAACCTCGTTTACAGTACAAGTTCAACATCGCAGAAAGTGAAAAATGGATAAAGAAGTTGTGGTATTTACTTACAAAGCAATATCACTCAGCAATGAAATCTGTGTCATCAGGCCCTTAGCAGCACAATGAGTGGATTCAGGTATGATGATTCTAACTGAAGTAAGTCACACAGAAAAAGAAACATCATAAGATATCAGTAATACACGGAATGTAAACTTGGCTACACAGGAACTGAATTACAGAACAGAACAGGGTCTCAAATTTAGAAAACCAACTATGCTTGCTTAAGGGTAAAGGTGAGTTGGGGTGCGGCATAAAACCAGAGATTGAAATGAGCACAGATAAAGTTCCTTAAGTCAAATATGGAATAGACAAGAGCTACTCCTTGCTCAACGAAATGGACTGAACACCGCATATTAAACGCCTAAGAATATACCTGACTAGTAAGTATCGTAAAACCTATGGATTGCTATGTCTCCGAAAGAGAATCAAGCATGTGTACAGGGGCATAAACGCAGCAGTGATAGGATTGGAGAGGTTCGGTGAGCAAATGAAGACCCTTTGAAGTCATATTGCATGGTACCCATTACACGGGTCTCAACTCTCCAGGTTTAAGGTATTCTTCCTTCAGCTAAAACATGCATGTGGAACCCAAGTATGATCAACCATGTGAACGGGAGACGTGTTCAAATATGTCTCAGTTTTCCTCCCCTGGTACTCGGGTGCAACATTCCAGACGCTTTACTAACACTCTCCCGACTTGGAGAGTCAGCGCCTTTAACCTCCTGTTTGGCCCAGTTTGCAATTTCTGCGGAAGATGAACAGGAATAGCGAGAACCAATGAGAGGCTAGCTGGAGGTGTCTGGACGGGCAAATTTAACTCTCATTTCCCACCAGGAAGAGGAATTAACCAAAGGCTCAGCATGCCGAGCCGGAACCTGATTAGGGCCTGAAGCCATCCTGCGGTGTTGCGGCCAGGTCACAAGAAAGCGAGTTGAAGAAAGGAGCTCAGGGGCACTGTAATTCACAAACCTGCAGAGTTATAAATGACAGCTATCGTCCAAAAATAGACTGAAGTAAGGCTGCCAAGAGGACTTGAAAGCGGGGCAGAATTGCAGGAAACCGATTTCAGGAGGTAGACTGGAATTGCATTGAAAGCATAGGAAAAGAGGCAGAACGTCCACAATGATGCACTTGGCCAAAAAGGGCGTATGCGTTTTTTCCTGAATATATTCAGGAAAAAACGCATACGCCCTTTTTGGCCAACCAAGCAAGCTTGCAAAGGAAATCTGCACTACAATGAAGTCTCACTTCCCCCCGGTCAAAAGGGCCATCTGAAAAAAGTGTAAAATCCAGAAAGGCAGGACAGGCCATGGAGAACTGGGAGCCTTGTTATGCTGATGGGCGGGATGTAAATTGCCAACAGACACTCCGGAGAAGTGTATGGTGTTTCCTGAAACATCTAAAAAACAAAGCAACAGAGCCTAGGGCACTGCCACTTATGGTCCTATAGCTTAGGGAAATTAAAATCAAAAAGACACAGCCACCCCAAAGTTTGGGACGCCTCTGTTTACAAGAACCTCGTTTACAGTACAAGTTCAACATCGCAGAAAGTGAAAAATGGATAAAGAAGTTGTGGTATTTACTTACAAAGCAATATCACTCAGCAATGAAATCTATGTCATCAGGCCCTTAACATCACAATGAGTGGATTCAGGTATGATGATTCTAACTGAAATAATTCACACAGAAAAAGAAACATCATAAGATATCAGTAATACACGGAATGTAAACTTGGCTACACAGGAACTGAATTACAGAACAGAACAGGGTCTCAAATTTAGAAAACCAACTTATGCTTGCTTAAGGGTAAAGGTGAGTTGGGGTGCTGCATAAAACCAGAGATTGAAATGAGCACAGATAAAGTTCCTTAAGTCAAATATAGAATAGACAAGAGCTACTCCTTGCTCAACGAAATGGACTCAACACCGCATATTAAACGCCTAAGAATGTACCTGACTAGTAAGTATCGTAAAACCTATGGATTGCTATGTCTCCGAAAGAGAATCAAGCATGTGTACAGGGGCATAAACGCAGCAGTGATAGGATTGGAGAGGTTCGGTGAGCAAATGAAGACCCTTTGAAGTCATATTTCATGGTACCCATTCCACGGGTCTCAACTCTCCAGGTTTAAGGTATTCTTCCTTCAGCTAAAACATGCATGTGGAACCCAAGTATGATCAACCATGTGAACGGGAGACGTGTTCAAATATGTCTCAGTTTTCCTCCCCTGGTACTCGGGTGCAACATTCCAGACGCTTTACTAACACTCTCCCCACTTGGAGAGTCAGCGCCTTTAACCTCCTGTTTGGCCCAGTTTGCAATTTCTGCGGAAGATGAACAGGAATAGCGAGAACCAATGAGAGGCTAGCTGGAGGTGTCTGGACGGGCAAATTTAACTCTCATTTCCCACCAGGAAGAGGAAATAACCAAAGGCTCAGTGTGTCGTACCGGAACCAGATTAGGGCCTGAAGCCATCCTGCGGTGTTGCGGCCAGCTCAAAAGAAAGCGAGTTGAAGAAAGGAGCTCAGGGGCACTGTAATTCACAAACCTGCAGAGTTATAAATGACAGCTATCGTCCAAAAATAGACTGAAGTAAGGCTGCCAAGAGGACTTGAAAGCGGGGCAGAATTGCAGGAAACCGATTTCAGGAGGTAGACTGGAATTGCATTGAAAGCATAGGAAAAGAGGCAGAACGTCCACAATGATGCACTTGGCCAAAAAGGGCGTATGCGTTTTTTCCTGAATATATTCAGGAAAAAACGCATACGCCCTTTTTGGCCAACCAAGCAAGCTTGCAAAGGAAATCTGCACTACAATGAAGTCTCACTTCCCCCCGGTCAAAAGGGCCATCTGAAAAAAGTGTAAAATCCAGAAAGGCAGGACAGGCCATGGAGAACTGGGAGCCTTGTTATGCTGATGGGCGGGATGTAAATTGCCAACAACCACTCGGGAGAAGTGTATGGTGTTTCCTGAAACATCTAAAAAACAAAGCAACAGAACCTAGGGCACTTCCACTTATGGTCCTATAGCTTAGGGAAATTAAAATCAAAAAGACACAGCCACCCCAAAGTTTGGAACGGCTCTGTTTACAAGAACCTCGTTTACAGTACAAGTTCAACATCGCAGAAAGTGAAAAATGGATAAAGAAGTTGTGGTATTTACTTACAAAGCAATATCACTCAGCAATGAAATCTGTGTCATCAGGCCCTTAGCAGCACAATGAGTGGATTCAGGTATGATGATTCTAACTGAAATAAGTCACACAGAAAAAGAAACATCATAAGATATCAGTAATACACGGAATGTAAACTTGGCTACACAGGAACTGAATTACAGAACAGAACAGGGTCTCAAATTTAGAAAACCAACTTATTCTTGCTTAAGGGTAAAGGTGAGTTGGGGTGCTGCATAAAACCAGAGATTGAAATGAGCACAGATAAAGTTCCTTAAGCCAAATATGGAATAGACAAGAGCTACTCCTTGCTCAACGAAATGGACTCAACGCCCCATATTAAACGCCTAAGAATGTACCTGACTAGTAAGTATCTTAAAACCTATGGATTGCTATGTCTCCGAAAGAGAATCAAGCATGTGTACAGGGGCATAAACGCAGCAGTGATAGGATTGGAGAGGTTCAGTGAGCAAATGAAGACCCTTTGAAGTCATATTGCATGGTACCCATTCCACGGGTTTCAACTACCCAGGTTTAAGGTATTCTTCCTTCAGCTAAAACATGCATGTGGAACCTAGAGTATGATCAACCATGTGATCGGGAGACGTGTTCAAATATGTCTCAGTTTTCCTCCCCTGGTACTCGGGTGCAACATTCCAGACGCTTTACTAACACTCTCCCCACTTGGAGAGTCAGTCCCTTTAACCTCCTGTTTGGCCCAGTTTGCAATTTCTGCGGAAGATGAACAGGAATAGCGAGAACCAATGAGAGGCTAGCTGGAGGTGTCTGGACGGGCAAATTTAACTCTCATTTCCCACCAGGAAGAGGAATTAACCAAAGGCTCAGCATGCCGGGCCGGAACCAGATTAGGGCCTGAAGCCATCCTGCGGTGTTGCGGCCAGCTCAAAAGAAAGCGAGTTGAAGAAAGGAGCTCAGGGGCACTGTAATTCACAAACCTGCAGAGTTATAAATGACAGCTATCGTCCAAAAATAGACTGAAGTAAGGCTGCCAAGAGGACTTGAAAGCGGGGCAGAATTGCCGGAAACCAATTTCAGGAGGTAGACTGGAATTGCATTGAAAGCATAGGAAAAGAGGCAGAACGTCCACAATGATGCACTTGGCTAAAAAGGGCGTATGCGTTTTTTCCTGAATATATTCAGGAAAAAACGCATACGCCCTTTTTGGCCAACCAAGCAAGCTTGCAAAGGAAATCTGCACTACAATGAAGTCTCACTTCCCCCCGGTCAAAAGGGCCATCTGAAAAAAGTGTAAAATCCAGAAAGGCAACAGGCCATTGAGAACTGGGAGCCTTGTTATGCTGATGGGCGGGATGTAAATTGCCAACAACCACTCAGGAGAAGTGTATGGTGTTTCCTGAAACATCTAAAAAACAAAGCAACAGAGCCTAGGGCACTTCCACGTATGGTCCTATAGCTTAGGGAAATTAAAATCAAAAAGACACAGCCACCCCAAAGTTTGGAACGGCTCTGTTTACAAGAACCTCGTTTATAGTACAAGTTCAACATCGCAGAAAGTGAAAAATGGATAAAGAAGTTGTGGTATTTACTTATAAAGCAATATCACTCAGCAATGAAATCTGTGTCATCAGGCCCTTAGCAGCACAATGAGTGGATTCAGGTATGATGATTCTAACTGAAATAAGTCACACAGAAAAAGAAACATCATAAGATATCAGTAATACACGGAATGTAAACTTGGCTACACAGGAACTGAATTACAGAACAGAACAGGGTCTCAAATTTAGAAAACCAACTTATTCTTGCTTAAAGGTAAAAGTGAGTTGGGGTGCTGCATAAAACCAGAGATTGAAATGATCACAGATAAAGTTCCTTAAGCCAAATATGGAATAGACAAGAGCTACTCCTTGCTCAACGATATGGACTCAACACCCCATATTAAACGCCTAAGAATGTACCTGACTAGTAAGTATCTTAAAACCTATGGATTGCTATGTCTCCGAAAGAGAATCAAGCATGTGTACAGGGGCATAAACGCAGCAGTGATAGGATTGGAGAGGTTCGGTGAGCAAATGAAGACCCTTTGAAGTCATATTGCATGGTACCCATTACACGGGTCTTAACTTTCCAGGTTTAAGATATTCTTCCTTCAGCTAAAACATGCATGTGGAACCCAAGTATGATCAACCATGTGAATGGGAGACGTGTTCAAATATGTCTCAGTTTTCCTCCCCTGGTACTCGGGTGCAACATTCCAGACGCTTTACTAACACTCTCCCCACTTGGAGAGTCAGTCCCTTTAAACTCCTGTTTGGCCCAGTTTGCAATTTCTGCGGAAGATGAACAGGAATAGCGAGAACCAATGAGAGACTAGCTGGAGGTGTCTGGACGGGCAAATTTAACTCTCATTTCCCACCAGGAAGAGGAAATAACCAAAGGCTCAGCGTGCCGTGCCGGAACCAGATTAGGGCCTTAAGCCATCCTGCGGTGTTGCGGCCAGGTCACAAGAAAGCGAGTTGAAGAAAGGAGCTCAGGGGCACTGTAATTCACAAACCTGCAGAGCTATAAATGACAGCTATCGTCCAAAAATACACTGAAGTAAGGCTGCCAAGAGGACTTGAAAGCGGGGCAGAATTGCAGGAAACCGATTTCAGGAGGTAGACTGGAATTGCATTGAAAGCATAGGAAAAGAGGCAGAACGTCCACAATGATGCACTTGGCCAAAAAGGGCGTATGCGTTTTTTCCTGAATATATTCAGGAAAAAAAGCATACGCCCTTTTTGGCCAACCAAGCAAGCTTGCAAAGGAAATCTGCACTACAATGAAGTCTCACTTCCCCCCGGTCAAAAGGGCCATCTGAAAAAAGTGTAAAATCCAGAAAGGCAGGACAGGCCATGGAGAACTGGGAGCCTTGTTATGCTGATGGGCGGGATGTAAATTGCCAACAACCACTCGGGAGAAGTGTATGGTGTTTCCTGAAACATCTAAAAAACAAAGCAACAGAACCTAGGGCACTTCCACTTATGGTCCTATAGCTTAGGGAAATTAAAATCAAAAAGACACAGCCACCCCAAAGTTTGGAACGGCTCTGTTTACAAGAACCTCGTTTACAGTACAAGTTCAACATTGCAGAAAGTGAAAAATGGATAAAGAAGTTGTGGTATTTACTTACAAAGCAATATCACTCAGCAATGAAATCTGTGTCATCAGGCCCTTAGCAGCACAATAAGTGGATTCAGGTATGATGATTCTAACTGAAATAAGTCACACAGAAAAAGAAACATCATAAGATATCAGTAATACACGGAATGTAAACTTGGCTACACAGGAACTGAATTACAGAACAGAACAGGGTCTCAAATTTAGAAAACCAACTTATTCTTGCTTAAGGGTAAAGGTGAGTTGGGGTGCTGCATAAAACCAGAGATTGAAATGAGCACAGATAAAGTTCCTTAAGCCAAATATGGAATAGACAAGAGCTACTCCTTGCTCAACGAAATGGACTCAACGCCCCATATTAAACGCCTAAGAATGTACCTGACTAGTAAGTATCTTAAAACCTATGGATTGCTATGTCTCCGAAAGAGAATCAAGCATGTGTACAGGGGCATAAACGCAGCAGTGATAGGATTGGAGAGGTTCGGTGAGCAAATGAAGACCCTTTGAAGTCATATTGCATGGTACCCATTCCACGGGTTTCAACTACCCAGGTTTAAGGTATTCTTCCTTCAGCTAAAACATGCATGTGGAACCTAGAGTATGATCAACCATGTGATCGGGAGACGTGTTCAAATATGTCTCAGTTTTCCTCCCCTGGTACTCGGGTGCAACATTCCAGACGCTTTACTAACACTCTCCCCACTTGGAGAGTCAGTCCCTTTAACCTCCTGTTTGGCCCAGTTTGCAATTTCTGCGGAAGATGAACAGGAATAGCGAGAACCAATGAGAGGCTAGCTGGAGGTGTCTGGACGGGCAAATTTAACTCTCATTTCCCACCAGGAAGAGGAATTAACCAAAGGCTCAGCATGCCGGGCCGGAACCAGATTAGGGCCTGAAGCCATCCTGCGGTGTTGCGGCCAGCTCAAAAGAAAGCGAGTTGAAGAAAGGAGCTCAGGGGCACTGTAATTCACAAACCTGCAGAGTTATAAATGACAGCTATCGTCCAAAAATAGACTGAAGTAAGGCTGCCAAGAGGACTTGAAAGCGGGGCAGAATTGCCGGAAACCAATTTCAGGAGGTAGACTGGAATTGCATTGAAAGCATAGGAAAAGAGGCAGAACGTCCACAATGATGCACTTGGCTAAAAAGGGCGTATGCGTTTTTTCCTGAATATATTCAGGAAAAAACGCATACGCCCTTTTTGGCCAACCAAGCAAGCTTGCAAAGGAAATCTGCACTACAATGAAGTCTCACTTCCCCCCGGTCAAAAGGGCCATCTGAAAAAAGTGTAAAATCCAGAAAGGCAACAGGCCATTGAGAACTGGGAGCCTTGTTATGCTGATGGGCGGGATGTAAATTGCCAACAGACACTCAGGAGAAGTGTATGGTGTTTCCTGAAACATCTAAAAAACAAAGCAACAGAGCCTAGGGCACTTCCACTTATGGTCCTATAGCTTAGGGAAATTAAAATCAAAAAGACACAGCCACCCCAAAGTTTGGAACGGCTCTGTTTACAAGAACCTCGTTTACAGTACAAGTTCAACATCGCAGAAAGTGAAAAATGGATAAAGAAGTTGTGGTATTTACTTACAAAGCAATATCACTCAGCAATGAAATCTGTGTCATCAGGCACTTAGCAGCACAATGAGTGGATTCAGGTATGATGATTCTAACTGAAATAAGTCACACAGAAAAAGAAACATCATAAGATATCAGTAATACACGGAATGTAAACTTGGCTACACAGGAACTGAATTACAGAACAGAACAGGGTCTCAAATTTAGAAAACCAACTTATTCTTGCTTAAAGGTAAAGGTGAGTTGGGGTGCTGCATAAAACCAGAGATTGAAATGATCACAGATAAAGTTCCTTAAGCCAAATATGGAATAGACAAGAGCTACTCCTTGCTCAACGATATGGACTCAACACCCCATATTAAACGCCTAAGAATGTACCTGACTAGTAAGTATCTTAAAACCTATGGATTGCTATGTCTCCGAAAGAGAATCAAGCATGTGTACAGGGGCATAAACGCAGCAGTGATAGGATTGGAGAGGTTCGGTGAGCAAATGAAGACCCTTTGAAGTCATATTGCATGGTACCCATTACACGGGTCTTAACTTTCCAGGTTTAAGATATTCTTCCTTCAGCTAAAACATGCATGTGGAACCCAAGTATGATCAACCATGTGAATGGGAGACGTGTTCAAATATGTCTCAGTTTTCCTCCCCTGGTACTCGGGTGCAACATTCCAGACGCTTTACTAACACTCTCCCCACTTGGAGAGTCAGTCCCTTTAAACTCCTGTTTGGCCCAGTTTGCAATTTCTGCGGAAGATGAACAGGAATAGCGAGAACCAATGAGAGACTAGCTGGAGGTGTCTGGACGGGCAAATTTAACTCTCATTTCCCACCAGGAAGAGGAAATAACCAAAGGCTCAGCGTGCCGTGCCGGAACCAGATTAGGGCCTTAAGCCATCCTGCGGTGTTGCGGCCAGGTCACAAGAAAGCGAGTTGAAGAAAGGAGCTCAGGGGCACTGTAATTCACAAACCTGCAGAGCTATAAATGACAGCTATCGTCCAAAAATACACTGAAGTAAGGCTGCCAAGAGGACTTGAAAGCGGGGCAGAATTGCAGGAAACCGATTTCAGGAGGTAGACTGGAATTGCATTGAAAGCATAGGAAAAGAGGCAGAACGTCCACAATGATGCACTTGGCCAAAAAGGGCGTATGCGTTTTTTCCTGAATATATTCAGGAAAAAAAGCATACGCCCTTTTTGGCCAACCAAGCAAGCTTGCAAAGGAAATCTGCACTACAATGAAGTCTCACTTCCCCCCGGTCAAAAGGGCCATCTGAAAAAAGTGTAAAATCCAGAAAGGCAGGACAGGCCATGGAGAACTGGGAGCCTTGTTATGCTGATGGGCGGGATGTAAATTGCCAACAACCACTCGGGAGAAGTGTATGGTGTTTCCTGAAACATCTAAAAAACAAAGCAACAGAACCTAGGGCACTTCCACTTATGGTCCTATAGCTTAGGGAAATTAAAATCAAAAAGACACAGCCACCCCAAAGTTTGGAACGGCTCTGTTTACAAGAACCTCGTTTACAGTACAAGTTCAACATTGCAGAAAGTGAAAAATGGATAAAGAAGTTGTGGTATTTACTTACAAAGCAATATCACTCAGCAATGAAATCTGTGTCATCAGGCCCTTAGCAGCACAATAAGTGGATTCAGGTATGATGATTCTAACTGAAATAAGTCACACAGAAAAAGAAACATCATAAGATATCAGTAATACACGGAATGTAAACTTGGCTACACAGGAACTGAATTACAGAACAGAACAGGGTCTCAAATTTAGAAAACCAACTTATTCTTGCTTAAGGGTAAAGGTGAGTTGGGGTGCTGCATAAAACCAGAGATTGAAATGAGCACAGATAAAGTTCCTTAAGCCAAATATGGAATAGACAAGAGCTACTCCTTGCTCAACGAAATGGACTCAACGCCCCATATTAAACGCCTAAGAATGTACCTGACTAGTAAGTATCTTAAAACCTATGGATTGCTATGTCTCCGAAAGAGAATCAAGCATGTGTACAGGGGCATAAACGCAGCAGTGATAGGATTGGAGAGGTTCGGTGAGCAAATGAAGACCCTTTGAAGTCATATTGCATGGTACCCATTCCACGGGTTTCAACTACCCAGGTTTAAGGTATTCTTCCTTCAGCTAAAACATGCATGTGGAACCTAGAGTATGATCAACCATGTGATCGGGAGACGTGTTCAAATATGTCTCAGTTTTCCTCCCCTGGTACTCGGGTGCAACATTCCAGACGCTTTACTAACACTCTCCCCACTTGGAGAGTCAGTCCCTTTAACCTCCTGTTTGGCCCAGTTTGCAATTTCTGCGGAAGATGAACAGGAATAGCGAGAACCAATGAGAGGCTAGCTGGAGGTGTCTGGACGGGCAAATTTAACTCTCATTTCCCACCAGGAAGAGGAATTAACCAAAGGCTCAGCATGCCGGGCCGGAACCAGATTAGGGCCTGAAGCCATCCTGCGGTGTTGCGGCCAGCTCAAAAGAAAGCGAGTTGAAGAAAGGAGCTCAGGGGCACTGTAATTCACAAACCTGCAGAGTTATAAATGACAGCTATCGTCCAAAAATAGACTGAAGTAAGGCTGCCAAGAGGACTTGAAAACGGGGCAGAATTGCAGGAAACCAATTTCAGGAGGTAGACTGGAATTGCATTGAAAGCATAGGAAAAGAGGCAGAACGTCCACAATGATGCACTTGGCTAAAAAGGGCGTATGCGTTTTTTCCTGAATATATTCAGGAAAAAACGCATACGCACTTTTTGGCCAACCAAGCAAGCTTGCAAAGGAAATCTGCACTACAATGAAGTCTCACTTCCCCCCGGTCAAAAGGGCCATCTGAAAAAAGTGTAAAATCCAGAAAGGCAACAGGCCATTGAGAACTGGGAGCCTTGTTATGCTGATGGGCGGGATGTAAATTGCCAACAGACACTCGGGAGAAGTGTATGGTGTTTCCTGAAACATCTAAAAAACAAAGCAACAGAGCCTAGGGCACTTCCACTTATGGTCCTATAGCTTAGGGAAATTAAAATCAAAAAGACACAGCCACCCCAAAGTTTGGAACGGCTCTGTTTACAAGAACCTCGTTTACAGTACAAGTTCAACATCGCAGAAAGTGAAAAATGGATAAAGAAGTTGTGGTATTTACTTACAAAGCAATATCACTCAGCAATGAAATCTATGTCATCAGGCCCTTAGCAGCACAATGAGTGGATTCAGGTATGATGATTCTAACTGAAATAAGTCACACAGAAAAAGAAACATCATAAGATATCAGTAATACACAGAATGTAAACTTGGCTACACAGGAACTGAATTACAGAACAGAACAGGGTCTCAAATTTAGAAAACCAACTTATTCTTGCTTAAAGGTAAAGGTGAGTTGGGGTGCTGCATAAAACCAGAGATTGAAATGAGCACAGATAAAGTTCCTTAAGCCAAATATGGAATAGACAAGAGCTACTCCTTGCTCAACGATATGGACTCAACACCCCATATTAAACGCCTAAGAATGTACCTGACTAGTAAGTATCTTAAAACCTATGGATTGCTATGTCTCCGAAAGAGAATCAAGCATGTGTACAGGGGCATAAACGCAGCAGTGATAGGATTGGAGAGGTTCGGTGAGCAAATGAAGACCCTTTGAAGTCATATTGCATGGTACCCATTACACGGGTCTTAACTTTCCAGGTTTAAGATATTCTTCCTTCAGCTAAAACATGCATGTGGAACCCAAGTATGATCAACCATGTGAACGGGAGACGTGTTCAAATATGTCTCAGTTTTCCTCCCCTGGTACTCGGGTGCAACATTCCAGACGCTTTACTAACACTCTCCCGACTTGGAGAGTCAGTCCCTTTAACCTCCTGTTTGGCCCAGTTTGCAATTTCTTGGAAGATGAACAGGAATAGCGAGAACCAATGAGAGACTAGCTGGAGGTGTCTGGACGGGCAAATTTAACTCTCATTTCCCACCAGGAAGAGGAAATAACCAAAGGCTCAGCGTGCCATGCCGGAACCAGATTAGGGCCTGAAGCCATCCTGCGGTGTTGCGGCCAGGTCACAAGAAAGCGAGTTGAAGAAAGGAGCTCAGGGGCACTGTAATTCACAAACCTGCAGAGTTATAAATCACAGCTATCGTCCAAAAATAGACTGAAGTAAGGCTGCCAAGAGGACTTTAAAGCAGGGCAGAATTGCAGGAAACCGATTTCAGGAGGTAGACTGGAATTGCATTGAAAGCATAGGAAAAGAGGCAGAACATCCACAACGATGCACTTGGCCAAAAAGGGCGTATGCGTTTTTTCCTGAATATATTCAGGAAAAAAAGCATACGCCCTTTTTGGCCAACCAAGCAAGCTTGCAAAGGAAATCTGCACTACAATGAAGTCTCACTTCCCCCCGGTCAAAAGGGCCATCTGAAAAAAGTGTAAAATCCAGAAAGGCAGGACAGGCCATGGAGAACTGGGAGCCTTGTTATGCTGATGGGCGGGATGTAAATTGCCAACAACCACTTGGGAGAAGTGTATGGTGTTTCCTGAAACATCTAAAAAACAAAGCAACAGAACCTAGGGCACTTCCACTTATGGTCCTATAGCTTAGGGAAATTAAAATCAAAAAGACACAGCCACCCCAAAGTTTGGAACGGCTCTGTTTACAAGAACCTCGTTTACAGTAGAAGTTCAACATCGCAGAAAGTGAAAAATGGATAAAGAAGTTGTGGTATTTACTTACAAAGCAATATCACTCAGCAATGAAATCTGTGTCATCAGGCCCTTAGCAGCACAATGAGTGGATTCAGGTATGATGATTCTAACTGAAATAAGTCACACAGAAAAAGAAACATCATAAGATATCAGTAATACACGGAATGTAAACTTGGCTACACAGGAACTGAATTACAGAACAGAACAGGGTCTCAAATTTAGAAAACCAACTTATTCTTGCTTAAGGGTAAAGGTGAGTTGGGGTGCTGCATAAAACCAGAGATTGAAATGAGCACAGATAAAGTTCCTTAAGTCAAATATGGAATAGACAAGAGCTACTCCTTGCTCAACGAAATGGACTCAACACCGCATATTAAACGCCTAAGAATGTACCTGACTAGTAAGTATCGTAAAACCTATGGATTGCTATGTCTCCAAAAGAGAATCAAGCATGTGTACAGGGGCATAAACGCAGCAGTGATAGGACTGGAGAGGTTCGGTGAGCAAATGAAGACCCTTTGAAGGCATATTGCATGTTACCCATTACACGGGTCTCAACTCTCCAGGTTTAAGGTATTCTTCCTTCAGCTAAAACATGCATGTGGAACCTAGAGTATGATCAACCATGTGATCGGGAGACGTGTTCAAATATGTCTCAGTTTTCCTCCCCTGGTACTCGGGTGCAACATTCCAGACGCTTTACTAACACTCTCCCCACTTGGAGAGTCAGTCCCTTTAACCTCCTGTTTGGCCCAGTTTGCAATTTCTGCGGAAGATGAACAGGAATAGCGAGAACCAATGAGAGGCTAGCTGGAGGTGTCTGGACGGGCAAATTTAACTCTCATTTCCCACCAGGAAGAGGAAATAACTAAAGGCTCAGTGTGCCGTGCCGGAACCAGATTAGGGCCTTAAGCCATCCTGCGGTGTTGCGGCCAGGTCACAAGAAAGCGAGTTGAAGAAAGGAGCTCAGGGGCACTGTAATTCACAAACCTGCAGAGTTATAAATGACAGCTATCGTCCAAAAATAGACTGAAGTAAGGCTGCCAAGAGGACTTGAAAGCGGGGCAGAATTGCAGGAAACCGATTTCAGGAGGTAGACTGGAATTGCATTGAAAGCATAGGAAAAGAGGCAGAACGTCCACAATGATGCACTTGGCCAAAAAGGGCGTATGCGTTTTTTCCTGAATATATTCAGGAAAAAACGCATACGCACTTTTTGGCCAACCAAGCAAGATTGCAAAGGAAATCTGCACTACAATGAAGTCTCACTTCCCCCCGGTCAAAAGGGCCATCTGAAAAAAGTGTAAAATCCAGAAAGGCAGGACAGGCCATGGAGAACTGGGAGCCTTGTTATGCTGATGGGCGGGATGTAAATTGCCAACAACCACTCGGGAGAAGTGTATGGTGTTTCCTGAAACATCTAAAAAACAAAGCAACAGAACCTAGGGCACCTCCACTTATGGTCCTATAGCTTAGGGAAATTAAAATCAAAAAGACACAGCCACCCCAAAGTTTGGAACGGCTCTGTTTACAAGAACCTCGTTTACAGTACAAGTTCAACATCGCAGAAAGTGAAAAATGGATAAAGAAGTTGTGGTATTTACTTACAAAGCAATATCACTCAGCAATGAAATCTGTGTCATCAGGCCCTTAGCAGCACAATGAGTGGATTCAGGTATGATGATTCTAACTGAAATAAGTCACACAGAAAAAGAAACATCATAAGATATCAGTAATACACGGAATGTAAACTTGGCTACACAGGAACTGAATTACAGAACACAACAGGGTCTCAAATTTAGAAAACCAACTTATTCTTGCTTAAGGGTAAAGGTGAGTTGGGGTGCTGCATAAAACCAGAGATTGAAATGAGCACAGATAAAGTTCCTTAAGCCAAATATGGAATAGACAAGAGCTACTCCTTGCTCAACGAAATGGACTCAACGCCCCATATTAAACGCCTAAGAATGTACCTGACTAGTAAGTATCTTAAAACCTATGGATTGCTATGTCTCCGAAAGAGAATCAAGCATGTGTACAGGGGCATAAACGCAGCAGTGATAGGATTGGAGAGGTTCGGTGAGCAAATGAAGACCCTTTGAAGTCATATTGCATGGTACCCATTCCACGGGTTTCAACTACCCAGGTTTAAGGTATTCTTCCTTCAGCTAAAACATGCATGTGGAACCTAGAGTATGATCAACCATGTGATCGGGAGACGTGTTCAAATATGTCTCAGTTTTCCTCCCCTGGTACTCGGGTGCAACATTCCAGACGCTTTACTAACACTCTCCCCACTTGGAGAGTCAGTCCCTTTAACCTCCTGTTTGGCCCAGTTTGCAATTTCTGCGGAAGATGAACAGGAATAGCGAGAACCAATGAGAGGCTAGCTGGAGGTGTCTGGACGGGCAAATTTAACTCTCATTTCCCACCAGGAAGAGGAATTAACCAAAGGCTCAGCATGCCGGGCCGGAACCAGATTAGGGCCTGAAGCCATCCTGCGGTGTTGCGGCCAGCTCAAAAGAAAGCGAGTTGAAGAAAGGAGCTCAGGGGCACTGTAATTCACAAACCTGCAGAGTTATAAATGACAGCTATCGTCCAAAAATAGACTGAAGTAAGGCTGCCAAGAGGACTTGAAAACGGGGCAGAATTGCAGGAAACCAATTTCAGGAGGTAGACTGGAATTGCATTGAAAGCATAGGAAAAGAGGCAGAACGTCCACAATGATGCACTTGGCTAAAAAGGGCGTATGCGTTTTTTCCTGAATATATTCAGGAAAAAACGCATACGCACTTTTTGGCCAACCAAGCAAGCTTGCAAAGGAAATCTGCACTACAATGAAGTCTCACTTCCCCCCGGTCAAAAGGGCCATCTGAAAAAAGTGTAAAATCCAGAAAGGCAACAGGCCATTGAGAACTGGGAGCCTTGTTATGCTGATGGGCGGGATGTAAATTGCCAACAGACACTCGGGAGAAGTGTATGGTGTTTCCTGAAACATCTAAAAAACAAAGCAACAGAGCCTAGGGCACTTCCACTTATGGTCCTATAGCTTAGGGAAATTAAAATCAAAAAGACACAGCCACCCCAAAGTTTGGAACGGCTCTGTTTACAAGAACCTCGTTTACAGTAGAAGTTCAACATCGCAGAAAGTGAAAAATGGATAAAGAAGTTGTGGTATTTACTTACAAAGCAATATCACTCAGCAATGAAATCTGTGTCATCAGGCCCTTAGCAGCACAATGAGTGGATTCAGGTATGATGATTCTAACTGAAATAAGTCACACAGAAAAAGAAACATCATAAGATATCAGTAATACACGGAATGTAAACTTGGCTACACAGGAACTGAATTACAGAACAGAACAGGGTCTCAAATTTAGAAAACCAACTTATTCTTGCTTAAGGGTAAAGGTGAGTTGGGGTGCTGCATAAAACCAGAGATTGAAATGAGCACAGATAAAGTTCCTTAAGTCAAATATGGAATAGACAAGAGCTACTCCTTGCTCAACGAAATGGACTCAACACCGCATATTAAACGCCTAAGAATGTACCTGACTAGTAAGTATCGTAAAACCTATGGATTGCTATGTCTCCAAAAGAGAATCAAGCATGTGTACAGGGGCATAAACGCAGCAGTGATAGGACTGGAGAGGTTCGGTGAGCAAATGAAGACCCTTTGAAGGCATATTGCATGTTACCCATTACACGGGTCTCAACTCTCCAGGTTTAAGGTATTCTTCCTTCAGCTAAAACATGCATGTGGAACCTAGAGTATGATCAACCATGTGATCGGGAGACGTGTTCAAATATGTCTCAGTTTTCCTCCCCTGGTACTCGGGTGCAACATTCCAGACGCTTTACTAACACTCTCCCCACTTGGAGAGTCAGTCCCTTTAACCTCCTGTTTGGCCCAGTTTGCAATTTCTGCGGAAGATGAACAGGAATAGCGAGAACCAATGAGAGGCTAGCTGGAGGTGTCTGGACGGGCAAATTTAACTCTCATTTCCCACCAGGAAGAGGAATTAACCAAAGGCTCAGCATGCCGGGCCGGAACCAGATTAGGGCCTGAAGCCATCCTGCGGTGTTGCGGCCAGGTCACAAGAAAGCGAGTTGAAGAAAGGAGCTCAGGGGCACTGTAATTCACAAACCTGCAGAGTTATAAATGACAGCTATCGTCCAAAAATACACTGAAGTAAGGCTGCCAAGAGGACTTGAAAGCGGGGCAGAATTGCAGGAAACCGATTTCAGGAGGTAGACTGGAATTGCATTGAAAGCATAGGAAAAGAGGCAGAACGTCCACAATGATGCACTTGGCCAAAAAGGGCGTATGCGTTTTTTCCTGAATATATTCAGGAAAAAACGCATACGCCCTTTTTGGCCAACCAAGCAAGCTTGCAAAGGAAATCTGCACTACAATGAAGTCTCACTTCCCCCCGGTCAAAAGGGCCATCTGAAAAAAGTGTAAAATCCAGAAAGGCAGGACAGGCCATGGAGAACTGGGAGCCTTGTTATGCTGATGGGCGGGATGTAAATTGCCAACAGACACTCGGGAGAAGTGTATGGTGTTTCCTGAAACATCTAAAAAACAAAGCAACAGAGCCTAGGGCACTGCCACTTATGGTCCTATAGCTTAGGGAAATTAAAATCAAAAAGACACAGCCACCCCAAAGTTTGGGACGCCTCTGTTTACAAGAACCTCGTTTACAGTACAAGTTCAACATCGCAGAAAGTGAAAAATGGATAAAGAAGTTGTGGTATTTACTTACAAAGCAATATCACTCAGCAATGAAATCTATGTCATCAGGCCCTTAGCATCACAATGAGTGGATTCAGGTACGATGATTCTAACTGAAATAAGTCACACAGAAAAAGAAACATCATAAGATATCAGTAATACACGGAATGTAAACTTGGCTACACAGGAACTGAATTACAGAACAGAACAGGGTCTCAAATTTAGAAAACCAACTTATGCTTGCTTAAGGGTAAAGGTGAGTTGGGGTGCTGCATAAAACCAGAGATTGAAATGAGCATAGATAAAGTTCCTTAAGTCAAATATGGAATAGACAAGAGCTACTCCTTGCTCAACGAAATGGACTCAACACCGCATATTAAACGCCTAAGAATGTACCTGACTAGTAAGTATCCTAAAACCTATGGATTGCTATGTCTCCAAAAGAGAATCAAGCATGTGTACAGGGGCATAAATGCAGCAGTGATAGGATTGGAGAGGTTCGGTGAGCAAATGAAGACCCTTTGAAGTCATATTGCATGGTACCCATTACACGGGTCTCAACTCTCCAGGTTTAAGGTATTCTTCCTTCAGCTAAAACATGCATGTGGAACCCAAGTATGATCAACCATGTGAACGGGAGACGTGTTCAAATATGTCTCAGTTTTCCTCCCCTGGTACTCGGGTGCAACATTTCAGACGCTTTACTAACACTCTCCCCACTTGGAGAGTCAGCGCCTTTAACCTCCTGTTTGGCCCAGTTTGCAATTTCTGCGGAAGATGAACAGGAATAGCGAGAACCAATGAGAGGCTAGCTGGAGGTGTCTGGACGGGCAAATTTAACTCTCATTTCCCACCAGGAAGAGGAAATAACCAAAGGCTCAGCGTGCCGTACCGGAACCAGATTAGGGCCTGAAGCCATCCTGCGGTGTTGCGGCCAGCTCAAAACAAAGCAAGTTGAAGAAAGGAGCTCAGGGGCACTGTAATTCACAAACCTGCAGAGTTATAAATGACAGCTATCGTCCAAAAATAGACTGAAGTAAGGCTGCCAAGAGGACTTGAAAGCGGGGCAGAATTGCAGGAAACCGATTTCAGGAGGTAGACTGGAATTGCATTGAAAGCATAGGAAAAGAGGCAGAACGTCCACAATGATGCACTTGGCCAAAAAGGGCGTATGCCTTTTTTCCTGAATATATTCAGGAAAAAACGCATATGCCCTTTTTGGCCAACCAAGCAAGCTTGCAAAGGAAATCTGCACTACAATGAAGTCTCACTTTCCCCCGGTCAAAAGGGCCATCTGAAAAAAGTGTAAAATCCAGAAAGGCAGGACAGGCCATGGAGAACTGGGAGCCTTGTTATGCTGATGGGCGGGATGTAAATTGCCAACAACCACTCAGGAGAAGTGTATGGTGTTTCCTGAAACATCTAAAAAACAAAGCAACAGAACCTAGGGCACTTCCACTTATGGTCCTATAGCTTAGGGAAATTAAAATCAAAAAGACACAGCCACCCCAAAGTTTGGAACGGCTCTGTTTACAAGAACCTCGTTTACAGTACAAGTTCAACATCGCAGAAAGTGAAAAATGGATAAAGAAGTTGTGGTATTTACTTACAAAGCAATATCACTCAGCAATGAAATCTGTGTCATCAGGCCCTTAGCAGCACAATGAGCGGATTCAGGTATGATGATTCTAACTGAAGTAAGTCACACAGAAAAAGAAACATCATAAGATATCAGTAATACACGGAATGTAAACTTGGCTACACAGGAACTGAATTACAGAACAGAACAGGGTCTCAAATTTAGAAAACCAACTTATGCTTGCTTAAGGGTAAAGGTGAGTTGGGGTGCTGCATAAAACCAGAGATTGAAATGAGCACAGATAAAGTTCCTTAAGTCAAATATGGAATAGACAAGAGCTACTCCTTGCTCAACGAAATGGACTCAACACCGCATATTAAACGCCTAAGAATGTACCTGACTAGTAAGTATCTTAAAACCTATGGATTGCTATGTCTCCAAAAGAGAATCAAGCATGTGTACAGGGGCATAAACGCAGCAGTGATAGGATTGGAGAGGTTCGGTGAGCAAATGAAGACCCTTTGAAGTCATATTGCATGGTACCCATTACACGGGTCTTAACTCTCCAGGTTTAAGGTATTCTTCCTTCAGCTAAAACATGCATGTGGAACCCAAGTATGATGAACCATGCGAACGGGAGATGTGTTCAAATATGTCTCAGTTTTCCTCCCCTGGTACTCGGGTGCAACATTCCAGACCCTTTACTAACACTCTCCCCACTTGGAGAGTCAGCGCCTTTAACCTCCTGTTTGGCCCAGTTTGCAATTTCTTGGAAGATGAACAGGAATAGCGAGAACCAATGAGAGACTAGCTGGAGGTGTCTGGACGGGCAAATTTAACTCTCATTTCCCACCAGGAAGAGGAAATAACCAAAGGCTCAGCGTGCCGTGCCGGAACCAGATTAGGGCCTGAAGCCATCCTGCGGTGTTGCGGCCAGGTCACAAGAAAGCGAGTTGAAGAAAGGAGCTCAGGGGCACTGTAATTCACAAACCTGCAGAGTTATAAATCACAGCTATCGTCCAAAAATAGACTGAAGTAAGGCTGCCAAGAGGACTTGAAAGCAGGGCAGAATTGCAGGAAACCGATTTCAGGAGGTAGACTGGAATTGCATTGAAAGCATAGGAAAAGAGGCAGAACGTCCACAATGATGCACTTGGCCAAAAAGGGCGTATGCGTTTTTTCCTGAATATATTCAGGAAAAAACGCATACGCCCTTTTTGGCCAACCAAGCAAGCTTGCAAAGGAAATCTGCACTACAATGAAGTCTCACTTCCCCCCGGTCAAAAGGGCCATCTGAAAAAAGTGTAAAATCCAGAAAGGCAGGACAGGCCATGGAGAACTGGGAGCCTTGTTATGCTGATGGGCGGGATGTAAATTGCCAACAGACACTCGGGAGAAGTGTATGGTGTTTCCTGAAACATCTAAAAAACAAAGCAACAGAGCCTAGGGCACTGCCACTTATGGTCCTATAGCTTAGGGAAATTAAAATCAAAAAGACACAGCCACCCCAAAGTTTGGGACGCCTCTGTTTACAAGAACCTCGTTTACAGTACAAGTTCAACATCGCAGAAAGTGAAAAATGGATAAAGAAGTTGTGGTATTTACTTACAAAGCAATATCACTCAGCAATGAAATCTATGTCATCAGGCCCTTAGCATCACAATGAGTGGATTCAGGTACGATGATTCTAACTGAAATAAGTCACACAGAAAAAGAAACATCATAAGATATCAGTAATACACGGAATGTAAACTTGGCTACACAGGAACTGAATTACAGAACAGAACAGGGTCTCAAATTTAGAAAACCAACTTATGCTTGCTTAAGGGTAAAGGTGAGTTGGGGTGCTGCATAAAACCAGAGATTGAAATGAGCACAGATAAAGTTCCTTAAGTCAAATATGGAATAGACAAGAGCTACTCCTTGCTCAACGAAATGGACTCAACACCGCATATTAAACGCCTAAGAATGTACCTGACTAGTAAGTATCCTAAAACCTATGGATTGCTATGTCTCCAAAAGAGAATCAAGCATGTGTACAGGGGCATAAATGCAGCAGTGATAGGATTGGAGAGGTTCGGTGAGCAAATGAAGACCCTTTGAAGTCATATTGCATGGTACCCATTACACGGGTCTCAACTCTCCAGGTTTAAGGTATTCTTCCTTCAGCTAAAACATGCATGTGGAACCCAAGTATGATCAACCATGTGAACGGGAGACGTGTTCAAATATGTCTCAGTTTTCCTTCCCTGGTACTCGGGTGCAACATTTCAGACGCTTTACTAACACTCTCCCCACTTGGAGAGTCAGCGCCTTTAACCTCCTGTTTGGCCCAGTTTGCAATTTCTGCGGAAGATGAACAGGAATAGCGAGAACCAATGAGAGGCTAGCTGGAGGTGTCTGGACGGGCAAATTTAACTCTCATTTCCCACCAGGAAGAGGAAATAACCAAAGGCTCAGCGTGCCGTACCGGAACCAGATTAGGGCCTGAAGCCATCCTGCGGTGTTGCGGCCAGCTCAAAAGAAAGCAAGTTGAAGAAAGGAGCTCAGGGGCACTGTAATTCACAAACCTGCAGAGTTATAAATCACAGCTATCATCCAAAAATAGACTGAAGTAAGGCTGCCAAGAGGACTTGAAAGCGGGGCAGAATTGCAGGAAACCGATTTCAGGAGGTAGACTGGAATTGCATTGAAAGCATAGGAAAAGAGGCAGAACGTCCACAATGATGCACTTGGCCAAAAAGGGCGTATGCCTTTTTTCCTGAATATATTCAGGAAAAAACGCATATGCCCTTTTTGGCCAACCAAGCAAGCTTGCAAAGGAAATCTGCACTACAATGAAGTCTCACTTTCCCCCGGTCAAAAGGGCCATCTGAAAAAAGTGTAAAATCCAGAAAGGCAGGACAGGCCATGGAGAACTGGGAGCCTTGTTATGCTGATGGGCGGGATGTAAATTGCCAACAACCACTCAGGAGAAGTGTATGGTGTTTCCTGAAACATCTAAAAAACAAAGCAACAGAACCTAGGGCACTTCCACTTATGGTCCTATAGCTTAGGGAAATTAAAATCAAAAAGACACAGCCACCCCAAAGTTTGGAACGGCTCTGTTTACAAGAACCTCGTTTACAGTACAAGTTCAACATCGCAGAAAGTGAAAAATGGATAAAGAAGTTGTGGTATTTACTTACAAAGCAATATCACTCAGCAATGAAATCTGTGTCATCAGGCCCTTAGCAGCACAATGAGTGGATTCAGGTATGATGATTCTAACTGAAGTAAGTCACACAGAAAAAGAAACATCATAAGATATCAGTAATACACGGAATGTAAACTTGGCTACACAGGAACTGAATTACAGAACAGAACAGGGTCTCAAATTTAGAAAACCAACTTATTCTTGCTTAAGGGTAAAGGTGAGTTGGGGTGCTGCATAAAACCAGAGATTGAAATGAGCACAGATAAAGTTCCTTAAGTCAAATATGGAATAGACAAGAGCTACTCCTTGCTCAACGAAATGGACTCAACACCGCATATTAAACGCCTAAGAATGTACCTGACTAGTAAGTATCCTAAAACCTATGGATTGCTATGTCTCCAAAAGAGAATCAAGCATGTGTACAGGGGCATAAATGCAGCAGTGATAGGATTGGAGAGGTTCGGTGAGCAAATGAAGACCCTTTGAAGTCATATTGCATGGTACCCATTACACGGGTCTCAACTCTCCAGGTTTAAGGTATTCTTCCTTCAGCTAAAACATGCATGTGGAACCCAAGTATGATCAACCATGTGAACGGGAGACGTGTTCAAATATGTCTCAGTTTTCCTCCCCTGGTACTCGGGTGCAACATTTCAGACGCTTTACTAACACTCTCCCCACTTGGAGAGTCAGCGCCTTTAACCTCCTGTTTGGCCCAGTTTGCAATTTCTGCGGAAGATGAACAGGAATAGCGAGAACAAATGAGAGGCTAGCTGGAGGTGTCTGGACGGGCAAATTTAACTCTCATTTCCCACCAGGAAGAGGAAATAACCAAAGGCTCAGCGTGCCGTGCCGGAACCAGATTAGGGCCTGAAGCCATCCTGCAGTGTTGCGGCCAGGTCACAAGAAAGCGAGTTGAAGAAAGGAGCTCAGGGGCACTGTAATTCACAAACCTGCAGAGTTATAAATCACAGCTATCGTCCAAAAATAGACTGAAGTAAGGCTGCCAAGAGGACTTGAAAGCAGGGCAGAATTGCAGGAAACCGATTTCAGGAGGTAGACTGGAATTGCATTGAAAGCATAGGAAAAGAGGCAGAACGTCCACAATGATGCACTTGGCCAAAAAGGGCGTATGCGTTTTTTCCTGAATATATTCAGGAAAAAACGCATACGCCCTTTTTGGCCAACCAAGCAAGCTTGCAAAGGAAATCTGCACTACAATGAAGTCTCACTTCCCCCCGGTCAAAAGGGCCATCTGAAAAAAGTGTAAAATCCAGAAAGGCAGGACAGGCCATGGAGAACTGGGAGCCTTGTTATGCTGATGGGTGGGATGTAAATTGCCAACAGACACTCGGGAGAAGTGTATGGTGTTTCCTGAAACATCTAAAAAACAAAGCAACAGAGCCTAGGGCACTGCCACTTATGGTCCTATAGCTTAGGGAAATTAAAATCAAAAAGACACAGCCACCCCAAAGTTTGGGACGCCTCTGTTTACAAGAACCTCGTTTACAGTACAAGTTCAACATCGCAGAAAGTGAAAAATGGATAAAGAAGTTGTGGTATTTACTTACAAAGCAATATCACTCAGCAATGAAATCTATGTCATCAGGCCCTTAGCATCACAATGAGTGGATTCAGGTATGATGATTCTAACTGAAATAAGTCACACAGAAAAAGAAACATCATAAGATATCAGTAATACACGGAATGTAAACTTGGCTACACAGGAACTGAATTACAGAACAGAACAGGGTCTCAAATTTAGAAAACCAACTTATGCTTGCTTAAGGGTAAAGGTGAGTTGGGGTGCTGCATAAAACCAGAGATTGAAATGAGCACAGATAAAGTTCCTTAAGTCAAATATGGAATAGACAAGAGCTACTCCTTGCTCAACGAAATGGACTCAACACCGCATATTAAACGTCTAAGAATGTACCTGACTAGTAAGTATCCTAAAACCTATGGATTGCTATGTCTCCAAAAGAGAATCAAGCATGTGTACAGGGGCATAAACGCAGCAGTGATAGGATTGGAGAGGTTCGGTGAGCAAATGAAGACCCTTTGAAGTCATATTGCATGGTACCCATTACACGGGTCTCAACTCTCCAGGTTTAAGGTATTCTTCCTTCAGCTAAAACATGCATGTGGAACCCAAGTATGATCAACCATGTGAACGGGAGACGTGTTCAAATATGTCTCAGTTTTCCTCCCCTGGTACTCGGGTGCAACATTTCAGACGCTTTACTAACACTCTCCCCACTTGGAGAGTCAGCGCCTTTAACCTCCTGTTTGGCCCAGTTTGCAATTTCTGCGGAAGATGAACAGGAATAGCGAGAACCAATGAGAGGCTAGCTGGAGGTGTCTGGACGGGCAAATTTAACTCTCATTTCCCACCAGGAAGAGGAAATAACCAAAGGCTCAGCGTGCCGTACCGGAACCAGATTAGGGCCTGAAGCCATCCTGCGGTGTTGCGGCCAGCTCAAAACAAAGCAAGTTGAAGAAAGGAGCTCAGGGGCACTGTAATTCACAAACCTGCAGAGTTATAAATGACAGCTATCGTCCAAAAATAGACTGAAGTAAGGCTGCCAAGAGGACTTGAAAGCGGGGCAGAATTGCAGGAAACCGATTTCAGGAGGTAGACTGGAATTGCATTGAAAGCATAGGAAAAGAGGCAGAACGTCCACAATGATGCACTTGGCCAAAAAGGGCGTATGCCTTTTTTTCTGAATATATTCAGGAAAAAACGCATATGCCCTTTTTGGCCAACCAAGCAAGCTTGCAAAGGAAATCTGCACTACAATGAAGTCTCACTTTCCCCCGGTCAAAAGGGCCATCTGAAAAAAGTGTAAAATCCAGAAAGGCAGGACAGGCCATGGAGAACTGGGAGCCTTGTTATGCTGATGGGCGGGATGTAAATTGCCAACAACCACTCAGGAGAAGTGTATGGTGTTTCCTGAAACATCTAAAAAACAAAGCAACAGAACCTAGGGCACTTCCACTTATGGTCCTATAGCTTAGGGAAATTAAAATCAAAAAGACACAGCCACCCCAAAGTTTGGAACGGCTCTGTTTACAAGAACCTCGTTTACAGTACAAGTTCAACATCGCAGAAAGTGAAAAATGGATAAAGAAGTTGTGGTATTTACTTACAAAGCAATATCACTCAGCAATGAAATCTGTGTCATCAGGCCCTTAGCAGCACAATGAGCGGATTCAGGTATGATGATTCTAACTGAAGTAAGTCACACAGAAAAAGAAACATCATAAGATATCAGTAATACACGGAATGTAAACTTGGCTACACAGGAACTGAATTACAGAACAGAACAGGGTCTCAAATTTAGAAAACCAACTTATGCTTGCTTAAGGGTAAAGGTGAGTTGGGGTGCTGCATAAAACCAGAGATTGAAATGAGCACAGATAAAGTTCCTTAAGTCAAATATGGAATAGACAAGAGCTACTCCTTGCTCAACGAAATGGACTCAACACCGCATATTAAACGCCTAAGAATGTACCTGACTAGTAAGTATCTTAAAACCTATGGATTGCTATGTCTCCAAAAGAGAATCAAGCATGTGTACAGGGGCATAAACGCAGCAGTGATAGGATTGGAGAGGTTCGGTGAGCAAATGAAGACCCTTTGAAGTCATATTGCATGGTACCCATTACACGGGTCTTAACTCTCCAGGTTTAAGGTATTCTTCCTTCAGCTAAAACATGCATGTGGAACCCAAGTATGATCAACCATGCGAACGGGAGATGTGTTCAAATATGTCTCAGTTTTCCTCCCCTGGTACTCGGGTGCAACATTCCAGACCCTTTACTAACACTCTCCCCACTTGGAGAGTCAGCGCCTTTAACCTCCTGTTTGGCCCAGTTTGCAATTTCTTGGAAGATGAACAGGAATAGCGAGAACCAATGAGAGACTAGCTGGAGGTGTCTGGACGGGCAAATTTAACTCTCATTTCCCACCAGGAAGAGGAAATAACCAAAGGCTCAGCGTGCCGTGCCGGAACCAGATTAGGGCCTGAAGCCATCCTGCAGTGTTGCGGCCAGGTCACAAGAAAGCGAGTTGAAGAAAGGAGCTCAGGGGCACTGTAATTCACAAACCTGCAGAGTTATAAATCACAGCTATCGTCCAAAAATAGACTGAAGTAAGGCTGCCAAGAGGACTTGAAAGCAGGGCAGAATTGCAGGAAACCGATTTCAGGAGGTAGACTGGAATTGCATTGAAAGCATAGGAAAAGAGGCAGAACGTCCACAATGATGCACTTGGCCAAAAAGGGCGTATGCGTTTTTTCCTGAATATATTCAGGAAAAAACGCATACGCCCTTTTTGGCCAACCAAGCAAGCTTGCAAAGGAAATCTGCACTACAATGAAGTCTCACTTCCCCCCGGTCAAAAGGGCCATCTGAAAAAAGTGTAAAATCCAGAAAGGCAGGACAGGCCATGGAGAACTGGGAGCCTTGTTATGCTGATGGGCGGGATGTAAATTGCCAACAGACACTTGGGAGAAGTGTATGGTGTTTCCTGAAACATCTAAAAAACAAAGCAACAGAGCCTAGGGCACTGCCACTTATGGTCCTATAGCTTAGGGAAATTAAAATCAAAAAGACACAGCCACCCCAAAGTTTGGGACGCCTCTGTTTACAAGAACCTCGTTTACAGTACAAGTTCAACATCGCAGAAAGTGAAAAATGGATAAAGAAGTTGTGGTATTTACTTACAAAGCAATATCACTCAGCAATGAAATCTATGTCATCAGGCCCTTAGCATCACAATGAGTGGATTCAGGTATGATGATTCTAACTGAAATAAGTCACACAGAAAAAGAAACATCATAAGATATCAGTAATACACGGAATGTAAACTTGGCTACACAGGAACTGAATTACAGAACAGAACAGGGTCTCAAATTTAGAAAACCAACTTATGCTTGCTTAAGGGTAAAGGTGAGTTGGGGTGCTGCATAAAACCAGAGATTGAAATGAGCACAGATAAAGTTCCTTAAGTCAAATATGGAATAGACAAGAGCTACTCCTTGCTCAACGAAATGGACTCAACACCGCATATTAAACGTCTAAGAATGTACCTGACTAGTAAGTATCCTAAAACCTATGGATTGCTATGTCTCCAAAAGAGAATCAAGCATGTGTACAGGGGCATAAACGCAGCAGTGATAGGATTGGAGAGGTTCGGTGAGCAAATGAAGACCCTTTGAAGTCATATTGCATGGTACCCATTACACGGGTCTCAACTCTCCAGGTTTAAGGTATTCTTCCTTCAGCTAAAACATGCATGTGGAACCCAAGTATGATCAACCATGTGAACGGGAGACGTGTTCAAATATGTCTCAGTTTTCCTCCCCTGGTACTCGGGTGCAACATTTCAGACGCTTTACTAACACTCTCCCCACTTGGAGAGTCAGCGCCTTTAACCTCCTGTTTGGCCCAGTTTGCAATTTCTGCGGAAGATGAACAGGAATAGCGAGAACCAATGAGAGGCTAGCTGGAGGTGTCTGGACGGGCAAATTTAACTCTCATTTCCCACCAGGAAGAGGAAATAACCAAAGGCTCAGCGTGCCGTACCGGAACCAGATTAGGGCCTGAAGCCATCCTGCGGTGTTGCGGCCAGCTCAAAACAAAGCAAGTTGAAGAAAGGAGCTCAGGGGCACTGTAATTCACAAACCTGCAGAGTTATAAATGACAGCTATCGTCCAAAAATAGACTGAAGTAAGGCTGCCAAGAGGACTTGAAAGCGGGGCAGAATTGCAGGAAACCGATTTCAGGAGGTAGACTGGAATTGCATTGAAAGCATAGGAAAAGAGGCAGAACGTCCACAATGATGCACTTGGCCAAAAAGGGCGTATGCCTTTTTTTCTGAATATATTCAGGAAAAAACGCATATGCCCTTTTTGGCCAACCAAGCAAGCTTGCAAAGGAAATCTGCACTACAATGAAGTCTCACTTTCCCCCGGTCAAAAGGGCCATCTGAAAAAAGTGTAAAATCCAGAAAGGCAGGACAGGCCATGGAGAACTGGGAGCCTTGTTATGCTGATGGGCGGGATGTAAATTGCCAACAACCACTCAGGAGAAGTGTATGGTGTTTCCTGAAACATCTAAAAAACAAAGCAACAGAACCTAGGGCACTTCCACTTATGGTCCTATAGCTTAGGGAAATTAAAATCAAAAAGACACAGCCACCCCAAAGTTTGGAACGGCTCTGTTTACAAGAACCTCGTTTACAGTACAAGTTCAACATCGCAGAAAGTGAAAAATGGATAAAGAAGTTGTGGTATTTACTTACAAAGCAATATCACTCAGCAATGAAATCTGTGTCATCAGGCCCTTAGCAGCACAATGAGCGGATTCAGGTATGATGATTCTAACTGAAGTAAGTCACACAGAAAAAGAAACATCATAAGATATCAGTAATACACGGAATGTAAACTTGGCTACACAGGAACTGAATTACAGAACAGAACAGGGTCTCAAATTTAGAAAACCAACTTATGCTTGCTTAAGGGTAAAGGTGAGTTGGGGTGCTGCATAAAACCAGAGATTGAAATGAGCACAGATAAAGTTCCTTAAGTCAAATATGGAATAGACAAGAGCTACTCCTTGCTCAACGAAATGGACTCAACACCGCATATTAAACGCCTAAGAATGTACCTGACTAGTAAGTATCTTAAAACCTATGGATTGCTATGTCTCCAAAAGAGAATCAAGCATGTGTACAGGGGCATAAACGCAGCAGTGATAGGATTGGAGAGGTTCGGTGAGCAAATGAAGACCCTTTGAAGTCATATTGCATGGTACCCATTACACGGGTCTTAACTCTCCAGGTTTAAGGTATTCTTCCTTCAGCTAAAACATGCATGTGGAACCCAAGTATGATCAACCATGCGAACGGGAGATGTGTTCAAATATGTCTCAGTTTTCCTCCCCTGGTACTCGGGTGCAACATTCCAGACCCTTTACTAACACTCTCCCCACTTGGAGAGTCAGCGCCTTTAACCTCCTGTTTGGCCCAGTTTGCAATTTCTTGGAAGATGAACAGGAATAGCGAGAACCAATGAGAGACTAGCTGGAGGTGTCTGGACGGGCAAATTTAACTCTCATTTCCCACCAGGAAGAGGAAATAACCAAAGGCTCAGCGTGCCGTGCCGGAACCAGATTAGGGCCTGAAGCCATCCTGCAGTGTTGCGGCCAGGTCACAAGAAAGCGAGTTGAAGAAAGGAGCTCAGGGGCACTGTAATTCACAAACCTGCAGAGTTATAAATCACAGCTATCGTCCAAAAATAGACTGAAGTAAGGCTGCCAAGAGGACTTGAAAGCAGGGCAGAATTGCAGGAAACCGATTTCAGGAGGTAGACTGGAATTGCATTGAAAGCATAGGAAAAGAGGCAGAACGTCCACAATGATGCACTTGGCCAAAAAGGGCGTATGCGTTTTTTCCTGAATATATTCAGGAAAAAACGCATACGCCCTTTTTGGCCAACCAAGCAAGCTTGCAAAGGAAATCTGCACTACAATGAAGTCTCACTTCCCCCCGGTCAAAAGGGCCATCTGAAAAAAGTGTAAAATCCAGAAAGGCAGGACAGGCCATGGAGAACTGGGAGCCTTGTTATGCTGATGGGCGGGATGTAAATTGCCAACAGACACTCGGGAGAAGTGTATGGTGTTTCCTGAAACATCTAAAAAACAAAGCAACAGAGCCTAGGGCACTGCCACTTATGGTCCTATAGCTTAGGGAAATTAAAATCAAAAAGACACAGCCACCCCAAAGTTTGGGACGCCTCTGTTTACAAGAACCTCGTTTACAGTACAAGTTCAACATCGCAGAAAGTGAAAAATGGATAAAGAAGTTGTGGTATTTACTTACAAAGCAATATCACTCAGCAATGAAATCTATGTCATCAGGCCCTTAGCATCACAATGAGTGGATTCAGGTATGATGATTCTAACTGAAATAAGTCACACAGAAAAAGAAACATCATAAGATATCAGTAATACACGGAATGTAAACTTGGCTACACAGGAACTGAATTACAGAACAGAACAGGGTCTCAAATTTAGAAAACCAACTTATGCTTGCTTAAGGGTAAAGGTGAGTTGGGGTGCTGCATAAAACCAGAGATTGAAATGAGCACAGATAAAGTTCCTTAAGTCAAATATGGAATAGACAAGAGCTACTCCTTGCTCAACGAAATGGACTCAACACCGCATATTAAACGTCTAAGAATGTACCTGACTAGTAAGTATCCTAAAACCTATGGATTGCTATGTCTCCAAAAGAGAATCAAGCATGTGTACAGGGGCATAAACGCAGCAGTGATAGGATTGGAGAGGTTCGGTGAGCAAATGAAGACCCTTTGAAGTCATATTGCATGGTACCCATTACACGGGTCTCAACTCTCCAGGTTTAAGGTATTCTTCCTTCAGCTAAAACATGCATGTGGAACCCAAGTATGATCAACCATGTGAACGGGAGACGTGTTCAAATATGTCTCAGTTTTCCTCCCCTGGTACTCGGGTGCAACATTTCAGACGCTTTACTAACACTCTCCCCACTTGGAGAGTCAGCGCCTTTAACCTCCTGTTTGGCCCAGTTTGCAATTTCTGCGGAAGATGAACAGGAATAGCGAGAACCAATGAGAGGCTAGCTGGAGGTGTCTGGACGGGCAAATTTAACTCTCATTTCCCACCAGGAAGAGGAAATAACCAAAGGCTCAGCGTGCCGTACCGGAACCAGATTAGGGCCTGAAGCCATCCTGCGGTGTTGCGGCCAGCTCAAAACAAAGCAAGTTGAAGAAAGGAGCTCAGGGGCACTGTAATTCACAAACCTGCAGAGTTATAAATGACAGCTATCGTCCAAAAATAGACTGAAGTAAGGCTGCCAAGAGGACTTGAAAGCGGGGCAGAATTGCAGGAAACCGATTTCAGGAGGTAGACTGGAATTGCATTGAAAGCATAGGAAAAGAGGCAGAACGTCCACAATGATGCACTTGGCCAAAAAGGGCGTATGCCTTTTTTCCTGAATATATTCAGGAAAAAACGCATATGCCCTTTTTGGCCAACCAAGCAAGCTTGCAAAGGAAATCTGCACTACAATGAAGTCTCACTTTCCCCCGGTCAAAAGGGCCATCTGAAAAAAGTGTAAAATCCAGAAAGGCAGGACAGGCCATGGAGAACTGGGAGCCTTGTTATGCTGATGGGCGGGATGTAAATTGCCAACAACCACTCAGGAGAAGTGTATGGTGTTTCCTGAAACATCTAAAAAACAAAGCAACAGAACCTAGGGCACTTCCACTTATGGTCCTATAGCTTAGGGAAATTAAAATCAAAAAGACACAGCCACCCCAAAGTTTGGAACGGCTCTGTTTACAAGAACCTCGTTTACAGTACAAGTTCAACATCGCAGAAAGTGAAAAATGGATAAAGAAGTTGTGGTATTTACTTACAAAGCAATATCACTCAGCAATGAAATCTGTGTCATCAGGCCCTTAGCAGCACAATGAGCGGATTCAGGTATGATGATTCTAACTGAAGTAAGTCACACAGAAAAAGAAACATCATAAGATATCAGTAATACACGGAATGTAAACTTGGCTACACAGGAACTGAATTACAGAACAGAACAGGGTCTCAAATTTAGAAAACCAACTTATGCTTGCTTAAGGGTAAAGGTGAGTTGGGGTGCTGCATAAAACCAGAGATTGAAATGAGCACAGATAAAGTTCCTTAAGTCAAATATGGAATAGACAAGAGCTACTCCTTGCTCAACGAAATGGACTCAACACCGCATATTAAACGCCTAAGAATGTACCTGACTAGTAAGTATCTTAAAACCTATGGATTGCTATGTCTCCAAAAGAGAATCAAGCATGTGTACAGGGGCATAAACGCAGCAGTGATAGGATTGGAGAGGTTCGGTGAGCAAATGAAGACCCTTTGAAGTCATATTGCATGGTACCCATTACACGGGTCTTAACTCTCCAGGTTTAAGGTATTCTTCCTTCAGCTAAAACATGCATGTGGAACCCAAGTATGATGAACCATGCGAACGGGAGATGTGTTCAAATATGTCTCAGTTTTCCTCCCCTGGTACTCGGGTGCAACATTCCAGACCCTTTACTAACACTCTCCCCACTTGGAGAGTCAGCGCCTTTAACCTCCTGTTTGGCCCAGTTTGCAATTTCTTGGAAGATGAACAGGAATAGCGAGAACCAATGAGAGACTAGCTGGAGGTGTCTGGACGGGCAAATTTAACTCTCATTTCCCACCAGGAAGAGGAAATAACCAAAGGCTCAGCGTGCCGTGCCGGAACCAGATTAGGGCCTGAAGCCATCCTGCGGTGTTGCGGCCAGGTCACAAGAAAGCGAGTTGAAGAAAGGAGCTCAGGGGCACTGTAATTCACAAACCTGCAGAGTTATAAATCACAGCTATCGTCCAAAAATAGACTGAAGTAAGGCTGCCAAGAGGACTTGAAAGCAGGGCAGAATTGCAGGAAACCGATTTCAGGAGGTAGACTGGAATTGCATTGAAAGCATAGGAAAAGAGGCAGAACGTCCACAATGATGCACTTGGCCAAAAAGGGCGTATGCGTTTTTTCCTGAATATATTCAGGAAAAAACGCATACGCCCTTTTTGGCCAACCAAGCAAGCTTGCAAAGGAAATCTGCACTACAATGAAGTCTCACTTCCCCCCGGTCAAAAGGGCCATCTGAAAAAAGTGTAAAATCCAGAAAGGCAGGACAGGCCATGGAGAACTGGGAGCCTTGTTATGCTGATGGGCGGGATGTAAATTGCCAACAGACACTCGGGAGAAGTGTATGGTGTTTCCTGAAACATCTAAAAAACAAAGCAACAGAGCCTAGGGCACTGCCACTTATGGTCCTATAGCTTAGGGAAATTAAAATCAAAAAGACACAGCCACCCCAAAGTTTGGGACGCCTCTGTTTACAAGAACCTCGTTTACAGTACAAGTTCAACATCGCAGAAAGTGAAAAATGGATAAAGAAGTTGTGGTATTTACTTACAAAGCAATATCACTCAGCAATGAAATCTATGTCATCAGGCCCTTAGCATCACAATGAGTGGATTCAGGTACGATGATTCTAACTGAAATAAGTCACACAGAAAAAGAAACATCATAAGATATCAGTAATACACGGAATGTAAACTTGGCTACACAGGAACTGAATTACAGAACAGAACAGGGTCTCAAATTTAGAAAACCAACTTATGCTTGCTTAAGGGTAAAGGTGAGTTGGGGTGCTGCATAAAACCAGAGATTGAAATGAGCACAGATAAAGTTCCTTAAGTCAAATATGGAATAGACAAGAGCTACTCCTTGCTCAACGAAATGGACTCAACACCGCATATTAAACGCCTAAGAATGTACCTGACTAGTAAGTATCCTAAAACCTATGGATTGCTATGTCTCCAAAAGAGAATCAAGCATGTGTACAGGGGCATAAATGCAGCAGTGATAGGATTGGAGAGGTTCGGTGAGCAAATGAAGACCCTTTGAAGTCATATTGCATGGTACCCATTACACGGGTCTCAACTCTCCAGGTTTAAGGTATTCTTCCTTCAGCTAAAACATGCATGTGGAACCCAAGTATGATCAACCATGTGAACGGGAGACGTGTTCAAATATGTCTCAGTTTTCCTCCCCTGGTACTCGGGTGCAACATTTCAGACGCTTTACTAACACTCTCCCCACTTGGAGAGTCAGCGCCTTTAACCTCCTGTTTGGCCCAGTTTGCAATTTCTGCGGAAGATGAACAGGAATAGCGAGAACCAATGAGAGACTAGCTGGAGGTGTCTGGACGGGCAAATTTAACTCTCATTTCCCACCAGGAAGAGGAAATAACCAAAGGCTCAGCGTGCCGTGCCGGAACCAGATTAGGGCCTGAAGCCATCCTGCGGTGTTGCGGCCAGGTCACAAGAAAGCGAGTTGAAGAAAGGAGCTCAGGGGCACTGTAATTCACAAACCTGCAGAGTTATAAATCACAGCTATCGTCCAAAAATAGACTGAAGTAAGGCTGCCAAGAGGACTTGAAAGCAGGGCAGAATTGCAGGAAACCGATTTCAGGAGGTAGACTGGAATTGCATTGAAAGCATAGGAAAAGAGGCAGAACGTCCACAATGATGCACTTGGCCAAAAAGGGCGTATGCGTTTTTTCCTGAATATATTCAGGAAAAAACGCATACGCCCTTTTTGGCCAACCAAGCAAGCTTGCAAAGGAAATCTGCACTACAATGAAGTCTCACTTCCCCCCGGTCAAAAGGGCCATCTGAAAAAAGTGTAAAATCCAGAAAGGCAGGACAGGCCATGGAGAACTGGGAGCCTTGTTATGCTGATGGGCGGGATGTAAATTGCCAACAGACACTCGGGAGAAGTGTATGGTGTTTCCTGAAACATCTAAAAAACAAAGCAACAGAGCCTAGGGCACTGCCACTTATGGTCCTATAGCTTAGGGAAATTAAAATCAAAAAGACACAGCCACCCCAAAGTTTGGGACGCCTCTGTTTACAAGAACCTCGTTTACAGTACAAGTTCAACATCGCAGAAAGTGAAAAATGGATAAAGAAGTTGTGGTATTTACTTACAAAGCAATATCACTCAGCAATGAAATCTATGTCATCAGGCCCTTAGCATCACAATGAGTGGATTCAGGTATGATGATTCTAACTGAAATAAGTCACACAGAAAAAGAAACATCATAAGATATCAGTAATACACGGAATGTAAACTTGGCTACACAGGAA
The DNA here is from genome assembly GCF_949987515.2 of Delphinus delphis. Classification (NCBI taxonomy): domain Eukaryota; kingdom Metazoa; phylum Chordata; class Mammalia; order Artiodactyla; family Delphinidae; genus Delphinus; species Delphinus delphis. Next base: position 428,606 of record NW_027192683.1, on the reverse strand, counting down.
CTGAATTACAGAACAGAACAGGGTCTCAAATTTAGAAAACCAACTTATGCTTGCTTAAGGGTAAAGGTGAGTTGGGGTGCTGCATAAAACCAGAGATTGAAATGAGCACAGATAAAGTTCCTTAAGTCAAATATGGAATAGACAAGAGCTACTCCTTGCTCAACGAAATGGACTCAACACCGCATATTAAACGTCTAAGAATGTACCTGACTAGTAAGTATCCTAAAACCTATGGATTGCTATGTCTCCAAAAGAGAATCAAGCATGTGTACAGGGGCATAAACGCAGCAGTGATAGGATTGGAGAGGTTCGGTGAGCAAATGAAGACCCTTTGAAGTCATATTGCATGGTACCCATTACACGGGTCTCAACTCTCCAGTTTTAAGGTATTCTTCCTTCAGCTAAAACATGCATGTGGAACCCAAGTATGATCAACCATGTGAACGGGAGACGTGTTCAAATATGTCTCAGTTTTCCTCCCCTGGTACTCGGGTGCAACATTTCAGACGCTTTACTAACACTCTCCCCACTTGGAGAGTCAGCGCCTTTAACCTCCTGTTTGGCCCAGTTTGCAATTTCTGCGGAAGATGAACAGGAATAGCGAGAACCAATGAGAGGCTAGCTGGAGGTGTCTGGACGGGCAAATTTAACTCTCATTTCCCACCAGGAAGAGGAAATAACCAAAGGCTCAGCGTGCCGTACCGGAACCAGATTAGGGCCTGAAGCCATCCTGCGGTGTTGCGGCCAGCTCAAAAGAAAGCAAGTTGAAGAAAGGAGCTCAGGGGCACTGTAATTCACAAACCTGCAGAGTTATAAATGACAGCTATCGTCCAAAAATAGACTGAAGTAAGGCTGCCAAGAGGACTTGAAAGCGGGGCAGAATTGCAGGAAACCGATTTCAGGAGGTAGACTGGAATTGCATTGAAAGCATAGGAAAAGAGGCAGAACGTCCACAATGATGCACTTGGCCAAAAAGGGCGTATGCCTTTTTTCCTGAATATATTCAGGAAAAAACGCATATGCCCTTTTTGGCCAACCAAGCAAGCTTGCAAAGGAAATCTGCACTACAATGAAGTCTCACTTTCCCCCGGTCAAAAGGGCCATCTGAAAAAAGTGTAAAATCCAGAAAGGCAGGACAGGCCATGGAGAACTGGGAGCCTTGTTATGCTGATGGGCGGGATGTAAATTGCCAACAACCACTCAGGAGAAGTGTATGGTGTTTCCTGAAACATCTAAAAACAAAGCAACAGAACCTAGGGCACTTCCACTTATGGTCCTATAGCTTAGGGAAATTAAAATCAAAAAGACACAGCCACCCCAAAGTTTGGAACGGCTCTGTTTACAAGAACCTCGTTTACAGTACAAGTTCAACATCGCAGAAAGTGAAAAATGGATAAAGAAGTTATGGTATTTACTTACAAAGCAATATCACTCAGCAATGAAATCTGTGTCATCAGGCCCTTAGCAGCACAATGAGTGGATTCAGGTATGATGATTCTAACTGAAGTAAGTCACACAGAAAAAGAAACATCATAAGATATCAGTAATACACGGAATGTAAACTTGGCTACACAGGAACTGAATTACAGAACAGAACAGGGTCTCAAATTTAGAAAACCAACTTATGTTTGCTTAAGGGTAAAGGTGAGTTGGGGTGCTGCATAAAACCAGAGATTGAAATGAGCACAGATAAAGTTCCTTAAGTCAAATATGGAATAGACAAGAGCTACTCCTTGCTCAACGAAATGGACTCAACACCGCATATTAAACGCCTAAGAATGTACCTGACTAGTAAGTATCTTAAAACCTATGGATTGCTATGTCTCCAAAAGAGAATCAAGCATGTGTACAGGGGCATAAACGCAGCAGTGATAGGATTGGAGAGGTTCGGTGAGCAAATGAAGACCCTTTGAAGTCATATTGCATGGTACCCATTACACGGGTCTTAACTCTCCAGGTTTAAGGTATTCTTCCTTCAGCTAAAACATGCATGTGGAACCCAAGTATGATCAACCATGCGAACGGGAGATGTGTTCAAATATGTCTCAGTTTTCCTCCCCTGGTACTCGGGTGCAACATTCCAGACCCTTTACTAACACTCTCCCCACTTGGAGAGTCAGCGCCTTTAACCTCCTGTTTGGCCCAGTTTGCAATTTCTTGGAAGATGAACAGGAATAGCGAGAACCAATGAGAGACTAGCTGGAGGTGTCTGGACGGGCAAATTTAACTCTCATTTCCCACCAGGAAGAGGAAATAACCAAAGGCTCAGCGTGCCGTGCCGGAACCAGATTAGGGCCTGAAGCCATCCTGCAGTGTTGCGGCCAGGTCACAAGAAAGCGAGTTGAAGAAAGGAGCTCAGGGGCACTGTAATTCACAAACCTGCAGAGTTATAAATCACAGCTATCGTCCAAAAATAGACTGAAGTAAGGCTGCCAAGAGGACTTGAAAGCAGGGCAGAATTGCAGGAAACCGATTTCAGGAGGTAGACTGGAATTGCATTGAAAGCATAGGAAAAGAGGCAGAACGTCCACAATGATGCACTTGGCCAAAAAGGGCGTATGCGTTTTTTCCTGAATATATTCAGGAAAAAACGCATACGCCCTTTTTGGCCAACCAAGCAAGCTTGCAAAGGAAATCTGCACTACAATGAAGTCTCACTTCCCCCCGGTCAAAAGGGCCATCTGAAAAAAGTGTAAAATCCAGAAAGGCAGGACAGGCCATGGAGAACTGGGAGCCTTGTTATGCTGATGGGCGGGATGTAAATTGCCAACAGACACTCGGGAGAAGTGTATGGTGTTTCCTGAAACATCTAAAAAACAAAGCAACAGAGCCTAGGGCACTGCCACTTATGGTCCTATAGCTTAGGGAAATTAAAATCAAAAAGACACAGCCACCCCAAAGTTTGGGACGCCTCTGTTTACAAGAACCTCGTTTACAGTACAAGTTCAACATCGCAGAAAGTGAAAAATGGATAAAGAAGTTGTGGTATTTACTTACAAAGCAATATCACTCAGCAATGAAATCTATGTCATCAGGCCCTTAGCATCACAATGAGTGGATTCAGGTATGATGATTCTAACTGAAATAAGTCACACAGAAAAAGAAACATCATAAGATATCAGTAATACACGGAATGTAAACTTGGCTACACAGGAACTGAATTACAGAACAGAACAGGGTCTCAAATTTAGAAAACCAACTTATGCTTGCTTAAGGGTAAAGGTGAGTTGGGGTGCTGCATAAAACCAGAGATTGAAATGAGCACAGATAAAGTTCCTTAAGTCAAATATGGAATAGACAAGAGCTACTCCTTGCTCAACGAAATGGACTCAACACCGCATATTAAACGTCTAAGAATGTACCTGACTAGTAAGTATCCTAAAACCTATGGATTGCTATGTCTCCAAAAGAGAATCAAGCATGTGTACAGGGGCATAAACGCAGCAGTGATAGGATTGGAGAGGTTCGGTGAGCAAATGAAGACCCTTTGAAGTCATATTGCATGGTACCCATTACACGGGTCTCAACTCTCCAGTTTTAAGGTATTCTTCCTTCAGCTAAAACATGCATGTGGAACCCAAGTATGATCAACCATGTGAACGGGAGACGTGTTCAAATATGTCTCAGTTTTCCTCCCCTGGTACTCGGGTGCAACATTTCAGACGCTTTACTAACACTCTCCCCACTTGGAGAGTCAGCGCCTTTAACCTCCTGTTTGGCCCAGTTTGCAATTTCTGCGGAAGATGAACAGGAATAGCGAGAACCAATGAGAGGCTAGCTGGAGGTGTCTGGACGGGCAAATTTAACTCTCATTTCCCACCAGGAAGAGGAAATAACCAAAGGCTCAGCGTGCCGTACCGGAACCAGATTAGGGCCTGAAGCCATCCTGCGGTGTTGCGGCCAGCTCAAAAGAAAGCAAGTTGAAGAAAGGAGCTCAGGGGCACTGTAATTCACAAACCTGCAGAGTTATAAATGACAGCTATCGTCCAAAAATAGACTGAAGTAAGGCTGCCAAGAGGACTTGAAAGCGGGGCAGAATTGCAGGAAACCGATTTCAGGAGGTAGACTGGAATTGCATTGAAAGCATAGGAAAAGAGGCAGAACGTCCACAATGATGCACTTGGCCAAAAAGGGCGTATGCCTTTTTTCCTGAATATATTCAGGAAAAAACGCATATGCCCTTTTTGGCCAACCAAGCAAGCTTGCAAAGGAAATCTGCACTACAATGAAGTCTCACTTTCCCCCGGTCAAAAGGGCCATCTGAAAAAAGTGTAAAATCCAGAAAGGCAGGACAGGCCATGGAGAACTGGGAGCCTTGTTATGCTGATGGGCGGGATGTAAATTGCCAACAACCACTCAGGAGAAGTGTATGGTGTTTCCTGAAACATCTAAAAACAAAGCAACAGAACCTAGGGCACTTCCACTTATGGTCCTATAGCTTAGGGAAATTAAAATCAAAAAGACACAGCCACCCCAAAGTTTGGAACGGCTCTGTTTACAAGAACCTCGTTTACAGTACAAGTTCAACATCGCAGAAAGTGAAAAATGGATAAAGAAGTTGTGGTATTTACTTACAAAGCAATATCACTCAGCAATGAAATCTGTGTCATCAGGCCCTTAGCAGCACAATGAGTGGATTCAGGTATGATGATTCTAACTGAAGTAAGTCACACAGAAAAAGAAACATCATAAGATATCAGTAATACACAGAATGTAAACTTGGCTACACAGGAACTGAATTACAGAACAGAACAGGGTCTCAAATTTAGAAAACCAACTTATGTTTGCTTAAGGGTAAAGGTGAGTTGGGGTGCTGCATAAAACCAGAGATTGAAATGAGCACAGATAAAGTTCCTTAAGTCAAATATGGAATAGACAAGAGCTACTCCTTGCTCAACGAAATGGACTCAACACCGCATATTAAACGCCTAAGAATGTACCTGACTAGTAAGTATCTTAAAACCTATGGATTGCTATGTCTCCAAAAGAGAATCAAGCATGTGTACAGGGGCATAAACGCAGCAGTGATAGGATTGGAGAGGTTCGGTGAGCAAATGAAGACCCTTTGAAGTCATATTGCATGGTACCCATTACACGGGTCTTAACTCTCCAGGTTTAAGGTATTCTTCCTTCAGCTAAAACATGCATGTGGAACCCAAGTATGATCAACCATGCGAACGGGAGATGTGTTCAAATATGTCTCAGTTTTCCTCCCCTGGTACTCGGGTGCAACATTCCAGACCCTTTACTAACACTCTCCCCACTTGGAGAGTCAGCGCCTTTAACCTCCTGTTTGGCCCAGTTTGCAATTTCCTGGAAGATGAACAGGAATAGCGAGAACCAATGAGAGACTAGCTGGAGGTGTCTGGACGGGCAAATTTAACTCTCATTTCCCACCAGGAAGAGGAAATAACCAAAGGCTCAGCGTGCCGTGCCGGAACCAGATTAGGGCCTGAAGCCATCCTGCGGTGTTGCGGCCAGGTCACAAGAAAGCGAGTTGAAGAAAGGAGCTCAGGGGCACTGTAATTCACAAACCTGCAGAGTTATAAATGACAGCTATCGTCCAAAAATAGACTGAAGTAAGGCTGCCAAGAGGACTTGAAAGCGGGGCAGAATTGCAGGAAACCGATTTCAGGAGGTAGACTGGAATTGCATTGAAAGCATAGGAAAAGAGGCAGAACGTCCACAATGATGCACTTGGCCAAAAAGGGCGTATGCGTTTTTTCCTGAATATATTCAGGAAAAAACGCATACGCCCTTTTTGGCCAACCAAGCAAGCTTGCAAAGGAAATCTGCACTACAATGAAGTCTCACTTCCCCCCGGTCAAAAGGGCCATCTGAAAAAAGTGTAAAATCCAGAAAGGCAGGACAGGCCATGGAGAACTGGGAGCCTTGTTATGCTGATGGGCGGGATGTAAATTGCCAACAACCACTTGGGAGAAGTGTATGGTGTTTCCTGAAACATCTAAAAAACAAAGCAACAGAGCCTAGGGCACTGCCACTTATGGTCCTATAGCTTAGGGAAATTAAAATCAAAAAGACACAGCCACCCCAAAGTTTGGGACGCCTCTGTTTACAAGAACCTCGTTTACAGTACAAGTTCAACATCGCAGAAAGTGAAAAATGGATAAAGAAGTTGTGGTATTTACTTACAAAGCAATATCACTCAGCAATGAAATCTATGTCATCAGGCCCTTAGCATCACAATGAGTGGATTCAGGTATGATGATTCTAACTGAAATAAGTCACACAGAAAAAGAAACATCATAAGATATCAGTAATACACGGAATGTAAACTTGGCTACACAGGAACTGAATTACAGAACAGAACAGGGTCTCAAATTTAGAAAACCAACTTATGTTTGCTTAAGGGTAAAGGTGAGTTGGGGTGCTGCATAAAACCAGAGATTGAAATGAGCACAGAAAAAGTTCCTTAAGCCAAATATGGAATAGACAAGAGCTACTCCTTGAGCAATGAAATGGACTCAACACCGCATATTAAACGCCTAAGAATGTACCTGACTAGTAAGTATCGTAAAACCTATGGATTGCTATGTCTCCAAAAGAGAATCAAGCATGTGTACAGGGGCATAAACGCAGCAGTGATAGGATTGGAGAGGTTCGGTGAGCAAATGAAGACCCTTTGAAGTCATATTGCATGGTACCCATTACACGGGTCTCAACTCTCCAGGTTTAAGGTATTCTTCCTTCAGCTAAGACATGCATGTGGAACCCAAGTATGATCAACCATGTGAACGGGAGACGTGTTCAAATATGTCTCAGTTTTCCTCCCCTGGTACTCGGGTGCAACATTCCAGACGCTTTACTAACACTCTCCCCACTTGGAGAGTCAGCGCCTTTAACCTCCTGTTTGGCCCAGTTTGCAATTTCTGCGGAAGATGAACAGGAATAGCGAGAACCAATGAGAGGCTAGCTGAAGGTGTCTGGACGGGCAAATTTAACTCTCATTTCCCACCAGGAAGAGGAAATAACCAAAGGCTCAGCGTGCCGTACCGGAACCAGATTAGGGCCTGAAGCCATCCTGCGGTGTTGCGGCCAGGTCACAAGAAAGCGAGTTGAAGAAAGGAGCTCAGGGGCACTGTAATTCACAAACCTGCAGAGTTATAAATGACAGCTATCGTCCAAAAATAGACTGAAGTAAGGCTGCCAAGAGGACTTGAAAGCGGGGCAGCATTGCAGGAAACCGATTACAGGAGGTAGACTGGAATTGCATTGAAAGCATAGGAAAAGAGGCAGAACGTCCACAATGATGCACTTGGCCAAAAAGGGCGTATGCGTTTTTTCCTGAATATATTCAGAAAAAAACGCATACGCCCTTTTTGGCCAACCAAGCAAGTTTGCAAAGGAAATCTGCACTACAATGAAGTCTCACTTCCCCCCGGTCAAAAGGGGCATCTGAAAAAAGTGTAAAATCCAGAAAGGCAGGACAGGCCATGGAGAACTGGGAGCCTTGTTATGCTGATGGGCGGGATGTAAATTGCCAACAACCACTCGGGAGAAGTGTATGGTGTTTCCTGAAAAATCTAAAAAACAAAGCAACAGAACCTAGGGCACTTCCACTTATGGTCCTATAGCTTAGGGAAATTAAAATCAAAAAGACACAGCCACCCCAAAGTTTGGAACGGCTCTGTTTACAAGAACCTCGTTTACAGTACAAGTTCAACATCGCAGAAAGTGAAAAATGGATAAAGAAGATGTGGTATTTACTTACAAAGCAATATCACTCAGCAATGAAATCTGTGTCATCAGGCCCTTAGCAGCACAATGAGTGGATTCAGGTATGATGATTCTAACTGAAGTAAGTCACACAGAAAAAGAAACATCATAAGATATCAGTAATACACGGAATGTAAACTTGGCTACACAGGAACTGAATTACAGAACAGAACAGGGTCTCAAATTTAGAAAAACAACTTATGCTTGCTTAAGGGTAAAGGTGAGTTGGGGTGCTGCATAAAACCAGAGATTGAAATGAGCACAGATAAAGTTCCTTAAGCCAAATATGGAATAGACAAGAGCTACTCCTTGCTCAACGAAATGGACTCAACACCGCATATTAAACGCCTAAGAATGTACCTGACTTGTAAGTATCTTAAAACCTAAGAATTGCTATGTCTCTGAAAGAGAATCAAGCATGTGTACAGGGGCATAAACGCAGCAGTGATAGGATTGGAGAGGTTCGGTGAGCAAATGAAGACCTTTTGAAGTCATATTGCATGGTACCCATTCCACGGGTTTCAACTACCCAGGTTTAAGGTATTCTTCCTTCAGCTAAAACATGCATGTGGAACCTAGAGTATGATCAACCATGTGATCGGGAGACGTGTTCAAATATGTCTCAGTTTTCCTCCCCTGGTACTCGGGTGCAACATTCCAGACGCTTTACTAACACACTCCCCACTTGGAGAGTCAGTCCCTTTAACCTCCTGTTTGGCCCAGTTTGCAATTTCTGCGGAAGATGAACAGGAATAGCGAGAACCAATGAGAGGCTAGCTGGAGGTGTCTGGACGGGCAAATTTAACTCTCATTTCCCACCAGGAAGAGGAATTAACCAAAGGCTCAGCATGCCGGGCCGGAACCAGATTAGGGCCTGAAGCCATCCTGCGGTGTTGCGGCCAGGTCACAAGAAAGCGAGTTGAAGAAAGGAGCTCAGGGGCACTGTAATTCACAAACCTGCAGAGTTATAAATGACAGCTATCGTCCAAAAATAGACTGAAGTAAGGCTGCCAAGAGGACTTGAAAGCGGGGCAGAATTGCAGGAAACCGATTTCAGGAGGTAGACTGGAATTGCATTGAAAGCATAGGAAAAGAGGCAGAACGTCCACAATGATGCACTTGGCCAAAAAGGGCGTATGCGTTTTTTCCTGAATATATTCAGGAAAAAATGCATACGCCCTTTTTGGCCAACCAAGCAAGCTTGCAAAGGAAATCTGCACTACAATGAAGTCTCACTTCCCCCCAGTCAAAAGGGCCATCTGAAAAAAGTGTAAAATCCAGAAAGGCAGGACAGGCCATGGAGAACTGGGAGCCTTGTTATGCTGATGGGCGGGATGTAAATTGCCAACAGACACTCGGGAGAAGTGTATGGTGTTTCCTGAAACATCTAAAAAACAAAGCAACAGAGCCTAGGGCACTGCCACTTATGGTCCTATAGCTTAGGGAAATTAAAATCAAAAAGACACAGCCACCCCAAAGTTTGGGACGCCTCTGTTTACAAGAACCTCGTTTACAGTACAAGTTCAACATCGCAGAAAGTGAAAAATGGATAAAGAAGTTGTGGTATTTACTTACAAAGCAATATCACTCAGCAATGAAATCTGTGTCATCAGGCCCTTAGCAGCACAATGAGTGGATTCAGGTATGATGATTCTAACTGAAGTAAGTCACACAGAAAAAGAAACATCATAAGATATCAGTAATACACGGAATGTAAACTTGGCTACACAGGAACTGAATTACAGAACAGAACAAGGTCAAATTTAGAAAACCAACTTATGCTTGCTTAAGGGTAAAGGTGAGTTGGGGTGCTGCATAAAACCAGAGATTGAAATGAGCACAGATAAAGTTCCTTAAGTCAAATATGGAATAGACAAGAGCTACTCCTTGCTCAACGAAATGGACTCAACACCGCATATTAAACGCCTAAGAATGTACCTGACTAGTAAGTATCTTAAAACCTATGGATTGCTATGTCTCCGAAAGAGAATCAAGCATGTGTACAGGGGCATAAACGCAGCAGTGATAGGATTGGAGAGGTTCGGTGAGCAAATGAAGACCCTTTGAAGTCATATTGCATGGTACCCATTACACGGGTCTTAACTCTCCAGGTTTAAGGTATTCTTCCTTCAGCTAAAACATGCATGTGGAACCGAAGTATGATCAACCATGTGAACGGGAGACGTGTTCAAATATGTCTCAGTTTTCCTCCCCTGGTACTCGGGTGCAACATTCCAGACGCTTTACTAACAATCTCCCCACTTGGAGAGTCAGCGCCTTTAACCTCCTGTTTGGCCCAGTTTGCAATTTCTGCGGAAGATGAACAGGAATAGCGAGAACCAATGAGAGACTAGCTGGAGGTGTCTGGACGGGCAAATTTAACTCTCATTTCCCACCAGGAAGAGGAAATAACCAAAGGCTCAGCGTGCCGTGCCGGAACCAGATTAGGGCCTGAAGCCATCCTGCGGTGTTGCGGCCAGGTGACAAGAAAGCGAGTTGAAGAAAGGAGCTCAGGGGCACTGTAATTCACAAACCTGCAGAGTTATAAATGACAGCTATCGTCCAAAAATAGACTGAAGTAAGGCTGCCAAGAGGACTTGAAAGCGGGGCAGAATTGCAGGAAACCGATTTCAGGAGGTAGACTGGAATTGCATTGAAAGCATAGGAAAAGAGGCAGAACGTCCACAATGATGCACTTGGCCAAAAAGGGCGTATGCGTTTTTTCCTGAATATATTCAGGAAAAAACGCATACGCCCTTTTTGGCCAACCAAGCAAGCTTGCAAAGGAAATCTGCACTACAATGAAGTCTCACTTCCCTCCGGTCAAAAGGGCCATCTGAAAAAAGTGTAAAATCCAGAAAGGCAGGACAGGCCATGGAGAACTGGGAGCCTTGTTATGCTGATGGGCGGGATGTAAATTGCCAACAGACACTTGGGAGAAGTGTATGGTGTTTCCTGAAACATCTAAAAAACAAAGCAACAGAGCCTAGGGCACTTCCACTTATGGTCCTATAGCTTAGGGAAATTAAAATCAAAAAGACACAGCCAACCCAAAGTTTGGGACGCCTCCGTTTACAAGAACCTCGTTTACCGTACAAGTTCAATATCACAGAAAGTGAAAAATGGATAAAGAACTTCTGGTACTTACGTACAATGCAGTATCACTCAGCAATGAAATCTATGTCATCAGGCCCGTAGCAGCATAATGAGTGGATTCAGGTACGATGATTCTAACTGAAATAAGTCACACAGAAAAAGAAACATCATAAGATATCAGTAATACACGGAATGTAAACTTGGCTACACAGGAACTGCATTCCAAAACAGAACAGTGTCTCAAATTTAGAAAACCAACTTATGCTTGCTTAAGGGGAAAGGTGAGTTGGGGAGCTGCATAAAACCAGAGATTGAAATGAGCACAGATAAAGTTCCTTAAGCCAAATATGGAATAGACAAGAGCTACTCCTTGCTCAATGAAATGGACTCAACACCCCATATTAAACGCCTAAGAATGTACCTGACTAGTAAGTATCTTAAAACCTATGGATTGCTATGTCTCCAAAAGAGAATCAAGCGTGTGTACAGGGGCATAAACGCAGCAGTGATAGGATTGGAGAGGTTCGGTGAGCAAATGAAGACCCTTTGAAGTCATATTGCATGGTACCCATTCCACGGGTTTCAATACCCAGGTTTAAGGTATTCTTCCTTCAGCTAAAACATGCATGTGGAACCTAGAGTATGATCAACCATGTGATCGGGAGACGTGTTCAAATATGTCTCAGTTTTCCTCCCCTGGTACTCGGGTGCAACATTCCAGACGCTTTACTAACAATCTCCCCACTTGGAGAGTCAGTCCCTTTAACCTCCTGTTTGGCCCAGTTTGCAATTTCTGCGGAAGATGAACAGGAATAGCGAGAACCAATGAGAGGCTAGCTGGAGGTGTCTGGACGGGCAAATTTAACTCTCATTTCCCACCAGGAAGAGGAATTAACCAAAGGCTCAGCATGCCGGTCCGGAACCAGATTAGGGCCTGAAGCCATCCTGCGGTGTTGCGGCCAGGTCACAAGAAAGCGAGTTGAAGAAAGGAGCTCAGGGGCACTGTAATTCACAAACATGCAGAGTTATAAATGACAGCTATCGTCCAAAAATAGACTGAAGTAAGGTTGCCAAGAGGACTTGAAAGCGGGGCAGAATTGCAGGAAACCGATTCCAGGAGGTAGACTGGAATTGCATTGAAAGCATAGGAAAAGAGGCAGAACGTCCACAATGATGCACTTGGCCAAAAAGGGCGTATGCGTTTTTTCCTGAATATATTCAGTAAAAAACGCATACGCCCTTTTTGGCCAACCAAGCAAGCTTGCAAAGGAAATCTGCACTACAATGAAGTCTCACTTCCCCCCGGTCAAAAGGGCCATCTGAAAAAAGTGTAAAATCCAGAAAGGCAGGACAGGCCATGGAGAACAGGGAGCCTTGTTATGCTGATGGGCGGGATGTAAATTGCCAACAGACACTCGGGAGGAGTGTATGGTGTTTCCTGAAACATCTAAAAAACAAAGCAACAGAGCCTAGGGCACTGCCACTTATGGTCCTATAGCTTAGGGAAATTAAAATAAAAAAGACACAGCCACCCCAAGTTTGGGACGCCTCTGTTTACAAGAACCTCGTTTACAGTACAAGTTCAACATCGCAGAAACTGAAAAATGGATAAAGAAGTTGTGGTGTTTACTTACAAAGCAATATCACTCAGCAATGAAATCTATGTCATCAGGCCCTTAGCATCACAATGAGTGGATTCAGGTATGATGATTCTAACTGAACTAAGTCACACAGAAAAAGAAACATCATAAGGTATCAGTAATACACGGAATGTAAACTTGGCTACACAGGAACTGAATTACAGAACAGAACAGGGTCTCAAATTTAGAAAACCAACTTATGCTTGCTTAAGGGTAAAGGTGAGTTGGGGTGCTGCATAAAACCAGAGATTGAAATGAGCACAGATAAAGTTCCTTAAGTCAAATATGGAATAGACAAGAGCTACTCCTTGCTCAACGAAATGGACTCAACACCGCATATTAAACGCCTAAGAATGTACCTGACTAGTAAGTATCGTAAAACCTATGGATTGCTATGTCTCCGAAAGAGAATCAAGCATGTGTACAGGGGCATAAACGCAGCAGTGATAGGATTGGAGAGGTTCGGTGAGCAAATGAAGACCCTTTGAAGTCATATTGCATGGTACCCATTACACGGGTCTTAACTCTCCAGGTTTAAGGTATTCTTCCTTCAGCTAAAACATGCATGTGGAACCCAAGTATGATCAACCATGTGAACGGGAGACGTGTTCAAATATGTCTCAGTTTTCCTCCCCTGGTACTCGGGTGCAACATTCCAGACGCTTTACTAACACTCTCCCCACTTGGAGAGTCAGCGCCTTTAACCTCCTGTTTGGCCCAGTTTGCAATTTCTGCGGAAGATGAACAGGAATAGCGAGAACCAATGAGAGGCTAGCTGGAGGTGTCTGGACGGGCAAATTTAACTCTCATTTCCCACCAGGAAGAGGAATTAACCAAAGGCTCCGCATGTCGGGCCGGAACCAGATTAGGGCCTGAAGCCATCCTGCGGTGTTGCGGCCAGGTCACAAGAAAGCGAGTTGAAGAAAGGAGCTCAGGAGCACTGTAATTCACAAACCTGCAGAGTTATAAATGACAGCTATCGTCCAAAAATAGACTGAAGTAAGGCTGCCAAGAGGACTTGAAAGCGGGGCAGAATTGCAGGAAACCGATTTCAGGAGGTAGACTGGAATTGCATTGAAAGCATAGGAAAAGAGGCAGAACGTCCACAATGATGCACTTGGCCAAAAAGGGCGTATGCGTTTTTTCCTGAATATATTCAGGAAAAAACGCATACGCCCTTTTTGGCCAACCAAGCAAGCTTGCAAAGGAAATCTGCACTACAATGAAGTCTCACTTCCCCCCGGTCAAAAGGGCCATCTGAAAAAAGTGTAAAATCCAGAAAGGCAACAGGCCATTGAGAACTGGGAGCCTTGTTATGCTGATGGGCGGGATGTAAATTGCCAACAGACACTTGGGAGAAGTGTATGGTGTTTCCTGAAACATCTAAAAAACAAAGCAACAGAGCCTAGGGCACTTCCACTTATGGTCCTATAGCTTAGGGAAATTAAAATAAAAAAGACACAGCCACCCCAAAGTTTGGAACGGCTCTGTTTACAAGAACCTCCTTTACAGTACAAGTTCAACATCGCAGAAAGTGAAAAATGGATAAAGAAGTTGTGGTATTCACTTACAAAGCAATATCACTCAGCAATGAAATCTATGTCATCAGGCCCTTAGCAGCACAATGAGTGGATTCAGGTATGATGATTCTAACTGAAATAAGTCACACAGAAAAAGAAACATCATAAGATATCAGTAATACACGGAATGGAAACTTGGCTACACAGGAACTGAATTACAGAACAGAACAGGGTCTCAAATTTAGAAAAACAACTTATGCTTGCTTAAGGGTAAAGGTGAGTTGGGGTGCTGCATAAAACCAGAGATTGAAATGAGCACAGATAAAGTTCCTTAAGCCAAATATGGAATAGACAAGAGCTACTCCTTGCTCAACGAAATGGACTCAACACCGCATATTAAACGCCTAAGAATGTACCTGACTTGTAAGTATCTTAAAACCTATGGATTGCTATGTCTCCGAAAGAGAATCAAGCATGTGTACAGGGGCATAAACGCAGCAGTGATAGGATTGGAGAGGTTCGGTGAGCAAATGAAGACCCTTTGAAGTCATATTGCATGGTACCCATTCCACGGGTTTCAACTACCCAGGTTTAAGGTATTCTTCCTTCAGCTAAAACATGCATGTGGAACCCAAGTATGATCAACCATGTGAACGGGAGACGTGTTCAAATATGTCTCAGTTTTCCTCCCCTGGTACTCGGGTGCAACATTCCAGACGCTTTACTAACACTCTCCCCACTTGGAGAGTCAGTCCCTTTAACCTCCTGTTTGGCCCAGTTTGCAATTTCTGCGGAAGATGAACAGGAATAGCGAGAACCAATGAGAGGCTAGCTGGAGGTGTCTGGACGGGCAAATTTAACTCTCATTTCCCACCAGGAAGAGGAAATAACCAAAGGCTCAGCGTGCCATACCGGAACCAGATTAGGGCCTGAAGCCATCCTGCGGTGTTGCGGCCAGGTCACAAGAAAGCGAGTTGAAGAAAGGAGCTCAGGGGCACTGTAATTCACAAACCTGCAGAGTTATAAATGACAGCTATCGTCCAAAAATAGACTGAAGTAAGGCTGCCAAGAGGACTTGAAAGCGGGGCAGAATTGCAGGAAACCGATTTCAGGAGGTAGACTGGAATTGCATTGAAAGCATAGGAAAAGAGGCAGAATGTCCACAATGATGCACTTGGCCAAAAAGGGCGTATGCGTTTTTTCCTGAATATATTCAGGAAAAAACGCCTACGCCCTTTTTGGCCAACCTAGCAAGCTTGCAAAGGAAATCTGCACTACAATGAAGTCTCACTAACCCCCCGGTCAAAAGGGCCATCTGAAAAAAGTGTAAAATCCAGAAAGGCAGGACAGGCCATGGAGAACTGGGAGCCTTGTTATGCTGATGGGCGGGATGTAAATTGCCAACAGACACTCGGGAGAAGTGTATGGTGTTTCCTGAAACATCTAAAAAACAAAGCAACAGAACCTAGGGCACTTCCACTTATGGTCCTATAGCTTAGGGAAATTAAAATCAAAAAGACACAGCCACCCCAAAGTTTGGAACGGCTCTGTTTACAAGAACCTCGTTTACAGTACAAGTTCAACATCGCAGAAAGTGAAAAATGGATAAAGAACTTGTGGTATTTACTTACAAAGCAATATCACTCAGCAATGAAATCTGTGTCATCAGGCCCTTAGCAGCACAATGAGTGGATTCAGGTATGATGATTCTAACTGAAGTAAGTCACACAGAAAAGAAACATCATAAGATATCAGTAATACACGGAATGTAAACTTGGCTACACAGGAACTGAATTACAGAACAGAACAGGGTCTCAAATTTAGAAAACCAACTTATGCTTGCTTAAGGGGAAAGGTGAGTTGGGGTGCTGCATAAAACCAGAGATTGAAATGAGCACAGATAAAGTTCCTTAAGTCAAATATGGAATAGACAAGAGCTACTCCTTGCTCAACGAAATGGACTCAACACCGCATATTAAACGCCTAAGAATGTACCTGACTTGTAAGTATCTTAAAACCTACGGATTGCTATGTCTCCGAAAGAGAATCAAGCATGTGTACAGGGGCATAAACGCAGCAGTGATAGGATTGGAGAGGTTCGGTGAGCAAATGAAGACCCTTTGAAGTCATATTGCATGGTACCCATTCCACGGGTTTCAACTACCCAGGTTTAAGGTATTCTTCCTTCAGCTAAAACATGCATGTGGAACCCAAGTATGATCAACCATGTGAACGGGAGACGTGTTCAAATATGTCTCAGTTTTCCTCCCCTGGTACTCGGGTGCAACATTCCAGACGCTTTACTAACACTCTCCCCACTTGGAGAGTCAGCGCCTTTAACCTCCTGTTTGGCCCAGTTTGCAATTTCTGCGGAAGATGAACAGGAATAGCGAGAACCAATGAGAGGCTAGCTGGAGGTGTCTGGACGGGCAAATTTAACTCTCATTTCCCACCAGGAAGAGGAATTAACCAAAGGCTCAGTGTGCCGTACCGGAACCAGATTAGGGCCTGAAGCCATCCTGCGGTGTTGCGGCCAGCTCAAAAGAAAGCGAGTTGAAGAAAGGAGCTCAGGGGCACTGTAATTCACAAACCTGCAGAGTTATAAATGACAGCTATCATCCAAAAATAGACTGAAGTAAGGCTGCCAAGAGGACTTGAAAGCGGGGCAGAATTGCAGGAAACCGATTTCAGGAGGTAGACTGGAATTGCATTGCAAGCATAGGAAAAGAGGCAGAACGTCCACAATGATGCACTTGGCCAAAAAGGGCATATGCGTTTTTTCCTGAATATATTCAGGAAAAAACGCATACGCCCTTTTTGGCCAACCAAGCAAGCTTGTAAAGGAAATCTGCACTACAATGAAGTCTCACTTCCCCCCGGTCAAAAGGGCCATCTGAAAAAAGTGTAAAATCCAGAAAGGCAGGACAGGCCATGGAGAACTGGGAGCCTTGTTATGCTGATGGGCGGGATGTAAATTGCCAACAACCACTCGGGAGAAGTGTATGGTGTTTCCTGAAACATCTAAAAAACAAAGCAACAGAGCCTAGGGCACTGCCACTTATGGTCCTATAGCTTAGGGAAATTAAAATCAAAAAGACACAGCCACCCCAAAGTTTGGAACGGCTCTGTTTACAAGAACCTCGTTTACAGTACAAGTTCAACATCGCAGAAAGTGAAAAATGGATAAAGAAGTTGTGGTATTCACTTACAAAGCAATATCACTCAGCAATGAAATCTATGTCATCAGGCCCTTAGCAGCACAATGAGTGGATTCAGGTATGATGATTCTAACTGAAATAAGACACACAGAAAAAGAAACATCATAAGATATCAGTAATAAACGGAATGGAAACTTGGCTACACAGGAACTGAATTACAGAACAGAACAGGGTCTCAAATTTAGAAAAACAACTTATGCTTGCTTAAGGGGAAAGGTGAGTTGGGGTGCTGCATAAAACCAGAGATTGAAATGAGCACAGATAAACTTCCTTAAGCCAAATATGGAATAGACAAGAGCTACTCATTGCTCAACGAAATGGACTCAACACCGCATATTAAACGCCTAAGAATGTACCTGACTTGTAAGTATCTTAAAACCTATGGATTGCTATGTCTCCGAAAGAGAATCAAGCATGTGTACAGGGGCATAAACGCAGCAGTGATAGGATTGGAGAGGTTCGGTGAGCAAATGAAGACCCTTTGAAGTCATATTGCATGGTACCCATTCCACGGGTTTCAACTACCCAGGTTTAAGGTATTCTTCCTTCAGCTAAAACATGCATATGGAACCTAGAGTATGATCAACCATGTGATCGGGAGACGTGTTCAAATATGTCTCAGTTTTCCTCCCCTGGTACTCGGGTGCAACATTCCAGACGCTTTACTAACACTCTCCCGACCTGGAGAGTCAGTCCCTTTAACCTCCTGTTTGGCCCAGTTTGCAATTTCTGCGGAAGATGAACAGGAATAGCGAGAACCAATGAGAGGCTAGCTGGAGGTGTCCGGACGGGCAAATTTAACTCTCATTTCCCACCAGGAGGAGGAATTAACCAAAGGCTCAGCGTTCCGGGCCGGAACCAGATTAGGGCCTGAAGCCATCCTGCGGTGTTGCGGCCAGGTCACAAGAAAGCGAGCTGAAGAAAGGAGCTCAGGGGCACTGTAATTCACAAACCTGCAGAGTTATAAATGACAGCTATCGTCCAAAAATATACTGAAGTAAGGCTGCCAAGAGGACTTGAAAGCGGGGCAGAATTGCAGGAAACCGATTTCAGGAGGTAGACTGGAATTGCATTGCAAGCATAGGAAAAGAGGCAGAACGTCCACAATGATGCACTTGGCCAAAAAGGGCATATGCGTTTTTTCCTGAATATATTCAGGAAAAAACGCATACGCCCTTTTTGGCCAACCAAGCAAGCTTGCAAAGGAAATCTGCACTACAATGAAGTCTCACTTCCCCCCGGTCAAAAGGGCCATCTGAAAAAAGTGTAAAATCCAGAAAGGCAGGACAGGCCATGGAGAACTGGGAGCCTTGTTATGCTGATGGGCGGGATGTAAATTGCCAACAACCACTCGGGAGAAGTGTATGGTGTTTCCTGAAACATCTAAAAAACAAAGCAACAGAGCCTAGGGCACTGCCACTTATGGTCCTATAGCTTAGGGAAATTAAAATCAAAAAGACACAGCCACCCCAAAGTTTGGAACGGCTCTGTTTACAAGAACCTCGTTTACAGTACAAGTTCAACATCGCAGAAAGTGAAAAATGGATAAAGAAGTTGTGGTATTTACTTACAAAGCAATATCACTCAGCAATGAAATCTGTGTCATCAGGCCCTTAGCAGCACAATGAGTGGATTCAGGTATGATGATTCTAACTGAAGTAAGTCACACAGAAAAAGAAACATCATAAGATATCAGTAATACACGGAATGTAAACTTGGCTACACAGGAACTGAATTACAGAACAGAACAGGGTCTCAAATTTAGAAAACCAACTTATGCTTGCTTAAGGGTAAAGGTGAGTTGGGGTGCTGCATAAAACCAGAGATTGAAATGAGCACAGATAAAGTTCCTTAAGTCAAATATGGAATAGACAAGAGCTACTCCTTGCTCAATGAAATGGACTCAACACCGCATATTAAACGCCTAAGAATGTACCTGACTAGTAAGTATCTTAAAACCTATGGATTGCTATGTCTCTGAAAGAGAATCAAGCATGTGTACAGGGGCATAAACGCAGCAGTGATAGGATTGGAGAGGTTCGGTGAGCAAATGAAGACCCTTTGAAGTCATATTGCATGGTACCCATTACACGGGTCTTAACTCTCCAGGTTTAAGGTATTCTTCCTTCAGCTAAAACATGCATGTGGAACCCAAGTATGATCAACCATGTGAACGGGAGACGTGTTCAAATATGTCTCAGTTTTCCTCCCCTGGTACTCGGGTGCAACATTCCAGACGCTTTACTAACACTCTCCCCACTTGGAGAGTCAGCGCCTTCAACCTCCTGTTTGGCCCAGTTTGCAATTTCTGCGGAAGATGAACAGGAATAGCGAGAACCAATGAGAGACTAGCTGGAGGTGTCTGGACGGGCAAATTTAACTCTCATTTCCCACCAGGAAGAGGAAATAACCAAAGGCTCAGTGTGCCGTGCCGGAACCAGATTAGGGCCTGAAGCCCTCCTGCGGTGTTGCGGCCAGCTCAAAAGAAAGCGAGTTGAAGAAAGGAGCTCAGGGGCACTGTAATTCACAAACCTGCAGAGTTATAAATGACAGCTATCGTCCAAAAATAGACTGAAGTAAGGCTGCCAAGAGGACTTGAAAGCGGGGCAGAATTGCAGGAAACCGATTTCAGGAGGTAGACTGGAATTGCATTGAAAGCATAGGAAAAGAGGCAGAACGTCCACAATGATGAACTTGGCCAAAAAGGGCGTATGCGTTTTTTCCTGAATATATTCAGGAAAAAACGCATACGCCCTTTTTGGCCAACCAAGCAAGCTTGCAAAGGAAATCTGCAATACAATGAAGTCTCACTTCCCCCCGGTCAAAAGGGCCATCTGAAAAAAGTGTAAAATCCAGAAAGGCAGGACAGGCCATGGAGAACTGGGAGCCTTGTTATGCTGATGGGCGGGATGTAAATTGCCAACAGACACTCGGGAGAAGTGTATGGTGTTTCCTGAAACATCTAAAAAACAAAGCAACAGAACCTAGGGCACTTCCACTTATGGTCCTATAGCTTAGGGAAATTAAAATCAAAAAGACACAGCCACCCCAAAGTTTGGAACGGCTCTGTTTACAAGAACCTCGTTTACAGTACAAGTTCAACATCGCAGAAAGTGAAAAATGGATAAAGAAGTTGTGGTATTTACTTACAAAGCAATATCACTCAGCAATGAAATCTGTGTCATCAGGCCCTTAACAGCACAATGAGTGGATTCAGGTATGATGATTCTAACTGAAGTAAGTCACACAGAAAAGAAACATCATAAGATATCAGTAATACACGGAATGTAAACTTGGCTACACAGGAACTGAATTACAGAACAGAACAGGGTCTCAAATTTAGAAAACCAACTTATGCTTGCTTAAGGGGAAAGGTGAGTTGGGGTGCTGCATAAAACCAGAGATTGAAATGAGCACAGATAAAGTTCCTTAAGCCAAATATGGAATCGACAAGAGCTACTCCTTGCTCAACGAAATGGACTCAACACCCCATATTAAACGCCTAAGAATGTACCTGACTAGTAAGTATCTTAAAACCTATGGATTTCTATGTCTCCAAAAGAGAATCAAGCATGTGTACAGGGGCATAAACGCAGCAGTGATAGGATTGGAGAGGTTCGGTGAGCAAATGAAGACCCTTTGAAGTCATATTGCATGGTACCCATTACACGGGTCTCAACTCTCCAGGTTTAAGGTATTCTTCCTTCAGCTAAAACATGCATGTGGAACCCAAGTATGATCAACCATGTGAACGGGAGACGTGTTCAAATATGTCTCAGTTTTCCTCCTCTGGTACTCGGGTGCAACATTCCAGACGCTTTACTAACACTCTCCCCACTTGGAGAGTCAGTCCCTTTAACCTCCTGTTTGGCCCAGTTTGCAATTTCTGCGGAAGATGAACAGGAATAGCGAGAACCAATGAGAGACTAGCTGGAGGTGTCTGGACGGGCAAATTTAACTCTCATTTCCCACCAGGAAGAGGAAATAACCAAAGGCTCAGCGTGCCATACCGGAACCAGATTAGGGCCTGAAGCCACCCTGCGGTGTTGCGGCCAGCTCAAAAGAAAGCGAGTTGAAGAAAGGAGCTCAGGGGCACTGTAATTCACAAACCTGCAGAGTTATAAATGACAGCTATCGTCCAAAAATAGACTGAAGTAAGGCTGCCAAGAGGACTTGAAAGCGGGGCAGAATTGCAGGAAACCGATTTCAGGAGGTAGACTGGAATTGCATTGAAAGCATAGGAAAAGAGGCAGAACGTCCACAATGATGCACTTGGCCAAAAAGGGCGTATGCGTTTTTTCCTGAATATATTCAGGAAAAAACGCATACGCCCTTTTTGGCCAACCTAGCAAGCTTGCAAAGGAAATCTGCACTACAATGAAGTCTCACTTCCCCCCGGTCAAAAGGGCCATCTGAAAAAAGTGTAAAATCCAGAAAGGCAGGACAGGCCATGGAGAACTGGGAGCCTTGTTATGCTGATGGGCGGGATGTAAATTGCCAACAGACACTCGGGAGAAGTGTATGGTGTTTCCTGAAACATCTAAAAAACAAAGCAACAGAACCTAGGGCACTTCCACTTATGGTCCTATAGCTTAGGGAAATTAAAATCAAAAAGACACAGCCACCCCAAAGTTTGGAACGGCTCTGTTTACAAGAACCTCGTTTACAGTACAAGTTCAACATCGCAGAAAGTGAAAAATGGATAAAGAAGTTGTGGTATTTACTTACAAAGCAATATCACTCAGCAATGAAATCTGTGTCATCAGGCCCTTAGCAGCACAATGAGTGGATTCAGGTATGATGATTCTAACTGAAGTAAGTCACACAGAAAAGAAACATCATAAGATATCAGTAATACACGGAATGGAAACTTGGCTACACAGGAACTGAATTACAGAACAGAACAGGGTCTCAAATTTAGAAAACCAACTTATGCTTGCTTAAGGGGAAAGGTGAGTTGGGGTGCTGCATAAAACCAGAGATTGAAATGAGCACAGATAAAGTTCCTTAAGCCAAATATGGAATCGACAAGAGCTACTCCTTGCTCAACGAAATGGACTCAACACCCCATATTAAACGCTTAAGAATGTACCTGACTAGTAAGTATCTTAAAACCTATGGATTGCTATGTCTCCAAAAGAGAATCAAGCATGTGTACAGGGGCATAAACGCAGCAGTGATAGGATTGGAGAGGTTCGGTGAGCAAATGAAGACCCTTTGAAGTCATATTGCATGGTACCCATTCCACGAGTCTCAACTCTCCAGGTTTAAGGTATTCTTCCTTCAGCAAAAACATGCATGTGGATCCCAAGTATGATCAACCATGTGAACGGGAGACGTGTTCAAATATGTCTCAGTTTTCCTCCCCTGGTACTCGGGTGCAACATTCCAGATGCTTTACTAACACTCTCCCCACTTGGAGAGTCAGTCCCTTTAACCTCCTGTTTGGCCCAGTTTGCAATTTCTGCGGAAGATGAACAGGAATAGCGAGAACCAATGAGAGACTAGCTGGAGGTGTCTGGACGGGCAAATTTAACTCTCATTTCCCACCAGGAAGAGGAAATAACCAAAGGCTCAGCGTGCCGTGCCGGAACCAAATTAGGGCCTGAAGCCATCCTGCGGTGTTGCGGCCAGGTCACAAGAAAGCGAGTTGAAGAAAGGAGCTCAGGGGCACTGTAATTCACAAACCTGCAGAGTTATAAATGACAGCTATCGTCCAAAAATAGACTGAAGTAAGGCTGCCAAGAGGACTTGAAAGCGGGGCAGAATTGCAGGAAACCGATTTCAGGAGGTAGACTGGAATTGCATTGAAAGCATAGGAAAAGAGGCAGAACGTCCACAATGATGCACTTGGCCAAAAAGGGCGTATGCCTTTTTTCCTGAATATATTAAGGAAAAAACGCATACGCCCTTTTTGGCCAACCAAGCAAGCTTGCAAAGGAAATCTGCACTACAATGAAGTCTCACTTCCCCCCGGTCAAAAGGGCCATCTGAAAAAAGTGTAAAATCCAGAAAGGCAACAGGCCATTGAGAACTGGGAGCCTTGTTATGCTGATGGGCGGGATGTAAATTGCCAACAGACACTTGGGAGAAGTGTATGGTGTTTCCTGAAACATCTAAAAAACAAAGCAACAGAGCCTAGGGCACTTCCACTTATGGTCCTATAGCTTAGGGAAATTAAAATCAAAAAGACACAGCCACCCCAAAGTTTGGAACGGCTCTGTTTACAAGAACTTCGTTTACAGTACAAGTTCAACATCGCAGAAAGTGAAAAATGGATAAAGAAGTTGTGGTATTCACTTACAAAGCAATATCACTCAGCAATGAAATCTATGTCATCAGGCCCTTAGCATCGCAATGAGTGGATTCAGGTATGATGATTCTAACTGAAATAAGTCACACAGAAAAAGAAACATCATAAGATATCACTAATACACGGAATGTAAACTTGCCTACACAGGAACTGAATTACAGAACAGAACAGGGTCTCAAATTTAGAAAACCAACTTATGCTTGCTTAAAGGTAAAGGTGAGTTGGGGTGCTGCATAAAACCAGAGATTGAAATGAGCACAGATAAAGTTCCTTAAGCCAAATATGGAATAGACAAGAGCTACTCCTTGCTCAACGAAATGGACTCAACACCGCATATTAAACGCCTAAGAATGTACCTGACTAGTAAGTATCTTAAAACCTATGGATTGCTATGTCTCCGAAAGAGAATCAAGCATGTGTACAGGGGCATAAACGCAGCAGTGATAGGATTGGAGAGGTTCGGTGAGCAAATGAAGACCCTTTGAAGTCATATTGCATGGTACCCATTCCACGGGTTTCAACTACCCAGGTTTAAGGTATTCTTCCTTCAGCTAAAACATGCATGTGGAACCTAGAGTATGATCAACCATGTGATCGGGAGACGTGTTCAAATATGTCTCAGTTTTCGTACCCTGGTACTCGGGTGCAACATTCCAGACGCTTTACTAACACTCTCCCGACTTGGAGAGTCAGTCCCTTTAACCTCCTGTTTGGCCCAGTTTGCAATTTCTGCGGAAGATGAACAGGAATAGCGAGAACCAATGAGAGGCTAGCTGGAGGTGTCTGGACGGGCAAATTTAACTCTCATTTCCCACCAGGAAGAGGAATTAACCAAAGGCTCAGCGTGCCGTGCCAGAACCAGATTAGTTCCTGAAGCCATCCTGAGGTGTTGCGGCCAGGTCACAAGAAAGCGAGTTGAAGAAAGGAGCTCAGGGGCACTGTAATTCACAAACCTGCAGAGTTATAAATCACAGCTATCGTCCAAAAATAGACTGAAGTAAGGCTGCCAAGAGGACTTGAAAGCGGGGCAGAATTGCAGGAAACCGATTTCAGGAGGTAGACTGGAATTGCATTGAAAGCATAGGAAAAGAGGCAGAACGTCCACAATGATGCACTTGGCCAAAAAGGGCGTATGCGTTTTTTCCTGAATATATTCAGGAAAAAACGCATACGCCCTTTTTGGCCAACCAATCAAGCTTGCAAAGGAAATCTGCACTACAATGAAGTCTCACTTCCCCCCGGTCAAAAGGGCCATCTGAAAAAAGTGTAAAATCCAGAAAGGCAGGACAGGCCATGGAGAACTGGGAGCCTTGTTATGCTGATGGGCGGGATGTAAATTGCCAACAGACACTCGGGAGAAGTGTATGGTGTTTCCTGAAACATCTAAGAAACAAAGCAACAGAACCTAGGGCACTTCCACTTATGGTCCTATAGCTTAGGGAAATTAAAATCAAAAAGACACAGCCACCCCAAAGTTTGGAACGGCTCTCTTTACAAGAACCTCGTTTACAGTACAAGTTCAACATCGCAGAAAGTGAAAAATGGATAAAGAAGTTGTGGTATTTACTTACAAAGCAATATCACTCAGCAATGAAATCTGTGTCATCAGGCCCTTAGCAGCACAATGAGTGGATTCAGGTATGATGATTCTAACTGAAGTAAGTCACACAGAAAAAGAAACATCATAAGATATCAGTAATACACGGAATGTAAACTTGGCTACACAGGAACTGCATTCCAAAACAGAACAGGGTCTCAAATTTAGAAAACCAACTTATGCTTGCTTAAGGGTAAAGGTGAGTTGGGGTGCTGCATAAAACCAGAGATTGAAATGAGCACAGATAAAGTTCCTTAAGTCAAATATGGAATACACAAGAGCTACTCCTTGCTCAACGAAATGGACTCAACACCGCATATTAAACGCCTAAGAATGTACCTGACTAGTAAGTATCTTAAAAACCTATGGATTGCTATGTCTCCGAAAGAGAATCAAGCATGTGTACAGGGGCATAAACGCAGCAGTGATAGGATTGGAGAGGTTCGGTGAGCAAATGAAGACCCTTTGAAGTCATATTGCATGGTACCCATTACACGGGTCTTAACTCTCCAGGTTTAAGGTATTCTTCCTTCAGCTAAAACATGCATGTGGAACCCAAGTATGATCAACCATGTGAACGGGAGACGTGTTCAAATATGTCTCAGTTTTCCTCCCCTGGTACTCGGGTGCAACATTCCAGACGCTTTACTAACACTCTCCCCACTTGGAGAGTCAGCGCCTTTAACCTCCTGTTTGGCCCAGTTTGCAATTTCTGCGGAAGATGAACAGGAATAGCGAGAACCAATGAGAGGCTAGCTGGAGGTGTCTGGACGGGCAAATTTAACTCTCATTTCCCACCAGGAAGAGGAAATAACCAAAGGCTCAGCGTGCCGTGCCGGAACGAGATTAGGGCCTGAAGCCATCCTGCGGTGTTGCGGCCAGGTCACAAGAAAGCGAGTTGAAGAAAGGAGCTCAGGGGCACTGTAATTCACAAACCTGCAGAGTTATAAATCACAGCTATCGTCCAAAAATAGACTGAAGTAAGGCTGCCAAGAGGACTTGAAAGCGGGGCAGCATTGCAGGAAACCGATTTCAGGAGGTAGACTGGAATTGCATTGAAAGCATAGGAAAAGAGGCAGAACGTCCACAATGATGCACTTGGCCAAAAAGGGCGTATGCGTTTTTTCCTGAATATATTCAGGAAAAAACGCATACGCCCTTTTTGGCCAACCAAGCAAGCTTGCAAAGGAAATCTGCACTACAATGAAGTCTCACTTCCCCCCGGTCAAAAGGGCCATCTGAAAAAAGTGTAAAATCCAGAAAGGCAGGACAGGCCATGGACAACTGGGAGCCTTGTTATGCTGATGGGCGGGATGTAAATTGCCAACAACCACTCGGGAGAAGTGTATGGTGTTTCCTGAAACATCTAAAAAACAAAGCAACAGAACCTAGGGCACTTCCACTTATGGTCCTATAGCTTAGGGAAATTAAAATCAAAAAGACACAGCCACCCCAAAGTTTGGGACGGCTCTGTTTACAAGAACCTCGTTTACAGTACAAGTTCAACATCGCAGAAAGTGAAAAATGGATAAAGAAGTTGTGGTATTTACTTACAAAGCAATATCACTCAGCAATGAAATCTGTGTCATCAGGCCCGTAGCAGCACAATGAGTGGATTCAGGTATGATGATTCTAACTGAAGTAAGTCACACAGAAAAAGAAACATCATAAGATATCAGTAATACACGGAATGTAAACTTGGCTACACAGGAACTGAATTACAGAACAGAACAGGGTCTCAAATTTAGAAAACCAACTTATGCTTGCTTAAGGGGAAAGGTGAGTTGGGGTGCTGCATAAAACCAGAGATTGAAATGAGCACAGATAAAGTTCCTTAAGCCAAATATGGAATAGACAAGAGCTACTCCTTGCTCAACGAAATGGACTCAACACCCCATATTAAACGCCTAAGAATGTTCCTGACTAGTAAGTATCTTAAAACCTATGGATTGCTATGTCTCCAAAAGAGAATCAAGCATGTGTACAGGGGCATAAACGCAGCAGTGATAGGATTGGAGAGGTTCGGTGCACAAATGAAGACACTTTGAAGTCATATTGCATGGTACCCATTACACGGGTTTCAACTACCCAGGTTTAAGGTATTCTTCCTTCAGCTAAAACATGCATGTGGAACCTAGAGTATGATCAACCATGTGATCGGGAGACGTGTTCAAATATGTCTCAGTTTTCGTACCCTGGTACTCGGGTGCAACATTCCAGACGTTTTACTAACACTCTCCCGACTTGGAGAGTCAGTCCCTTTAACCTCCTGTTTGGCCCAGTTTGCAATTTCTGCGGAAGATGAACAGGAATAGCGAGAACCAATGAGAGACTAGCTGGAGGTGTCTGGACGGGCAAATTTAACTCTCATTTACCACCAGGAAGAGGAATTAACCAAAGGCTCAGCATGCCGTGCCGGAACCAGATTAGGTCCTAAAGCCATCCTGTGGTGTTGCGGCCAGGTCACAAGAAAGCGAGTTGAAGAAAGGAGCTCAGGGGCACTGTAATTCACAAACCTGCAGAGTTATAAATGACAGCTATCGTCCAAAAATAGACTGAAGTAAGGCTGCCAAGAGGACTTGAAAGCGGGGCAGAATTGCAGGAAACCGATTTCAGGAGGTAGACTGGAATTGCATTGAAAGCATAGGAAAAGAGGCAGAACGTCCACAGTGATGCACTTGGCCAAAAAGGGCGTATGCGTTTTTTCCTGAATATATTCAGGAAAAAACGCATACGCCCTTTTTGGCCAACCAAGCAAGCTTGTAAAGGAAATCTGCACTACAATGAAGTCTCACTTCCCCCCGGTCAAAAGGGCCATCTGAAAAAAGTGTAAAATCCAGAAAGGCAGGACAGGCCATGGACAACTGGGAGCCTTGTTATGCTGATGGGCGGGATGTAAATTGCCAACAACCACTCGGGAGAAGTGTATGGTGTTTCCTGAAACATCTAAAAAACAAAGCAACAGAGCCTAGGGCACTTCCACTTATGGTCCTATAGCTTAGGGAAATTAAAATCAAAAAGACACAGCCACCCCAAAGTTTGGAACGGCTCTGTTTACAAGAACCTCGTTTACAGTACAAGTTCAACATCACAGAAAGTGAAAAATGGATAAAGAAGTTGTGGTATTTACTTACAAAGCAATATCACTCAGCAATGAAATCTGTGTCATCAGGCCCTTAGCAGCACAATGAGTGGATTCAGGTATGATGATTCTAACTGAAGTAAGTCACACAGAAAAAGAAACATCATAAGATATCAGTAATACACAGAATGTAAACTTGGCTACACAGGAACTGAATTGCAGAACAGAACAGGGTCTCAAATTTAGAAAACCAACTTATGCTTGCTTAAGGGTAAAGGTGAGTTGGGGTGCTGCATAAAACCAGAGATTGAAATGAGCACAGATAAAGTTCCTTAAGTCAAATATGGAATAGACAAGAGCTACTCCTTGCTCAACGAAATGGACTCAACACCGCATATTAAACGCCTAAGAATGTACCTGACTAGTAAGTATCTTAAAAACCTATGGATTGCTATGTCTCCGAAAGAGAATCAAGCATGTGTACAGGGGCATAAACGCAGCAGTGATAGGATTGGAGAGGTTCGGTGAGCAAATGAAGACCCTTTGAAGTCATATTGCATGGTACCCATTACACGGGTCTTAACTCTCCAGGTTTAAGGTATTCTTCCTTCAGCTAAAACATGCATGTGGAACCCAAGTATGATCAACCATGTGAACGGGAGACGTGTTCAAATATGTCTCAGTTTTCCTCCCCTGGTACTCGGGTGCAACATTCCAGACGCTTTACTAACACTCTCCCCACTTGGAGAGTCAGCGCCTTTAACCTCCTGTTTGGCCCAGTTTGCAATTTCTGCGGAAGATGAACAGGAATAGCGAGAACCAATGAGAGGCTAGCTGGAGGTGTCTGGACGGGCAAATTTAACTCTCATTTCCCACCAGGAAGAGGAAATAACCAAAGGCTCAGCGTGCCGTGCCGGAACCAGATTAGGGCCTGAAGCCATCCTGCGGTGTTGCGGCCAGGTCACAAGAAAGCGAGTTGAAGAAAGGAGCTCAGGGGCACTGTAATTCTCAAACCTGCAGAGTTATAAATGACAGCTATCGTCCAAAAATAGACTGAAGTAAGGCTGCCAAGAGGACTTGAAAGCGGGGCAGCATTGCAGGAAACCGATTTCAGGAGGTAGACTGGAATTGCATTGAAAGCATAGGAAAAGAGGCAGAACGTCCACAATGATGCACTTGGCCAAAAAGGGCGTATGCGTTTTTTCCTGAATATATTCAGGAAAAAACGCATACGCCCTTTTTGGCCAACCAAGCAAGCTTGCAAAGGAAATCTGCACTACAATGAAGTCTCACTTCCCCCCGGTCAAAAGGGCCATCTGAAAAAAGTGTAAAATCCAGAAAGGCAGGACAGGCCATGGAGAACTGGGAGCCTTGTTATGCTGATGGGCGGGATGTAAATTGCCAACAACCACTCGGGAGAAGTGTATGGTGTTTCCTGAAACATCTAAAAAACAAAGCAACAGAACCTAGGGCACTTCCACTTATGGTCCTATAGCTTAGGGAAATTAAAATCAAAAAGACACAGCCACCCCAAAGTTTGGAACGGCTCTGTTTACAAGAACCTCGTTTACAGTACAAGTTCAACATCGCAGAAAGTGAAAAATGGATAAAGAAGTTGTGGTATTTACTTACAAAGCAATATCACTCAGCAATGAAATCTGTGTCATCAGGCCCGTAGCAGCACAATGAGTGGATTCAGGTATGATGATTCTAACTGAAGTAAGTCACACAGAAAAAGAAACATCATAAGATATCAGTAATACACGGAATGTAAACTTGGCTACACAGGAACTGAATTACAGAACAGAACAGGGTCTCAAATTTAGAAAACCAACTTATGCTTGCTTAAGGGGAAAGGTGAGTTGCCGTGCTGCATAAAACCAGAGATTGAAATGAGCACAGATAAAGTTCCTTAAGCCAAATATGGAATAGACAAGAGCTACTCATTGCTCAACAAAATGGACTCAACACCCCATATTAAACGCCTAAGAATGTTCCTGACTAGTAAGTATCTTAAAACCTATGGATTGCTATGTCTCCAAAAGAGAATGAAGCATGTGTACAGGGGCATAAACGCAGCAGTGATAGGATTGGAGAGGTTCGGTGCGCAAATGAAGACACTTTGAAGTCATATTGCATGGTACCCATTCCACGGGTTTCAACTACCCAGGTTTAAGGTATTCTTCCTTCAGCTAAAACATGCATGTGGAACCTAGAGTATGATCAACCATGTGATCGGGAGACGTGTTCAAATATGTCTCAGTTTTCGTACCCTGGTACTCGGGTGCAACATTCCAGACGCTTTACTAACACTCTCCCCACTTGGAGAGTCAGCGCCTTTAACCTCCTGTTTGGCCCAGTTTGCAATTTCTGCGGAAGATGAACAGGAATAGCGAGAACCAATGAGAGGCTAGCTGGAGGTGTCTGGACGGGCAAATTTAACTCTCATTTCCCACCAGGAATAGGAAATAACCAAAGGCTCAGCATGCCGTACCGGAACCAGATTAGGGCCTGAAGCCATCCTGCGGTGTTGCGGCCAGGTCACAAGAAAGCGAGTTGAAGAAAGGAGCTCAGGGGCACTGTAATGCAAAAACCTGCAGAGTTATAAATGACAGCTATCGTCCAAAAATAGACTGAAGTAAGGCTGCCAAGAGGACTTGAAAGCGGGGCAGCATTGCAGGAAACCGATTTCAGGAGGTAGACTGGAATTGCATTGAAAGCATAGGAAAAGAGGCAGAACGTCCACAATGATGCACTTGGCCAAAAAGGGCGTATGCGTTTTTTCCTGAATATATTCAGGAAAAAACGCATACGCCCTTTTTGGCCAACCAAGCAAGCTTGGAAAGGAAATCTGCACTACAATGAAGTCTCACTTCCCCCCGGGCAAAAGGGCCATCTGAAAAAAGTGTAAAATCCAGAAAGGCAGGACAGGCCATGGAGAACTGGGAGCCTTGTTATGCTGATGGGCGGGATGTAAATTGACAACAACCACTCGGGAGAAGTGTATGGTGTTTCCTGAAACATCTAAAAAACAAAGCAACAGAACCTAGGGCACTTCCACTTATGATCCTATAGCTTAGGGAAATTAAAATAAAAAAGACACAGCCACCCCAAAGTTTGGAACGGCTCTGTTTACAAGAACCTCGTTTACAGTACAAGTTCAACATCGCAGAAAGTGAAAAATGGATAAAGAAGTTGTGGTATTTACTTACAAAGCAATATCACTCAGCAATGAAATCTGTGTCATCAGGCCCTTAGCAGCACAATGAGTGGATTCAGGTATGATGATTCTAACTGAAGTAAGTCACACAGAAAAAGAAACATCATAAGATATCACTAATACACGGAATGTAAACTTGGCTACACAGGAACTGAATTACAGAACAGAACAGGGTCTCAAATTTAGAAAACCAACTTATGCTTGCTTAAGGGGAAAGGTGAGTTGGGGTGCTGCATAAAACCAGAGATTGAAATGAGCACAGATAAAGTTCCTTAAGTCAAATATGGAATAGACAAGAGCTACTCCTTGCTCAACGAAATGGACTCAACACCGCATATTAAACGCCTAAGAATGTACCTGACTAGTAAGTATCTTAAAACCTATGGATTGCTATGTCTCCAAAAGAGAATCAAGCGTGTGTACAGGGGCATAAACGCAGCAGTGATAGGATTGGAGAGGTTCGGTGAGCAAATGAAGACCCTTTGAAGTCATATTGCATGGTACCCATTCCACGGGTTTCAACTACCCAGGTTTAAGGTATTCTTCCTTCAGCTAAAACATGCATGTGGAACCTAGAGTATGATCAACCATGTGATCGGGAGACGTGTTCAAATATGTCTCAGTTTTCCTCCCCTGGTACTCGGGTGCAACATTCCAGACGCTTTACTAACACTCTCCCGACTTGGAGAGTCAGTCCCTTTAACCTCCTGTTTGGCCCAGTTTGCAATTTCTGCGGAAGATGAACAGGAATAGCGAGAACCAATGAGAGGCTAGCTGGAGGTGTCTGGACGGGCAAATTTAACTCTCATTTCCCACCAGGAAGAGGAATTAACCAAAGGCTCAGCGTGCCGTGCTGGAACCAGATTAGGGCCTGAAGCCATCCTGCGGTGTTGCGGCCAGGTCACAAGAAAGCGAGTTGAAGAAAGGAGCTCAGGGGCACTGTAATTCACAAACCTGCAGAGTTATAAATGACAGCTATCGTCCAAAAATAGACTGAAGTAAGGCTGCCAAGAGGACTTGAAAGCGGGGCAGAATTGCAGGAAACCGATTTCAGGAGGTAGACTGGAATTGCATTGAAAGCATAGGAAAAGAGGCAGAACGTCCACAATGATGCACTTGGCCAAAAAGGGCGTATGCTTTTTTTCCTGAATATATTCAGGAAAAAACGCATACGCCCTTTTTGGCCAACCAAGCAAGCTTGCAAAGGAAATATGCACTACAATGAAGTCTCACTTCCCCCCGGTCAAAAGGGCCATCTGAAAAAAGTGTAAAATCCAGAAAGGCAGGACAGGCCATGGAGAACTGGGAGCCTTGTTATGCTGATGGGCGGGATGTAAATTGCCAACAACCACTCGGGAGAAGTGTATGGTGTTTCCTGAAACATCTAAAAAACAAAGCAACAGAGCCTAGGGCACTTCCACTTATGGTCCTATAGCTTAGGGAAATTAAAATCAAAAAGACACAGCCACCCCAAAGTTTGGAACGGCTCTGTTTACAAGAACCTCGTTTACAGTACAAGTTCAACATCGCAGAAAGTGAAAAATGGATAAAGAAGTTGTGGTATTTACTTACAAAGCAATATCACTCAGCAATGAAATCTGTGTCATCAGGCCCTTAGCAGCACAATGAGTGGATTCAGGTATGATGATTCTAACTGAAATAAGTCACACAGAAAAGAAACATCATAAGATATCAGTAATACACGGAATGTACACTTGGCTACACAGGAACTGAATTACAGAACAGAACAGGGTCTCAAATTTAGAAAACCAACTTATGCTTGCTTAAGGGTAAAGGTGAGTTGGGGTGCTGCATAAAACCAGAGATTGAAATGAGCACAGATAAAGTTCCTTAAGCCAAATATGGAATAGACAAGAGCTACTCCTTGCTCAACGAAATGGACTCAACACCCCATATTAAATGCCTAAGAATGTACCTGACTAGTAAGTATCTTAAAACCTATGGATTGCTATGTCTCCAAAAGAGAATCAAGCGTGTGTACAGGGGCATAAAGGCAGCAGTGATAGGATTGGAGAGGTTCGGTGAGCAAATGAAGACCCTTTGAAGTCATATTGCATGGTACCCATTACACGGGTCTTAACTCTCCAGGTTTAAGGTATTCTTCCTTCAGCTAAAACATGCATGTGGAACCCAAGTATGATCAACCATGTGAACGGGAGACGTGTTCAAATATGTCTCAGTTTTCCTCCCCTGGTACTCGGGTGCAACATTCCAGACGCTTTACTAACACTCTCCCCACTTGGAGAGTCAGCACCTTTAACCTCCTGTTTGGCCCAGTTTGCAATTTCTGCGGAAGATGAACAGGAATAGCGAGAACCAATGAGAGACTAGCTGGAGGTGTCTGGACGGGCAAATTTAACTCTCATTTCCCACCAGGAAGAGGAAATAACCAAAGGCTCAGCGTTCCGTACCGGAACCAGATTAGGGCCTGAAGCCATCCTGCGGTGTTGCGGCCAGGTCACAAGAAAGCGAGTTGAAGAAAGGAGCTCAGGGGCACTGTAATTCACAAACCTGCAGAGTTATAAATGACAGCTATCGTCCAAAAATAGACTGAAGTAAGGCTGCCAAGAGGACTTGAAAGTGGGGCAGAATTGCAGGAAACCGATTTCAGGAGGTAGACTGGAATTGCATTGAAAGCATAGGAAAAGAAGCAGAACGTCCACAATGATGCACTTGGCCAAAAAGGGCGTATGCGTTTTTTCCTGAATATATTCAGGAAAAAACGCATACGCCCTTTTTGGCCAACCAAGCAAGCTTGCAAAGGAAATCTGCACTACAATGAAGTCTCACTTCCCCACGGTCAAAAGGGCCATCTGAAAAAAGTGTAAAATCCAGAAAGGCAGGACAGGCCATGGAGAACTGGGAGCCTTGTTATGCTGATGGGCGGGATGTAAATTGCCAACAACCACTCGGGAGAAGTGTATGGTGTTTCCTGAAACATCTAAAAAACAAAGCAACAGAGCCTAGGGCACTTCCACTTATGGTCCTATAGCTTAGGGAAATTAAAATAAAAAAGACACAGCCACCCCAAAGTTTGGAATGGCTCCGTTTACAAGAACCTCGTTTACAGTACAAGTTCAACATCGCAGAAAGTGAAAAATGGATAAAGAAGTTGTGGTATTTACTTACAAAGCAATATCACTCAGCAATGAAATCTGTGTCATCAGGCCCTTAGCAGCACAATGAGTGGATTCAGGTATGATGATTCTAACTGAAGTAAGTCACACAGAAAAAGAAACATCATAAGATATCAGTAGTACACGGAATGTAACCTTGGCTACACAGGAACTGAATTACAGAACAGAACAGGGACTCAAATTTAGAAAACCAACTTATGCTTGCTTAAGGGTAAAGGTGAGTTGGGGTGCTGCATAAAACCAGAGATTGAAATGAGCACAGATAAAGTTCCTTAAGTCAAATATGGAATAGACAAGAGCTACTCCTTGCTCAACGAAATGGACTCAACACCGCATATTAAACGCCTAAGAATGTACCTGACTAGTAAGTATCTTAAAACCTATGGATTGCTATGTCTCCGAAAGAGAATCAAGCATGTGTACAGGGGCATAAACGCAGAAGTGATAGGATTGGAGAGGTTCGGTGAGCAAATGAAGACCCTTTGAAGTCATATTGCATGGTACCCATTCCACGGGTTTCAACTACCCAGGTTTCAGGTATTCTTCCTTCAGCTAAAACATGCATGTGGAACCTAGAGTATGATCAACCATGTGATCGGGAGACGTGTTCAAATATGTCTCAGTTTTCGTACCCTGGTACTCGGGTGCAACATTCCAGACGCTTTACTAACACTCTCCCGACTTGGAGAGTCAGTCCCTTTAACCTCCTGTTTGGCCCAGTTTGCAATTTCTGCGGAAGATGAACAGGAATAGCGAGAACCAATGAGAGACTAGCTGGAGGTGTCTGGACGGGCAAATTTAACTCTCATTTCCCACAAGGAAGAGGAAATAACCAAAGGCTCAGCGTGCCGTACCGGAACCAGATTAGGGCCTGAAGCCATCCTGCGGTGTTGCGGCCAGGTCACAAGAAAGCGAGTTGAAGAAAGGAACTCAGGGGCACTGTAATTCACAAACCTGCAGAGTTATAAATGACAGCTATCGTCCAAAAATAGACTGAAGTAAGGCTGCCAAGAGGACTTGAAAGCGGGGCAGAATTGCAGGAAACCGATTTCAGGAGGTAGACTGGAATTGCATTGAAAGCATAGGAAAAGAGGCAGAACGTCCACAATGATGCACTTGGCCAAAAAGGGCATATGCGTTTTTTCCTGAATATATTCAGGAAAAAACGCATATGCCCTTTTTGGCCAACCAAGCAAGCTTGCAAAGGAAATCTGCACTACAATGAAGTCTCACTTCCCCCCGGTCAAAAGGGCCATCTGAAAAAAGTGTAAAATCCAGAAAGGCAGGACAGGCCATGGAGAACTGGGAGCCTTGTTATGCTGATGGGCGGGATGTAAATTGCCAACAGACACTGGGGAGAAGTGTATGGTGTTTCCTGAAACATCTAAAAAACAAAGCAACAGAGCCTAGGGCACTGCCACTTATGGTCCTATAGCTTAGGGAAATTAAAATCAAAAAGACACAGCCACCCCAAAGTTTGGGACGCCTCTGTTTACAAGAACCTCATTTACAGTACAAGTTCAACATCGCAGAAAGTGAAAAATGGATAAAGAAGTTGTGGTATTTACTTACAAAGCAATATCACTCAGCAATGAATTCTATGTCATCAGGCCCTTAGCATCACAATGAGTGGATTCAGGTATGATGATTCTAACTGAAATAAGTCACACAGAAAAAGAAACATCATAAGATATCAGTAATACACGGAATGTAAACTTGGCTACACAGGAACTGAATTACAGAACAGAACAGGGTCTCAAATTTAGAAAACCAACTTATGCTTGCTTAAGGGGAAAGGTGAGTTGGGGTGCTGCATAAAACCAGAGATTGAAATGAGCACAGATAAAGTTCCTTAAGCCAAATATGGAATAGACAAGAGCTACTCCTTGCTCAACGAAATGGACTCAAAACCCCATATTAAACCCCTAAGAATGTACCTGACTAGTAAGTATCTTAAAACCTATGGATTGCTATGTCTCCAAAAGAGAATCAAGCGTGTGTACAGGGGAATAAACGCAG
This sequence comes from Delphinus delphis, assembly GCF_949987515.2. Lineage (NCBI taxonomy): Eukaryota > Metazoa > Chordata > Mammalia > Artiodactyla > Delphinidae > Delphinus > Delphinus delphis. The sequence goes on along the minus strand of NW_027192683.1, from coordinate 392,006 downwards.
CAGTGATAGGATTGGAGAGGTTCGGTGAGCAAATGAAGACCCTTTGAAGTCATATTGCATGGTACCCATTACACGGGTCTCAACTCTCCAGGTTTAAGGTATTCTTCCTTCAGCTAAAACATGCATGTGGAACCCAGAGTATGATCAACCATGTGAACGGGAGACGTGTTCAAATATGTCTCAGTTTTCCTCCCCTGGTACTCGGGTGCAACATTCCAGACGCTTTACTAACACTCTCCCCACTTGGAGAGTCAGTCCCTTTAACCTCCTGTTTGGCCCAGTTTGCAATTTCTGCGGAAGATGAACAGGAATAGCGAGAACCAATGAGAGGCTAGCTGGAGGTGTCTGGACGGGCAAATTTAACTCTCATTTCCCACCAGGAAGAGGAATTAACCAAAGGCTCAGCATGCCGGGCTGGAACCAGATTAGGGCCTGAAGCCATCCTGCGGTGTTGCGGCCAGGTCACAAGAAAGCGAGTTGAAGAAAGGAGCTCAGGGGCACTGTAATTCACAAACCTGCAGAGTTATAAATCACAGCTATCGTCCAAAAATAGACTGAAGTAAGGCTGCCAAGAGGACTTGAAAGCGGGGCAGAATTGCAGGAAACCGATTTCAGGAGGTAGACTGGAATTGCATTGAAAGCATAGGAAAAGAGGCAGAACGTCCACAATGATGCACTTGGCCAAAAAGGGCGTATGCGTTTTTTCCTGAATATATTCAGGAAAAAACGCATACGCCCTTTTTGGCCAACCAAGCAAGCTTGCAAAGGAAATCTGCACTACAATGAAGTCTCACTTCCCCCCGGTCAAAAGGGCCATCTGAAAAAAGTGTAAAATCCAGAAAGGCAGGACTGGCCATGGAGAACTGGGAACCTTGTTATGCTGATGGGCGGGATGTAAATTGCCAACAGACACTCGGGAGAAGTGTATGGTGTTTCCTGAAACATCTAAAAAACAAAGCAACAGAGCCTAGGGCAATGCCACTTATGGTCCTATAGCTTAGGGAAATTAAAATCAAAAAGACACAGCCACCCCAAAGTTTGGGACGCCTCTGTTTACAAGAACCTCGTTTACAGTACAAGTTCAACATCGCAGAAAGTGAAAAATGGATAAAGAAGTTGTGGTATTTACTTACAAAGCAATATCACTCAGCAATTAATTCTATGTCATCAGGCCCTTAGCATCACAATGAGTGGATTCAGGTATGATGATTCTAACTGAAATAAGTCACACAGAAAAAGAAACATCATAAGATATCAGTAATACACGGAATGTAACTTGGCTACACAGGAACTGAATTACAGAACAGAACAGGGTCTCAAATTTAGAAAACCAACTTATGCTTGCTTAAGGGGAAAGGTGAGTTGGGGTGCTGCATAAAACCAGAGATTGAAATGAGCACAGATAAAGTTCCTTAAGCCAAATATGGAATAGACAAGAGCTACTCCTTGCTCAACGAAATGGACTCAAAACCCCATATTAAACCCCTAAGAATGTACCTGACTAGTAAGTATCTTAAAACCTATGGATTGCTATGTCTCCAAAAGAGAATCAAGCGTGTGTACAGGGGAATAAACGCAGCAGTGATAGGATTGGAGAGGTTCGGTGAGCAAATGAAGACCCTTTGAAGTCATATTGCATGGTACCCATTACACGGGTCTCAACTCTCCAGGTTTAAGGTATTCTTCCTTCAGCTAAAACATGCATGTGGAACCCAGAGTATGATCAACCATGTGAACGGGAGACGTGTTCAAATATGTCCCAGTTTTCTTCCCCTGGTACTCGGGTGCAACATTCCAGACGCTTTACTAACACTCTCCAGACTTGGAGAGTCAGTCCCTTTAACCTCCTGTTTGGCCCAGTTTGCAATTTCTGCGGAAGATGAACAGGAATAGCGAGAACCAATGAGAGGCTAGCTGGAGGTGTCTGGACGGGCAAATTTAACTCTCATTTCCCACCAGGAAGAGGAATTAACCAAAGGCTCAGCATGCCGGTCCGGAACCAGATTAGGGCCTGAAGCCATCCTGCGGTGTTGCGGCCAGGTCACAAGAAAGCGAGTTGAAGAAAGGAGCTCAGGGGCACTGTAATTCACAAACCTGCAGAGTTATAAATGACAGCTATCGTCCAAAAATAGACTGAAGTAAGGCTGCCAAGAGGACTTGAAAGCGGGGCAGAATTGCAGGAAACCGATTTCAGGAGGTAGACTGGAATTGCATTGAAAGCATAGGAAAAGAGGCAGAACGTCCACAATGATGCACTTGGCCAAAAAGGGCGTATGCGTTTTTTCCTGAATATATTCAGGAAAAAACGCATACGCCCTTTTTGGCCAACCAAGCAAGCTTGCAAAGGAAATCTGCACTACAATGAAGTCTCACTTCCCCCCGGTCAAAAGGGCCATCTCAAAAAAGTGTAAAATCCAGAAAGGCAGGACAGGCCATGGAGAACTGGGAGCCTTGTTATGCTGATGGGCGGGATGTAAATTGCCAACAACCACTCGGGAGAAGTGTATGGTGTTTCCTGAAACATCTAAAAAACAAAGCAACAGAACCTAGGGCACTTCCACTTATGGTCCTATAGCTTAGGGAAATTAAAACCAAAAAGACACAGCTACCCCAAACTTTGGAACGGCTCTGTTTACAAGAACCTCGTTTACAGTACAAGTTCAACATCGCAGAAAGTGAAAAATGGATAAAGAAGTTGTGGTATTTACTTACAAAGCAATATCACTCAGCAATGAAATCTGTGTCATCAGGCCCTTAGCAGCACAATGAGTGGATTCAGGTATGATGATTCTAACTGAAGTAAGTCACACAGAAAAAGAAACATCATAAGATATCACTAATACACGGAATGTAAACTTGGCTACACAGGAACTGAATTACAGAACAGAACAGGGTCTCAAATTTAGAAAACCAACTTATGCTTGCTTAAGGGTAAAGGTGAGTTGGGGTGCTGCATAAAACCAGAGATTGAAATGAGCACAGATAAAGTTCCTTAAGCCAAATATGGAATAGACAAGAGCTACTCCTTGCTCAACGAAATGGACCCAACACCCCATATTAAACGCCTAAGAATGTACCTGACTAGTAAGTATCTTGAAACCTATGGATTGCTATGTCTCCGAAAGAGAATCAAGCATGTGTACAGGGGCATAAACGCAGCAGTGATAGGATTGGAGAGGTTCGGTGAGCAAATGAAGACCCTTTGAAGTCATATTGCATGGTACCCATTACACGGGTTTCAACTACCCAGGTTTTAGGTATTCTTCCTTCAGATAAAATATGCATGTGGAACCCAGAGTATGATCAACCATGTGATCGGGAGACGTGTTCAAATATGTCTCAGTTTTCCTCCCCTGGTACTCGGGTGCAACATTCCAGACGCTTTACTAACACTCTCCCCACTTGGAGAGTCAGCGCCTTTAACCTCCTGTTTGGCCCAGTTTGCAATTTCTGCGGAAGATAAACAGGAATAGCGAGAACCAATGAGAGACTAGCTGGAGGTGTCTGGACGGGCAAATTTAACTCTCATTTCTGACCAGGAAGAGGAAATAACCAAAGGCTCAGCGTGCCGTACCGGAACCAGATTAGGGCCTGAAGCCATCCTGCGGTGTTGCGGCCAGCTCAAAAGAAAGCGAGTTGAAGAAAGGAGCTCAGGGGCACTGTAATTCACAAACCTGCAGAGTTATAAATGACAGCTATCGTCCAAAAATAGACTGAAGTAAGGCTGTCAAGAGGACTTGAAAGCGGGGCAGCATTGCAGGAAACCGATTTCAGGAGGTAGACTGAAATTGCATTGAAAGCATAGGAAAAGAGGCAGAACGTCCACAATGATGCACTTGGCCAAAAAGGGCGTATGCGTTTTTTCGTGAATATATTCAGGAAAAAACGCATATGCCCTTTTTGGCCAACCAAGCAAGCTTGCAAAGGAAATCTGCACTACAATGAAGTCTCACTTCCCCCCGGTCAAAAGGGCCATCTGAAAAAAGTGTAAAATCCAGAAAGGCAGGACAGGCCATGGAGAACTGGGAGCCTTGTTATGCTGATGGGCGGGATGTAAATTGCCAACAGACACTCGGGAGAAGTGTATGGTGTTTCCTGAAACATCTAAAAAACAAAGCAACAGAGCCTAGGGCACTGCCACTTATGGTCCTATAGCTTAGGGAAATTAAAATCAGAAAGACACAGCCACCCCAAAGTTTGGGACGCCTCTGTTTACAAGAACCTTGTTTACAGTACAAGTTCAACATCGCAGAAAGTGAAAAATGGATAAAGAAGTTGTGGTATTTACTTACAAAGCAATATCACTCAGCAATGAAATCTATGTCATCAGGCCCTTAGCATCACAATGAGTGGATTCAGGTATGATGATTCTAACTGAAATAAGTCACACAGAAAAAGAAACATCATAAGATATCAGTAATACACGGAATGTAAACTTGGCTACACAGGAACTGAATTACAGAACAGAACAGGGTCTCAAATTTAGAAAACCAACTTATGCTTGCTTAAGGGTAAAGGTGAGTTGGGGTGCTGCATAAAACCAGAGATTGAAATGAGCACAGATAAAGTTCCTTAAGTCAAATATGGAATAGACAAGAGCTACTCCTTGCTCAACGAAATGGACTCAACACCGCATATTAAACGCCTAAGAATGTACCTGACTAGTAAGTATCTTAAAAGCTATGGATTGCTATGTCTCCGAAAGAGAATCAAGCATGTGTACAGGGGCATAAACGCAGCAGTGATAGGATTGGAGAGGTTCGGTGAGCAAATGAAGACCCTTTGAAGTCATATTGCATGGTACCCATTACACGGGTCTGAACTCTCCAGGTTTAAGGTATTCTTCCTTCAGCTAAAACATTCATGTGGAACCCAAGTATGACCAACCATGTGAACGGGAGACGTGTTCAAATATGTCTCAGTTTTCCTCCCCTGGTACTCGGGTGCAACATTCCAGACGCTTTACTAACACTCTCCCCACTTGGAGAGTCAGCGCCTTTAACCTCCTGTTTGGCCCAGTTTGCAATTTCTGCGGAAGATGAACAGGAATAGCGAGAACCAATGAGAGACTAGCTGGAGGTGTCTGGACGGGCAAATTTAACTCTCATTTCCCACCAGGAAGAGGAAATAACCAAAGGCTCAGCATGCCGGGCCGGAACCAGATTAGAGCCTGAAGCCATCCTGCGGTGTTGCGGCCAGGTCACAAGAAAGTGAGTTGAAGAAAGGAGCTCAGGGGCACTGTAATTCACAAACCTGCAGAGTTATAAATGACAGCTATCGTCCAAAAATAGACTGAAGTAAGGCTGCCAAGAGGACTTGAAAGCGGGGCAGAATTGCAGGAAACCGATTTCAGGAGGTAGACTGGAATTGCATTGAAAGCATAGGAAAAGAGGCAGAACGTCCACAATGATGCACTTGGCCAAAAAGGGCGTATGCGTTTTTTCCTGAATATATTCAGGAAAAAACGCATACGCCCTTTTTGGCCAACCAAGCAAGCTTGCAAAGGAAATCTGCACTACAATGAAGTCTCACTTCCCCCCGGTCAAAAGGGCCATCTGAAAAAAGTGTAAAATCCAGAAAGGCAGGACAGGCCATGGAGAACTGGGAGCCTTGTTATGCAGAAGGGCGGGATGTAAATTGCCAACAAACACTCGGGAGAAGTGTATGGTGTTTCCTGAAACATCTAAAAAACAAAGCAACAGAACCTAGGGCACTTCCACTTATGGTCCTATAGCTTAGGGAAATTAAAATCAAAAAGACACAGCCACCCCAAAGTTTGGAACGGCTCTGTTTACAAGAACCTCGTTTACAGTACAAGTTCAACATCACAGAAAGTGAAAAATGGATAAAGAAGTTGTGGTATTTACTTACAAAGCAATATCACTCAGCAATGAAATCTGTGTCATCAGGCCCTTAGCAGCACAATGAGTGGATTCAGGTATGATGATTCTAACTGAAATAAGTCACACAGAAAAAGAAACATCATAAGATATCAGTAATACACGGAATGGAAACTTGGCTACACAGGAACTGAATTACAGAACAGAACAGGGTCTCAAATTTAGAAAACCAACTTATTCTTGCTTAAGGGTAAAGGTGAGTTGGGGTGCTGCATAAAACCAGAGATTGAAATGAGCACAGATAAAGTTCCTTAAGCCAAATATGGAATAGACAAGAGCTACTCCTTGCTCAACGAAATGGACTCAACACCCCATATTAAACGCCTAAGAATGTACCTGACTAGTAAGTATCTTAAAACCTATGGATTGCTATGTCTCCAAAAGAGAATCAAGCATGTGTACAGGGGCATAAACGCAGCAGTGATAGGATTGTAGAGGTTCGGTGAGCAAATGAAGACCCTTTGAAGTCATATTGCATGGTACCCATTCCACGGGTTTCAACTACCCAGGTTTAAGGTATTCTTCCTTCAGCTAAAACATGCATGTGGAACCTAGAGTATGATCAATCATGTGATCGGGAGACGTGTTCAAATATGTCTCAGTTTTCCTTCCCTGGTACTCGGGTGCAACATTCCAGACGCTTTACTAACACTCTCCCCACTTGGAGAGTCAGTCCCTTTAACCTCCTGTTTGGCCCAGTTTGTAATTTCTGCGGAAGATGAACAGGAATAGCGAGAACCAATGAGAGGCTAGCTGGAGGTGTCTGGACGGGCAAATTTTACTCTCATTTCCCACCAGGAAGAGGAATTAACCAAAGGCTCAGCATGCCGGGCCGGAACCAGATTAGGGCCTGAAGCCATCCTGCGGTGTTGCGGCCAGGTCACAAGAAAGCGAGTTGAAGAAAGGAGCTCAGGGGCACTGTAATTCACAAACCTGCAGAGTTATAAATGACAGCTATCGTCCAAAAATAGACTGACGTAAGGCTGCCAAGAGGACTTGAAAGCGTGGCAGAATTGCAGGAAACCGATTTCAGGAGATAGACTGGAATTGCTTTGAAAGCATAGGAAAAGAGGCAGAACGTCCACAATGATGCACTTGGCCAAAAAGGGCGTATGCGTTTTTTCCTGAATATATTCAGGAAAAAACGCATACGCCCTTTTTGGCCAAACAAGCAAGCTTGCAAAGGAAATCTGCACTACAATGAAGTCTCACTTCCCCCCGGTCAAAAGGGCCATCTGAAAAAAGTGTAAAATCCAGAAAGGCAGGACAGGCCATGGAGAACTGGGAGCCTTGTTATGCTGATGGGCGGGATGTAAATTGCCAACAGACACTCGGGAGAAGTGTATGGTGTTTCTTGAAACATCTAAAAAACAAAGCAACAGAGCCTAGGGCACTGCCACTTATGGTCCTATAGCTTAGGGAAATTAAAATCAAAAAGACACAGCCACCCCAAAGTTTGGGACGCCTCTGTTTACAAGAACCTCGTTTACAGTACAAGTTCAACATCGCAGAAAGTGAAAAATGGATAAAGAAGTTGTGGTATTTACTTACAAAGCAATATCACTCAGCAATGAAATCTATGTCATCAGGCCCTTAGCATCGCAATGAGTGGATTCAGGTATGATGATTCTAACTGAAATAAGTCACACAGAAAAAGAAACATCATAAGATATCAGTAATACACGGAATGGAAATTTGGCTACACAGGAACTGAATTACAGAACAGAACAGGGTCTCAAATTTAGAAAACCAACTTATGCTTGCTTAAGGGTAAAGGTGAGTTAGGGTGCTGCAGAAAACCAGAGATTGAAATGAGCACAGATAAAGTTCCTTAAGTCAAATATGGAATAGACAAGAGCTACTCCTTGCTCAACGAAATGGACTCAACACCGCATATTAAACGCCTAAGAATGTACCTGACTAGTAAGTATCGTAAAACCTATGGATTGCTATGTCTCCAAAAGAGAATCAAGCATGTGTACAGGGGCATAAACGCAGCAGTGATAGGATTGGAGAGGTTCGGTGAGCAAATGAAGACCCTTTGAAGTCATATTGCATGGTACCCATTCCACGGGTTTCAACTACCTAGGTTTAAGGTATTCTTCCTTCAGCTAAAACATGCATGTGGAAGCTAGAGTATGATCAACCATGTGAACGGGAGACGTGTTCAAATATGTCTCAGTTTTCGTACCGTGGTACTCGGGTGCAACATTCCAGACGCTTTACTAACACTCTCCCGACTTGGAGAGTCAGTCCCTTTAACCTCCTGTTTGGCCCAGTTTGCAATATCTGTGGAAGATGAACAGGAATAGCGAGAACCAATGAGAGGCTAGCTGGAGGTGTCTGGACGGGCAAATTTAACTCTCATTTCCCACCAGGAAGAGGAATTAACCAAAGGCTCAGCGTGCCGTGCCGGAACCATATTAGGGCCTGAAACCATCCTGCGGTGTTGCGGCCAGCTCAAAAGAAAGCGAGTTGAAGAAAGGAGCTCAGGGGCACTGTAATTCACAAACCTGCAGAGTTATAAATGACAGCTATCGTCCAAAAATAGACTGAAGTAAGGCTGCCAAGAGGACTTGAAAGCGGGGCAGAATTGCAGGAAACCGATTTCAGGAGGTAGACTGGAATTGCATTGAAAGCATAGGAAAAGAGGCAGTACGTCCACAGTGATGCACTTGGCCAAAAAGGGCGTATGCGTTTTTTCCTGAATATATTCAGGAAAAAACGCATACGCCCTTTTTGGCCAACCAAGCAAGCTTGCAAAGGAAATCTGCACTACAATGAAGTCTCACTTCACCCCGGGCAAAAGGGCCATCTGAAAAAACTGTAAAATCCAGAAAGGCAGGACAGGCCATGGAGAACTGGGAGCCTTGTTATGCTGATGGGCGGGATGTAAATTGCCAACAACCACTCGGGAGAAGTATATGGTGTTTCCTGAAACATCTAAAAAACAAAGCAACAGAGCCTAGGGCACTTCCACTTATGGTCCTATAGCTTAGGGAAATTAAAATAAAAAAGACACAGCCACCCCAAAGTTTGGGACGCCTCCGTTTACAAGAACCTCGTTTACCATACAAGTTCAATAAAACAGAAAGTGAAAAATGGATAAAGAAGTTGTGGTATTTACTTACAATGCAGTATCACTCAGCAATGAAATCTATGTCATCAGGCCCGTAGCAGCATAATGAGTGGATTCAGGTACGATGATTCTAACTGAAATAAGTCACACAGAAAAAGAAACATCATAAGATATCACTAATACACGGAATGTAAACTTGGCTACACAGGAACTGAATTACAGAACAGAACAGGGTCTCAAATTTAGAAAACCAACTTATGCTTGCTTCAGGGGAAAGGTGAGTTGGGGTGCTGCATAAAACCAGAGATTGAAATGAGCACAGATAAAGTTCCTTAAGTCAAATATGGAATAGACAAGAGCTACTCCTTGCTCAACGAAATGGACTCAACACCCCATATTAAACGCCTAAGAATGTACCTGACTAGTAAGTATCTTAAAACCTATGGATTCCTATGTCTCCAAAAGAGAATCAAGCGTGTGTACAGGGGCATAAACGCAGCAGTGATAGGATTGGAGAGGTTCGGTGAGCAAATGAAGACCCTTTGAAGTCATATTGCATGGTACCCATTCCACGGGTTTCAACTACCCAGGTTTAAGGTATTCTTCCTTCAGCTAAAACATGCATGTGGAACCTAGAGTATGATCAACCATGTGATCGGGAGACGTGTTCAAATATGTCTCAGTTTTCCACCCCTGGTACTTGGGTGCAACATTCCAGACGCTTTACTAACACTCTCCCCACTTGGAGAGTCAGTCCCTTTAACCTCCTGTTTGGCCCAGTTTGCAATTTCTGCGGAAGATGAACAGGAATAGGAGAACCAATGGGAGGCTAGCTGGAGGTGTCTGGACGGGCAAATTTAACTCTCATTTCCCACCAGAAAGAGGAATTAACCAAAGGCTCAGCATGCCGTGCCAGAACCAGATTAGGGCCTGAAGCCATCCTGCGGTGTTGCGGCCAGGTCACAAGAAAGCGAGTTGAAGAAAGGAGCTCAGGGGCACTGTAATTCACAAACCTGCAGAGTAATACATGACAGCTATCGTCCAAAAATAGACTGAAGTAAGGCTGCCAAGAGGACTTGAAAGCGGGGCAGAATTGCAGGAAACCGATTTCAGGAGGTAGACTGGAATTGCATTGAAAGCATAGGAAAAGAGGCAGAACGTCCACAATGATGCACTTGGCCAAAAAGGGCGTATGCGTTTTTTCCTGAATATATTCAGGAAAAAACGCATACGCCCTTTTTGGCCAACCAAGCAAGCTTGCAAAGGAAATCTGCACTACAATGAAGTCTCACTTCCCCCCGGTCAAAAGGGCCATCTGAAAAAAGTGTAAAATCCAGAAAGGCAGGACAGGCCATGGACAACTGGGAGCCTTGTTATGCTGATGGGCGGGATGTAAGTTGCCAACAGACACTCGGGAGAAGTGTATGGTGTTTCCTGAAACATCTAAAAAACAAAGCAACAGAGCCTAGGGCACTGCCACTTATGGTCCTATAGCTTAGGGAAATTAAAATCAAAAAGACACAGCCACCCCAAATTTTGGGACGCCTCTGTTTACAAGAACCTCGTTTACAGTACAAGTTCAACATCGCAGAAAGTGAAAAATGGATAAAGAAGTTGTGGTATTTACTTACAAAGCAATATCACTCAGCAATGAAATCTATGTCATCAGGCCCTTAGCATCACAATGAGTGGATTCAGGTATGATGATTCTAACTGAAATAAGTCACACAGAAAAAGAAACATCATAAGATATCAGTAATACACGGAATGTAAACTTGGCTACACAGGAACTGAATTACAGAACAGAACAGGGTCTCAAATTTAGAAAACCAACTTATGCTTGCTTAAGGGTAAAGGTGAGTTGGGGTGCTGCATAAAACCAGAGATTGAAATGAGCACAGATAAAGTTCCTTAAGTCAAATATGGAATAGACAAGAGCTACTCCTTGCTCAACGAAATGGACTCAACACCGCATATTAAACGCCTAAGAATGTACCTGACTAGTAAGTATCGTAAAACCTATGGATTGCTATGTCTCCAAAAGAGAATCAAGTATGTGTACAGGGGCATAAATGCAGCAGTGATAGGATTGGAGAGGTTCGGTGAGCAAATGAAGACCCTTTGAAGTCATATTGCATGGTACCCATTACACGGGTCTCAACTCTCCAGGTTTAAGGTATTCTTCCTTCAGCTAAAACATGCATGTGGAAATCAAGTATGATCAACCATGTGAACGGGAGACGTGTTCAAATATGTCTCAGTTTTCCTCCCCTGGTACTCGGGTGCAACATTCCAGACGCTTTACTAACACTCTCCCCACTTGGAGAGTCAGCGCCTTTAACCTCCTGTTTGGCCCAGTTTGCAATTTCTGCGGAAGATGAACAGGAATAGCGAGAACCAATGAGACGCTAGCTGGAGGTGTCTGGACGGGCAAATTATTCCTGAATATATTCAGGAAAAAACGCATATGCCCTTTTTGGCCAACCAAGCAAGCTTGCAAAGGAAATCTGCACTACAATGAAGTCTCACTTCCCCCCGGTCAAAAGGGCCATCTGAAAAAAGTGTAAAATCCAGAAAGGCAGGACAGGCCAAGGACAACTGGGAGCCTTGTTATGCTGATGGGCGGGATGTAAATTGCCAACAGACACTCGGGAGAAGTGTATGGTGTTTCCTGAAACATCTAAAAAACAAAGCAACAGAGCCTATGGCACTGCCACTTATGGTCCTATAGCTTAGGGAAATTAAAATAAAAAAGACACAGCCACCCCAAGTTTGGGACGCCTCTGTTTAAAAGAACCTCGTTTACAGTACAAGTTCAACATCGCAGAAAGTGAAAAATGGATAAAGAAGTTGTGGTATTTACTTACAAAGCAATATCACTCAGCAATGAAATCTATGTCATCAGGCGCTTAGCATCACAATGAGTGGATTCAGGTATGATGATTCTAACTGAAATAAGTCACACAGAAAAAGAAACATCATAAGATATCAGTAATACACGGAATGTAAACTTGGCTACACAGGAACTGAATTACAGAACAGAACAGGGTCTCAAATTTAGAAAAACAACTTATGCTTGCTTAAGGGTAAAGGTGAGTTGGGGTGCTGCATAAAACCAGAGATTGAAATGAGCACAGATAAAGTTCCTTAAGTCAAATATGGAATAGACAAGAGCTACTCCTTGCTCAACGAAATGGACTCAACACCGCATATTAAACGCCTAAGAATGTACCTGACTAGTAAGTATCGTAAAACCTATGGATTGCTATGTCTCCGAAAGAGAATCAAGCATGTGTACAGGGGCATAAACGCAGCAGTGATAGGATTGGAGAGGTTCGGTGAGCAAATGAAGACCCTTTGAAGTCATATTGCATGGTACCCATTACACGGGTCTCAACTCTCCAGGTTTAAGGTATTCTTCCTTCAGCTAAAACATGCATGTGGAAATCAAGTATGATCAACCATGTGAACGGGAGACGTGTTCAAATATGTCTCAGTTTTCCTCCCCTGGTACTCGGGTGCAACATTCCAGATGCTTTACTAACACTCTCCCCACTTGGAGAGTCAGTCCCTTTAACCTCCTGTTTGGCACAGTTTGCAATTTCTGCGGAAGATGAACAGGAATACCGAGAACCAATGAGAGGCTAGCTGGAGGTGTCTGGACGGGCAAATTTAACTCTCATTTCCCACCAGGAAGAGGAAATAACCAAAGGCTCAGCGTGCCGTACTGGAACCAGATTAGGGCCTGAAGCCACCCTGCGGTGTTGCGGCCAGCTCAAAGAAAGCGAGTTGAAGAAAGGAGCTCAGGGGCACTGTAATTCACAAACCTGCAGAGTTATAAATGACAGCTATCGTCCAAAAATAGACTGAAGTAAGGCTGCCAAGAGGACTTGAAAGCGGGGCAGAATTGCAGGAAACCGATTTCAGGAGGTAGACTGGAATTGCATTGAAAGCATAGGAAAAGAGGCAGAACGTCCACAATGATGCACTTGACCAAAAAGGGCGTATGCGTTTTTTCCTGAATATATTCAGGAAAAAACGCATACGCCCTTTTTGGCCAACCAAGCAAGCTTGCAAAGGAAATCTGCACTACAATGAAGTCTCACTTCCCCCCGGTCAAAAGGGCCATCTGAAAAAAGTGTAAAATCCAGAAAGGCAGGACAGGCCATGGAGAACTGGGAGCCTTGTTATGCTGATGGGCGGGATGTAAATTGCCAACAACCACTTGGGAGAAGTGTATGGTGTTTCCTGAAACATCTAAAAAACAAAGCAACAGAACCTAGGGCACTTCCACTTATGGTCCTATAGCTTAGGGAAATTAAAATCAAAAAGACACAGCCACCCCAAAGTTTGGAACGGCTCTGTTTACAAGAACCTCGTTTACAGTACAAGTTCAACATCGCAGAAAGTGAAAAATGGATAAAGAAGTTGTGGTATTTACTTACAAAGCAATATCACTCAGCAATGAAATCTGTGTCATCAGGCCCTTAGCAGCACAATGAGTGGATTCAGGTATGATGATTCTAACTGAAATAAGTCACACAAAAAGAAACATCATAAGATATCAGTAATACACAGAATGTAAACTTGGCTACACAGGAACTGAATTACAGAACAGAACAGGGTCTCAAATTTAGAAAACCAACTTATGCTTACTTAAGGGTAAAGGTGAGTTGGGGTGCTGCATAAAACCAGAGATTGAAATGAGCACAGATAAAGTTCCTTAGGCCAAATATGGAATAGACAAGAGCTACTCCTTGCTCAACGAAATGGACTCAACACCGCATATTAAACGCCTAAGAATGTACCTGACTAGTAAGTATCTTAAAACCTATGGATTGCTATGTCTCCGAAAGAGAATCAAGCATGTGTACAGGGGCATAAACGCAGCAGTGATAGGATTGGAGAGGTTCGGTGAGCAAATGAAGACCCTTTGAAGTCATATTGCATGGTACCCATTACACGGGTCTTAACTCTCCAGGTTTAAGGTATTCTTCCTTCAGCTAAAACATGCATGTGGAACCCAAGTATGATCAACCATGTGAACGGGAGACGTGTTCAAATATGTCTCAGTTTTCCTCCCCTGGTACTCGGGTGCAACATTCCAGACGGTTTACTAACACTCTCCCCACTTGGAGAGTCAGCGCCTTTAACCTCCTGTTTGGCCCAGTTTGCAATTTCTGCGGAAGATGAACAGGAATAGCGAGAACCAATGAGAGACTAGCTGGAGGTGTCTGGACGGGCAAATTTAACTCTCATTTCCCACCAGGAAGAGGAAATAACCAAAGGTTCAGCGTGCCGTGCCGGAACCAGATTAGGGCCTGAAGCCATCCTGCGGTGTTGCGGCCAGGTCACAAGAAAGCAAGTTGAAGAAAGGAGCTCAGGGGCACTGTAATTCACAAAACTGCAGAGTTATAAATGACAGCTATCGTCCAAAAATAGACTGAAGTAAGGCTGCCAAGAGGACTTGAAAGCGGGGCAGAATTGCAGGAAACCGATTTCAGGAGGTAGACTGGAATTGCATTGAAAGCATAGGAAAAGAGGCAGAACATCCACAATGATGCACTTGGCCAAAAAGGGCGTATGCGTTTTTTCCTGAATATATTCAGGAAAAAACACATACGCCCTTTTTGGCCAACCAAGCAAGCTTGCAAAGGAAATCTGCACTACAATGAAGTCTCACTTCCCCCTGGTCAAAAGGGCCATCTGAAAAAAGTGTAAAATCCAGAAAGGCAGGACAGGCCATGGAGAACTGGGAGCCTTGTTATGCTGATGGGCGGGATGTAAATTGCCAACAACCACTGGGGAGAAGTGTATGGTGTTTCCTGAAACATCTAAAAAACAAAGCAACAGAACCTAGGGCACTTCCACTTATGGTCCTATAGCTTAGGGAAATTAAAATCAAAAAGACACAGCCACCCCAAAGTTTGGAACGGCTCTGTTTACAAGAACCTCGTTTACAGTACAAGTTCAACATCGCAGAAAGTGAAAAATGGATAAAGAAGTTGTGGTATTTACTTACAAAGCAATATCACTCAGCAATGAAATCTGTGTCATCAGGCCCTTAGCAGCACAATGAGTGGATTCAGGTATGATGATTCTAACTGAAATAAGTCACACAGAAAAAGAAACATCATAAGATATCAGTAATACACGGAATGTAAACTTGGCTACACAGGAACTGAATTACAGAACAGAACAGGGTCTCAAATTTAGAAAACCAACTTATTCTTGCTTAAGGGTAAAGGTGAGTTGGGGTGCTGCATAAAACCAGAGATTGAAATGAGTACAGATAAAGTTCCTTAAGCCAAATATGGAATAGACAAGAGCTACTCCTTGCTCAACGAAATGGACTCAACACCCCATATTAAACGCCTAAGAATGTACCTGACTAGTAAGTATCTTAAAACCTATGGATTGCTATGTCTCCGAAAGAGAATCAAGCATGTGTACAGAGGCATAAACGCAGCAGTGATAGGATTGGAGAGGTTTGGTGAGCAAATGAAGACCCTTTGAAGTCATATTGCATGGTACCCATTCCACGGGTTTCAACTACCCAGGTTTAAGGTATTCTTCCTTCAGCTAAAACATGCATGTGGAACCTAGAGTATGATCAACCATGTGATCGGGAGACGTGTTCAAATATGTCTCAGTTTTCCTCCCCTGGTACTCGGGTGCAACATTCCAGACGCTTTACTAACACTCTCCCCACTTGGAGAGTCAGCGCCTTTAACCTCCTGTTTGGCCCAGTTTGCAATTTCTGCGGAAGATGAACAGGAATAGCGAGAACCAATGAGAGGCTAGCTGGAGGTGTCTGGACGGGCAAATTTAACTCTCATTTCCCACCAGGAAGAGGAATTAACCAAAGGCTCAGCATGCCGGCCTGGAACCAGATTAGGGCCTGAAGCCATCCTGCGGTGTTGCGGCCAGGTCACAAGAAAGCGAGTTGAAGAAAGGAGCTCAGGGGCACTGTAATTCACAAACCTGCAGAGTTATAAATGACAGCTATCGTCCAAAAATAGACTGAAGTAAGTCTGCCAAGAGGACTTGAAAGCGGGGCAGAATTGCAGGAAACCGATTTCAGGAGGTAGACTGGAATTGCATTGAAAGCATAGGAAAAGAGGCAGAACGTCCACAA
This sequence comes from Delphinus delphis, assembly GCF_949987515.2. Classification (NCBI taxonomy): domain Eukaryota; kingdom Metazoa; phylum Chordata; class Mammalia; order Artiodactyla; family Delphinidae; genus Delphinus; species Delphinus delphis. The sequence continues at coordinate 375,889 of NW_027192683.1, read as the reverse complement.
TGATGCACTTGGCCAAAAAGGGCGTATGCGTTTTTTCCTGAATATATTCAGGAAAAAACGCATACGCCCTTTTTGGCCAACCAAGCAAGCTTGCAAAGGAAATCTGCACTACAATGAAGTCTCACTTCCCCCCGGTCAAAAGGGCCATCTGAAAAAAGTGTAAAATCCAGAAAGGCAGGACAGGCCATGGAGAACTGGGAGCCTTGTTATGCTGATGGGCGGGATGTAAATTGCCAACAACCACTCGGGAGAAGTGTATGGTGTTTCCTGAAACATCTAAAAAACAAAGCAACAGAACCTAGGGCACTTCCACTTATGGTCCTATAGCTTAGGGAAATTAAAATCAAAAAGAAACAGCCACCCCAAAGTTTGGAACGGCTCTGTTTACAAGAACCTCGTTTACTGTACAAGTTCAACATCGCAGAAAGTGAAAAATGGATAAAGAAGTTGTGGTATTCACTAAGAAAGCAATATCACTCAGCAATGAAATCTATGTCATCAGGCCCTTAGCAGCACAATGAGTGGATTCAGGTATGATGATTCTAACTGAAATAAGTCACACAGAAAAAGAAACATCATAAGATATCACTAATACACGGAATGTAAACTTGGCTACACAGGAACTGAATTACAGAACAGAACAGGGTCTCAAATTTAGAAAAACAACTTATGCTTGCTTAAGGGTAAAGGTGAGTTGGGGTGCTGCATAAAACCAGAGATTGAAATGGGCACAGATAAAGTTCCTTAAGCCAAATATGGAATAGACAAGAGCTACTCCTTGCTCAACGAAATGGACTCAACACCGCATATTAAACGCCTAAGAATGTACCTGACTTGTAAGTATCTTAAAACCTATGGATTGCTATGTCTCCGAAAGAGAATCAAGCATGTGTACAGGGGCATAAACGCAGCAGTGATAGGATTGGAGAGGTTCGGTGAGCAAATGAAGACCCTTTGAAGTCATATTGCATGGTACCCATTACACGGGTCTCAACTCTCCAGGTTTAAGGTATTCTTCCTTCAGCTAAAACATGCATGTGGAAATCAAGTATGATCAACCATGTGAACGGGAGACGTGTTCAAATATGTCTCAGTTTTCCTCCCCTGGTACTCGGGTGCAACATTCCAGACGCTTTACTAAAACTCTCCCCACTTGGAGAGTCAGCGCCTTTAACCTCCTGTTTGGCACAGTTTGCAATTTCTGCGGAAGATGAACAGGAATACCGAGAACCAATGAGAGGCTAGCTGGAGGTGTCTGGACGGGCAAATTTAACTCTCATTTCCCACCAGGAAGAGGGAATAACCAAAGCCTCAGCGTGCCGTACTGGAACCAGATTAGGGCCTGAAGCCACCCTGCGGTGTTGCGGCCAGCTCAAAGAAAGCGAGTTGAAGAAAGGAGCTCAGGGGCACTGTAATTCACAAACCTGCAGAGTTATAAATGACAGCTATCGTCCAAAAATAGACTGAAGTAAGGCTGCCAAGAGGACTTGAAAGCGGGGCAGAATTGCAGGAAACCGATTTCAGGAGGTAGACTGGAATTGCATTGAAAGCATAGGAAAAGAGGCAGAACGTCCACAATGATGCACTTGGCCAAAAAGGGCGTATGCGTTTTTTCCTGAATATATTCAGGAAAAAACGCATACGCCCTTTTTGGCCAACCAAGCAAGCTTGCAAAGGAAATCTGCACTACAATGAAGTCTCACTTCCCCCCGGTCAAAAGGGCCATCTGAAAAAAGTGTAAAATCCAGAAAGGCAGGACAGGCCATGGAGAACTGGGAGCCTTGTTATGCTGATGGGCGGGATGTAAATTGCCAACAACCACTTGGGAGAAGTGTATGGTGTTTCCTGAAACATCTAAAAAACAAAGCAACAGAACCTAGGGCACTTCCACTTATGGTCCTATAGCTTAGGGAAATTAAAATCAAAAAGACACAGCCACCCCAAAGTTTGGAACGGCTCTGTTTACAAGAACCTCGTTTACAGTACAAGTTCAACATCGCAGAAAGTGAAAAATGGATAAAGAAGTTGTGGTATTTACTTACAAAGCAATATCACTCAGCAATGAAATCTGTGTCATCAGGCCCTTAGCAGCACAATGAGTGGATTCAGGTATGATGATTCTAACTGAAATAAGTCACACAGAAAAAGAAACATCATAAGATATCAGTAATACACAGAATGTAAACTTGGCTACACAGGAACTGAATTACAGAACAGAACAGGGTCTCAAATTTAGAAAACCAACTTATGCTTGCTTAAGGGTAAAGGTGAGTTGGGGTGCTGCATAAAACCAGAGATTGAAATGAGCACAGATAAAGTTCCTTAGGCCAAATATGGAATAGACAAGAGCTACTCCTTGCTCAACGAAATGGACTCAACACCGCATATTAAACGCCTAAGAATGTACCTGACTAGTAAGTATCTTAAAACCTATGGATTGCTATGTCTCCGAAAGAGAATCAAGCATGTGTACAGGGGCATAAACGCAGCAGTGATAGGATTGGAGAGGTTCGGTGAGCAAATGAAGACCCTTTGAAGTCATATTGCATGGTACCCATTACACGGGTCTTAACTCTCCAGGTTTAAGGTATTCTTCCTTCAGCTAAAACATGCATGTGGAACCCAAGTATGATCAACCATGTGAACGGGAGACGTGTTCAAATATGTCTCAGTTTTCCTCCCCTGGTACTCGGGTGCAACATTCCAGACGGTTTACTAACACTCTCCCCACTTGGAGAGTCAGCGCCTTTAACCTCCTGTTTGGCCCAGTTTGCAATTTCTGCGGAAGATGAACAGGAATAGCGAGAACCAATGAGAGACTAGCTGGAGGTGTCTGGACGGGCAAATTTAACTCTCATTTCCCACCAGGAAGAGGAAATAACCAAAGGCTCAGCGTGCCGTGCCGGAACCAGATTAGGGCCTGAAGCCATCCTGCGGTGTTGCGGCCAGGTCACAAGAAAGCAAGTTGAAGAAAGGAGCTCAGGGGCACTGTAATTCACAAACCTGCAGAGTTATAAATGACAGCTATCGTCCAAAAATAGACTGAAGTAAGGCTGCCAAGAGGACTTGAAAGCGGGGCAGAATTGCAGGAAACCGATTTCAGGAGGTAGACTGGAATTGCATTGAAAGCATAGGAAAAGAGGCAGAACGTCCACAATGATGCACTTGGCCAAAAAGGGCGTATGCGTTTTTTCCTGAATATATTCAGGAAAAAACGCATACGCCCTTTTTGGCCAACCAAGCAAGCTTGCAAAGGAAATCTGCACTACAATGAAGTCTCACTTCCCCCTGGTCAAAAGGGCCATCTGAAAAAAGTGTAAAATCCAGAAAGGCAGGACAGGCCATGGAGAACTGGGAGCCTTGTTATGCTGATGGGCGGGATGTAAATTGCCAACAACCACTCGGGAGAAGTGTATGGTGTTTCCTGAAACATCTAAAAAACAAAGCAACAGAACCTAGGGCACTTCCACTTATGGTCCTATAGCTTAGGGAAATTAAAATCAAAAAGACACAGCCACCCCAAAGTTTGGAACGGCTCTGTTTACAAGAACCTCGTTTACAGTACAAGTTCAACATCGCAGAAAGTGAAAAATGGATAAAGAAGTTGTGGTATTTACTTACAAAGCAATATCACTCAGCAATGAAATCTGTGTCATCAGGCCCTTAGCAGCACAATGAGTGGATTCAGGTATGATGATTCTAACTGAAATAAGTCACACAGAAAAAGAAACATCATAAGATATCAGTAATACACGGAATGTAAACTTGGCTACACAGGAACTGAATTACAGAACAGAACAGGGTCTCAAATTTAGAAAACCAACTTATTCTTGCTTAAGGGTAAAGGTGAGTTGGGGTGCTGCATAAAACCAGAGATTGAAATGAGTACAGATAAAGTTCCTTAAGCCAAATATGGAATAGACAAGAGCTACTCCTTGCTCAACGAAATGGACTCAACACCCCATATTAAACGCCTAAGAATGTACCTGACTAGTAAGTATCTTAAAACCTATGGATTGCTATGTCTCGGAAAGAGAATCAAGCATGTGTACAGGGGCATAAACGCAGCAGTGATAGGATTGGAGAGGTTTGGTGAGCAAATGAAGACCCTTTGAAGTCATATTGCATGGTACCCATTCCACGGGTTTCAACTACCCAGGTTTAAGGTATTCTTCCTTCAGCTAAAACATGCATGTGGAACCTAGAGTATGATCAACCATGTGATCGGGAGACGTGTTCAAATATGTCTCAGTTTTCCTCCCCTGGTACTCGGGTGCAACATTCCAGACGCTTTACTAACACTCTCCCCACTTGGAGAGTCAGTCCGTTTAACCTCCTGTTTGGCCCAGTTTGCAATTTCTGCGGAAGATGAACAGGAATAGCGAGAACCAATGAGAGGTTAGCTGGAGGTGTCTGGACGGGCAAATTTAACTCTCATTTCCCACCAGGAAGAGGAATTAACCAAAGGCTCAGCATGCCGGGCTGGAACCAGATTAGGGCCTGAAGCCATCCTGCGGTGTTGCGGCCAGGTCACAAGAAAGCGAGTTGAAGAAAGGAGCTCAGGGGCACTGTAATTCACAAACCTGCAGAGTTATAAATGACAGCTATCGTCCAAAAATAGACTGAAGTAAGTCTGCCAAGAGGACTTGAAAGCGGGGCAGAATTGCAGGAAACCGATTTCAGGAGGTAGACTGGAATTGCATTGAAAGCATAGGAAAAGAGGCAGAACGTCCACAATGATGCACTTGGCCAAAAAGGGCGTATGCGTTTTTTCCTGAATATATTCAGGAAAAAACGCATACGCCCTTTTTGGCCAACCAAGCAAGCTTGCAAAGGAAATCTGCACTACAATGAAGTCTCACTTCCCCCCGGTCAAAAGGGCCATCTGAAAAAAGTGTAAAATCCAGAAAGGCAGGACAGGCCATGGAGAACTGGGAGCCTTGTTATGCTGATGGGCGGGATGTAAATTGCCAACAACCACTCGGGAGAAGTGTATGGTGTTTCCTGAAACATCTAAAAAACAAAGCAACAGAACCTAGGGCACTTCCACTTATGGTCCTATAGCTTAGGGAAATTAAAATCAAAAAGAAACAGCCACCCCAAAGTTTGGAACGGCTCTGTTTACAAGAACCTCGTTTACAGTACAAGTTCAACATCGCAGAAAGTGAAAAATGGATAAAGAAGTTGTGGTATTCACTTAGAAAGCAATATCACTCAGCAATGAAATCTATGTCATCAGGCCCTTAGCAGCACAATGAGTGGATTCAGGTATGATGATTCTAACTGAAATAAGTCACACAGAAAAAGAAACATCATAAGATATCACTAATACACGGAATGTAAACTTGGCTACACAGGAACTGAATTACAGAACAGAACAGGGTCTCAAATTTAGAAAAACAACTTATGCTTGCTTAAGGGTAAAGGTGAGTTGGGGTGCTGCATAAAACCAGAGATTGAAATGGGCACAGATAAAGTTCCTTAAGCCAAATATGGAATAGACAAGAGCTACTCCTTGCTCAACGAAATGGACTCAACACCGCATATTAAACGCCTAAGAATGTACCTGACTTGTAAGTATCTTAAAACCTATGGATTGCTATGTCTCCGAAAGAGAATCAAGCATGTGTACAGGGGCATAAACGCAGCAGTGATAGGATTGGAGAGGTTCGGTGAGCAAATGAAGACCCTTTGAAGTCATATTGCATGGTACCCATTCCACGGGTTTCAACTACCCAGGTTTAAGGTATTCTTCCTTCAGCTAAAACATGCATGTGGAACCTAGAGTATGATCAACCATGTGATCGGGAGACGTGTTCAAATATGTCTCAATTTTCCTCCCCTGGTACTTGGGTGCAACATTCCAGACGCTTTACTAAAACTCTCCCCACTTGGAGAGTCAGTCCCTTTAACCTCCTGTTTGGCCCAGTTTGCAATTTCTGCGGAAGATGAACAGGAATAGCGAGAACCAATGAGAGGCTAGCTGGAGGTGTCTGGACGGGCAAATTTAACTCTCATTTCCCACCAGGAAGAGGGAATAACCAAAGCCTCAGCGTGCCGTACCGGAACCAGATTAGGGCCTGAAGCCACCCTGCGGTGTTGCGGGCAGCTCAAAAGAAAGCGAGTTGAAGAAAGGAGCTCAGGGGCACTGTAATTCACAAACCTGCAGAGTTATAAATGACAGCTATCGTCCAAAAATAGACTGAAGTAAGGCTGCCAAGAGGACTTGAAAGCGGGGCAGAATTGCAGGAAACCGATTTCAGGAGGTAGACTGGAATTGCATTGAAAGCATAGGAAAAGAGGCAGAACGTCCACAATGATGCACTTGGCCAAAAAGGGCGTATGCGTTTTTTCCTGAATATATTCAGGAAAAAACGCATACGCCCTTTTTGGCCAACCAAGCAAGCTTGCAAAGGAAATCTGCACTACAATGAAGTCTCACTTCCCCCCGGTCAAAAGGGCCATCTGAAAAAAGTGTAAAATCCAGAAAGGCAGGACAGGCCATGGAGAACTGGGAGCCTTGTTATGCTGATGGGCGGGATGTAAATTGCCAACAACCACTTGGGAGAAGTGTATGGTGTTTCCTGAAACATCTAAAAAACAAAGCAACAGAACCTAGGGCACTTCCACTTATGGTCCTATAGCTTAGGGAAATTAAAATCAAAAAGACACAGCCACCCCAAAGTTTGGAACGGCTCTGTTTACAAGAACCTCGTTTACAGTACAAGTTCAACATCGCAGAAAGTGAAAAATGGATAAAGAAGTTGTGGTATTTACTTACAAAGCAATATCACTCAGCAATGAAATCTGTGTCATCAGGCCCTTAGCAGCACAATGAGTGGATTCAGGTATGATGATTCTAACTGAAATAAGTCACACAAAAAAAGAAACATCATAAGATATCAGTAATACACAGAATGTAAACTTGGCTACACAGGAACTGAATTACAGAACAGAACAGGGTCTCAAATTTAGAAAACCAACTTATGCTTGCTTAAGGGTAAAGGTGAGTTGGGGTGCTGCATAAAACCAGAGATTGAAATGAGCACAGATAAAGTTCCTTAGGCCAAATATGGAATAGACAAGAGCTACTCCTTGCTCAACGAAATGGACTCAACACCGCATATTAAACGCCTAAGAATGTACCTGACTAGTAAGTATCTTAAAACCTATGGATTGCTATGTCTCCGAAAGAGAATCAAGCATGTGTACAGGGGCATAAACGCAGCAGTGATAGGATTGGAGAGGTTCGGTGAGCAAATGAAGACCCTTTGAAGTCATATTGCATGGTACCCATTACACGGGTCTTAACTCTCCAGGTTTAAGGTATTCTTCCTTCAGCTAAAACATGCATGTGGAACCCAAGTATGATCAACCATGTGAACGGGAGACGTGTTCAAATATGTCTCAGTTTTCCTCCCCTGGTACTCGGGTGCAACATTCCAGACGCTTTACTAACACTCTCCCCACTTGGAGAGTCAGCGCCTTTAACCTCCTGTTTGGCCCAGTTTGCAATTTCTGCGGAAGATGAACAGGAATAGCGAGAACCAATGAGAGACTAGCTGGAGGTGTCTGGACGGGCAAATTTAACTCTCATTTCCCACCAGGAAGAGGAAATAACCAAAGGCTCAGCGTGCCGTGCCGGAACCAGATTAGGGCCTGAAGCCATCCTGCGGTGTTGCGGCCAGGTCACAAGAAAGCAAGTTGAAGAAAGGAGCTCAGGGGCACTGTAATTCACAAACCTGCAGAGTTATAAATGACAGCTATCGTCCAAAAATAGACTGAAGTAAGGCTACCAAGAGGACTTGAAAGCGGGGCAGAATTGCAGGAAACCGATTTCAGGAGGTAGACTGGAATTGCACTGAAAGCATAGGAAAAGAGGCAGAACGTCCACAATGATGCACTTGGCCAAAAAGGGCGTATGCGTTTTTTCCTGAATATATTCAGGAAAAAACACATACGCCCTTTTTGGCCAACCAAGCAAGCTTGCAAAGGAAATCTGCACTACAATGAAGTCTCACTTCCCCCTGGTCAAAAGGGCCATCTGAAAAAAGTGTAAAATCCAGAAAGGCAGGACAGGCCATGGAGAACTGGGAGCCTTGTTATGCTGATGGGCGGGATGTAAATTGCCAACAACCACTCGGGAGAAGTGTATGGTGTTTCCTGAAACATCTAAAAAACAAAGCAACAGAACCTAGGGCACTTCCACTTATGGTCCTATAGCTTAGGGAAATTAAAACCAAAAAGACACAGCCACCCCAAAGTTTGGAACGGCTCTGTTTACAAGAACCTCGTTTACAGTACAAGTTCAACATCGCAGAAAGTGAAAAATGGATAAAGAAGTTGTGGTATTTACTTACAAAGCAATATCACTCAGCAATGAAATCTGTGTCATCAGGCCCTTAGCAGCACAATGAGTGCATTCAGGTATGATGATTCTAACTGAAATAAGTCACACAGAAAAAGAAACATCATAAGATATCAGTAATACACGGAATGTAAACTTGGCTACACAGGAACTGAATTACAGAACAGAACAGGGTCTCAAATTTAGAAAACCAACTTATTCTTGCTTAAGGGTAAAGGTGAGTTGGGGTGCTGCATAAAACCAGAGATTGAAATGAGCACAGATAAAGTTCCTTAAGCCAAATATGGAATAGACAAGAGCTACTCCTTGCTCAACGAAATGGACTCAACACCGCATATTAAACGCCTAAGAATGTACCTGACTAGTAAGTATCTTAAAACCTATGGATTGCTATGTCTCCGAAAGAGAATCAAGCATGTGTACAGGGGCATAAACGCAGCAGTGATAGGATTGGAGAGGTTTGGTGAGCAAATGAAGACCCTTTGAAGTCATATTGCATGGTACCCATTACACGGGTTTCAACTACCCAGGTTTAAGGTATTCTTCCTTCAGCTAAAACATGCATGTGGAACCTAGAGTATGATCAACCATGTGATCGGGAGACGTGTTCAAATATGTCTCAGTTTTCCTACCCTGGTACTCGGGTGCAACATTCCAGACGCTTTACTAACACTCTCCCCACTTGGAGAGTCAGTCCCTTTAACCTCCTGTTTGGCCCAGTTTGCAATTTCTGCGGAAGATGAACAGGAATAGCAAGAACCAATGAGAGGCTAGCTGGAGGTGTCTGGACGGGCAAATTTAACTCTCATTTCCCACCAGGAAGAGGAATTAACCAAAGGCTCAGCATGCCGGGCTGGAACCAGATTAGGGCCTGAAGCCATCCTGCGGTGTTGCGGCCAGGTCACAAGAAAGCGAGTTGAAGAAAGGAGCTCAGGGGCACTGTAATTCACAAACCTGCAGAGTTATAAATGACAGCTATCGTCCAAAAATAGACTGAAGTAAGGCTGCCAAGAGGACTTGAAAGCGGGGCAGAATTGCAGGAAACCGATTTCAGGAGGTAGACTGGAATTGCATTGAAAGCATAGGAAAAGAGGCAGAACGTCCACAATGATGCACTTGGCCAAAAAGGGCGTATGCGTTTTTTCCTGAATATATTCAGGAAAAAACGCATACGCCCTTTTTGGCCAACCAAGCAAGCTTGCAAAGAAATCTGCACTACAATGAAGTCTCACTTCCCCCCGGTCAAAAGGGCCATCTGAAAAAAGTGTAAAATCCAGAAAGGCAGGACAGGCCATGGAGAACTGGGAGCCTTGTTATGCTGATGGGCGGGATGTAAATTGCCAACAACCACTCGGGAGAAGTGTATGGTGTTTCCTGAAACATCTAAAAAACAAAGCAACAGAACCTAGGGCACTTCCACTTATGGTCCTATAGCTTAGGGAAATTAAAATCAAAAAGACACAGCCACCCCAAAGTTTGGAACGGCTCTGTTTACAAGAACCTCGTTTACAGTACAAGTTCAACATCGCAGAAAGTGAAAAATGGATAAAGAAGTTGTGGTATTCACTTAGAAAACAATATCACTCAGCAATGAAATCTATGTCATCAGGCCCTTAGCAGCACAATGAGTGGATTCAGGTATGATGATTCTAACTGAAATAAGTCACACAGAAAAAGAAACATCATAAGATATCACTAATACACGGAATGTAAACTTGGCTACACAGGAACTGAATTACAGAACAGAACAGGGTCTCAAATTTAGAAAAACAACTTATGCTTGCTTAAGGGTAAAGGTGAGTTGGGGTGCTGCATAAAACCAGAGATTGAAATGGGCACAGATAAAGTTCCTTAAGCCAAATATGGAATAGACAAGAGCTACTCCTTGCTCAACGAAATGGACTCAACACCGCATATTAAACGCCTAAGAATGTACCTGACTTGTAAGTATCTTAAAACCTATGGATTGCTATGTCTCCGAAAGAGAATCAAGCATGTGTACAGGGGCATAAACGCAGCAGTGATAGGATTGGAGAGGTTCGGTGAGCAAATGAAGACCCTTTGAAGTCATATTGCATGGTACCCATTCCACGGGTTTCAACTACCCAGGTTTAAGGTATTCTTCCTTCAGCTAAAACATGCATGTGGAACCTAGAGTATGATCAACCATGTGATCGGGAGACGTGTTCAAATATGTCTCAGTTTTCCTCCCCTGGTACTTGGGTGCAACATTCCAGACGCTTTACTAACACTCTCCCCACTTGGAGAGTCAGTCCCTTTAACCTCCTGTTTGGCCCAGTTTGCAATTTTTGCGGAAGATGAACAGGAATACCGAGAACCAATGAGAGGCTAGCTGGAGGTGTCTGGACGGGCAAATTTAACTCTCATTTCCCACCAGGAAGAGGGAATAACCAAAGGCTCAGCGTGCCGTGCCGGAACCAGATTAGGGCCTGAAGCCACCCTGCCGTGTTGCGGCCAGCTCAAAAGAAAGCGAGTTGAAGAAAGGAGCTCAGGGGCACTGTAATTCACAAACCTGCAGAGTTATAAATGACAGCTATCGTCCAAAAATAGACTGAAGTAAGGCTGCCAAGAGGACTTGAAAGCGGGGCAGAATTGCAGGAAACCGATTTCAGGAGGTAGACTGGAATTGCATTGAAAGCATAGGAAAAGAGGCAGAACGTCCACAATGATGCACTTGGCCAAAAAGGGCGTATGCGTTTTTTCCTGAATATATTCAGGAAAAAACGCATACGCCCTTTTTGGCCAACCAAGCAAGCTTGCAAAGGAAATCTGCACTACAATGAAGTCTCACTTCCCCCCGGTCAAAAGGGCCATCTGAAAAAAGTGTAAAATCCAGAAAGGCAGGACAGGCCATGGAGAACTGGGAGCCTTGTTATGCTGATGGGCGGGATGTAAATTGCCAACAACCACTCGGGAGAAGTGTATGGTGTTTCCTGAAACATCTAAAAAACAAAGCAACAGAACCTAGGGCACTTCCACTTATGGTCCTATAGCTTAGGGAAATTAAAATCAAAAAGACACAGCCACCCCAAAGTTTGGAACGGCTCTGTTTACAAGAACCTCGTTTACAGTACAAGTTCAACATCGCAGAAAGTGAAAAATGGATAAAGAAGTTGTGGTATTTACTTACAAAGCAATATCACTCAGCAATGAAATCTGTGTCATCAGGCCCTTAGCAGCACAATGAGTGGATTCAGGTATGATGATTCTAACTGAAATAAGTCACACAGAAAAAGAAACATCATAAGATATCAGTAATACACAGAATGTAAACTTGGCTACACAGGAACTGAATTACAGAACAGAACAGGGTCTCAAATTTAGAAAACCAACTTATGCTTGCTTAAGGGTAAAGGTGAGTTGGGGTGCTGCATAAAAACAGAGATTGAAATGAGCACAGATAAAGTTCCTTAAGTCAAATATGGAATAGACAAGAGCTACTCCTTGCTCAACGAAATGGACTCAACACCCCATATTAAACGCCTAAGAATGTACCTGACTAGTAAGTATCGTAAAACCTATGGATTGCTATGTCTCCAAAAGAGAATCAAGTATGTGTACAGGGGCATAAACGCAGCAATGATAGGATTGGAGAGGTTCGGTGAGCAAATGAAGACCCTTTGAAGTCATAATGCATGGTACCCATTACACGGGTCTCAACTCTCCAGGTTTAAGGTATTCTTCCTTCAGCTAAAACATGCATGTGGAACCCAAGTATGATCAACCATGTGAACGGGAGACGTGTTCAAATATGTCTCAGTTTTCCTCCCCTGGTACTCGGGTGCAACATTCCAGACGCTTTACTAACACTCTCCCCACTTGGAGAGTCAGCGCTTTTAACCTCCTGTTTGGCCCAGTTTGCAATTTCTGCGGAAGATGAACAGGAATAGCGAGAACGAATGAGAGGCTAGCTGGAGGTGTCTGGACGGGCAAATTATTCCTGAATATATTCAGGAAAAAACGCATATGCCCTTTTTGGCCAACCAAGCAAGCTTGCAAAGGAAATCTGCACTACAATGAAGTCTCACTTCCCCCCGGTCAAAAGGGCCATCTGAAAAAAGTGTAAAATCCAGAAAGGCAGGACAGGCCAAGGACAACTGGGAGCCTTGTTATGCTGATGGGCGGGATGTAAATTGCCAACAGACACTCGGGAGAAGTGTATGGTGTTTCCTGAAACATCTAAAAAACAAAGCAACAGAGCCAAGGGCACTGCCACTTATGGTCCTATAGCTTAGGGAAATTAAAATCAAAAAGACACAGCCACCCCAAGTTTGGGACGCCTCTGTTTACAAGAACCTCGTTTACAGTACAAGTTCAACATCGCAGAAAGTGAAAAATGGATAAAGAAGTTGTGGTATTCACTTACAAAGCAATATCACTCAGCAATGAAATCTATGTCCTCAGGCCCTTAGCAGCACAATGAGTGGATTCAGGTATGATGATTCTAACTGAAATAAGTCACACAGAAAAAGAAACATCATAAGATATCAGTAATACACGGAATGTAAACTTGGCTACACAGGAACTGAATTACAGAACAGAACAGGGTCTCAAATTTAGAAAACCAACTTATGCTTGCTTAAGGGGAAAGGTGAGTTGGGGTGCTGCATAAAACCAGAGATTGAAATGAGCACAGATAAAGTTCCTTAAGTCAAATATGGAATAGACAAGAGCTACTCCTTGCTCAACGAAATGGACTCAACACCGCATATTAAACGCCTAAGAATGTACCTGACTAGTAAGTATCGTAAAACCTATGGATTGCTATGTCTCCAAAAGAGAATCAAGCATGTGTACAGGGGCATAAACGCAGCAGTGATAGGATTGGAGAGGTTCGGTGAGCAAATGAAGACCCTTTGAAGTCATATTGCATGGTACCCATTACACGGGTCTCAACTCTCCAGGTTTAAGGTATTCTTCCTTCAGCTAAAACATGCATGTGGAACCCAAGTATGATCAACCATGTGAACGGGAGACGTGTTCAAATATGTCTCAGTTTTCCTCCCCTGGTACTCGGGTGCAACATTCCAGACGCTTTACTAACACTCTCCCCACTTGGAGAGTCAGCGCCTTTAACCTCCTGTTTGGCCCAGTTTGCAATTTCTGCGGAAGATGAACAGGAATACCGAGAACCAATGAGAGGCTAGCTGGAGGTGTCTGGACGGGCAAATTTAACTCTCATTTCCCACCAGGAAGAGGGAATAACCAAAGGCTCAGCGTGCCGTACCGGAACCAGATTAGGGCCTGAAGCCATCCTGCGGTGTTGCGGCCAGCTCAAAAGAAAGCGAGTTGAAGAAAGGAGCTCAGGGGCACTGTAATTCACAAACCTGCAGAGTTATAAATGACAGCTATCGTCCAAAAATAGACTGAAGTAAGGCTGCCAAGAGGACTTGTAAGCGGGGCAGAATTGCAGGAAACCGATTTCAGGAGGTAGACTGGAATTGCATTGAAAGCATAGGAAAAGAGGCAGAACGTCCACAATGATGCACTTGGCCAAAAAGGGCGTATGCGTTTTTTCCTGAATATATTCAGGAAAAAACGCATACGCCCTTTTTGGCCAACCAAGCAAGCTTGCAAAGGAAATCTGCACTACAATGAAGTCTCACTTCCCCCCGGTCAAAAGGGCCATCTGAAAAAAGTGTAAAATCCAGAAAGGCAGGACAGGCCATGGAGAACTGGGAGCCTTGTTATGCTGATGGGCGGGATGTAAATTGCCAACAACCACTCGGGAGAAGTGTATGGTGTTTCCTGAAACATCTAAAAAACAGAGCAACAAAACCTAGGGCACTTCCACTTATGGTCCTATAGCTTAGGGAAATTAAAATCAAAAAGACACAGCCACCCCAAAGTTTGGAACGGCTCTGTTTACAAGAACCTCGTTTACAGTACAAGTTCAACATCGCAGAAAGTGAAAAATGGATAAAGAAGTTGTGGTATTTACTTACAAAGCAATACCACTCAGCAATGAAATCTGTGTCATCAGGCCCTTAGCAGCACAATGAGTGGATTCAGGTATGATGATTCTAACTGAAATAAGTCACACAGAAAAAGAAACATCATAAGATATCAGTAATACACGGAATGTAAACTTGGCTACACAGGAACTGAATTACAGAACAGAACAGGGTCTCAAATTTAGAAAACCAACTTATTCTTGCTTAAGGGTAAAGGTGAGTTGGGGTGCTACATAAAACCAGAGATTGAAATGAGCACAGATAAAGTTCCTTAAGCCAAATATGGAATAGACAAGAGCTACTCCTTGCTCAACGAAATGGACTCAACACCCCATATTAAACGCCTAAGAATGTACCTGACTAGTAAGTATCTTAAAACCTATGGATTGCTATGTCTCCGAAAGAGAATCAAGCATGTGTACAGGGGCATAAACGCAGCAGTGATAGGATTGGAGAGGTTTGGTGAGCAAATGAAGACCCTTTGAAGTCATATTGCATGGTACCCATTCCACGGGTTTCAACTACCCAGGTTTAAGGTATTCTTCCTTCAGCTAAAACATGCATGTGGAACCTAGAGTATGATCAACCATGTGAACGGGAGACGTGTTCAAATATGTCTCAGTTTTCCTCCCCTGGTACTCGGGTGCAACATTCCAGACGCTTTACTAACACTGTCCCCACTTGGAGAGTCAGTCCCTTTAACCTCCTGTTTGGCCCAGTTTGCAATTTCTGCGGAAGATGAACAGGAATAGTGAGAACCAATGAGAGGCTAGCTGGAGGTGTCTGGACGGGCAAATTTAACTCTCATTTCCCACCAGGAAGAGGAATTAACCAAAGGCTCAGCATGCCGGGCTGGAACCAGATTAGGGCCTGAAGCCATCCTTCGGTGTTGCGGCCAGGTCACAAGAAAGGGAGTTGAAGAAAGGAGCTCAGGGGCACTGTAATTCACAAACCTGCAGAGTTATAAATCACAGCTATCGTCCAAAAATAGACTGAAGTAAGGCTGCCAAGAGGACTTGAAAGCGGAGCAGAATTGCAGGAAACCGATTTCAGGAGGTAGACTGGAATTGCATTGAAAGCATAGGAAAAGAGGCAGAACGTCCACAATGATGCACTTGGCCAAAAAGGGCGTATGCGTTTTTTCCTGAATATATTCAGGAAAAAACGCATACGCCCTTTTTGGCCAACCAAGCAAGCTTGCAAAGGAAATCTGCACTACAATGAAGTCTCACTTCCCCCCGGTCAAAAGGGTCATCTGAAAAAAGTGTAAAATCCAGAAAGGCAGGACAGGCCATGGAGAACTGGGAGCCTTGTTATGCTGATGGGCGGGATGTAAATTGCCAACAACCACTCGGGAGAAGTGTATGGTGTTTCCTGAAACATCTAAAAAACAAAGCAACAGAACCTAGGGCACTTCCACTTATGGTCCTATAGCTTAGGGAAATTAAAATCAAAAAGACACAGCCACCCCAAAATTTGGAACGGCTCTGTTTACAAGAACCTCGTTTACAGTACAAGTTCAACATCGCAGAAAGTGAAAAATGGATAAAGAACTTGTGGTACTTACGTACAATGCAGTATCACTCAGCAATGAAATCTATGTCATCAGGCCCGTAGCAGCATAATGAGTGGATTCAGGTACGATGATTCTAACTGAAATAAGTCACACAGAAAAAGAAACATCATAAGATATCACTAATACACGGAATGTAAACTTGGCTACACAGGAACTGCATTCCAAAACAGAACAGGGTCTCAAATTTAGAAAACCAACTTATGCTTGCTTAAGGGGAAAGGTGAGTTGGGGTGCTGCATAAAACCAGAGATTGAAATGAGCACAGATAAAGTTCCTTAAGCGAAGTATGGAATAGACAAGAGCTACTCCTTGCTCAACGAAATGGACTCAACACCCCATAATAAACGCCTAAGAATGTACCTGACTAGTAAGTATCTTAAAACCTATGGATTGCTATGTCTCCAAAAGAGAATCAAGCATGTGTACAGGGGCATAAACGCAGCAGTGATAGGATTGGAGAGGTTCGGTGAGCAAATGAAGACCCTTTGAAGTCATATTGCATGGTACCCATTCCACGGGTCTCAACTCTCCAGGTTTAAGGTATTCTTCCTTCAGCTAAAACATGCATGTGGAACCCAGAGTATGATCAACCATGTGAACGGTAGACGTGTTCAAATATGTCTCAGTTTTCCTCCCCTGGTACTCAGGTGCAACATTGCAGACGCTTTACTAACACTCTCCCGACTTGGAGAGTCAGTCCCTTTAACCTCCTGTTTGGCCCAGCTTGCAATTTCTGCGGAAGATGAACAGGAATAGCGAGAACCAATGAGAGACTAGCTGGAGGTTTCTAGACGGGCAAATTTAACTCTCATTTCCCACCAGGAAGAGGAATTAACCAAAGGCTCAGCATGCCGGGCCGGAACCAGATTAGGGCCTGAAGCCATCCTGCGGTGTTACGGCCAGGTCACAAGAAAGCGAGTTGAAGAAAGGAGCTCAGGGGCACTGTAATTCACAAACCTGCAGAGTTATAAATGACAGCTATCGTCCAAAAATAGACTGAAGTAAGGCTGCCAAGAGGACTTGAAAGCGGGGCAGAATTGCAGGAAACCGATTTCAGGAGGTAGACTGGAATTGCATTGAAAGCATAGGAAAAGAGGCAGAACGTCCACAATGATGCACTTGGCCAAAAAGGGCGTATGCGTTTTTTCCTGAATATATTCAGGAAAAAACGCATACGCCCTTTTTGGCCAACCAAGCAAGCTTGCAAAGGAAATCTGCACTACAATGAAGTCTCACTTCCCCCCGGTCAAAAGGGCCATCTGAAAAAAGTGTAAAATCCAGAAAGGCAGGACAGGCCATGGAGAACTGGGAGCCTTGTTATGCTGATGGGCGGGATGTAAATTGCCAACAGACACTCGGGAGAAGTGTATGGTGTTTCCTGAAACATCTAAAAAACAAAGCAACAGAGCCTAGGGCACTTCCACTTATGGTCCTATAGCTTAGGGAAATTAAAATCAAAAAGACACAGCCACCCCAAAGTTTGGAACGGCTCTGTTTACAAGAACCTCGTTTACAGTACAAGTTCAACATCGCAGAAAGTGAAAAATGGATAAAGAATTTGTGGTACTTACGTACAATGCAGTATCACTCAGCAATGAAATCTATGTCATCAGGCCCGTAGCAGCATAATGAGTAGATTCAGGTATGATGATTCTAACTGAAATAAGTCACACAGACAAAGAAACATCATAAGATATCACTAATACACGGAATGTAAACTTGGCTACACAGGAACTGAATTCCAAAATAGAAAACGTTTTCAAATTTAAAAACAAACTTTTGCTTGCTTAAGGGTAAAGGTGAGTTGGGGTGCTGCATAAAACCAGAGATTGAAATGAGCACAGATAAAGTTCCTTAAGCCAAATATGGAATAGACAAGAGCTACTCCTTGCTCAACGAAATGGACTCAACACCGCATATTAAACGCCTAAGAATGTACCTGACTAGTAAGTATCTTAAAACCTATGGATTGCTATGTCTCCGAAAGAGAATCAAGCATGTGTACAGGGGCATAAACGCAGCAGTGATAGGATTGGAGAGGTTCGGTGAGCAAATGAAGACCCTTTGAAGTCATATTGCATGGTACCCATTTCACGGGTTTCAACTACCCAGGTTTTAGGTATTCTTCCTTCAGCTAAAACATGCATGTGAACCCAAGTATGATCAACCATGTGAACGGGAGACGTGTTCAAATATGTCTCAGTTTTCCTCCCCTGGTACTCGGGTGCAACATTCCAGACGCTTTACTAACACTCTCCCCACTTGGAGAGTCAGCGCTTTTAACCTCCTGTTTGGCCCAGTTTGCAATTTCTGCGGAAGATGAACAGGAATAGCGAGAACCAATGAGAGGCTAGCTGGAGGTGTCTGGACGGGCAAATTTAACTCTCATTTCCCACCAGGAAGAGGAAATAACCAAAGGCTCAGCGTGCTGTACCGGAACCAGATTAGGGCCTGAAGCCATCCTGCGGTGTTGCGGCCAGCTCAAAAGAAAGCGAGTTGAAGAAAGGAGCTCAGGGGCACTGTAATTCACAAACCTGCAGAGTTATAAATGACAGCTATCGTCCAAAAATAGACTGAAGTAAGGCTGCCAAGAGGACTTGAAAGCAGGGCAGAATTGCAGGAAACCGATTTCAGGAGGTAGACTGGAATTGCATTGAAAGCATAGGAAAAGAGGCAGAACGTCCACAATGATGCACTTGGCCAAAAAGGGCGTATGCGTTTTTTCCTGAATATATTCAGGAAAAAACGCATACGCCCTTTTTGGCCAACCAAGCAAGCTTGCAAAGGAAATCTGCACTACAATGAAGTCTCACTTCCCCCCGGTCAAAAGGGCCATCTGAAAAAAGTGTAAAATCCAGAAAGGCAGGACAGGCCATGGAGAACTGGGAGCCTTGTTATGCTGATGGGCGGGATGTAAATTGCCAACAACCACTCGGGAGAAGTGTATGGTGTTTCCTGAAACATCTAAAAAACAAAGCAACAGAACCTAGGGCACTTCCACTTATGGTCCTATAGCTTAGGGAAATTAAAGTCAAAAAGACACAGCCACCCCAAAGTTTGGAACGGCTCTGTTTACAAGAACCTCGTTTACAGTACAAGTTCAACATCGCAGAAAGTGAAAAATGGATAAAGAAGTTGTGGTATTTACTTACAAAGCAATATCACTCAGCAATGAAATCTGTGTCATCAGGCCGTTAGCAGCACAATGAGTGGATTCAGGTATGATGATTCTAACTGAAGTAAGTCACACAGAAAAAGAAACATCATAAGATATCAGTAATACACGGAATGTAAACTTGGCTACACAGGAACTGAATTACAGAACAGAACAGGGTCTCAAATTTAGAAAACCAACTTATGCTTGCTTAAGGGTAAAGGTGAGTTGGGGTGCTGCATAAAACCAGAGATTGAAATGAGCACAGATAAAGTTCCTTAAGTCAAATATGGAAATAGACAAGAGCTACTCCTTGCTCAACGAAATGGACTCAACACCGCATATTAAACGCCTAAGAATGTACCTGACTAGTAAGTATCTTAAAACCTATGGATTGCTATGTCTCCGAAAGAGAATCAAGCATGTGTACAGGGGCATAAACGCAGCAGTGATAGGATTGGAGAGGTTCGGTGAGCAAATGAAGACCCTTTGAAGTCATATTGCATGGTACCCATTACACGGGTCTTAACTCTCCAGGTTTAAGGTATTCTTCCTTCAGCTAAAACATGCATGTGGAACCCAGAGTATGATCAACCATGTGAACGGTAGACGTGTTCAAATATGTCTCAGTTTTCCTCCCCTGGTACTCGGGTGCAACATTCCAGACGCTTTACTAACACTCTCCCGACTTGGAGAGTCAGTCCCTTTAACCTCCTGTTTGGCCCAGTTTGCAATTTCTGCGGAAGATGAACAGGAATAGCGAGAACCAATGAGAGACTAGCTGGAGGTGTCTGAACGGGCAAATTTAACTCTCATTTCCCACCAGGAAGAGGAATTAACCAAAGGCTCAACATGCCGGGCCGGAACCAGATTAGGGCCTGAAGCCATCCTGCGGTGTTGCGGCCAGGTCACAAGAAAGCGAGTTGAAGAAAGGAGCTCAGGGACACTGTAATTCACAAACCTGCAGAGTTATAAATGACAGCTATCGTCCAAAAATAGACTGAAGTAAGGCTGCCAAGAGGACTTGAAAGCGGGGCAGAATTGCAGGAAACCGATTTCAGGAGGTAGACTGGAATTGCATTGAAAGCATAGGAAAAGAGGCAGAACGTCCACAATGATGCACTTGGCCAAAAAGGGCGTATGCGTTTTTTCCTGAATATATTCAGGAAAAAACGCATACGCCCTTTTTGGCCAACCAAGCAAGCTTGCAAAGGAAATCTGCACTACAATGAAGTCTCACTTCCCCCCGGTCAAAAGGGCCATCTGAAAAAAGTGTAAAATCCAGAAAGGCAGGACAGGCCATGGAGAACTGGGAGCCTTGTTATGCTGATGGGCGGGATGTAAATTGCCAACAGACACTCGGGAGAAGTGTATGGTGTTTCCTGAAACATCTAAAAAACAAAGCAACAGAGCCTAGGGCACTGCCACTTATGGTCCTATAGCTTAGGGAAATTAAAATAAAAAAGACACAGCCACCCCAAAGTTTGGAACGGCTCTGTTTACAAGAACCTCGTTTACAGTACAAGTTCAACATCGCAGAAAGTGAAAAATGGATAAAGAACTTGTGGTACTTACGTACAATGCAGTATCACTCAGCAATGAAATCTATGTCATCAGGCCCGTAGCAGCATAATGAGTAGATTCAGGTACGATGATTCTAACTGAAATAAGTCACACAGACAAAGAAACATCATAAGATATCAGTAATACACGGAATGTAAACTTGGCTACACAGGAACTGAATTCCAAAACAGAAAACTTTCTCAAATTTGAAAACAAACTTATGCTTGCTTAAGGGGAAAGGTGAGTTGGGGTGCTGCATAAAACCAGAGATTGAAATGAGCACAGATAAAGTTCCTTAAGCCAAATATGGAATAGACAAGAGCTACTCCTTGCTCAACGAAATGGACTCAACACCGCATATTAAACGCCTAAGAATGTACCTGACTAGTAAGTATATTAAAACCTATGGATTGCTATGTCTCCGAAAGAGAATCAAGCATGTGTACAGGGGCATAAACGCAGCAGTGATAGGATTGGAGAGGTTCGGTGAGCAAATGAAGACCCTTTGAAGTCATATTGCATGGTACCCATTCCACGGGTTTCAACTACCCAGGTTTTAGGTATTCTTCCTTCAGCTAAAACATGCATGTGGAACCCAAGTATGATCAACCATGTGATCGGGAGATGTGTTCAAATATGTCTCAGTTTTCCTCCCCTGGTACTCGGGTGCAACATTCCAGTCGCTTTACTAACACTCTCCCCACTTGGAGAGTCAGCGCCTTTAACCTCCTGTTTGGCCCAGTTTGCAATTTCTGCGGAAGATGAACAGGAATAGCGAGAACCAATGAGAGGCTAGCTGGAGGTGTCTGGACGGGCAAATTTAACTCTCATTTCCCACCAGGAAGAGGAAATAACCAAAGGCTCAGCGTGCCGTACCGGAACCAGATTAGGGCCTGAAGCCATCCTGCGGTGTTGCGGCCAGCTCAAAAGAAAGCGAGTTGAAGAAAGGAGCTCAGGGGCACTGTAATTCACAAACCTGCAGAGTTATAAATGACAGCTATCGTCCAAAAATAGACTGAAGTAAGGCTGCCAAGAGGACTTGAAAGCGGGGCAGAATTGCAGGAAACCGATTTCAGGAGGTAGACTGGAATTGCATTGAAAGCATAGGAAAAGAGGCAGAACGTCCACAATGATGCACTTGGCCAAAAAGGGCGTATGCGTTTTTTCCTGAATATATTCAGGAAAAAACGCATACGCCCTTTTTGGCCAACCAAGCAAGCTTGCAAAGGAAATCTGCACTACAATGAAGTCTCACTTCCCCCCGGTCAAAAGGGCCATCTGAAAAAAGTGTAAAATCCAGAAAGGCAGGACAGGCCATGGAGAACTGGGAGCCTTGTTATGCTGATGGGCGGGATGTAAATTGCCAACAACCACTCGGGAGAAGTGTATGGTGTTTCCTGAAACATCTAAAAAACAAAGCAACAGAACCTAGGGCACTTCCACTTATGGTCCTATAGCTTAGGGAAATTAAATCAAAAAGACACAGCCACCCCAAAGTTTGGAACGGCTCTGTTTACAAGAACCTCGTTTACACTACAAGTTCAACATCGCAGAAAGTGAAAAATGGATAAAGAAGTTGTGGTATTTACTTACAAAGCAATATCACTCAGCAATGAAATCTGTGTCATCAGGCCCTTAGCATCACAATGAGTGGATCAGGTATGATAATTCTAACTGAAGTAAGTCACACAGAAAAAGAAACATCATAAGATATCAGTAATACATGGAATGTAAACTTGGCTACACAGGAACTGAATTACAGAACAGAACAGGGTCTCAAATTTAGAAAACCAACTTATGCTTGCTTAAGGGTAAAGGTGAGTTGGGGTGCTGCATAAAACCAGAGATTGAAATGAGCACAGATAAAGTTCCTTAAGCCAAATATGGAATAGACAAGAGCTACTCCTTGCTCAACGAAATGGACTCAACACCGCATATTAAACGCCTAAGAATGTACCTGACTAGTAAGTATCTTAAAAACCTATGGATTGCTATGTCTCCGAAAGAGAATCAAGCATGTGTACAGGGGCATAAACGCAGCAGTGATAGGATTGGAGAGGTTCGGTGAGCAAATGAAGACCCTTTGAAGTCATATTGCATGGTACCCATTACACGGGTATTAACTCTCCAGGTTTAAGGTATTCTTCCTTCAGCTAAAACATGCATGTGGAACCCAAGTATGATCAACCATGTGAACGGGAGACGTGTTCAAATATGTCTCAGTTTTCCTCCCCTGGTACTCGGGTGCAACATTCCAGACGCTTTACTAACACTCTCCCCACTTGGAGAGTCAGCGCCTTCAACCTCCTGTTTGGCCCAGTTTGCAATTTCTGCGGAAGATGAACAGGAATAGCGAAAACCAATGAGAGACTAGCTGGAGGTGTCTGGACGGGCAAATTTAACTCTCATTTCCCACCAGGAAAAGGAAATAACCAAAGGCTCAGCGTGCCGTGCCGGAACCATATTAGGGCCTGAAGCCATCCTGCGGTGTTGCGGCCAGGTCACAAGAAAGCAAGTTGAAGAAAGGAGCTCAGGGGCACTGTAATGCACAAACCTGCAGAGTTATAAATGACAGCTATCGTCCAAAAATAGACTGAAGTAAGGCTGCCAAGAGGACTTGAAAGCAGGGCAGAATTGCAGGAAACCGATTTCAGGAGGTAGACTGGAATTGCATTGAAAGCATAGGAAAAGAGGCAGAACGTCCACAATGATGCACTTGGCCAAAAAGGGCGTATGCTTTTTTTCCTGAATATATTCAGGAAAAAACGCATACGCCCTTTTTGGCCAACCAAGCAAGCTTGCAAAGGAAATCTGCACTACAATGAAGTCTCACTTCCCCCCGGTCAAAAGGGCCATCTGAAAAAAGTGTAAAATCCAGAAAGGCAGGACAGGCCATGGAGAACTGGGAGCCTTGTTATGCTGATGGGCGGGATGTAAATTGCCAACAGACACTAGGGAGAAGTGTATGGTGTTTCCTGAAACATCTAAAAAACAAAGCAACAGAACCTAGGGCACTTCCACTTATGGTCCTATAGCTTAGGGAAATTAAAATCAAAAAGACACAGCCACCCCAAAGTTTGGAACGGCTCTGTTTACAAGAACCTCGTTTACAGTACAAGTTCAACATCACAGAAAGTGAAAAATGGATAAAGAAGTTGTGGTATTTACTTACAAAGCAATATCACTCAGCAATGAAATCTGTGTCATCAGGCCCTTAGCAGCACAATGAGTCGATTGAGGTATGATGATTCTAACTGAAATAAGTCACACAGAAAAAGAAACATCATAATATATCAGTAATACACAGAATGTAAACTTGGCTACACAGGAACTGAATTACAGAACAGAACAGGGTCTCAAATTTAGAAAACCAACTTATGCTTGCTTAAGGGGAAAGGTGAGTTGGGGTGCTGCATAAAATCAGAGATTGAAATGAGCACAGATAAAGTTCCTTAGGCCAAATATGGAATAGACAAGAGCTACTCCTTGCTCAACGAAATGGACTCAACACCGCATATTAAACGCCTAAGAATGTACCTGACTAGTAAGTATCGTAAAACCTATAGATTGCTATGTCTCCGAAAGAGAATCAAGCATGTGTACAGGGGCATAAACGCAGCAGTGATAGGATTGGAGAGGTTCGGTGAGCAAATGAAGACCCTTTGAAGTCATATTGCATGGTACCCATTACACGGGTTTCAGCTACCCAGGTTTTAGGTATTCTTCCTGCAGCTAAAACATGCATGTGGAACCCAGAGTATGATCAACCATGTGATCGGGAGAAGTGTTCAAATATGTCTCAGTTTTCCTCCCCTGGTACTCGGGTGCAACATTCCAGACGCTTTACTAACACTCTCCCCACTTGGAGAGTCAGCGCCTTTAACCTCCTGTTTGGCACAGTTTGCAATTTCTGCGGAAGATGAACAGGAATAGCGAGAACCAATGAGAGGCTAGCTGGAGGTGTCTGGACGGGCAAATTTAACTCTCATTTCCCACCAGGAGGAGGAAATAACCAAAGGCTCAGCGTGCCGTGCCAGAACCAGATTAGGGCCTGAAGCCATTCTGCGGTGTTGCGGCCAGGTCTCAAGAAAGCGAGTTGAAGAAAGGAGCTCAGGGGCACTGTAATTCACAAACCTGCAGAGTTATAAATGACAGCTATCGTCCAAAAATAGACTGAAGTAAGGCTGCCAAGAGGACTTGAAAGCGGGGCAGAATTGCAGGAAACCGATTTCAGGAGGTAGACTGAAATTGCATTGAAAGCATAGGAAAAGAGGCAGAACGTCCACAATGATGCACTTGGCCAAAAAGGGCGTATGCGTTTTTTCCTGAATATATTCAGGAAAAAACGCATACGCCCTTTTTGGCCAACCAAGCAAGCTTGCAAAGGAAATCTGCACTACAATGAAGTCTCACTTCCCCCCGGTCAAAAGGGCCATCTGAAAAAAGTGTAAAATCCAGAAAGGCAGGACAGGCCATGGAGAACTGGGAGCCTTGTTATGCTGATGGGCGGGATGTAAATTGCCAACAACCACTCGGGAGAAGTGTATGGTGTTTCCTGAAACATCTAAAAAACAAAGCAACAGAACCTAGGGCACTTCCACTTATGGTCCTATAGCTTAGGGAAATTAAAATCAAAAAGACACAGCCACCCCAAAGTTTGGAACGGCTCTGTTTACAAGAACCTCGTTTACAGTACAAGTTCAACATCGCAGAAAGTGAAAAATGGATAAAGAAGTTGTGGTATTTACTTACAAAGCAATATCACTCAGCAATGAAATCTATGTCATCAGGCCCTTAGCAGCACAATGAGTGGATTCAGGTACGATGATTCTAACTGAAGTAAGTCACACAGAAAAAGAAACATCATAAGATATCAGTAATACACGGAATGTAAACTTGGCTACACAGGAACTGAATTACAGAACAGAACAGGGTCTCAAATTTAGAAAACCAACTTATGCTTGCTTAAGGGTAAAGGTGAGGTGGGGTGCTGCATAAAACCAGAGATTGAAATGAGCACAGATAAAGTTCCTTAAGTCAAATATGGAATAGACAAGAGCTACTCCTTGCTCAATGAAATGGACTCAACACCGCATATTAAACGCCTAAGAATGTACCTGACTAGTAAGTATCTTAAAACCTATGGATTGCTATGTCTCCAAAAGAGAATCAAGCATGTGTACAGGGGCATAAATGCAGCAGTGATAGGATTGGAGAGGTTCGGTGAGCAAATGAAGACCCTTTGAAGTCATATTGCATGGTACCCATTACACGGGTCTCAACTCTCCAGGTTTAAGGTATTCTTCCTTCAGCTAAAACATGCATGTGGAACCCAAGTATGATCAACCATGTGAACGGGAGACGTGTTCAAATATGTCTCAGTTTTCCTCCCCTGGTACTCGGGTGCAACATTCCAGACGCTTTACTAACACTCTCCCCACTTGGAGAGTCAGCGCCTTTAACCTCCTGTTTGGCCCAGTTTGCAATTTCTGCGGAAGATAAACAGGAATAGCGAGAACCAATGAGAGACTAGCTGGAGGTGTCTGGACGGGCAAATTTAACTCTCATTTCCCACCAGGAAGAGGAAATAACCAAAGGCTCAGCGTGCCGTGCCGGAACCAGATTAGGGCCTGAAGCCATCCTGCGGTGTTGCGGCCAGGTCACAAGAAAGCAAGTTGAAGAAAGGAGCTCAGGGGCACTGTAATTCACAAACCTGCAGAGTTATAAATGACAGCTATCGTCCAAAAATAGACTGAAGTAAGGCTGCCAAGAGGACTTGAAAGCGGGGCAGAATTGCAGGAAACCGATTTCAGGAGGTAGACTGAAATTGCATTGAAAGCATAGGAAAAGAGGCAGAACGTCCACAATGATGCACTTGGCCAAAAAGGGCGTATGCGTTTTTTCCTGAATATATTCAGGAAAAAACGCATACGCCCTTTTTGGCCAACCAAGCAAGCTTGCAAAGGAAATCTGCACTACAATGAAGTCTCACTTCCCCCCGGTCAAAAGGGCCATCTGAAAAAAGTGTAAAATCCAGAAAGGCAGGACAGGCCATGGAGAACTGGGAGCCTTGTTATGCTGATGGGCGGGATGTAAATTGCCAACAGACACTAGGGAGAAGTGTATGGTGTTTCCTGAAACATCTAAAAAACAAAGCAACAGAACCTAGGGCACTTCCACTTATGGTCCTATAGCTTAGGGAAATTAAAATCAAAAAGACACAGCCACCCCAAAGTTTGGAACGGCTCTGTTTACAAGAACCTCGTTTACAGTACAAGTTCAACATCTCAGAAAGTGAAAAATGGATAAAGAAATTGTGGTATTTACTTACAAAGCAATATCACTCAGCAATGAAATCTGTGTCATCAGGCCCTTAGCAGCACAATGAGTGGATTCAGGTATGATGATTCTAACTGAAATAAGTCACACAGAAAAAGAAACATCATAAGATATCAGTAATACACGGAATGTAAACTTGGCTACACAGGAACTGAATTACAGAACAGAACAGGGTCTCAAATTTAGAAAACCAACTTATTCTTGCTTAAGGGTAAAGGTGAGTGGGGGTGCTGCATAAAACCAGAGATTGAAATGAGCACAGATAAAGTTCCTTAAGCCAAATATGGAATAGACAAGAGCTACTCCTTGCTCAACGAAATGGACTCAACACCCCATATTAAACGCCTAAGAATGTACCTGACTAGTAAGTATCTTAAAACCTATGGATTGCTATGTCTCCAAAAGAGAATCAAGCATGTGTACAGGGGCATAAACGCAGCAGTGATAGGATTGGAGAGGTTCGGTGAGCAAATGAAGACCCTTTGAAGTCATATTGCATGGTACCCATTACACGGGTCTCAACTCTCCAGGTTTAAGGTATTCTTCCTTCAGCTAAAACATGCATGTGGAATCTAGAGTATGATCAACCATGTGATCAGGAGACGTGTTCAAATATGTCTCAGTTTTCCTCCCCTGGTACTCGGGTGCAACATTCCAGACGCTTTACTAACACTCTCCCCACTTGGAGAGTCAGTGCCTTTAACCTCCTGTTTGGCCCAGTTTGCAATTTCTGCGGAAGATGAACAGGAATAGCGAGAACCAATGAGAGGCTAGCTGGAGGTGTCTGGACGGGCAAATTTAACTCTCATTTCCCACCAGGAAGAGGAATTAACCAAAGGCTCAGCATGCCGGGCTGGAACCAGATTAGGGCCTGAAGCCATCCTGCGGTGTTGCGGCCAGGTCACAAGAAAGCGAGTTGAAGAAAGGAGCTCAGGGGCACTGTAATTCACAAACCTGCAGAGTTATAAATGACAGCTATCGTCCAAAAATAGACTGAAGTAAGCCTGCCAAGAGGACTTGAAAGCGGGGCAGAATTGCAGGAAACCGATTTCAGGAGGTAGACTGGAATTGCATTGAAAGCATAGGAAAAGAGGCAGAACGTCCACAATGATGCACTTGGCCAAAAAGGGCGTATGCGTTTTTTCCTGAATATATTCAGGAAAAAACGCATACGCCCTTTTTGGCCAACCAAGCAAGCTTGCAAAGGAAATCTGCACTACAATGAAGTCTCACTTCCCCCCGGTCAAAAGGGCCATCTGAAAAAAGTGTAAAATCCAGAAAGGCAGGACAGGCCATGGAGAACTGGGAGCCTTGTTATGCTGATGGGCGGGATGTAAATTGCCAACAGACACTCGGGAGAAGTGTATGGTGTTTCCTGAAACATCTAAAAAACAAAGCAACAGAGCCTAGGGCACTGCCACTTATGGTCCTATAGCTTAGGGAAATTAAAATCAAAAAGACACAGCCACCCCAAACTTTCGAACGGCTCTGTTTACAAGAACCTCGTTTACAGTACAAGTTCAACATCGCAGAAAGTGAAAAATGGATAAAGAAGTTGTGGTATTTACTTACAAAGCAATATCACTCAGCAATGAAATCTGTGTCATCAGGCCCGTAGCAGCACAATGAGTGGATTCAGGTATGATGATTCTAACTGAAATAAGTCACACAGAAAAGAAACATCATAAGATATCAGTAATACACGGAATGTAAACTTGGCTACACAGGAACTGAATTACAGAACAGAACAGGGTCTCAAATTTAGAAAACCAACTTATGCTTGCTTAAGGGTAAAGGTGAGTTGGGGTGCTGCATAAAACCAGAGATTGAAATGAGCACAGATAAAGGTCCTTAAGTCAAATATGGAATAGACAAGAGCTACTCCTTGCTCAACGAAATGGACTCAACACCGCATATTAAACGCCTAAGAATGTACCTGACTAGTAAGTATCGGAAAACCTATGGATTGCTATGTCTCCAAAAGAGAATCAAGCATGTGTACAGGGGCATAAACGCAGCAGTGATAGGATTGGAGAGGTTCGGTGAGCAAATGAAGACCCTTTGAAGTCATATTGCATGGTACCCATTACACGGGTCTCAACTCTCCAGGTTTAAGGTATTCTTCCTTCAGCTAAAACATGCATGTGGAACCTAGAGTATGATCAACCATGTGATCGGGAGACGTGTTCAAATATGTCTCAGTTTTCCTCCCCTGGTACTCGGGTGCAACATTCCAGACGCTTTACTAACACTCTCCCGAATTGGAGAGTCAGTCCCTTTAACCTCCTGTTTGGCCCAGTTTGCAATTTCTGCGGAAGATGAACAGGAATAGCGAGAACCAATGAGAGGCTAGCTGGAGGTGTCTGGACGGGCAAATTTAACTCTCATTTCCCACCAGGAAGAGGAATTAACCAAAGGCTCAGCGTGCCATGCCAGAACCAGATTAGGGCCTGAAGCCATCCTGCGGTGTTGCGGCCAGGTCACAAGAAAGCGAGTTGAAGAAAGGAGCTCAGGGGCACTGTAATTCACAAACCTGCAGACTTATAAATGACAGCTATCGTCCAAAAATAGACTGAAGTAAGGCTGCCAAGAGGACTTGAAAGCGGGGCAGAATTGCAGGAAACCGATTTCAGGAGGTAGACTGGAATTGCATTGAAAGCATAGGAAAAGAGGCAGAACGTCCACAATGATGCACTTGGCCAAAAAGGGCGTATGCGTTTTTTCCTGAATATATTCAGGAAAAAACGCATACGCCCTTTTTGGCCAACCAAGCAAGCTTGCAAAGGAAATCTACACTACAATGAAGTCTCACTTCCCCCCGGTCAAAAGGGCCATCTGAAAAAAGTGTAAAATCCAGAAAGACAAGACAGGCCATGGAGAACTGGGAGCCTTGTTATGCTGATGGGCGGGATGTAAATTGCCAACAACCACTCGGGAGAAGTGTATGGTGTTTCCTGAAACATTTAAAAAACAAAGCAACAGAACCTAGGGCACTTCCACTTATGGTCCTATAGCTTAGGGAAATTAAAATCAAAAAGACACAGCCACCCCAAAGTTTGGAACGGCTCTGTTTACAAGAACCTCGTTTACAGTACAAGTTCAACATCGCAGAAAGTGAAAAATGGATAAAGAAGTTGTGGTATTTACTTACAAAGCAATATCACTCAGCAATGAAATCTGTGTCATCAGGCCCTTAGCAGCACAATGAGTGGATTCAGGTATGATGATTCTAACTGAAGTAAGTCACACAGAAAAAGAAACATCATAAGATATCAGTAATACACGGAATGTAAACTTGGCTACACAGGAACTGAATTCCAAAACAGAACAGTGTCTCAAATTTAGAAAACCAACTTATGCTTGCTTAAGGGTAAAGGTGAGTTGAGGTGCTGCATAAAACCAGAGATTGAAATGAGCACAGATAAAGTTCCTTAAGCCAAATATGGAATAGACAAGAGCTACTCCTTGCTCAACGAAATGGACTCAACACCGCATATTAAACGCCTAAGAATGTACCTGACTAGTAAGTATCTTAAAACCAATGGATTGCTATGTCTCCAAAAGAGAATCAAGCGTGTGTACAGGGGCATAAACGCAGCAGTGATAGGATTGGAGAGGTTCGCTGAGCAAATGAAGACCCTTTGAAGTCATATTGCATGGTACCCATTACACGGGTCTCAACTCTCCAGGTTTAAGGTATTCTTCCTTCAGCTAAAACATGCATGTGGAACCCAAGTATGATCAACCATGTGAACGGGAGACGTGTTCAAATATGTCTCAGTTTTCCTCCCCTGGTACTCGGGTGCAACATTCCAGACGCTTTACTAACACTCTCCCCACTTGGAGAGTCAGCGCCTTTAACCTCCTGTTTGGCCCAGTTTGCAATTTCTGCGGAAGATGAACAGGAATAGCGAGAACCAATGAGAGGCCAGCTGGAGGTGTCTGGACGGGCAAATTTAACTCTCATTTCCCACCAGGAAGAGGAAATAACCAAAGGCTCAGCGTGCCATACCGGAACCGGATTAGGGCCTGAAGCCATCCTGCGGTGTTGCGGCCAGCTCAAAAGAAAGCGAGTTGAAGAAAGGAGCTCAGGGGCACTGTAATTCACAAACCTGCAGAGTTATAAATGACAGCTATCGTCCAAAAATAGACTGAAGTAAGGCTGCCAAGAGGACTTGAAAGCGGGGCAGAATTGCAGGAAACCGATTTCAGGAGGTAGACTGGAATTGCATTGAAAGCATAGGAAAAGAGGCAGAACGTCCACAATGATGCACTTGGCCAAAAAGGGCGTATGCGTTTTTTCCTGAATATATTCAGGAAAAAACGCATACGCCCTTTTTGGCCAACCAAGCAAGCTTGCAAAGGAAATCTGCACTACAATGAAGTCTCACTTCCCCCCGGTCAAAAGGGCCATCTGAAAAAAGTGTAAAATCCAGAAAGGCAGGACAGGCCATGGAGAACTGGGAGCCTTGTTATGCTGATGGGCGGGATGTAAATTGCCAACAACCACTCAGGAGAAGTGTATGGTGTTTCCTGAAACATCTAAAAAACAAAGCAACAGAACCTAGGGCACTTCCACTTATGGTCTTATAGCTTAGGGAAATTAAAATCAAAAAGACACAGCCACCCCAAAGTTTGGAACGGCTCTGTTTACAAGAACCTCGTTTACAGTACAAGTTCAACATCGCAGAAAGTGAAAAATGGATAAAGAAGTTGTGGTATTTACTTACAAAGCAATATCACTCAGCAATGAAATCTGTGTCATCAGGCCCTTAGCAGCACAATGAGTGGATTCAGGTATGATGATTCTAACTGAAGTAAGTCACACAGAAAAAGAAACATCATAAGATATCACTAATACACGGAATGTAAACTTGGCTACACAGGAACTGAATTACAGAACAGAACAGGGTCTCAAATTTAGAAAACCAACTTATGCTTGCTTAAGGGTAAAGGTGAGTTGGGGTGCTGCATAAAACCAGAGATTGAAATGAGCACAGATAAAGTTCCTTAAGCCAAATATGGAATAGACAAGAGCTACTCCTTGCTCAACGAAATGGACTCAACACCCCATATTAAACGCCTAAGAATGTACCTGACTAGTAAGTATCTTAAAACCTATGGATTGCTTTGTCTCCAAAAGAGAATCAAGCGTGTGTACAGGGGCATAAACGCAGCAGTGATAGGATTGGAGAGGTTCGGTGAGCAAATGAAGACCCTTTGAAGTCATATTGCATGGTACCCATTACACGGGTCTCAACTCTCCAGGTTTAAGGTATTCTTCCTTCAGCTAAAACATGCATGTGGAACCCAGAGTATGATCAACCATGTGAACGGGAGACGTGTTCAAATATGTCTCAGTTTTCCTCCCCTGGTACTCGGGTGCAACATTCCAGACGCTTTACTAACACTCTCCCGACTTGGAGAGTCAGTCCCTTTAACCTCCTGTTTGGCCCAGTTTGCAATTTCTGCGGAAGATGAACAGGAATAGCGAGAACCAATGAGAGACTAGCTGGAGGTTTCTGGACGGGCAAATTTAACTCTCATTTCCCACCAGGAAGAGGAATTAACCAAAGGCTCAGCGTGCCGTGCCGGAACCAGATTAGGGCCTGAAGCCATCCTGCGGTGTTGCGGCCAGGTCACAAGAAAGCGAGTTGAAGAAAGGAGCTCAGGGGCACTGTAATTCACAAACCTGCAGAGTTATAAATGACAGCTATCGTCCAAAAATAGACTGAAGTAAGGCTGCCAAGAGGACTTGAAAGCGGGGCAGAATTGCAGGAAACCGATTTCAGGAGGTAGACTGGAATTGCATTGAAAGCATAGGAAAAGAGGCAGAACGTCCACAATGATGCACTTGGCCAAAAAGGGCGTATGCGTTTTTTCCTGAATATATTCAGGAAAAAACGCATACGCCCTTTTTGGCCAACCAAGCAAGCTTGCAAAGGAAATCTGCACTACAATGAAGTCTCACTTCTCCCCGGTCAAAAGGGTCATCTGAAAAAAGTGTAAAATCCAGAAAGGCAGGACAGGCCATGGACAACTGGGAGCCTTGTTATGCTGATGGGCGGGATGTAAATTGCCAACAGACACTCGGGAGAAGTGTATGGTGTTTCCTGAAACATCTAAAAAACAAAGCAACAGAGCCTAGGGCACTGCCACTTATGGTCCTATAGCTTAGGGAAATTAAAATCAAAAAGACACAGCCACCCCAAAGTTTGGAACGGCTCTGTTTACAAGAACCTCGTTTACAGTACAAGTTCAACATCGCAGAAAGTGAAAAATGGATAAAGAAGTTGTGGTATTTACTTACAAAGCAATATCACTCAGCAATGAAATCTGTGTCATCAGGCCCATAGCAGCACAATGAGTGGATTCAGGTATGATGATTCTAACTGAAGTAAGTCACACAGAAAAAGAAACATCATAAGATATCAGTAATACACAGAATGTAAACTTCGCTACACAGGAACTGAATTACAGAACAGAACAGGGACTCAAATTTAGAAAACCAACTTATGCTTGCTTAAGGGTAAAGGTGAGTTTGGGTGCTGCATAAGACCAGAGATTGAAATGAGCACAGATAAAGTTCCTTAAGTCAAATATGGAATAGACAAGAGCTACTCCTTGCTCAACGAAATGGACTCAACACCGCATATTAAACGCCTACAAATGTACCTGACTACTAAGTATCTTAAAACCTATGGATTGCTATGTCTCCGAAAGAGAATCAAGCATGTGTACAGGGGCATAAACGCAGCAGTGATAGGATTGGAGAGGTTCGGTGAGCAAATGAAGACCCTTTGAAGTCATATTGCATGGTACCCATTCCACGGGTTTCAACTACCCAGGTTTAAGGTATTCTTCCTTCAGCTAAAACATGCATGTGGAACCTAGAGTATGATCAACCATGTGATCGGGAGACGTGTTCAAATATGTCAGTTTTCGTACCCTGGTACTCGGGTGCAACATTCCAGACGCTTTACTAACACTCTCCCGACTTGGAGAGTCAGTCCCTTTAACCTCCTGTTTGGCCCAGTTTGCAATTTCTGTGGAAGATGAACAGGAATAGCGAGAACCAATGAGAGGCTAGCTGGAGGTGTCTGGACGGGCAAATTTAACTCTCATTTCCCACCAGGAAGAGGAAATAACCAAAGGCTCAGCGTGCCGTACCGGAACCAGATTAGGGCCTGAAGCCATCCTGCGGTGTTGCGGCCAGCTCAAAAGAAAGCGAGTTGAAGAAAGGAGCTCAGGGGCACTGTAATTCACAAACCTGCAGAGTTATAAATGACAGCTATCGTCCAAAAATAGACTGAAGTAAGGCTGCCAAGAGGACTTGAAAGCGGGGCAGAATTGCAGGAAACCGATTTCAGGAGGTAGACTGGAATTGCATTGAAAGCATAGGAAAAGAGGCAGAACGTCCACAATGATGCACTTGGCCAAAAAGGGCGTATGCGTTTTTTCCTGAATATATTCAGGAAAAAACGCATACGCCCTTTTTGGCCAACCAAGCAAGCTTGCAAAGGAAATCTGCACTACAATGAAGTCTCACTTCCCCCCGGTCAAAAGGGCCATCTGAAAAAAGTGTAAAATCCAGAAAGGCAGGACAGGCCATGGAGAACTGGGAGCCTTGTTATGCTGATGGGCGGGATGTAAATTGCCAACAGACACTCCGGAGAAGTGTATGGTGTTTCCTGAAACATCTAAAAAACAAAGCAACAGAGCCTAGGGCACTTCCACTTATGGTCCTATAGCTTAGGGAAATTAAAATCAAAAAGACACAGCCACCCCAAAGTTTGGGACGCCTCTGTTTACAAGAACCTCGTTTACAGTACAAGTTCAACATCGCAGAAAGTGAGAAATGGATAAAGAACTTGTGGTACTTACGTACAATGCAGTATCACTCAGCAATGAAATCTATGTCATCAGGCCCGTAGCAGCATAATGAGTGGATTCAGGTACGATGATTCTAACTGAAATAAGTCACACAGAAAAAGAAACATCATAAGATATCACTAATACACGGAATGTAAACAGGGCTACACAGGAACTGCATTCCAGAACAGAACAGGGTCTCAAATTTAGAAAACCAACTTATGCTTGCTTAAGGGTAAAGGTGAGTTGGGGTGCTGCATAAAACCAGAGATTGAAATGAGCACAGATAAAGTTCCTTAAGCCAAATATGGAATAGACAAAAGCTACTCCTTGCTCAACGAAATGGACTCAAAACCCCATATTAAACCCCTAAGAATGTACCTGACTAGTAAGTATCTTAAAACCTATGGATTGCTATGTCTCCAAAAGAGAATCAAGCGTGTGCACAGGGGAATAAACGCAGCAGTGATAGGATTGGAGAGGTTCAGTAAGCAAATGAAGACCCTTTGAAGTCATATTGCATGGTACCCATTACACGGGTCTCAACTCTCCAGGTTTAAGGTATTCTTCCTTCAGCTAAAACATGCATGTGGAACCCAGAGTATGATCAACCATGTGAACGGGAGACGTGTTCAAATATGTCTCAGTTTTCCTCCCCTGGTACTCGGGTGCAACATTCCAGACGCTTTACTAACACTCTCCCGACTTGGAGAGTCAGTCCCTTTAACCTCCTGTTTGGCCCAGTTTGCAATTTCTGCGGAAGATGAACAGGAATAGCGAGAACCAATGAGAGGCTAGCTGGAGGTGTCTGGACGGGCAAATTTAACTCTCATTTCCCACCAGGAAGAGGAAATAACCAAAGGCTCAGCGTGCCGTACCGGAACCAGATTAGGGCCTGAAGCCATCCTGCGGTGTTGCGGCCAGCTCAAAAGAAAGCGAGTTGAAGAAAGGAGCCCAGGGGCACTGTAATTCACAAACCTGCAGAGTTATAAATGACAGCTATCGTCCAAAAATAGACTGAAGTAAGGCTGCCAAGAGGACTTGAAAGCGGGGCAGAATTGCAGGAAACCGATTTCAGGAGGTAGACTGGAATTGCATTGAAAGCATAGGAAAAGAGGCAGAACGTCCACAATGATGCACTTGGCCAAAAAGGGCGTATGCGTTTTTTCCTGAATATATTCAGGAAAAAACGCATATGCCCTTTTTGGCCAACCAAGCAAGCTTGCAAAGGAAATCTGCACTACAATGAAGTCTCACTTCCCCCCGGTCAAAAGGGCCATCTGAAAAAAGTGTAAAATCCAGAAAGGCAGGACAGGCCATGGAGAACTGGGAGCCTTGTTATGCTGATGGGCGGGATGTAAATTGCCAACAACCACTCGGGAGAAGTGTATGGTGTTTCCTGAAACATCTAAAAAACAAAGCAACAGAACCTAGGGCACTTCCACTTATGGTCCTATAGCTTAGGGAAATTAAAATCAAAAAGACACAGCCACCCCAAGTTTGGAACGGCTCTGTTTACAAGAACCTCGTTTACAGTACAAGTTCAACATCGCAGAAAGTGAAAAATGGATAAAGAAGTTGTGGTATTTACTTACAAAGCAATATCACTCAGCAATGAAATCTGTGTCATCAGGCCCTTAGCAGCACAATGAGTGGATTCAGGTATGATGATTCTAACTGAAATAAGTCACACAGAAAAAGAAACATCATAAGATATCAGTAATACACGGAATGTAAACTTGGCTACACAGGAACTGAATTACAGAACAGAACAGGGTCTCAAATTTAGAAAAACAACTTATGCTTGCTTAAGGGTAAAGGTGAGTTGGGGTGCTGCATAAAACCAGAGATTGAAATGAGCACAGATAAAGTTCCTTAAGCCAAATATGGAATAGACAAGAGCTACTCCTTGCTCAACGAAATGGACTCAACACCCCATATTAAACGCCTAAGAATGTACCTGACTAGTAAGTATCTTAAAACCTATGGATTGCTATGTCTCCGAAAGAGAATCAAGCATGTGTACAGGGGCATAAACGCAGCAGTGATAGGATTGGAGAGGTTCGGTGAGCAAATGAAGACCCTTTGAAGTCATATTGCATGGTACCCATTACACGGGTCTCAACTCTCCAGGTTTAAGGTATTCTTCCTTCAGCTAAAACATGCATGTGGAACCCAAGTATGATCAACCATGTGAACGGGAGATGTGTTCAAATATGTCTCAGTTTTCCTCCCCTGGTACTCGGGTACAACATTCCAGACGCTTTACTAACACTCTCCGCACTTGGAGAGTCAGCGCCTTTAACCTCCTGTTTGGCCCAGTTTGCAATTTCTGCGGAAGATGAACAGGAATAGCGAGAACCAATGAGAGGCTAGCTGGAGGTGTCTGGACGGGCAAATTTAACTCTCATTTCCCACCAGGAAGAGGAAATAACCAAAGGCTCAGCGTGCCGTGCCGGAACCAGATTAGGGCCTGAAGCCATCCTGCGGTGTTGCGGCCAGGTCACAAGAAAGCAAGTTGAAGAAAGGAGCTCAGGGGCACTGTAATGCACAAACCTGCAGAGTTATAAATGACAGCTATCGTCCAAAAATAGACTGAAGTAAGGCTGCCAAGAGGACTTGAAAGCGGGGCAGAATTGCAGGAAACCGATTTCAGGAGGTAGACTGGAATTGCATTGAAAGCATAGGAAAAGAGGCAGAACGTCCACAATGATGCACTTGGCCAAAAAGGGCGTATGCGTTTTTTCCTGAATATATTCAGGAAAAAACGCATACGCCCTTTTTGGCCAACCAAGCAAGCTTGCAAAGGAAATCTGCACTACAATGAAGTCTCACTTCCCCCCGGTCAAAAGGGCCATCTGAAAAAAGTGTAAAATCCAGAAAGGCAGGACAGGCCATGGAGAACTGGGAGCCTTGTTATGCTGATGGGCGGGATGTAAATTGCCAACAACCACTCGGGAGAAGTGTATGGTGTTTCCTGAAACATCTAAAAAACAAAGCAACAGAACCTAGGGCACTTCCACTTATGGTCCTATAGCTTAGGGAAATTAAAATCAAAAAGACACAGCCACCCCAAAGTTTGGAACGGCTCTGTTTACAAGAACCTCATTTACAGTACAAGTTCAACATCGCAGAAAGTGAAAAATGGATAAAGAAGTTGTGGTATTTACTTACAAAGCAATATCACTCAGCAATGAAATCTGTGTCATCAGGCCCTTAGCAGCACAATGAGTGGATTCAGGTATGATGATTCTAACTGAAGTAAGTCACACAGAAAAAGAAACATCATAAGATATCAGTAATACACGGAATGTAAACTTGGCTACACAGGAACTGAATTACAGAACAGAACAGGGTCTCAAATTTAGAAAACCAACTTATGCTTGCTTAAGGGGAAAGGTGAGTTGGGGTGCTGCATAAAACCAGATGTTGAAATGAGCACAGATAAAGTTCCTTAAGTCAAATATGGAATAGACAAGAGCTACTCCTTGCTCAACGAAATGGACTCAACACCGCATATTAAACGCCTAAGAATGTACCTGACTTGTAAGTATCTTAAAACCTATGGATTGCTATGTCTCCGAAAGAGAATCAAGCATGTGTACAGGGGCATAAACGCAGCAGTGATAGGATTGGAGATGTTCGGTGAGCAAATGAAGACCCTTTGAAGTCATATTGCATGGTACCCATTCCACGGGTTTCAAATACCCAGGTTTAAGGTATTCTTCCTTCAGCTAAAACATGCATGTGGAACCTAGAGTATGATCAACCATGTGATCGGGAGACGTGTTCAAATATGTCTCAGTTTTCCTCCCCTGGTGCTCGGGTGCAACATTCCAGATGCTTTACTAACACTCTCCCGACTTGGAGAGTCAGTCCCTTTAACCTCCTGTTTGGCCCAGTTTGCAATTTCTGCGGAAGATGAACAGGAATAGCGAGAACCAATGAGAGACTAGCTGGAGGTGTCTGGACGGGCAAATTTAACTCTCATTTCCCACCAGGAAGAGGAATTAACCAAAGGCTCAGCGTGCCGTGCCAGAACCAGATTAGGGCCTGAAGCCATCCTGCGGTGTTGCGGCCAGGTCACAAGAAAGCGAGTTGAAGAAAGGAGCCCAGGGGCACTGTAATTCACAAACCTGCAGACTTATAAATGACAGCTATCGTCCAAAAATAGACTGAAGTAAGGCTGCCAAGAGGACTTGAAAACGGGGCAGAATTGCAGGAAACCGATTTCAGGAGGTAGACTGGAATTGCATTGAAAGCATAGGAAAAGAGGCAGAACGTCCACAATGATGCACTTGGCCAAAAAGGGCGTATGCGTTTTTTCCTGAATATATTCAGGAAAAAACGCATACGCCCTTTTTGGCCAACCAAGCAAGCTTGCAAAGGAAATCTGCACTACAATGAAGTCTCACTTCCCCCCGGTCAAAAGGGCCATCTGAAAAAAGTGTAAAATCCAGAAAGGCAAGACAGGCCATGGAGAAATGGGAGCCTTGTTATGCTGATGGGCGGGATGTAAATTGCAAACAACCACTCAGGAGAAGTGTATGGTGTTTCCTGAAACATCTAAAAAACAAAGCAACAGAACCTAGGGCACTTCCACTTATGGTCCTATAGCTTAGGGAAATTAAAATCAAAAAGACACAGCCACCCCAAAGTTTGGAACGGCTCTGTTTACAAGAACCTCGTTTACAGTACAAGTTCAACATCGCAGAAAGTGAAAAATGGATAAAGAAGTTGTGGTATTTACTTACAAAGCAATATCACTCAGCAATGAAATCTGTGTCATCAGGCCCTTAGCAGCACAATGAGTGGATTCAGGTACGATGATTCTAACTGAAATAAGTCACACAGAAAAAGAAACATCATAAGATATCAGTAATACACGGAATGTAAACTTGGCTACACAGGAACTGAATTACAGAACAGAACAGGGTCTCAAATTTAGAAAACCAACTTATTCTTGCTTAAGGGTAAAGGTGAGTGGGGGTGCTGCATAAAACCAGAGATTGAAATGAGCACAGATAAAGTTCCTTAAGCCAAATATGGAATAGACAAGAGCTACTCCTTGCTCAACGAAATGGACTCAACACCCCATATTAAACGCCTAAGAATGTACCTGACTAGTAAGTATCTTAAAACCTATGGATTGCTATGTCTCCAAAAGAGAATCAAGCATGTGTACAGGGGCATAAACGCAGCAGTGATAGGATTGGAGAGGTTCGGTGAGCAAATGAAGACCCTTTGAAGTCATATTGCATGGTACCCATTACACGGGTCTCAACTCTCCAGGTTTAAGGTATTCTTCCTTCAGCTAAAACATGCATGTGGAATCTAGAGTATGATCAACCATGTGATCAGGAGACGTGTTCAAATATGTCTCAGTTTTCCTCCCCTGGTACTCGGGTGCAACATTCCAGACGCTTTACTAACACTCTCCCCACTTGGAGAGTCAGTGCCTTTAACCTCCTGTTTGGCCCAGTTTGCAATTTCTGCGGAAGATGAACAGGAATAGCGAGAACCAATGAGAGGCTAGCTGGAGGTGTCTGGACGGGCAAATTTAACTCTCATTTCCCACCAGGAAGAGGAATTAACCAAAGGCTCAGCATGCCGGGCTGGAACCAGATTAGGGCCTGAAGCCATCCTGCGGTGTTGCGGCCAGGTCACAAGAAAGCGAGTTGAAGAAAGGAGCTCAGGGGCACTGTAATTCACAAACCTGCAGAGTTATAAATGACAGCTATCGTCCAAAAATAGACTGAAGTAAGCCTGCCAAGAGGACTTGAAAGCGGGGCAGAATTGCAGGAAACCGATTTCAGGAGGTAGACTGGAATTGCATTGAAAGCATAGGAAAAGAGGCAGAACGTCCACAATGATGCACTTGGCCAAAAAGGGCGTATGCGTTTTTTCCTGAATATATTCAGGAAAAAACGCATACGCCCTTTTTGGCCAACCAAGCAAGCTTGCAAAGGAAATCTGCACTACAATGAAGTCTCACTTCCCCCCGGTCAAAAGGGCCATCTGAAAAAAGTGTAAAATCCAGAAAGGCAGGACAGGCCATGGAGAACTGGGAGCCTTGTTATGCTGATGGGCGGGATGTAAATTGCCAACAGACACTCGGGAGAAGTGTATGGTGTTTCCTGAAACATCTAAAAAACAAAGCAACAGAGCCTAGGGCACTGCCACTTATGGTCCTATAGCTTAGGGAAATTAAAATCAAAAAGACACAGCCACCCCAAACTTTCGAACGGCTCTGTTTACAAGAACCTCGTTTACAGTACAAGTTCAACATCGCAGAAAGTGAAAAATGGATAAAGAAGTTGTGGTATTTACTTACAAAGCAATATCACTCAGCAATGAAATCTGTGTCATCAGGCCCGTAGCAGCACAATGAGTGGATTCAGGTATGATGATTCTAACTGAAATAAGTCACACAGAAAAGAAACATCATAAGATATCAGTAATACACGGAATGTAAACTTGGCTACACAGGAACTGAATTACAGAACAGAACAGGGTCTCAAATTTAGAAAACCAACTTATGCTTGCTTAAGGGTAAAGGTGAGTTGGGGTGCTGCATAAAACCAGAGATTGAAATGAGCACAGATAAAGGTCCTTAAGTCAAATATGGAATAGACAAGAGCTACTCCTTGCTCAACGAAATGGACTCAACACCGCATATTAAACGCCTAAGAATGTACCTGACTAGTAAGTATCGGAAAACCTATGGATTGCTATGTCTCCAAAAGAGAATCAAGCATGTGTACAGGGGCATAAACGCAGCAGTGATAGGATTGGAGAGGTTCGGTGAGCAAATGAAGACCCTTTGAAGTCATATTGCATGGTACCCATTACACGGGTCTCAACTCTCCAGGTTTAAGGTATTCTTCCTTCAGCTAAAACATGCATGTGGAACCTAGAGTATGATCAACCATGTGATCGGGAGACGTGTTCAAATATGTCTCAGTTTTCCTCCCCTGGTACTCGGGTGCAACATTCCAGACGCTTTACTAACACTCTCCCGAATTGGAGAGTCAGTCCCTTTAACCTCCTGTTTGGCCCAGTTTGCAATTTCTGCGGAAGATGAACAGGAATAGCGAGAACCAATGAGAGGCTAGCTGGAGGTGTCTGGACGGGCAAATTTAACTCTCATTTCCCACCAGGAAGAGGAATTAACCAAAGGCTCAGCGTGCCATGCCAGAACCAGATTAGGGCCTGAAGCCATCCTGCGGTGTTGCGGCCAGGTCACAAGAAAGCGAGTTGAAGAAAGGAGCTCAGGGGCACTGTAATTCACAAACCTGCAGACTTATAAATGA
The DNA here is from genome assembly GCF_949987515.2 of Delphinus delphis. Taxonomy (NCBI): domain Eukaryota; kingdom Metazoa; phylum Chordata; class Mammalia; order Artiodactyla; family Delphinidae; genus Delphinus; species Delphinus delphis. The sequence continues at coordinate 333,729 of NW_027192683.1, read as the reverse complement.
CAGCTATCGTCCAAAAATAGACTGAAGTAAGGCTGCCAAGAGGACTTGAAAGCGGGGCAGAATTGCAGGAAACCGATTTCAGGAGGTAGACTGGAATTGCATTGAAAGCATAGGAAAAGAGGCAGAACGTCCACAATGATGCACTTGGCCAAAAAGGGCGTATGCGTTTTTTCCTGAATATATTCAGGAAAAAACGCATACGCCCTTTTTGGCCAACCAAGCAAGCTTGCAAAGGAAATCTACACTACAATGAAGTCTCACTTCCCCCCGGTCAAAAGGGCCATCTGAAAAAAGTGTAAAATCCAGAAAGACAAGACAGGCCATGGAGAACTGGGAGCCTTGTTATGCTGATGGGCGGGATGTAAATTGCCAACAACCACTCGGGAGAAGTGTATGGTGTTTCCTGAAACATTTAAAAAACAAAGCAACAGAACCTAGGGCACTTCCACTTATGGTCCTATAGCTTAGGGAAATTAAAATCAAAAAGACACAGCCACCCCAAAGTTTGGAACGGCTCTGTTTACAAGAACCTCGTTTACAGTACAAGTTCAACATCGCAGAAAGTGAAAAATGGATAAAGAAGTTGTGGTATTTACTTACAAAGCAATATCACTCAGCAATGAAATCTGTGTCATCAGGCCCTTAGCAGCACAATGAGTGGATTCAGGTATGATGATTCTAACTGAAGTAAGTCACACAGAAAAAGAAACATCATAAGATATCAGTAATACACGGAATGTAAACTTGGCTACACAGGAACTGAATTCCAAAACAGAACAGTGTCTCAAATTTAGAAAACCAACTTATGCTTGCTTAAGGGTAAAGGTGAGTTGAGGTGCTGCATAAAACCAGAGATTGAAATGAGCACAGATAAAGTTCCTTAAGCCAAATATGGAATAGACAAGAGCTACTCCTTGCTCAACGAAATGGACTCAACACCGCATATTAAACGCCTAAGAATGTACCTGACTAGTAAGTATCTTAAAACCAATGGATTGCTATGTCTCCAAAAGAGAATCAAGCGTGTGTACAGGGGCATAAACGCAGCAGTGATAGGATTGGAGAGGTTCGCTGAGCAAATGAAGACCCTTTGAAGTCATATTGCATGGTACCCATTACACGGGTCTCAACTCTCCAGGTTTAAGGTATTCTTCCTTCAGCTAAAACATGCATGTGGAACCCAAGTATGATCAACCATGTGAACGGGAGACGTGTTCAAATATGTCTCAGTTTTCCTCCCCTGGTACTCGGGTGCAACATTCCAGACGCTTTACTAACACTCTCCCCACTTGGAGAGTCAGCGCCTTTAACCTCCTGTTTGGCCCAGTTTGCAATTTCTGCGGAAGATGAACAGGAATAGCGAGAACCAATGAGAGGCCAGCTGGAGGTGTCTGGACGGGCAAATTTAACTCTCATTTCCCACCAGGAAGAGGAAATAACCAAAGGCTCAGCGTGCCATACCGGAACCGGATTAGGGCCTGAAGCCATCCTGCGGTGTTGCGGCCAGCTCAAAAGAAAGCGAGTTGAAGAAAGGAGCTCAGGGGCACTGTAATTCACAAACCTGCAGAGTTATAAATGACAGCTATCGTCCAAAAATAGACTGAAGTAAGGCTGCCAAGAGGACTTGAAAGCGGGGCAGAATTGCAGGAAACCGATTTCAGGAGGTAGACTGGAATTGCATTGAAAGCATAGGAAAAGAGGCAGAACGTCCACAATGATGCACTTGGCCAAAAAGGGCGTATGCGTTTTTTCCTGAATATATTCAGGAAAAAACGCATACGCCCTTTTTGGCCAACCAAGCAAGCTTGCAAAGGAAATCTGCACTACAATGAAGTCTCACTTCCCCCCGGTCAAAAGGGCCATCTGAAAAAAGTGTAAAATCCAGAAAGGCAGGACAGGCCATGGAGAACTGGGAGCCTTGTTATGCTGATGGGCGGGATGTAAATTGCCAACAACCACTCAGGAGAAGTGTATGGTGTTTCCTGAAACATCTAAAAAACAAAGCAACAGAACCTAGGGCACTTCCACTTATGGTCTTATAGCTTAGGGAAATTAAAATCAAAAAGACACAGCCACCCCAAAGTTTGGAACGGCTCTGTTTACAAGAACCTCGTTTACAGTACAAGTTCAACATCGCAGAAAGTGAAAAATGGATAAAGAAGTTGTGGTATTTACTTACAAAGCAATATCACTCAGCAATGAAATCTGTGTCATCAGGCCCTTAGCAGCACAATGAGTGGATTCAGGTATGATGATTCTAACTGAAGTAAGTCACACAGAAAAAGAAACATCATAAGATATCACTAATACACGGAATGTAAACTTGGCTACACAGGAACTGAATTACAGAACAGAACAGGGTCTCAAATTTAGAAAACCAACTTATGCTTGCTTAAGGGTAAAGGTGAGTTGGGGTGCTGCATAAAACCAGAGATTGAAATGAGCACAGATAAAGTTCCTTAAGCCAAATATGGAATAGACAAGAGCTACTCCTTGCTCAACGAAATGGACTCAACACCCCATATTAAACGCCTAAGAATGTACCTGACTAGTAAGTATCTTAAAACCTATGGATTGCTTTGTCTCCAAAAGAGAATCAAGCGTGTGTACAGGGGCATAAACGCAGCAGTGATAGGATTGGAGAGGTTCGGTGAGCAAATGAAGACCCTTTGAAGTCATATTGCATGGTACCCATTACACGGGTCTCAACTCTCCAGGTTTAAGGTATTCTTCCTTCAGCTAAAACATGCATGTGGAACCCAGAGTATGATCAACCATGTGAACGGGAGACGTGTTCAAATATGTCTCAGTTTTCCTCCCCTGGTACTCGGGTGCAACATTCCAGACGCTTTACTAACACTCTCCCGACTTGGAGAGTCAGTCCCTTTAACCTCCTGTTTGGCCCAGTTTGCAATTTCTGCGGAAGATGAACAGGAATAGCGAGAACCAATGAGAGACTAGCTGGAGGTTTCTGGACGGGCAAATTTAACTCTCATTTCCCACCAGGAAGAGGAATTAACCAAAGGCTCAGCGTGCCGTGCCGGAACCAGATTAGGGCCTGAAGCCATCCTGCGGTGTTGCGGCCAGGTCACAAGAAAGCGAGTTGAAGAAAGGAGCTCAGGGGCACTGTAATTCACAAACCTGCAGAGTTATAAATGACAGCTATCGTCCAAAAATAGACTGAAGTAAGGCTGCCAAGAGGACTTGAAAGCGGGGCAGAATTGCAGGAAACCGATTTCAGGAGGTAGACTGGAATTGCATTGAAAGCATAGGAAAAGAGGCAGAACGTCCACAATGATGCACTTGGCCAAAAAGGGCGTATGCGTTTTTTCCTGAATATATTCAGGAAAAAACGCATACGCCCTTTTTGGCCAACCAAGCAAGCTTGCAAAGGAAATCTGCACTACAATGAAGTCTCACTTCTCCCCGGTCAAAAGGGTCATCTGAAAAAAGTGTAAAATCCAGAAAGGCAGGACAGGCCATGGACAACTGGGAGCCTTGTTATGCTGATGGGCGGGATGTAAATTGCCAACAGACACTCGGGAGAAGTGTATGGTGTTTCCTGAAACATCTAAAAAACAAAGCAACAGAGCCTAGGGCACTGCCACTTATGGTCCTATAGCTTAGGGAAATTAAAATCAAAAAGACACAGCCACCCCAAAGTTTGGAACGGCTCTGTTTACAAGAACCTCGTTTACAGTACAAGTTCAACATCGCAGAAAGTGAAAAATGGATAAAGAAGTTGTGGTATTTACTTACAAAGCAATATCACTCAGCAATGAAATCTGTGTCATCAGGCCCATAGCAGCACAATGAGTGGATTCAGGTATGATGATTCTAACTGAAGTAAGTCACACAGAAAAAGAAACATCATAAGATATCAGTAATACACAGAATGTAAACTTCGCTACACAGGAACTGAATTACAGAACAGAACAGGGACTCAAATTTAGAAAACCAACTTATGCTTGCTTAAGGGTAAAGGTGAGTTTGGGTGCTGCATAAGACCAGAGATTGAAATGAGCACAGATAAAGTTCCTTAAGTCAAATATGGAATAGACAAGAGCTACTCCTTGCTCAACGAAATGGACTCAACACCGCATATTAAACGCCTACAAATGTACCTGACTACTAAGTATCTTAAAACCTATGGATTGCTATGTCTCCGAAAGAGAATCAAGCATGTGTACAGGGGCATAAACGCAGCAGTGATAGGATTGGAGAGGTTCGGTGAGCAAATGAAGACCCTTTGAAGTCATATTGCATGGTACCCATTCCACGGGTTTCAACTACCCAGGTTTAAGGTATTCTTCCTTCAGCTAAAACATGCATGTGGAACCTAGAGTATGATCAACCATGTGATCGGGAGACGTGTTCAAATATGTCAGTTTTCGTACCCTGGTACTCGGGTGCAACATTCCAGACGCTTTACTAACACTCTCCCGACTTGGAGAGTCAGTCCCTTTAACCTCCTGTTTGGCCCAGTTTGCAATTTCTGTGGAAGATGAACAGGAATAGCGAGAACCAATGAGAGGCTAGCTGGAGGTGTCTGGACGGGCAAATTTAACTCTCATTTCCCACCAGGAAGAGGAAATAACCAAAGGCTCAGCGTGCCGTACCGGAACCAGATTAGGGCCTGAAGCCATCCTGCGGTGTTGCGGCCAGCTCAAAAGAAAGCGAGTTGAAGAAAGGAGCTCAGGGGCACTGTAATTCACAAACCTGCAGAGTTATAAATGACAGCTATCGTCCAAAAATAGACTGAAGTAAGGCTGCCAAGAGGACTTGAAAGCGGGGCAGAATTGCAGGAAACCGATTTCAGGAGGTAGACTGGAATTGCATTGAAAGCATAGGAAAAGAGGCAGAACGTCCACAATGATGCACTTGGCCAAAAAGGGCGTATGCGTTTTTTCCTGAATATATTCAGGAAAAAACGCATACGCCCTTTTTGGCCAACCAAGCAAGCTTGCAAAGGAAATCTGCACTACAATGAAGTCTCACTTCCCCCCGGTCAAAAGGGCCATCTGAAAAAAGTGTAAAATCCAGAAAGGCAGGACAGGCCATGGAGAACTGGGAGCCTTGTTATGCTGATGGGCGGGATGTAAATTGCCAACAGACACTCCGGAGAAGTGTATGGTGTTTCCTGAAACATCTAAAAAACAAAGCAACAGAGCCTAGGGCACTTCCACTTATGGTCCTATAGCTTAGGGAAATTAAAATCAAAAAGACACAGCCACCCCAAAGTTTGGGACGCCTCTGTTTACAAGAACCTCGTTTACAGTACAAGTTCAACATCGCAGAAAGTGAGAAATGGATAAAGAACTTGTGGTACTTACGTACAATGCAGTATCACTCAGCAATGAAATCTATGTCATCAGGCCCGTAGCAGCATAATGAGTGGATTCAGGTACGATGATTCTAACTGAAATAAGTCACACAGAAAAAGAAACATCATAAGATATCACTAATACACGGAATGTAAACAGGGCTACACAGGAACTGCATTCCAGAACAGAACAGGGTCTCAAATTTAGAAAACCAACTTATGCTTGCTTAAGGGTAAAGGTGAGTTGGGGTGCTGCATAAAACCAGAGATTGAAATGAGCACAGATAAAGTTCCTTAAGCCAAATATGGAATAGACAAAAGCTACTCCTTGCTCAACGAAATGGACTCAAAACCCCATATTAAACCCCTAAGAATGTACCTGACTAGTAAGTATCTTAAAACCTATGGATTGCTATGTCTCCAAAAGAGAATCAAGCGTGTGCACAGGGGAATAAACGCAGCAGTGATAGGATTGGAGAGGTTCAGTAAGCAAATGAAGACCCTTTGAAGTCATATTGCATGGTACCCATTACACGGGTCTCAACTCTCCAGGTTTAAGGTATTCTTCCTTCAGCTAAAACATGCATGTGGAACCCAGAGTATGATCAACCATGTGAACGGGAGACGTGTTCAAATATGTCTCAGTTTTCCTCCCCTGGTACTCGGGTGCAACATTCCAGACGCTTTACTAACACTCTCCCGACTTGGAGAGTCAGTCCCTTTAACCTCCTGTTTGGCCCAGTTTGCAATTTCTGCGGAAGATGAACAGGAATAGCGAGAACCAATGAGAGGCTAGCTGGAGGTGTCTGGACGGGCAAATTTAACTCTCATTTCCCACCAGGAAGAGGAAATAACCAAAGGCTCAGCGTGCCGTACCGGAACCAGATTAGGGCCTGAAGCCATCCTGCGGTGTTGCGGCCAGCTCAAAAGAAAGCGAGTTGAAGAAAGGAGCCCAGGGGCACTGTAATTCACAAACCTGCAGAGTTATAAATGACAGCTATCGTCCAAAAATAGACTGAAGTAAGGCTGCCAAGAGGACTTGAAAGCGGGGCAGAATTGCAGGAAACCGATTTCAGGAGGTAGACTGGAATTGCATTGAAAGCATAGGAAAAGAGGCAGAACGTCCACAATGATGCACTTGGCCAAAAAGGGCGTATGCGTTTTTTCCTGAATATATTCAGGAAAAAACGCATATGCCCTTTTTGGCCAACCAAGCAAGCTTGCAAAGGAAATCTGCACTACAATGAAGTCTCACTTCCCCCCGGTCAAAAGGGCCATCTGAAAAAAGTGTAAAATCCAGAAAGGCAGGACAGGCCATGGAGAACTGGGAGCCTTGTTATGCTGATGGGCGGGATGTAAATTGCCAACAACCACTCGGGAGAAGTGTATGGTGTTTCCTGAAACATCTAAAAAACAAAGCAACAGAACCTAGGGCACTTCCACTTATGGTCCTATAGCTTAGGGAAATTAAAATCAAAAAGACACAGCCACCCCAAGTTTGGAACGGCTCTGTTTACAAGAACCTCGTTTACAGTACAAGTTCAACATCGCAGAAAGTGAAAAATGGATAAAGAAGTTGTGGTATTTACTTACAAAGCAATATCACTCAGCAATGAAATCTGTGTCATCAGGCCCTTAGCAGCACAATGAGTGGATTCAGGTATGATGATTCTAACTGAAATAAGTCACACAGAAAAAGAAACATCATAAGATATCAGTAATACACGGAATGTAAACTTGGCTACACAGGAACTGAATTACAGAACAGAACAGGGTCTCAAATTTAGAAAAACAACTTATGCTTGCTTAAGGGTAAAGGTGAGTTGGGGTGCTGCATAAAACCAGAGATTGAAATGAGCACAGATAAAGTTCCTTAAGCCAAATATGGAATAGACAAGAGCTACTCCTTGCTCAACGAAATGGACTCAACACCCCATATTAAACGCCTAAGAATGTACCTGACTAGTAAGTATCTTAAAACCTATGGATTGCTATGTCTCCGAAAGAGAATCAAGCATGTGTACAGGGGCATAAACGCAGCAGTGATAGGATTGGAGAGGTTCGGTGAGCAAATGAAGACCCTTTGAAGTCATATTGCATGGTACCCATTACACGGGTCTCAACTCTCCAGGTTTAAGGTATTCTTCCTTCAGCTAAAACATGCATGTGGAACCCAAGTATGATCAACCATGTGAACGGGAGATGTGTTCAAATATGTCTCAGTTTTCCTCCCCTGGTACTCGGGTACAACATTCCAGACGCTTTACTAACACTCTCCGCACTTGGAGAGTCAGCGCCTTTAACCTCCTGTTTGGCCCAGTTTGCAATTTCTGCGGAAGATGAACAGGAATAGCGAGAACCAATGAGAGGCTAGCTGGAGGTGTCTGGACGGGCAAATTTAACTCTCATTTCCCACCAGGAAGAGGAAATAACCAAAGGCTCAGCGTGCCGTGCCGGAACCAGATTAGGGCCTGAAGCCATCCTGCGGTGTTGCGGCCAGGTCACAAGAAAGCAAGTTGAAGAAAGGAGCTCAGGGGCACTGTAATGCACAAACCTGCAGAGTTATAAATGACAGCTATCGTCCAAAAATAGACTGAAGTAAGGCTGCCAAGAGGACTTGAAAGCGGGGCAGAATTGCAGGAAACCGATTTCAGGAGGTAGACTGGAATTGCATTGAAAGCATAGGAAAAGAGGCAGAACGTCCACAATGATGCACTTGGCCAAAAAGGGCGTATGCGTTTTTTCCTGAATATATTCAGGAAAAAACGCATACGCCCTTTTTGGCCAACCAAGCAAGCTTGCAAAGGAAATCTGCACTACAATGAAGTCTCACTTCCCCCCGGTCAAAAGGGCCATCTGAAAAAAGTGTAAAATCCAGAAAGGCAGGACAGGCCATGGAGAACTGGGAGCCTTGTTATGCTGATGGGCGGGATGTAAATTGCCAACAACCACTCGGGAGAAGTGTATGGTGTTTCCTGAAACATCTAAAAAACAAAGCAACAGAACCTAGGGCACTTCCACTTATGGTCCTATAGCTTAGGGAAATTAAAATCAAAAAGACACAGCCACCCCAAAGTTTGGAACGGCTCTGTTTACAAGAACCTCATTTACAGTACAAGTTCAACATCGCAGAAAGTGAAAAATGGATAAAGAAGTTGTGGTATTTACTTACAAAGCAATATCACTCAGCAATGAAATCTGTGTCATCAGGCCCTTAGCAGCACAATGAGTGGATTCAGGTATGATGATTCTAACTGAAGTAAGTCACACAGAAAAAGAAACATCATAAGATATCAGTAATACACGGAATGTAAACTTGGCTACACAGGAACTGAATTACAGAACAGAACAGGGTCTCAAATTTAGAAAACCAACTTATGCTTGCTTAAGGGGAAAGGTGAGTTGGGGTGCTGCATAAAACCAGATGTTGAAATGAGCACAGATAAAGTTCCTTAAGTCAAATATGGAATAGACAAGAGCTACTCCTTGCTCAACGAAATGGACTCAACACCGCATATTAAACGCCTAAGAATGTACCTGACTTGTAAGTATCTTAAAACCTATGGATTGCTATGTCTCCGAAAGAGAATCAAGCATGTGTACAGGGGCATAAACGCAGCAGTGATAGGATTGGAGATGTTCGGTGAGCAAATGAAGACCCTTTGAAGTCATATTGCATGGTACCCATTCCACGGGTTTCAAATACCCAGGTTTAAGGTATTCTTCCTTCAGCTAAAACATGCATGTGGAACCTAGAGTATGATCAACCATGTGATCGGGAGACGTGTTCAAATATGTCTCAGTTTTCCTCCCCTGGTGCTCGGGTGCAACATTCCAGATGCTTTACTAACACTCTCCCGACTTGGAGAGTCAGTCCCTTTAACCTCCTGTTTGGCCCAGTTTGCAATTTCTGCGGAAGATGAACAGGAATAGCGAGAACCAATGAGAGACTAGCTGGAGGTGTCTGGACGGGCAAATTTAACTCTCATTTCCCACCAGGAAGAGGAATTAACCAAAGGCTCAGCGTGCCGTGCCAGAACCAGATTAGGGCCTGAAGCCATCCTGCGGTGTTGCGGCCAGGTCACAAGAAAGCGAGTTGAAGAAAGGAGCCCAGGGGCACTGTAATTCACAAACCTGCAGACTTATAAATGACAGCTATCGTCCAAAAATAGACTGAAGTAAGGCTGCCAAGAGGACTTGAAAACGGGGCAGAATTGCAGGAAACCGATTTCAGGAGGTAGACTGGAATTGCATTGAAAGCATAGGAAAAGAGGCAGAACGTCCACAATGATGCACTTGGCCAAAAAGGGCGTATGCGTTTTTTCCTGAATATATTCAGGAAAAAACGCATACGCCCTTTTTGGCCAACCAAGCAAGCTTGCAAAGGAAATCTGCACTACAATGAAGTCTCACTTCCCCCCGGTCAAAAGGGCCATCTGAAAAAAGTGTAAAATCCAGAAAGGCAAGACAGGCCATGGAGAAATGGGAGCCTTGTTATGCTGATGGGCGGGATGTAAATTGCAAACAACCACTCAGGAGAAGTGTATGGTGTTTCCTGAAACATCTAAAAAACAAAGCAACAGAACCTAGGGCACTTCCACTTATGGTCCTATAGCTTAGGGAAATTAAAATCAAAAAGACACAGCCACCCCAAAGTTTGGAACGGCTCTGTTTACAAGAACCTCGTTTACAGTACAAGTTCAACATCGCAGAAAGTGAAAAATGGATAAAGAAGTTGTGGTATTTACTTACAAAGCAATATCACTCAGCAATGAAATCTGTGTCATCAGGCCCTTAGCAGCACAATGAGTGGATTCAGGTACGATGATTCTAACTGAAATAAGTCACACAGAAAAAGAAACATCATAAGGTATCACTAATACACGGAATGTAAACTTGGCTACACAGGAACTGAATTCCAAAACAGAACAGGGTCTCAAATTTAGAAAACCAACTTATGCTTGCTTAAGGGGAAAGGTGAGTTGGGGTGCTGCATAAAACCAGAGACTGAAATGAGCACAGATAAAGTTCCTTAAGCCAAATATGGAATAGACAAGAGCTACTCCTTGCTCAACGAAATGGACTCAACACCCCATATTAAACGCCTAAGAATGTACCTGACTAGTAAGTAGCTTAAAACCTATGGATTTCTATGTCTCCAAAAGAGAATCAAGCGTGTGTACAGGGGCATAAACGCAGCAGTGATAGCATTGGAGAGGTTCAGTGAGCAAATGACGACCCTTTGAAGTCATATTGCATGGTACCCATTCCACGGGTTTCAAATACCCAGGTTTAAGGTATTCTTCCTTCAGCTAAAACATGCATGTGGAACCCAAGTATGATCAACCATGTGAACGGGAGACGTGTTCAAATATGTCTCAGTTTTCCTCCCCTGGTACTCGGGTGCAACATTCCAGACGCTTTACTAACACTCTCCCCACTTGGAGAGTCAGCGCCTTTAACCTCCTGTTTGGCCCAGTTTGCAATTTCTGCGGAAGATGAACAGGAATAGCGAGAACCAATGAGAGGCTAGCTGGAGGTGTCTGGACGGGCAAATTTAACTCTCATTTCCCACCAGGAAGAGGAAATAACCAAAGGCTCAGCGTGCCGTACCGGAACCAGATTAGGGCCTGAAGACATCCTGCGGTGTTGCGGCCAGGTCACAAGAAAGCAAGTTGAAGAAAGGTGCTCAGGGGCACTGTAATTCACAAACCTGCAGAGTTATAAATGACAGCTATCGTCCAAAAATAGACTGAAGTAAGGCTGCCAAGAGGACTTGAAAGCGGGGCAGAATTGCAGGAAACCGATTTCAGGAGGTAGACTGGAATTGCATTGAAAGCATAGGAAAAGAGGCAGAACGTCCACAATGATGCACTTGGCCAAAAAGGGCGTATGCGTTTTTTCCTGAATATATTCAGGAAAAAACGCATACGCCCTTTTTGGCCAACCAAGCAAGCTTGCAAAGGAAATCTGCACTACAATGAAGTCTCACTTCCCCCCGGTCAAAAGGGCCATCTGAAAAAAGTGTAAAATCCAGAAAGGCAGGACAGGCCATGGAGAACTGGGAGCCTTGTTATGCTGATGGGCGGGATGTAAATTGCCAACAACCACTCGGGAGAAGTGTATGGTGTTTCCTGAAACATCTAAAAAACAAAGCAACAGAACCTAGGGCACTTCCACTTATGGTCCTATAGCTTAGGGAAATTAAAATCAAAAAGACACAGCCACCCCAAAGTTTGGAACGGCTCTGTTTACAAGAACCTCGTTTACAGTACAAGTTCAACATCGCAGAAAGTGAAAAATGGATAAAGAAGTTGTGGTATTTACTTACAAAGCAATATCACTCAGCAATGAAATCTGTGTCATCAGGCCCTTAGCAGCACAATGAGTGGATTCAGGTATGATGATTCTAACTGAAGTAAGTCACACAGAAAAAGAAACATCATAAGATATCAGTAATACACGGAATGTAAACTTGGCTACACAGGAACTGAATTACAGAACAGAACAGGGACTCAAATTTAGAAAACCAACTTATGCTTGCTTAAGGGGAAAGGTGAGTTGGGGTGCTGCATAAAACCAGAGATTGAAATGAGCACAGATAAAGTTCCTTAAGCCAAATATGGAATAGACAAGAGCTACTCCTTGCTCAACGAAATGGACTCAACACCGCATATTAAACGCCTAAGAATGTACCTGACTAGTAAGTATCTTAAAACCTATGGATTGCTATGTCTCCGAAAGAGAATCAAGCATGTGTACAGGGGCATAAACGCAGCAGTGATAGGATTGGAGAGGTTCGGTGAGCAAATGAAGACCCTTTGAAGTCATATTGCATGGTACCCATTCCACGGGTTTCAACTACCCAGGTTTAAGGTATTCTTCCTTCAGCTAAAACATGCATGTGGAACCTAGAGTATGATCAACCATGTGATCGGGAGACGTGTTCAAATATGTCTCAGTTTTCGTATCCTGGTACTCGGGTGAAACATTCCAGACGCTTTACTAACACTCTCCCGACTTGGAGAGTCAGTCCCTTTAACCTCCTGTTTGGCCCAGTTTGCAATTTCTGCGGAAGATGAACAGGAATAGCGAGAACCAATGAGAGGCTAGCTGGAGGTGTCTGGACGGGCAAATTTAACTCTCATTTCCCACCAGGAAGAGGAATTAACCAAAGGCTCAGCGTGGCGTGCCGGGACCAGATTAGGGCCTGAAGCCATCCTGCGGTGTTGCGGCCAGCTCAAAAGAAAGCGAGTTGAAGAAAGGTGTTCAGGGGCACTGTATTTCACAAACCTGCAGAGTTATAAATGACAGCTATCGTCCAAAAATAGACTGAAGTAAGGCTGCCAAGAGGACTTGAAATCAGGGCAGAATTGCAGGAAACCGATTTCAGGAATTAGACTGGAATTGCATTGAAAGCATAGGAAAAGAGGCAGAACGTCCACAATGATGCACTTGGCCAAAAAGGGCGTATGCGTTTTTTCCTGAATATATTCAGGAAAAAACGCATACGCCCTTTTTGGCCAACCAAGCAAGCTTGCAAAGGAAATCTGCACTATAATGAAGTCTCACTTCCCCCCGGGCAAAAGGGCCATCTGAAAAAACTGTAACATCCAGAAAGGCAGGACAGGCCATGGAGAACTGGGAGCCTTGTTATGCTGATGGGCGGGATGTAAATTGCCAACAACCACTCGGGAGAAGTGTATGGTGTTTCCTGAAACATCTAAAAAACAAAGCAACAGAGCCTAGGGCACTTCCACTTATGGTCCTATAGCTTAGGGAAATTAAAATCTAAAAGACACAGCCACCCCAAAGTTTGGGACGCCTCCGTTTACAAGAACCTCGTTTACCGTACAAGTTCAATATCACAGAAAGTGAAAAATGGATAAAGAACTTGTGGTACTTACGTACAATGCAGTATCACTCAGCAATGAAATCTGTGTCATCAGGCCCTTAGCAGCACAATGAGTGGATTCAGGTATGATGATTCTAACTGAAGTAAGTCACACAGAAAAAGAAACATCATAAGATATCACTAATACACGGAATGTAAACTTGGCTACACAGGAACTGCATTCCAGAACAGAACAGGGTCTCAAATTTAGAAAACCAACCTATGCTTGCTTAAGGGGAAAGGTGAGTTGGGGTGCTGCATAAAACCAGAGATTGAAATGAGCACAGATAAAGTTCCTTAAGCCAAATATGGAATAGACAAGAGCTACTCCTTGCTCAACGAAATGGACTCAACACCGCATATTAAACGCCTAAGAATGTACCTGACTAGTAAGTATCTTAAAACCTATGGATTGCTATGTCTCCAAAAGAGAATCAAGCGTGTGTACAGGGGAATAAACGCAGCAGTGATAGGATTGGAGAGGTTCGGTGAGCAAATGAAGACCCTTTGAAGTCATATTGCATGGTACCCATTACACGGGTCTCAACTCTCCAGGTTTAAGGTATTCTTCCTTCAGCTAAAACATGCATGTGGAACCCAAGTATGATCAACCATGTGAACGGGAGACGTGTTCAAATATGTCTCAGTTTTCCTCCCCTGGTACTCGGGTGCAACATTCCAGACGCTTTACTAACACTCTCCCCACTTGGAGAGTCAGCGCCTTTAACCTCCTGTTTGGCCCAGTTTGCAATTTCTGCGGAAGATGAACAGGAATAGCGAGAACCAATGAGAGACTAGCTGGAGGTGTCTGGACGGGCAAATTTAACTCTCATTTCCCACCAGGAAGAGGAATTAACCAAAGGCTCAGCGTGCCGTGCCGGAACCAGATTAGGGCCTGAAGCCATCCTGCGGTGTTGCGGCCAGGTCAAAAGAAAGCGAGTTGAAGAAAGGAGCTCAGGGGCACTGTAATTCACAAACCTGCAGAGTTATAAATGACAGCTATCGTCCAAAAATAGACTGAAGTAAGGCTGCCAAGAGGACTTGAAAGCGGGGCAGAATTGCAGGAAACCGATTTCAGGAGGTAGACTGGAATTGCATTGAAAGCATAGGAAAAGAGGCAGAACGTCCACAATGATGCACTTGGCCAAAAAGGGCGTATGCGTTTTTTCCTGAATATATTCAGGAAAAAACGCATACGCCCTTTTTGGCCAACCAAGCAAGCTTGCAAAGGAAATCTGCACTACAATGAAGTCTCACTTCCCCCCGGTCAAAAGGGCCATCTGAAAAAAGTGTAAAATCCAGAAAGGCAGGACAGGCCATGGAGAACTGGGAGCCTTGTTATGCTGATGGGCGGGATGTAAATTGCCAACAGACACTCGGGAGAAGTGTATGGTGTTTCCTGAAACATCTAAAAAACAAAGCAACAGAGCCTAGGGCACTGCCACTTATGGTCCTAAAGCTTAGGGAAATTAAAATCAAAAAGACACAGCCACCCCAAAGTTTGGGACGCCTCTGTTTACAAGAACCTCGTTTACAGTAGAAGTTCAACATCGCAGAAAGTGAAAAATGGATAAAGAACTTGTGGTACTTACGTACAATGCAGTATCACTCAGCAATGAAATCTATGTCATCAGGCCCTTAGCATCACAATGAGTGGATTCAGGTATGATGATTCTAACTGAAATAAGTCACACAGAAAAAGAAACATCATAAGATATCACTAATACACGGAATGTAAACTTGGCTACAGAGGAACTGAATTACAGAACAGAACAGGGTCTCAAATTTAGAAAACCAACTTATGCTTGCTTAAGGGTAAAGGTGAGTTGGGGTGCTGCATAAAACCAGAGATTGAAATGAGCACAGATAAAGTTCCTTAAGTCAAATATGGAATAGACAAGAGCTACTCCTTGCTCAACGAAATGGACTCAACACCGCATATTAAACGCCTAAGAATGTACCTGACTAGAAAGTATCGGAAAACCTATGGATTGCTATGTCTCCAAAAGAGAATCAAGCATGTGTACAGGGGCATAAACGCAGCAGTGATAGGATTGGAGAGGTTCGGTGAGCAAATGAAGACCCTTTGAAGTCATATTGCATGGTACGCATTACACGGGTTTCAACTACCCAGGTTTAAGGTATTCTTCCTTCAGCTAAAACATGCATGTGGAACCTAGAGTATGATCAACCATGTGATCGGGAGATGTGTTCAAATATGTCTCAGTTTTACTCCCCGGGTACTCGGGTGCAACATTCCAGACGCTTTACTAACACTCTCCCCACTTGGAGAGTCAGTCCCTTTAACCTCCTGTTTGGCCCAGTTTGCAATTTCTGCGGAAGATGAACAGGAATAGCGAGAACCAATGAGAGGCTAGCTGGAGGTGTCTGGACGGGCAAATTTAACTCTCATTTCCCACCAGGAAGAGGAATTAACCAAAGGCTTAGCGTGCCGTGCCAGAACCAGATTAGGGCCTGAAGCCATCCTGCGGTGTTGCGGCCAGGTCACAAGAAAGCGAGTTGAAGAAAGGAGCTCAGTGGCACTGTAATTCACAAACCTGCAGACTTATAAATGACAGCTATCGTCCAAAAATAGACTGAAGTAAGGCTGCCAAGAGGACTTGAAAGCGGGGCAGAATTGCAGGAAACCGATTTCAGGAGGTAGACTGGAATTGCATTGAAAGCATAGGAAAAGAGGCAGAACGTCCACAATGATGCACTTGGCCAAAAAGGGCGTATGCGTTTTTTCCTGAATATATTCAGGAAAAAACGCATACGCCCTTTTTGGCCAACCAAGCAAGCTTGCAAAGGAAATCTGCACTACAATGAAGTCTCACTTCCCCCCGGTCAAAAGGGTCATCTGAAAAAAGTGTAAAATCCAGAAAGACAAGACAGGCCATGGAGAACTGGGAGCCTTGTTATGCTGATGGGCGGGATGTAAATTGCCAACAACCACTCGGGAGAAGTGTATGGTGTTTCCTGAAACATGTAAAAAACAAAGCAACAGAACCTAGGGCACTTCCACTTATGGTACTATAGCTTAGGGAAATTAAAATCAAAAAGACACAGCCACTCCAAAGTTTGGAACGGCTCTGTCTACAAGAACCTCGTTTACAGTACAAGTTCAACATCGCAGAAAGTGAAAAATGGATAAAGAAGTTGTGGTATTTACTTACAAAGCAATATCACTCAGCAATGAAATCTGTGTCATCAGGCCCTTAGCAGCACAATGAGTGGATTCAGGTACGATGATTCTAACTGAAATAAGTCACACAGAAAAAGAAACATCATAAGATATCAGTAATACACGGAATGTAAACTTGGCTACACAGGAACTGAATTCCAAAACAGAACAGGGTCTCAAATTTAGAAAACCAACTTATGCTTGCTTAAGGGTAAAGGTGAGTTGGGGTGCTGCATAAAACCAGAGATTGAAATGAGCACAGATAAATTTCCTTAAGCCAAATATGGAATAGACAAGAGCTACTCCTTGCTCAACGAAATGGACTCAACACCCCATATTAAACGCCTAAGAATGTACCTGACTAGTAAGTATCTTAAAACCTATGGATTGCTATGTCTCCAAAATAGAATCAAGCGTGTGTACAGGGGCATAAACGCAGCAGTGATAGGATTGGAGAGGTTCGGTGAGCAAATGAAGACCCTTTGAAGTCATATTGCATGGTACCCATTACACGGGTCTCAACTCTCCAGGTTTAAGGTATTCTTCCTTCAGCTAAATCATGCATGTGGAACCCAGAGTATGATCAACCATGTGAACGGGAGACGTGTTCAAATATGTCTCAGTTTTCGTACCCTGGTACTCGGGTGCAACATTCCAGACGCTTTACTAACACTCTTCTGACTTGGAGAGTCAGTCCCTTTAACCTCCTGTTTGGCCCAGTTTGCAATTTCTGCGGAAGATGAACAGGAATAGTGAGAACCAATGAGAGACTAGCTGGAGGTGTCTGGACGGGCAAATTTAACTCTCATTTCCCACCAGGAATAGGAATTAACCAAAGGCTCAGCGTGCCGTGCCGGAACCAGATTAGGGCCTGAAGCCATCCTGCGGTGTTGCGGCCAGGTCACAAGAAAGTGAGTTGAAGAAAGGAGCTCACGGGCACTGTAATTCACAAACCTGCAGAGTTATAAATGACAGCTATCGTCCAAAAATAGACTGAAGTAAGGCTGCCAAGAGGACTTGAAAGCGGGGCAGAATTGCAGGAAACCGATTTCAGGAGGTAGACTGGAATTGCATTGAAAGCATAGGAAAAGAGGCAGAACGTCCACAATGATGCACTTGGCCAAAAAGGGCGTATGCGTTTTTTCCTGAATATATTCAGGAAAAAACGCATACGCCCTTTTTGGCCCACCAAGCAAGCTTGCAAAGGAAATCTGCACTACAATGAAGTCTCACTTCCCCCCGGTCAAAAGGGCCATCTGAAAAAAGTGTAAAATCCAGAAAGGCAGGAGAGGCCATGGACAACTGGGAGCCTTGTTATGCTGATGGGCGGGATGTAAATTGCCAACAGACACTCGGGAGAAGTGTATGGTGTTTCCTGAAACATCTAAAAAACAAAGCAACAGAGCCTAGGGCACTGACACTTATGGTCCTATAGCTTAGGGAAATTAAAATCAAAAAGACACAGCCACCCCAAACTTTCGAACGGCTCTGTTTACAAGAACCTCGTTTACAGTACAAGTTCAACATCGCAGAAAGTGAAAAATGGATAAAGAAGTTGTGGTATTTACTTACAAAGCAATATCACTCAGCAATGAAATCTGTGTCATCAGGCCCGTAGCAGCACAATGAGTGGATTCAGGTATGATGATTCTAACTGAAATAAGTCACACAGAAAAGAAACCTCATAAGATATCAGTAATACACGGAATGTAAACTTGGCTACACAGGAACTGAATTACAGAACAGAACAGGGTCTCAAATTTAGAAAACCAACTTATGCTTGCTTAAGGGTAAAGGTGAGTTGGGGTGCTGCATCAAACCAGAGATTGAAATGAGCACAGATAAAGTTCCTTAAGCCAAATATGGAATAGACAAGAGCTACTCCTTGCTCAACGAAATGGACTCAACACCCCATATTAAACGCCTAAGAATGTACCTGACTAGTAAGTATCTTAAAACCTATGGATTGCTATGTCTCCAAAAGAGAATCAAGCGTGTGTACAGGGGCATAAACGCAGCAGTGATAGGATTGGAGAGGTTCGGTGAGCAAATGAAGACCCTTTGAAGTCATATTGCATGGTACCCATTACACGGGTCTCAACTCTCCAGGTTTAAGGTATTCTTCCTTCAGCTAAAACATGCATGTGGAACCCAGAGTATGATCAACCATGTGAACGGGAGACGTGTTCAAATATGTCTCAGTTTTCCTCCCCTGGTACTCGGGTGCAACATTCCAGACGCTTTACTAACACTCTTCCGACTTGGAGAGTCAGTCCCTTTAACCTCCTGTTTGGCCCAGTTTGCAATTTCTGCGGAAGATGAACAGGAATAGCGAGAACCAATGAGAGACTAGCTGGAGGTGTCTGGACGGGCAAATTTAACTCTCATTTCCCACCAGGAAGAGGAATTAACCAAAGGCTCAGCGTGCCGTGCCGGAACCAGATTAGGGCCTGAAGCCATCCTGCGGTGTTGCGGCCAGGTCACAAGAAAGTGAGTTGAAGAAAGGAGCTCAGGGGCACTGTAATTCACAAACCTGCAGAGTTATAAATGACAGCTATCGTCCAAAAATAGACTGAAGTAAGGCTGCCAAGAGGACTTGAAAGCGGGGCAGAATTGCAGGAAACCGATTTCAGGAGGTAGACTGGAATTGCATTGAAAGCATAGGAAAAGAGGCAGAACGTCCACAATGATGCACTTGGCCAAAAAGGGCGTATGCGTTTTTTCCTGAATATAATCAGGAAAAAACGCATACGCCCTTTTTGGCCAACCAAGCAAGCTTGCAAAGGAAATCTGCACTACAATGAAGTCTCACTTCCCCCCGGTCAAAAGGGCCATCTGAAAAAAGTGTAAAATCCAGAAAGGCAGGACAGGCCATGGACAACTGGGAGCCTTGTTATGCTGATGGGCGGGATGTAAATTGCCAACAGACACTAGGGAGAAGTGTATGGTGTTTCCTGAAACATCTAAAAAACAAAGCAACAGAGCCTAGGGCACTGCCACTTATGGTCCTATAGCTTAGGGAAATTAAAATCAAAAAGACACAGCCACCCCAAACTTTCGAACGGCTCTGTTTACAAGAACCTCGTTTACAGTACAAGTTCAACATCGCAGAAAGTGAAAAATGGATAAAGAAGTTGTGGTATTTACTTACAAAGCAATATCACTCAGCAATGAAATCTGTGTCATCAGGCCCTTAGCAGCACAATGAGTGGATTCAGGTATGATGATTCTAACTGAAGTAAGTCACACAGAAAAAGAAACATCATAAGATATCAGTAATACACGGAATGTAAACTTGGCTACACAGGAACTGCATTCCAGAACAGAACAGGGTCTCAAATTTAGAAAACCAACTTATGCTTGCTTAAGGGGAAAGGTGAGTTGGGGTGCTGCATAAAACCAGAGATTGAAATGAGCACAGATAAAGTTCCTTAAGTCAAATATGGAATAGACAAGAGCTACTCCTTGCTCAACGAAATGGACTCAAAACCCCATATTAAACCCCTAAGAATGTACCTGACTAGTAAGTATCGGAAAACCTATGGATTGCTATGTCTCCAAAAGAGAATCAAGCGTGTGTACAGGGGAATAAACGCAGCAGTGATAGGATTGGAGAGGTTCAGTGAGCAAATGAAGACCCTTTGAAGTCATATTGCATGGTACCCATTACACGGGTCTCAACTCTCCAGGTTTAAGGTATTCTTCCTTCAGCTAAAACATGCATGTGGAACCTAGAGTATGATCAACCATGTGATCGGGAGACGTGTTCAAATATGTCTCAGTTTTCCTCCCCTGGTACTCGGGTGCAACATTCCAGACGCTTTACTAACACTCTCCCGAATTGGTGAGTCAGTCCCTTTAACCTCCTGTTTGGCCCAGTTTGCAATTTCTGCGGAAGATGAACAGGAATAGCGAGAACCAATGAGAGGCTAGCTGGAGGTGTCTGGACGGGCAAATTTAACTCTCATTTCCCACCAGGAAGAGGAATTAACCAAAGGCTCAGTGTGCCGTGCCAGAACCAGATTAGGGCCTGAAGCCATCCTGCGGTGTTGCGGCCAGGTCACAAGAAAGCGAGTTGAAGAAAGGAGCTCAGGGGCACTGTAATTCACAAACCTGCAGACTTATAAATGACAGCTATCGTCCAAAAATAGACTGAAGTAAGGCTGCCAAGAGGACTTGAAAGCGGGGCAGAATTGCAGGAAACCGATTTCAGGAGGTAGACTGGAATTGCATTGAAAGCATAGGAAAAGAGGCAGAACGTCCACAATGATGCACTTGGCCAAAAAGGGCGTATGCGTTTTTTCCTGAATATATTCAGGAAAAAACGCATATGCCCTTTTTGGCCAACCAAGCAAGCTTGCAAAGGAAATCTGCACTACAATGAAGTCTCACTTCCCCCCGGTCAAAAGGGCCATCTGAAAAAAGTGTAAAATCCAGAAAGACGAGACAGGCCATGGAGAACTGGGAGCCTTGTTATGCTGATGGGCGGGATGTAAATTGCCAACAACCACTCGGGAGAAGTGTATGGTGTTTCCTGAAACATCTAAAAAACAAAGCAACAGAACCTAGGGCACTTCCACTTATGGTCTTATAGCTTAGGGAAATTAAAATCAAAAAGACACAGCCACCCCAAAGTTTGGAACGGCTCTGTTTACAAGAACCTCGTTTACAGTACAAGTTCAACATCGCAGAAAGTGAAAAATGGATAAAGAAGTTGTGGTATTTACTTACAAAGCAATATCACTCAGCAATGAAATCTGTGTCATCAGGCCCTTAGCAAAACAATGAGTGGATTCAGGTATGATGATTCTAACTGAAGTAAGTCACACAGAAAAAGAAACATCATAAGATATCAGTAATACACGGAATGTAAACTTGGCTACACAGGAACTGAATTACAGAACAGAACAGGGTCTCAAATTTAGAAAACCAACTTATGCTTGCTGAAGGGTAAAGGTGAGTTGGGGTGCTGCATAAAACCAGAGATTGAAATGAGCACAGATAAAGTTCCTTAAGTCAAATATGGAATAGACAAGAGCTACTCCTTGCTCAACGAAATGGACTCAACACCGCATATTAAACGCCTAAAAATGTACCTGACTAGTAAGTATCTTAAAACCTATGGATTGCTATGTCTCCGAAAGAGAATCAAGCATGTGTACAGGGGCATAAACGCAGCAGTGATAGGATTGGAGAGGTTCGGTGAGCAAATGAAGACCCTTTGAAGTCATATTGCATGGTACCCATTCCAAGGGTTTCAACTACCCAGGTTTAAGGTATTCTTCCTTCAGCTAAAACATGCATGTGGAACCTAGAGTATGATCAACCATGTGATCGGGAGACGTGTTCAAATATGTCAGTTTTCGTACCCTGGTACTCGGGTGCAACATTCCAGACGCTTTACTAACACTCTCCCGACTTGGAGAGTCAGTCCCTTTAACCTCCTGTTTGGCCCAGTTTGCGATTTCTGCGGAAGATGAACAGGAATAGCGAGAACCAATGAGAGGCTAGCTGGAGGTGTCTGGACGGGCAAATTTAACTCTCATTTCCCACCAGGAAGAGGAAATAACCAAAGGCTCAGCGTGCCGTACCGGAACCAGATTAGGGCCTGAAGCCATCCTGCGGTGTTGCGGCCAGCTCAAAAGAAAGCGAGTTGAAGAAAGGAGCTCAGGGGCACTGTAATTCACAAACCTGCAGAGTTATAAATGACAGCTATCGTCCAAAAATAGACTGAAGTAAGGCTGCCAAGAGGACTTGAAAGCGGGGCAGAATTGCAGGAAACCGATTTCAGGAGGTAGACTGGAATTGCATTGAAAGCATAGGAAAAGAGGCAGAACGTCCACAATGATGCACTTGGCCAAAAAGGGCGTATGCGTTTTTTCCTGAATATATTCAGGAAAAAACGCATACGCCCTTTTTGGCCAACCAAGCAAGCTTGCAAAGGAAATCTGCACTACAATGAAGTCTCACTTCCCCCCGGTCAAAAGGGCCATCTGAAAAAAGTGTAAAATCCAGAAAGGCAGGACAGGCCATGGAGAACTGGGAGCCTTGTTATGCTGATGGGCGGGATGTAAATTGCCAACAGACACTCGGGAGAAGTGTATGGTGTTTCCTGAAACATCTAAAAAACAAAGCAACAGAGCCTAGGGCACTGCCACTTATGGTCCTATAGCTTAGGGAAATTAAAATCAAAAAGACACAGCCACCCCAAAGTTTGGGACGCCTCTGTTTACAAGAACCTCGTTTACAGTACAAGTTCAACATCGCAGAAAGTGAACAATGGATAAAGAACTTGTGGTACTTACGTACAAAGCAGTATCACTCAGCAATGAAATCTATGTCATCAGGCCCGTAGCAGCATAATGAGTGGATTCAGGTACGATGATTCTAACTGAAATAAGTCACACAGAAAAAGAAACATCATAAGATATCAGTAATATACGGAATGTAAACTTGGCTACACAGGAACTGCATTCCAGAACAGAACAGGGTCTCAAATTTAGAAAACCAACTTATGCTTGCTTAAGGGTAAAGGTGAGTTGGGGTGCTGCATAAAACCAGAGATTGAAATGAGCACAGATAAAGTTCCTTAAGCCAAATATGGAATAGACAAGAGCTACTCCTTGCTCAACGAAATGGACTCAAAACCCCATATTAAACCCCTAAGAATGTACCTGACTAGTAAGTATCTTAAAACCTATGGATTGCTATGTCTCCAAAAGAGAATCAAGCGTGTGTACAGGGGAATAAACGCAGCAGTGATAGGATTGGAGAGGTTCAGTGAGCAAATGAAGACCCTTTGAAGTCATATTGCATGGTACCCATTACACGGGTCTCAACTCTCCAGGTTTAAGGTATTCTTCCTTCAGCTAAAACATGCATGTGGAACCCAGAGTATGATCAACCATGTGAACGGGAGACGTGTTCAAATATGTCTCAATTTTCCTGCCCTGGTACTCGGGTGCAACATTCCAGACGCTTTACTAACACTCTCCCGACTTGGAGAGTCAGTCCCTTTAACCTCCTGTTTGGCCCAGTTTGCAATTTCTGTGGAAGATGAACAGGAATAGCGAGAACCAATGAGAGGCTAGCTGGAGGTGTCTGGACGGGCAAATTTAACTCTCATTTCCCACCAAGAAGAGGAAATAACCAAAGGCTCAGCGTGCCGTACCGGAACCAGATTAGGGCCTGAAGCCATCCTGCGGTGTTGCGGCCAGCTCAAAAGAAAGCGAGTTGAAGAAAGGAGCCCAGGGGCACTGTAATTCACAAACCTGCAGAGTTATAAATGACAGCTATCGTCCAAAAATAGACTGAAGTAAGGCTGCCAAGAGGACTTGAAAGCGGGACAGAATTGCAGGAAACCGATTTCAGGAGGTAGACTGGAATTGCATTGAAAGCATAGGAAAAGAGGCAGAACGTCCACAATGATGCACTTGGCCAAAAAGGACGTATGCGTTTTTTCCTGAATATATTCAGGAAAAAACGCATATGCCCTTTTTGGCCAACCAAGCAAGCTTGCAAAGGAAATCTGCACTACAATGAAGTCTCACTTCCCCCCGGTCAAAAGGGCCATCTGAAAAAAGTGTAAAATCCAGAAAGGCAGGACAGGCCATGGAGAACTGGGAGCCTTGTTATGCTGATGGGCGGGATGTAAATTGCCAACAGACACTTGGGAGAAGTGTATGGTGTTTCCTGAAACATCTAAAAAACAAAGCAACAGAGCCTAGGGCACTTCCACTTATGGTCCTATAGCTTAGGGAAATTAAAATCAAAAAGACACAGCCACCCCAAAGTTTGGGACGCCTCTGTTTACAAGAACCTCGTTTACCATACAAGTTCAATATCACAGAAAGTGAAAAATGGATAAAGAACTTGTGGTACTTACGTACAATGCAGTATCACTCAGCAATGAAATCTATGTCATCATGCCCTTAGCATCACAATGAGTGGATTCAGGTACGATGATTCTAACTGAAATAAGTCACACAGAAAAAGAAACATCATAAGATATCACTAATACACGGAATGTAAACTTGGCTACACAGGAGCTGCATTCCAAAACAGAACTGGGTCTCAAATTTAGAAAACCAACTTATGCTTACTTAAGGGGAAAGGTGAGTTGGGGTGCTGCATAAAACCAGAGATTGAAATGAGCACAGATAAAGTTCCTTAAGCCAAATATGGAACAGACAAGAGCTACTCCTTGCTCAACGAAATGGACTCAACACCCCATAGTAAACGCCTAAGAATGTACCTGACTAGTAAGTATCTTAAAACCTATGGATTGCTATGTCTCCAAAAGAGAATCAAGCGTGTGTACAGGGGCATAAACGCAGCAGTGATAGGATTGGAGAGGTTCGGTGAGCAAATGAAGACCCTTTGAAGTCATATTGCATGGTACGCATTACACGGGTCTCAACTCTCCAGGTTTAAGGTATTCTTCCTTCAGCTAAAACATGCATGTGGAACCCAAGTATGATCAACCATGTGAACGGGAGATGTGTTCAAATATGTCTCAGTTTTCCTCCCCTGGTACTCGGGTGCAACATTCCAGACGCTTTACTAACACTCTCCCGACTTGGAGAGTCAGTCCCTTTAACCTCCTGTTTGGCCCAGTTTGCAATTTCTGCGGAAGATGAACAGGAATAGCGAGAACCAATGAGAGGCTAGCTGGAGGTGTCTGGACGGGCAAATTTAACTCTCATTTCCCACCAGGAAGAGGAAATAACCAAAGGCTCAGCGTGCCGTGCCGGAACAAGATTAGGGCCTGAAGCCATCCTGCGGTGTTGCGGCCACGTCACAAGAAAGCAAGTTGAAGAAAGGAGCTCAGGGGCACTGTAATGCACAAACCTGCAGAGTTATAAATGACAGCTATCGTCCAAAAATACACTGAAGTAAGGCTGCCAAGAGGACTTGAAAGCGGGGCAGAATTGCAGGAAACCGATTTCAGGAGGTAGACTGGAATTGCATTGAAAGCATAGGAAAAGAGGCAGAACGTCCACAATGATGCACTTGGCCAAAAAGGGCGTATGCGTTTTTTCCTGAATATATTCAGGAAAAAACGCATACGCCCTTTTTGGCCAACCAAGCAAGCTTGCAAATGAAATCTGCACTACAATGAAGTCTCACTTCCCCCCGGTCAAAAGGGCCATCTGAAAAAAGTGTAAAATCCAGAAAGGCAAGACAGGCCATGGAGAACTGGGAGCCTTGTTATGCTGATGGGCGGGATGTAAATTGCCAACAACCACTCAGGAGAAGTGTATGGTGTTTCCTGAAACATCTAAAAAACAAAGCAACAGAACCCAGGGCACTTCCACTTATGGTCCTATAGCTTAGGGAAATTAAAATCAAAAAGACACAGCCACCCCAAAGTTTGGAACGGCTCTGTTTACAAGAACCTCGTTTACAGTACAAGTTCAACATCGCAGAAAGTGAAAAATGGATAAAGAAGTTGTGGTATTTACTTACAAAGCAACATCACTCAGCAATGAAATCTGTGTCATCAGGCCCTTAGCAGCACAATGAGTGGATTCAGGTATGATGATTCTAACTGAAGTAAGTCACACAGAAAAAGAAACATCATAAGATATCAGTAATACACGGAATGTAAACTTGGCTACACAGGAACTGAATTACAGAACAGAACAGGGACTCAAATTTAGAAAACCAACTTATGCTTGCTTAAGGGTAAAGGTGAGTTGGGGTGCTGCATAAAACCAGAGATTGAAATGAGCACAGATAAAGTTCCTTAAGCCAAATATGGAATAGACAAGAGCCACTCCTTGCTCAACGAAATGGACTCAACACCGCATATTAAACGCCTAAGAATGTACCTGACTAGTAAGTATCTTAAAACCTATGGATTGCTATGTCTCCGAAAGAGAATCAAGCATGTGTACATGGGCATAAACGCAGCAGTGATAGGATTGGAGAGGTTCGGTGAGCAAATGAAGACACTTTGAAGTCATATTGCATGGTACCCATTCCACGGGTTTCAACTACCCAGGTTTAAGGTATTCTTCCTTCAGCTAAAACATGCATGTGGAACCTAGAGTATGATCAACCATGTGATCGGGAGACGTGTTCAAATATGTCTCAGTTTTCGTACCCTGGTACTCGGGTGCAACATTCCAGACGCTTTACTAACACTCTCCCGACTTGGAGAGTCAGTCCCTTTAACCTCCTGTTTGACCCAGTTTGCAATTTCTGCGGAAGATGAACAGGAATAGCGAGAACCAATGAGAGGCTAGCTGGAGGTGTCTGGACGGGCAAATTTAACTCTCATTTCCCACCAGGAAGAGGAATTAACCAAAGGCTCAGAGTGCCATGCCGGAACCAGATTAGGGCCTGAAGCCATCCTGCGGTGTTGCGGCCAGCTCAAAAGAAAGCGAGTTGAAGAAAGGTGTTCAGGGGCACTGTATTTCACAAACCTGCAGAGTTATAAATGACAGCTATCGTCCAAAAATAGACTGAAGTAAGGCTGCCAAGAGGACTTGAAATCAGGGCAGAATTGCAGGAAACCAATTTCAGGAATTAGACTGGAATTGCATTGAAAGCATAGGAAAAGAGGCAGAACGTCCACAATGATGCACTTGGCCAAAAAGGGCGTATGCGTTTTTTCCTGAATATATTCAGGAAAAAACGCATACGCCCTTTTTGGCCAACCAAGCAAGCTTGCAAAGGAAATCTGCACTACAATGAAGTCTCACTTCCCCCCGGGCAAAAGGGCCATCTGAAAAAACTGTAACATCCAGAAAGGCAGGACAGGCCATGGAGAACTGGGAGCCTTGTTATGCTGATGGGCGGGATGTAAATTGCCAACAACCACTCGGGAGAAGTGTATGGTGTTTCCTGAAACATCTAAAAAACAAAGCAACAGAGCCTAGGGCACTTCCACTTATGGTCCTATAGCTTAGGGAAATTAAAATCTAAAAGACACAGCCACCCCAAAGTTTGGGACGCCTCCGTTTACAAGAACCTCGTTTACCGTACAAGTTCAATATCACAGAAAGTGAAAAATGGATAAAGAACTTGTGGTACTTACGTACAATGCAGTATCACTCAGCAATGAAATCTATGTCATCAGGTCCGTAGCAGCACAATGAGTGGATTCAGGTACGATGATTCTAACTGAAATAAGTCACACAGAAAAAGAAACATCATAAGATATCACTAATACACGGAATGTAAACTTGGCTACACAGGAACTGCATTCAAAAACAGAACAGGGTCTCAAATTTAGAAAACCAACTTATGCTTGCTTAAGGGGAAAGGTGAGTTGGGGTGCTGCATAAAACCAGAGATTGAAATGAGCACAGATAAAGTTCCTTAAGCCAAATATGGAATAGACAAGAGCTACTCCTTGCTCAACGAAATGGACTCAACACCCCATATTAAACGCCTAAGAATGTACCTGACTAGTAAGTATCTTAAAACCTATGGATTGCTATGTCACCGAAAGAGAATCAAGCATGTGTACAGGGGCATAAACGCAGCAGTGATAGGATTGGAGAGGTTCGGTGAGCAAATGAAGACCCTTTGAAGTCATATTGCATGGTACCCATTCCACGGGTCTCAACTCTCCAGGTTTAAGGTATTCTTCCTTCAGCTAAAACATGCATGTGGAACCCAGAGTATGATCAACCATGTGAATGGGAGACGTGTTCAAATATGTCTCAGTTTTCCTCCCCTGGTACTCGGGTGCAACATTCCAGATGCTTTACTAACACTCTTCCGACTTGGAGAGTCAGTCCCTTTAACCTCCTGTTTGGCCCAGTTTGCAATTTCTGCGGAAGATGAACAGGAATAGCGAGAACCAATGAGAGACTAGCTGGAGGTGTCTGGACGGGCAAATTTAACTCTCATTTCCCACCAGGAAGAGGAATTAACCAAAGGCTCAGCATGCCGTGCCGGAACCAGATTAGGGCCTGAAGCCATCCTGCGGTGTTGCGGCCAGGTCACAAGAAAGCGAGTTGAAGAAAGGAGCTCAGGGGCACTGTAATTCACAAACCTGCAGAGTTATAAATGACAGCTATCGTCCAAAAATAGACTGAAGTAAGGCTGCCAAGAGGACTTGAAAGCGGGGCAGAATTGCAGGAAACCGATTTCAGGAGGTAGACTGGAATTGCATTGAAAGCATAGGAAAAGAGGCAGAACGTCCACAATGATGCACTTGGCCAAAAAGGGCGTATGCCTTTTTTCCTGAATATATTCAGGAAAAAACGCATACGCCCTTTTTGGCCAACCAAGCAAGCTTGCAAAGGAAATCTCCACTACAATGAAGTCTCACTTCCCCCCGGTCAAAAGGGCCATCTGAAAAAAGTGTAAAATCCAGAAAGGCAGGACAGGCCATGGAGAACTGGGAGCCTTGTTATGCTGATGGGCGGGATGTAAATTGCCAACAGACACTTGGAAGAAGTGTATGGTGTTTCCTGAAACATCTAAAAAACAAAGCAACAGAGCCTAGGGCACTTCCACTTATGGTCCTATAGCTTAGGGAAATTAAAATCAAAAAGACACAGCCACCTCAAACTTTCGAACAGCTCTGTTTACAAGAACCTCGTTTACAGTACAAGTTCAACATTGCAGAAAGTGAAAAATGGATAAAGAAGTTGTGGTATTTACTTACAAAGCAATATCACTCAGCAATGAAATCTATGTCATCAGGCCCGTAGCAGCACAATGATTGGATTCAGGTATGAAGATTCTAATTGAAATAAGTCACACAGAAAAGAAACATCATAAGATATCAGTAATACACGGAATGTAAACTTGGCTACACAGGAACTGAATTACAGAACAGAACAGGGTCTCAAATTTAGAAAACCAACTTATGCTTGCTTAAGGGTAAAGGTGAGTTGGGGTGCTGCATCAAACCAGAGATTGAAATGAGCACAGATAAAGTTCCTTAAGTCAAATATGGAATAGACAAGAGCTACTCCTTGCTCAACGAAATGGACTCAAAACCGCATATTAAACGCCTAAGAATGTACCTGACTAGTAAGTATCGTAAAACCTATGGATTGCTATGTCTCCAAAAGAGAATCAAGCATGTGTACAGGGGCATAAACGCAGCAGTGATAGGATTGGAGAGGTTCGGTGAGCAAATGAAGACCCTTTGAAGTCATATTGCATGGTACGCATTACACGGGTCTCAACTCTCCAGGTTTAAGGTATTCTTCCTTCAGCTAAAACATGCATGTGGAACCTAGAGTATGATCAACCATGTGATCGGGAGACGTGTTCAAATATGTCTCAGTTTTCCTCCCCTGGTACTCGGGTGCAACATTCCAGACGCTTTACTAACACTCTCCCGACTTGGAGAGTCAGTCCCTTTAACCTCCTGTTTGGCCCAGTTTGCAATTTCTGCGGAAGATGAACAGGAATAGCGAGAACCAATGAGAGACTAGCTGGAGGTGTCTGGACGGGCAAATTTAACTCTCATTTCCCACCAGGAAGAGGAATTAACCAAAGGCTCAGCATGCCGGGCCGGAACCAGATTAGGGCCTGAAGCCATCCTGCGGTGTTGCGGCCAGGTCACAAGAAAGCGAGTTGAAGAAAGGAGCTCAGGGGCACTGTAGTTCACAAACCTGCAGAGTTATAAATGACAGCTATCGTCCAAAAATAGCCTGAAGTAAGGCTGCCAAGAGGACTTGAAAGCGGGGCAGAATTGCAGGAAACCGATTTCAGGAGGTAGACTGGAATTGCATTGAAAGCATAGGAAAAGAGGCAGAACGTCCACAATGATGCACTTGGCCAAAAAGGGCGTATGCGTTTTTTCCTGAATATATTCAGGAAAAAACGCATACGCCCTTTTTGGCCAACCAAGCAAGCTTGCAAAGGAAATCTGCACTACAATGAAGTCTCACTTCCCCCCGGTCAAAAGGGCCATCTGAAAAAAGTGTAAAATCCAGAAAGACAAGACAGGCCATGGAGAACTGGGAGCCTTGTTATGCTGATGGGAGGGATGTAAATTGCCAACAACCACTCGGGAGAAGTATATGGTGTTTCCTGAAACATCTAAAAAACAAAGCAACAGAACCTAGGGCACTTCCACTTATGGTCCTATAGCTTAGGGAAATTAAAATCAAAAAGACACAGCCACCCCAAAGTTTGGAACGGCTCTGTTTACAAGAACCTCGTTTACAGTACAAGTTCAACATCGCAGAAAGTGAAAAATGGATAAAGAAGTTGTGGTATTTACTTACAAAGCAATATCACTCAGCAATGAAATCTATGTCATCAGGCCCTTAGCATCACAATGAGTGGATTCAGGTATGATGATTCTAACTGAAATAAGTCACACAGAAAAAGAAACATCATAAGATATCAGTAATACACGGAATGTAAAGTTGGCTACACAGGAACTGAATTACAGAACAGAAAAGGGTCTCAAATTTAGAAAATCAACTTATGCTTGCTTAAGGGTAAAGGTGAGTTGGGGTGCTGCATAAAACCAGAGATTGAAATGAGCACAGATAAAGTTCCTTAAGTCAAATATGGAATAGACAAGAGCTACTCCTTGCTCAACGAAATGGACTCAACACCGCATATTAAACGCCTAAGAATGTACCTGACTAGTAAGTATCGTAAAACCTATGGATTGCTATGTCTCCAAAAGAGAATCAAGCATGTGTACAGGGGCATAAACGCAGCAGTGATAGGATTGGAGAGGTTCGGTGAGCAAATGAAGACCCTTTGAAGTCATATTGCATGGTACCCATTACACGGGTCTCAACTCTCCAGGTTTAAGGTATTCTTCCTTCAGCTAAAACATGCATGTGGAACCCAAGTATGATCAACCATGTGAACGGGAGACGTGTTCAAATATGTCTCAGTTTTCCTCCCCTGGTACTCGGGTGCAACATTCCAGACGCTTTACTAACACTCTCCCCACTTGGAGAGTCAGTCCCTTTAACCTCTTGTTTGGCCCAGTTTGCAATTTCTGCGGAAGATGAACAGGAATAGCGAGAACCAATGAGAGGCTAGCTGGAGGTGACTGGACGGGCAAATTTAACTCTCATTTCCCAACAGGAAGAGGAAATAACCAAAGGCTCAGCGTGCCGTACCGGAACCAGATTAGGGCCTGAAGCCATCCTGCGGTGTTGCGGCCAGGTCACAAGAAAGCGAGTTGAAGAAAGGAGCTCAGGGGCACTGTAATTCACAAACCTGCAGAGTTATAAATGACAGCTATCGTCCAAAAATAGACTGAAGTAAGGCTGCCAAGAGGACTTGAAAGCGGGGCAGAATTGCAGGAAACCGATTTCAGGAGGTAGACTGGAATTGCATTGAAAGCATAGGAAAAGAGGCAGAACGTCCACAATGATGCACTTGGCCAAAAAGGGCGTATGCGTTTTTTCCTGAATATATTCAGGAAAAAACGCATACGCCCTTTTTGGCCAAACAAGCAAGCTTGCAAAGGAAATCTGCACTACAATGAAGTCTCACTTCCCCCCGGTCAAAAGGGCCATCTGAAAAAAGTGTAAAATCCAGAAAGACAAGACAGGCCATGGAGAACTGGGAGCCTTGTTATGCTGATGGGTGGGATGTAAATTGCCAACAACCACTCCGGAGAAGTGTATGGTGTTTCCTGAAACATGTAAAAAACAAAGCAACAGAACCTACGGCACTTCCACTTATGGTCCTATAGCTTAGGGAAATTAAAATCAAAAAGACACAGCCACCCCAAAGTTTGGAACGGATCTGTTTACAAGAACCTCGTTTACAGTACAAGTTCAACATTGCAGAAAGTGAAAAATGGATAAAGAAGTTGTGGTATTTACTTACAAAGCAATATCACTCAGCAATGAAATCTGTGTCATCAGGCCCTTAGCAGCACAATGAGTGGATTCAGGTACGATGATTCTAACTGAAATAAGTCACACAGAAAAAGAAACATCATAAGATATCACTAATACACGGAATGTAAACTTGGCTACACAGGAACTGAATTCCAAAACAGAACAGTGTCTCAAATTTAGAAAACCAACTTATGCTTGATTAAGGGTAAAGGTGAGTTGGGGTGCTGCATAAAACCAGAGATTGAAATGAGCACAGATAAAGTTCCTTAAGCCAAATATGGAATAGACAAGAGCTACTCCTTGCTCAACGAAATGGACTCAACACCCCATATTAAACGCCTAAGAATGTACCTGACTAGTAAGTATCTTAAAACCTATGGATTGCTATGTCTCCAAAAGAGAATCAAGCGTGTGTACAGGGGCATAAACGCAGCAGTGATAGGATTGGAGAGGTTTGGTGAGCAAATGAAGACCCTTTGAAGTCATATTGCATGGTACCCATTACACGGGTCTCAACTCTCCAGGTTTAAGGTATTCTTCCTTCAGCTAAAACATGCATGTGGAACCCAAGTATGATCAACCATGTGAACGGGAGACGTGTTCAAATATGTCTCAGTTTTCCTCCCCTGGTACTCGGGTGCAACATTCCAGACGCTTTACTAACACTCTCCCCACTTGGAGAGTCAGCGCCTTTAACCTCCTGTTTGGCCCAGTTTGCAATTTCTGCGGAAGATGAACAGGAATAGCGAGAACCAATGAGAGACTAGCTGGAGGTGTCTGGACGGGCAAATTTAACTCTCATTTCCCACCAGGAAGAGGAATTAACCAAAGGCTCAGCGTGCCGTGCCGGAACCAGATTAGGGCCTGAAGCCATCCTGCGGTGTTGCGGCCAGCTCAAAAGAAAGCGAGTTGAAGAAAGGAGCTCAGGGGCACTGTAATTCACAAACCTGCAGAGTTATAAATGACAGCTATTGTCCAAAAATAGACTGAAGTAAGGCTGCCAAGAGGACTTGAAAGCGGGGCAGAATTGCAGGAAACCGATTTCAGGAGGTAGACTGGAATTACATTGAAAGCATAGGAAAAGAGGCAGAACGTCCACAATGATGCACTTGGCCAAAAAGGGCGTATGCGTTTTTTCCTGAATATATTCAGGAAAAAACGCATACGCCCTTTTTGGCCAACCAAGCAAGCTTGCAAAGGAAATCTGCACTACAATGAAGTCTCACTTCCCCCCGGTCAAAAGGGCCATCTGAAAAAAGTGTAAAATCCAGAAAGGCAGGACAGGCCATGGAGAACTGGGAGCCTTGTTATGCTGATGGGCGGGATGTAAATTGCCAACAGACACTCGGGAGAAGTGTATGGTGTTTCCTGAAACATCTAAAAAACAAAGCAACAGAGCCTAGGGCACTGCCACTTATGGTCCTATAGCTTAGGGAAATTAAAATCAAAAAGACACAGCCACCCCAAAGTTTGGAAAGGCTCTGTTTACAAGAACCTCGTTTACAGTACAAGTTCAACATCGCAGAAAGTGAAAAATGGATAAAGAAGTTGTGGTATTTACTTACAAAGCAATATCACTCAGCAATGAAATCTATGTCATCAGGCCCTTAGCATCACAATGAGTGGATTCAGGTATGATGATTCTAACTGAAATAAGTCACACAGAAAAAGAAACATCATAAGATATCAGTAATACACGGAATGTAAACTTGGCTACACAGGAACTGAATTACAGAACAGAACAGGGTCTCAAATTTAGAAAACCAACTTATGCTTGCTTAAGGGTAAAGGTGAGTTGGGGTGCTGCATAAAACCAGAGATTGAAATGACCACAGATAAAGTTCCTTAAGTCAAATATGGAATAGACAAGAGCTACTCCTTGCTCAACGAAATGGACTCAACACCCCATATTAAACGCCTAAGAATGTACCTGACTAGTAAGTATCGTAAAACCTATGGATTGCTATGTCTCCAAAAGAGAATCAAGCGTGTGTACAGGGGCATAAACGCAGCAGTGATAGGATTGGAGAGGTTCGGTGAGCAAATGAAGACCCTTTGAAGTCATATTGCATGGTACCCATTACACGGGTCTCAACTCTCCAGGTTTAAGGTATTCTTCCTTCAGCTAAAACATGCATGTGGAACCCAAGTATGATCAACCATGTGAACGGGAGACGTGTTCAAATATGTCTCAGTTTTCCTCCCCTGGTACTCGGGTACAACATTCCAGACGCTTTACTAACACTCTCCCCACTTGGAGAGTCAGTCCCTTTAACCTCCTGTTTGGCCCAGTTTGCAATTTCTGCGGAAGATGAACAGGAATAGCGAGAACCAATGAGAGACTAGCTGGAGGTGTCTGGACGGGCAAATTTAACTCTCATTTCCCACCAGGAAGAGGAATTAACCAAAGGCTCAGCATGCTGGGCCGGAACCAGATTAGGGCCTAAAGCCATCCTGCGGTGTTGCGGCCAGGTCACAAGAAAGCGAGTTGAACAAAGCAGCTCAGGGGCACTGTAATTCACAAACCTGCAGAGTTATAAATGACAGCTATCGTCCAAAAATAGACTGAAGTAAGGCTGCCAAGAGGACTTGAAAGCGGGGCAGAATTGCAGGAAACCGATTTCAGGAGGTAGACTGGAATTGCATTGAAAGCATAGGAAAAGAGGCAGAACGTCCACAATGATGCACTTGGCCAAAAAGGGCGTATGCGTTTTTTCCTGAATATATTCAGGAAAAAACGCATACGCCCTTTTTGGCCAACCAAGCAAGCTTGCAAAGGAAATCTGCACTACAATGAAGTCTCACTTCCCCCCGGTCAAAAGGGCCATCTGAAAAAAGTGTAAAATCCAGAAAGGCAGGACAGGCCATGGAGAACTGGGAGCCTTGTTATGCTGATGGGCGGGATGTAAATTGCCAACAGACACTCGGGAGAAGTGTATGGTGTTTCCTGAAACATGTAAAAAACAAAGCAACAGAACCTACGGCACTTCCACTTATGGTCCTATAGCTTAGGGAAATTAAAATCAAAAAGACACAGCCACCCCAAAGTTTGGAACGGATCTGTTTACAAGAACCTCGTTTACAGTACAAGTTCAACATCGCAGAAAGTGAAAAATGGATAAAGAAGTTGTGGTATTTACTTACAAAGCAATATCACTCAGCAGTGAAATCTGTGTCATCAGGCCCGTAGCAGCACAATGAGTGGATTCAGGTATGATGATTCTAACTGAAATAAGTCACACAGAAAAGAAACATCATAAGATATCAGTAATACACGGAATGTAAACTTGGCTACACAGGAACTGAATTACAGAACAGAACAGGGTCTCAAATTTAGAAAACCAACTTATGCTTGCTTAAGGGTAAAGGTGAGTTGGGGTGCTGCATAAAACCAGAGATTGAAATGAGCACAGATAAAGTTTCTTAAGCCAAATATGGAATAGACAAGAGCTACTCCTTGCTCAACGAAATGGACTCAACACCCCATATTAAACGCCTAAGAATGTACCTGACTAGTAAGTATCTTAAAACCTATGGATTGCTATGTCTCCAAAAGAGAATCAAGCGTGTGTACAGGGAATAAACGCAGCAGTGATAGGATTGGAGAGGTTCGGTGAGCAAATGAAGACCCTTTGAAGTCATATTGCATGGTACCCATTACACGGGTCTCAACTCTCCAGGTTTAAGGTATTCTTCCTTCAGCTAAAACATGCATGTGGAACCCAGAGTATGATCAACCATGTGAACGGGAGACGTGTTCAAATATGTCTCAGTTTTCCTCCCCTGGTACTCGGGTGCAACATTCCAGACGCTTTACTAACACTCTCCCCACTTGGAGAGTCAGTCCCTTTAACCTCCTGTTTGGCCCAGTTTGCAATTTCTGCGGAAGATGAACAGGAATAGCGAGAACCAATGAGAGGCTAGCTGGAGGTGTCTGGACGGGCAAATTTAACTCTCATTTCCCACCAGGAAGAGGAATTAACCAAAGGCTCAGCATGCTGGGCCGGAACCAGATTAGGGCCTGAAGCCATCCTGCGGTGTTGCGGCCAGGTCACAAGAAAGCGAGTTGAAGAAAGGAGCTCAGGGGCACTGTAATTCACAAACCTGCAGAGTTATAAATGACAGCTATCGTCCAAAAATAGACTGAAGTAAGGCTGCCAAGAGGACTTGAAAGCGGGGCAGAATTGCAGGAAACCGATTTCAGGAGGTAGACTGGAATTGCATTGAAAGCATAGGAAAAGAGGCAGAACGTCCACAATGATGCACTTGGCCAAAAAGGGCGTATGCGTTTTTTCCTGAATATATTCAGGAAAAAACGCATACGCCCTTTTTGGCCAACCAAGCAAGCTTGCAAAGGAAATCTGCACTACAATGAAGTCTCACTTCCCCCCGGTCAAAAGGGCCATCTGAAAAAAGTGTAAAATCCAGAAAGGCAGGACAGGCCATGGAGAACTGGGAGCCTTGTTATGCTGATGGGCGGGATGTAAATTGCCAACAGACACTCGGGAGAAGTGTATGGTGTTTCCTGAAACATGTAAAAAACAAAGCAACAGAACCTACGGCACTTCCACTTATGGTCCTATAGCTTAGGGAAATTAAAATCAAAAAGACACAGCCACCCCAAAGTTTGGAACGGATCTGTTTACAAGAACCTCGTTTACAGTACAAGTTCAACATCGCAGAAAGTGAAAAATGGATAAAGAAGTTGTGGTATTTACTTACAAAGCAATATCACTCAGCAGTGAAATCTGTGTCATCAGGCCCGTAGCAGCACAATGAGTGGATTCAGGTATGATGATTCTAACTGAAATAAGTCACACAGAAAAGAAACATCATAAGATATCAGTAATACACGGAATGTAAACTTGGCTACACAGGAACTGAATTACAGAACAGAACAGGGTCTCAAATTTAGAAAACCAACTTATGCTTGCTTAAGGGTAAAGGTGAGTTGGGGTGCTGCATAAAACCAGAGATTGAAATGAGCACAGATAAAGTTTCTTAAGCCAAATATGGAATAGACAAGAGCTACTCCTTGCTCAACGAAATGGACTCAACACCCCATATTAAACGCCTAAGAATGTACCTGACTAGTAAGTATCTTAAAACCTATGGATTGCTATGTCTCCAAAAGAGAATCAAGCGTGTGTACAGGGAATAAACGCAGCAGTGATAGGATTGGAGAGGTTCGGTGAGCAAATGAAGACCCTTTGAAGTCATATTGCATGGTACCCATTACACGGGTCTCAACTCTCCAGGTTTAAGGTATTCTTCCTTCAGCTAAAACATGCATGTGGAACCCAGAGTATGATCAACCATGTGAACGGGAGACGTGTTCAAATATGTCTCAGTTTTCCTCCCCTGGTACTCGGGTGCAACATTCCAGACGCTTTACTAACACTCTCCCCACTTGGAGAGTCAGTCCCTTTAACCTCCTGTTTGGCCCAGTTTGCAATTTCTGTGGAAGATGAACAGGAATAGCGAGAACCAATGAGAGGCTAGCTGGAGGTGTCTGGACGGGCAAATTTAACTCTCATTTCCCACCAGGAAGAGGAATTAACCAAAGGCTCAGCGTGCCGTGCCGGAACCAGATTAGGGCCTGAAGCCATCCTGCGGTGTTGCGGCCAGCTCAAAAGAAAGCGAGTTGAAGAAAGGAGCTCAGGGGCACTGTAATTCACAAACCTGCAGACTTAAATGACAGCTATCGTCCAAAAATAGACTGAAGTAAGGCTGCCAAGAGGACTTGAAAGCGGGGCAGAATTGCAGGAAACCGATTTCAGGAGGTAGACTGGAATTGCATTGAAAGCATAGGAAAAGAGGCAGAACGTCCACAATGATGCACTTGGCCAAAAAGGGCGTATGCGTTTTTTCCTGAATATATTCAGGAAAAAACGCATACGCCCTTTTTGGCCAACCAAGCAAGCTTGCAAAGGAAATCTGCACTACAATGAAGTCTCACTTCCCCCCGGTCAAAAGGGCCATCTGAAAAAAGTGTAAAATCCAGAAAGGCAGGACAGGCCATGGAGAACTGGGAGCCTTGTTATGCTGATGGGCGGGATGTAAATTGCCAACAGACACTCGGGAGAAGTGTATGGTGTTTCCTGAAACATCTAAAAAACAAAGCAACAGAGCCTAGGGCACTGCCACTTATGGTCCTATAGCTTAGGGAAATTAAAATCAAAAAGACACAGCCACCCCAAAGTTTGGAACGGCTCTGTTTACAAGAACCTCGTTTACAGTACAAGTTCAACATCGCAGAAAGTGAAAAATGGATAAAGAAGTTGTGGTATTTACTTACAAAGCAATATCATTCAGCAATGAAATCTATGTCATCAGGCACTTAGCATCACAATGAGTGGATTCAGGTATGATGATTCTAACTGAAATAAGTCACACAGAAAAAGAAACATCATAAGATATCAGTAATACACGGAATGTAAACTTGGCTACACAGGAACTGAATTACAGAACAGAACAGGGTCTCAAATTTAGAAAACCAA
Organism: Delphinus delphis; assembly: GCF_949987515.2. Taxonomy (NCBI): domain Eukaryota; kingdom Metazoa; phylum Chordata; class Mammalia; order Artiodactyla; family Delphinidae; genus Delphinus; species Delphinus delphis. The sequence continues at coordinate 295,028 of NW_027192683.1, read as the reverse complement.
CTTATGCTTGCTTAAGGGTAAAGGTGAGTTGGGGTGCTGCATAAAACCAGAGATTGAAATGAGCACAGATAAAGTTCCTTAAGTCAAATATGGAATAGACAAGAGCTACTCCTTGCTCAACGAAATGGACTCAACACCCCATATTAAACGCCTAAGAATGTACCTGACTAGTAAGTATCTTAAAACCTATGGATTGCTATGTCTCTGAAAGAGAATCAAGCATGTGTACAGGGGCATAAACGCAGCAGTGATAGGATTGGAGAGGTTCAGTGAGCAAATGAAGACCCTTTGAAGTCATATTGCATGGTACCCATTCCACGGGTTTCAACTACCCAGGTTTAAGGTATTCTTCCTTCAGCTAAAACATGCATGTGGAACCTAGAGTATGATCAACCATGTGATCGGGAGACGTGTTCAAATATGTCTCAGTTTTCCTCCCCTGGTACTCGGGTGCAACATTCCAGACCCTTTACTAACACTCTCCCCACTTGGAGAGTCAGTCCCTTTAACCTCCTGTTTGGCCCAGTTTGCAATTTCTGCGGAAGATGAACAGGAATAGCGAGAACCAATGAGAGGCTAGCTGGAGGTGTCTGGACGGGCAAATTTAACTCTCATTTCCCACCAGGAAGAGGAATTAACCAAAGGCTCAGCATGCCGTGCCGGAACCAGATTAGGGCCTGAAGCCATCCTGCGGTGTTGCGGCCAGGTCACAAGAAAGCGAGTTGAAGAAAGGAGCTCAGGGGCACTGTAATTCACAAACCTGCAGAGTTATAAATGACAGCTATCGTCCAAAAATAGACTGAAGTAAGGCTGCCAAGAGGACTTGAAAGCTGGGCAGAATTGCAGGAAACCGATTTCAGGAGGTAGACTGGAATTGCATTGAAAGCATAGGAAAAGAGGCAGAACGTCCACAATGATGCACTTGGCCAAAAAGGGCGTATGCGTTTTTTCCTGAATATATTCAGGAAAAAACGCATACGCACTTTTTGGCCAACCAAGCAAGCTTGCAAAGGAAATCTGCACTACAATGAAGTCTCACTTCCCCCCGGTCAAAAGGGCCATCTGAAAAAAGTGTAAAATCCAGAAAGGCAGGACAGGCCATGGAGAACTGGGAGCCTTGTTATGCTGATGGGCGGGATGTAAATTGCCAACAATCACTAGGGAGAAGTGTATGGTGTTTCCTGAAACATCTAAAAAACAAAGCAACAGAACCTAGGGCACTTCCACTTATGGTCCTATAGCTTAGGGAAATTAAAATAAAAAAGACACAGCCAACCCAAAGTTTGGAACGGATCTGTTTACAAGAACCTCATTTACAGTACAAGTTCAACATCGCAGAAAGTGAAAAATGGATAAAGAAGTTGTGGTATTTACTTACAAAGCAATATCACTCAGCAATGAAATCTGTGTCATCAGGCCCTTAGCAGCACAATGAGTGGATTCAGGTATGATGATTCTAACTGAAGTAAGTCACACAGAAAAAGAAACATCATAAGATATCACTAATACACGGAATGTAAACTTGGCTACACAGGAACTGAATTCCAAAACAGAACAGGGTCTCAAATTTAGAAAACCAACTTATGCTTGCTTAAGGGTAAAGGTGAGTTGGGGTGCTGCATAAAACCAGAGATTGAAATGAGCACAGATAAAATTCCTTAAGCCAAATATGGAATAGACAAGAGCTACTCCTTGCTCAACGAAATGGACTCAACCCCGCATATTAAACGCCTAAGAATGGACCTGACTAGTAAGTATCTTAAAACCTATGGATTGCTATGTCTCCGAAAGAGAATCAAGCATGTGTACAGGGGCATAAACGCAGCAGTGATAGGATTGGAGAGGTTCGGTGAGCAAATGAAGACCCTTTGAAGTCATATTGCATGGTACCCATTCCACGGGTTTCAACTACGCAGGTTTTAGGTATTCTTCCTTCAGCTAAAACATGCATGTGGAACCCAAGTATGATCAACCATGTGAACGGGAGACGTGTTCAAATATGTCTCAGTTTTCCTCCCCTTTTACTCGGGTGTAACATTCCAGACGCTTTACTAACACTCTCCCCACTTGGAGAGTCAGCGCCTTTAACCTCCTGTTTGGCCCAGTTTGCAATTTCTGCGGAAGATGAACAGGAATAGCGAGAACCAATGAGAGACTAGCTGGAGGTGTCTGGACGGGCAAATTTAACTCTCATTTCCCACCAGGAAGAGGAAATAACCAAAGGCTCAGTGTGCCGTGCCGGAACCAGATTAGGGCCTGAAGCCATCCTGCGGTGTTGCTCCCAGGTCACAAGAAAGCAAGTTGAAGAAAGGAGCTCAGGGGCACTGTAATTCACAAACCTGCAGAGTTATAAATGACAGCTATCGTCCAAAAATAGACTGAAGTAAGGCTGCCAAGAGGACTTGAAAGCGGGGCAGAATTGCAGGAAACCGATTTCAGGAGGTAGACTGGAATTGCATTGAAAGCATAGGAAAAGAGGCAGAACGTCCACAATGATGCACTTGGCCAAAAAGGGCGTATGCGTTTTTTCCTGAATATATTCAGGAAAAAACGCATATGCCCTTTTTGGCCAACCAAGCAAGCTTGCAAAGGAACTCTGCACTACAATGAAGTCTCACTTCCCCCCGGTCAAAAGGGCCATCTGAAAAAAGTGTAAAATCCGGAAAGGCAGGACAGGCCATGGAGAACTGGGAGCCTTGTTATGCTGATGGGCGGGATGTAAATTGCCAACAACCACTCGGGAGAAGTGTATGGTGTTTCCTGAAACATCTAAAAAACAAAGCAACAGAACCTAGGGCACTTCCACTTATGGTCCTATAGCTTAGGGAAATTAAAATCAAAAAGACACAGCCACCCCAAAGTTTGGAACTGCTGTGTTTACAAGAACCTCGTTTACAGTACAAGTTCAACATCGCAGAAAGTGAAAAATGGATAAAGAAGTTGTGGTATTTACTTACAAAGCAATATCACTCAGCAATGAATTCTATGTCATCAGGCCCTTAGCAGCACAATGAGTGGATTCAGGTATGATGATTCTAACTGAAATAAGTCACACAGAAAAAGAAACATCATAAGATATCAGTAATACACGGAATGGAAACTTGGCTACACAGGAACTGAATTACAGAACAGAACAGGGTCTCAAATTTAGAAAACCAACTTATGCTTGCTTAAGGGTAAAGGTGAGTTGGGGTGCTGCATAAAACCAGAGATTGAAATGAGCACAGATAAAGTTCCTTAAGCCAAATATGGAATAGACAAGAGCTACTCCTTGCTCAACGAAATGGACTCAACACCGCATATTAAACGCCTAAGAATGTACCTGACTTGTAAGTATCTTAAAACCTATGGATTGCTATGTCTCCGAAAGAGAATCAAGCATGTGTACAGGGGCATAAACACAGCAGTGATAGGATTGGAGAGGTTCGGTGAGCAAATGAAGACCCTTTGAAGTCATATTGCATGGTACCCATTCCACGGGTTTCAAATACCCAGGTTTAAGGTATTCTTCCTTCAGCTAAAACATGCATGTGGAACCTAGAGTATGATCAAACATGTGATCGGGAGACGTGTTCAAATATGTCTCAGTTTTCCTCCCCTGGTACTCGGGTGCAACATTCCAGACGCTTTACTAACACTCTCCCCACTTGGAGAGTCAGCGCCTTTAACCTCCTGTTTGGCCCAGTTTGCAATTTCTGCGGAAGATGAACAGGAATAGCGAGAACCAATGAGAGACTAGCTGGAGGTGTCTGGACGGGCAAATTTAACTCTCATTTCCCACCAGGAAGAGGAAATAACCAAAGGCTCAGCGTGCCGTGCCGGAACCAGATTAGGGCCTAAAGCCATCCTGCGGTGTTGCGGCCAGGTCACAAGAAAGCGAGTTGAACAAAGCAGCTCAGGGGCACTGTAATTCACAAACCTGCAGAGTTATAAATGACAGCTATCGTCCAAAAATAGACTGAAGTAAGGCTGCCAAGAGGACTTGAAAGCGGGGCAGAATTGCAGGAAACCGATTTCAGGAGGTAGACTGGAATTGCATTGAAAGCATAGGAAAAGAGGCAGAACGTCCACAATGATGCACTTGGCCAAAAAGGGCGTATGCGTTTTTTCCTGAATATATTCAGGAAAAAACGCATACGCCCTTTTTGGCCAACCAAGCAAGCTTGCAAAGGAAATCTGCACTACAATGAAGTCTCACTTCCCCCCGGTCAAAAGGGCCATCTGAAAAAAGTGTAAAATCCAGAAAGGCAGGACAGGCCATGGAGAACTGGGAGCCTTGTTATGCTGATGGGCGGGATGTAAATTGCCAACAGACACTCGGGAGAAGTGTATGGTGTTTCCTGAAACATCTAAAAAACAAAGCAACAGAGCCTAGGGCACTGCCACTTATGGTCCTATAGCTTAGGGAAATTAAAATCAAAAAGACACAGCCACCCCAAAGTTTGGGACGCCTCTGTTTACAAGAACCTCGTTTACAGTACAAGTTCAACATCGCAGAAAGTGAAAAATGGATAAAGAAGTTGTGGTATTTACTTACAAAGCAATATCACTCAGCAATGAAATCTGTGTCATCAGGCCCTTAGCAGCACAATGAGTGGATTCAGGTATGATGATTCTAACTGAAGTAAGTCACACAGAAAAAGAAACATCATAAGATATCACTAATACACGGAATGTAAACTTGGCTACACAGGAACTGAATTCCAAAACAGAACAGGGTCTCAAATTTAGAAAACCAACTTATGCTTGCTTAAGGGTAAAGGTGAGTTGGGGTGCTGCATAAAACCAGAGATTGAAATGAGCACAGATAAAGTTCCTTAAGCCAAATATGGAATAGACAAGAGCTACTCCTTGCTCAACGAAATGGACTCAACCCCCCATATTAAACGCCTAAGAATGTACCTGACTAGTAAGTATCTTAAAACCTATGGATTGCTATGTCTCCGAAAGAGAATCAAGCATGTGTACAGGGGCATAAACGCAGCAGTGATAGGATTGGAGAGGTTCGGTGAGCAAATGAAGACCCTTTGAAGTCATATTGCATGGTACCCATTCCATGGGTTTCAACTACGCAGGTTTTAGGTATTCTTCCTTCAGCTAAAACATGCATGTGGAACCCAAGTATGATCAACCATGTGAACGGGAGACGTGTTCAAATATGTCTCAGTTTTCCTCCCCTGGTACTCGGGTGCAACATTCCAGACGCTTTACTAACACTCTCCCCACTTGGAGAGTCAACGCCTTTAACCTCCTGTTTGGCCCAGTTTGCAATTTCTGCGGAAGATGAACAGGAATAGCGAGAACCAATGAGAGGCTAGCTGGAGGTGTCTGGACGGGCAAATTTAACTCTCATTTCCCACCAGGAAGAGGAAATAACCAAAGGCTCAGCGTGCCGTACCGGAACCAGATTAGGGCCTGAAGCCATCCTGCGGTGTTGCGGCCAGCTCAAAAGAAAGCGAGTTGAAGAAAGGAGCTCAGGGGCACTGTAATTCACAAACCTGCAGAGTTATAAATGACAGCTATCGTCCAAAAATAGACTGAAGTAAGGCTGCCAAGAGGACTTGAAAGCGGGGCAGAATTGCAGGAAACCGATTTCAGGAGGTAGACTGGAATTGCATTGAAAGCATAGGAAAAGAGGCAGAACGTCCACAATGATGCACTTGGCCAAAAAGGGCGTATGCGTTTTTTCCTGAATATATTCAGGAAAAAACGCATACGCCCTTTTTGGCCAACCAAGCAAGCTTGCAAAGGAAATCTGCACTACAATGAAGTCTCACTTCCCCACGGTCAAAAGGGCCATCTGAAAAAAGTGTAAAATCCAGAAAGGCAGGACAGGCCATGGAGAACTGGGAGCCTTGTTATGCTGATGGGCGGGATGTAAATTGCCAACAACCACTCGGGAGAAGTGTATGGTGTTTCCTGAAACATCTAAAAAACAAAGCAACAGAGCCTAGGGCACTTCCACTTATGGTCCTATAGCTTAGGGAAATTAAAATCAAAAAGACACAGCCACCCCAAAGTTTGGAACGGCTCTGTTTACAAGAACCTCGTTTACAGTACAAGTTCAACATCGCAGAAAGTGAAAAATGGATAAAGAAGTTGTGGTATTTACTTACAAAGCAATATCACTCAGCAATGAAATCTGTGTCATCAGGCCCTTAGCAGCACAATGAGTGGATTCAGGTATGATGATTCTAACTGAAATAAGTCACACAGAAAAAGAAACATCATAAGATATCACTAATACACGGAATGTAAACTTGGCTACACAGGAACTGAATTACAGAACAGAACAGGGTCTCAAATTTAGAAAACCAACTTATTCTTGCTTAAGGGTAAAGGTGAGTTGGGGTGCTGCATAAAACCAGAGATTGAAATGAGCACAGATAAAGTTCCTTAAGCCAAATATGGAATAGACAAGAGCTACTCCTTGCTCAACGAAATGGACTCAACACCCCATATTAAACGCCTAAGAATGTACCTGACTAGTAAGTATCTTAAAACCTATGGATTGCTATGTCTCCGAAAGAGAATCAAGCATGTGTACAGGGGCATAAACGCAGCAGTGATAGGATTGGAGAGGTTCGGTGAGCAAATGAAGACCCTTTGAAGTCATATTGCATGGTACCCATTCCACGGGTTTCAACTACCCAGGTTTAAGGTATTCTTCCTTCAGCTAAAACATGCATGTGGAACCTAGAGTATGATCAACCATGTGATCGGGAGACGTGTTCAAATATGTCTCAGTTTTCCTCCCCTGGTACTCGGGTGCAACATTCCAGACGCTTTACTAACACTCTCCCCACTTGGAGAGTCAGTCCCTTTAACCTCCTGTTTGGCCCAGTTTGCAATTTCTGCGGAAGATGAACAGGAATAGCGAGAACCAATGAGAGGCTAGCTGGAGGTGTCTGGACGGGCAAATTTAACTCTCATTTCCCACCAGGAAGAGGAATTAACCAAAGGCTCAGCATGCCGGGCCGGAACCAGATTAGGGCCTGAAGCCATCCTGCGGTGTTGCGGCCAGGTCACAAGAAAGCGAGTTGAAGAAAGGAGCTCAGGGGCACTGTAATTCACAAACCTGCAGAGTTATAAATGACAGCTATCGTCCAAAAATAGACTGAAGTAAGGCTGCCAAGAGGACTTGAAAGCGGGGCAGAATTGCAGGAAACCGATTTCAGGAGGTAGACTGGAATTGCATTGAAAGCATAGGAAAAGAGGCAGAACGTCCACAATGATGCACTTGGCCAAAAAGGGCGTATGCGTTTTTTCCTGAATATATTCAGGAAAAAACTCATACACCCTTTTTGGCCAACCAAGCAAGCTTGCAAAGGAAATCTGCACTACAATGAAGTCTCACTTCCCCCCGGTCAAAAGGGCCATCTGAAAAAAGTGTAAAATCCAGAAAGGCAGGACAGGCCATGGAGAACTGGGAGCCTTGTTATGCTGATGGGCGGGATGTAAATTGCCAACAGACACTTGGGAGAAGTGTATGGTGTTTCCTGAAACATCTAAAAAACAAAGCAACAGAGCCTAGGGCACTGCCACTTATGGTCCTATAGCTTAGGGAAATTAAAATAAAAAAGACACAGCCACCCCAAAGTTTGGAACGGCTCTGTTTACAAGAACCTCGTTTACAGTACAAGTTCAACATCACAGAAAGTGAAAAATGGATAAAGAAGTTGTGGTATTTACTTACAAAGCAATATCACTCAGCAATGAAATCTGTGTCATCAGGCCCTTAGCAGCACAATGAGTGGATTCAGGTATGATGATTCTAACTGAAATCAGTCACACAGAAAAAGAAACATCATAAGATATCAGTAATACACGGAATGGAAACTTGGCTACACAGGAACTGAATTACAGAACAGAACAGGGTCTCAAATTTAGAAAAACAACTTATGCTTGCTTAAGAGTAACGGTGAGTTGGGGTGCTGCATAAAACCAGAGATTGAAATGAGCACAGATAAAGTTCCTTAAGCCAAATATGGAATAGACAAGAGCTACTCCTTGCTCAACGAAATGGACTCAACACCGCATATTAAACACCTAAGAATGTACCTGACTTGTAAGTATCTTAAAACCTATGGATTGCTATGTCTCCGAAAGAGAATCAAGCATGTGTACAGGGGCATAAACGCAGCAGTGATAGGATTGGAAAGGTGCGGTGAGCAAATGAAGACCCTTTGAAGTCATATAGCATGGTACCCATTACACGGGTTTCAACTACCCAGGTTTAAGGTATTCTTCCTTCAGCTAAAACATGCATGTGGAACCTAGAGTATGATCAACCATGTGATCGGGAGACGTGTTCAAATATGTCTCAGTTTTCCTCCCCTGGTACTCGGGTGCAACATTCCAGACGCTTTACTAACACTCTCCCCACTTGTAGAGTCAGTCCCTTTAACCTCCTGTTTGGCCCAGTTTGCAATTTCTGCGGAAGATGAACAGGAATAGCGAGAACCAATGAGAGGCTAGCTGGAGGTGTCTGGACGGGCAAATTTAACTCTCATTTCCCACCAGGAAGAGGAATTAACCAAAGGCTCAGCATGCCGGGCCGGAACCAGATTAGGGCCTGAAGCCATCCTGCGGTGTTGCGGCCAGGTCACAAGAAAGCGAGTTGAAGAAAGGAGCTCAGGGGCACTGTAATTCACAAACCTGCAGAGTTATAAATGACAGCTATCGTCCAAAAATAGACTGAAGTAAGGCTGCCAAGAGGACTTGAAAGCGGGGCAGAATTGCAGGAAACCGATTTCAGGAGGTAGACTGGAATTGCATTGAAAGCATAGGAAAAGAGGCAGAACGTCCACAATGATGCACTTGGCCAAAAAGGGCGTATGCGTTTTTTCCTGAATATATTCAGGAAAAAACGCATACGCACTTTTTGGCCAACCAAGCAAGCTTGCAAAGGAAATCTGCACTACAATGAAGTCTCACTTCCCCCCGGTCAAAAGGGCCATCTGAAAAAAGTGTAAAATCCAGAAAGGCAGGACAGGCCATGGAGAACTGGGAGCCTTGTTATGCTGATGGGCGGGATGTAAATTGCCAACAGACACTCGGGAGGAGTGTATGGTGTTTCCTGAAACATCTAAAAAACAAAGCAACAGAGCCTAGTGCACTGCCACTTATGGTCCTATAGCTTAGGGAAATTAAAATAAAAAAGACACAGCCACCCCAAAGTTTGGAACGGCTCTGTTTACAAGAACCTCGTTTACAGTACAAGTTCAACATCGCAGAAAGTGAAAAATGGATAAAGAAGTTGTGGTATTTACTTACAAAGCAATATCACTCAGCAATGAAATCTGTGTCATCAGGCCCTTAGCAGCACAATGAGTGGATTCAGGTATGATGATTCTAACTGAAATAAGTCACACAGAAATAGAAACATCATAAGATATCAGTAATACACGGAATGCAAACTTGGCTAAACAGGAACTGAATTACAGAACAGAACAGGGTCTCAAATTTAGAAAACCAACTTATTCTTGCTTAAGGTTAAAGGTGAGTTGGGGTGCTGCATAAAAACAGAGATTGAAATGAGCACAGATAAAGTTCCTTAAGCCAAATATGGAATAGACAAGAGCTACTCCTTGCTCAACGAAATGGACTCAACACCGCATATTAAACGCCTAAGAATGTACCTGACTAGTAAGTATCTTAAAACCTATGGATTGCTATGTCTCCGAAAGAGAATCAAGCATGTGTACAGGGGCATAAACGCAGCAGTGATAGGATTGGAGAGGTTCGGTGAGCAAATGAAGACCCTTTGAAGTCATATTGCATGGTACCCATTACACGGGTCTTAACTCTCCAGGTTTAAGGTATTCTTCCTTCAGCTAAAACATGCATGTGGAACCCAAGTATGATCAACCATGTGAACGGGAGACGTGTTCAAATATGTCTCAGTTTTTCTCCCCTGGTACTCGGGTGCAACATTCCAGACGCTTTACTAACACTCTCCCCACTTGGAGAGTCAGCGCCTTTAACCTCCTGTTTGGCCCAGTTTGCAATTTCTGCGGAAGATGAACAGGAATAGCGAGAACCAATGAGAGACTAGCTGGAGGTGTCTGGACGGGCAAATTTAACTCTCATTTCCCACCAGGAAGAGGAAATAACCAAAGGCTCAGCATGCTGTGCCGGAACCAGATTAGGGCCTGAAGCCATCCTGCGGTGTTGCGGCCAGGTCACAAGAAAGCGAGTTGAAGAAAGGAGCTCAGGGGCACTGTAATTCACAAACTTGCAGAGTTATAAATGACAGCTATCGTCCAAAAATAGACTGAAGTAAGGCTGCCAAGAGGACTTGAAAGCGGGGCAGAATTGCAGGAAACCGATTTCAGGAGGTAGACTGGAATTGCATTGAAAGCATAGGAAAAGAGGCAGAACGTCCACAATGATGCACTTGGCCAAAAAGGGCGTATGCGTTTTTTCCTGAATATATTCAGGAAAAAACGCATACGCCCTTTTTGGCCAACCAAGCAAGCTTGCAAAGAAATCTGCACGACAATGAAGTCTCACTTCCCCCCGGTCAAAAGGGCCATCTGAAAAAAGTGTAAAATCCAGAAAGGCAGGACAGGCCATGGAGAACTGGGAGCCTTGTTATGCTGATGGGCAGGATGTAAATTGCCAACAGACACTCGGGAGAAGTGTATGGTGTTTCCTGAAACATCTAAAAAACAAAGCAACAGAGCCTAGGGCACTGCCACTTATGGTCCTATAGCTTAGGGAAATTAAAATCAAAAAGACACAGCCACCCCAAAGTTTGGGACGCCTCTGTTTACAAGAACCTCGTTTACAGTACAAGTTCAACATCGCAGAAAGTGAAAAATGGATAAAGAAGTTGTGGTATTTACTTACAAAGCAATATCACTCAGCAATGAAATCTGTGTCATCAGGCCCTTAGCAGCACAATGAGTGGATTCAGGTATGATGATTCTAACTGAAGTAAGTCACACAGAAAAAGAAACATCATAAGATATCACTAATACACGGAATGTAAACTTGGCTACACAGGAACTGAATTCCAAAACAGAACAGGGTCTCAAATTTAGAAAACCAACTTATGCTTGCTTAAGGGTAAAGGTGAGTTGGGGTGCTGCATAAAACCAGAGATTGAAATGAGCACAGATAAAGTTCCTTAAGCCAAATATGGAATAGACAAGAGCTACTCCTTGCTCAACGAAATGGACTCAACCCCCCATATTAAACGCCTAAGAATGTACCTGACTAGTAAGTATCTTAAAACCTATGGATTGCTATGTCTCCGAAAGAGAATCAAGCATGTGTACAGGGGCATAAACGCAGCAGTGATAGGATTGGAGAGGTTCGGTGAGCAAATGAAGACCCTTTGAAGTCATATTGCATGGTACCCATTCCATGGGTTTCAACTACGCAGGTTTTAGGTATTCTTCCTTCAGCTAAAACATGCATGTGGAACCCAAGTATGATCAACCATGTGAACGGGAGACGTGTTCAAATATGTCTCAGTTTTCCTCCCCTGGTACTCGGGTGCAACATTCCAGACGCTTTACTAACACTCTCCCCACTTGGAGAGTCAACGCCTTTAACCTCCTGTTTGGCCCAGTTTGCAATTTCTGCGGAAGATGAACAGGAATAGCGAGAACCAATGAGAGGCTAGCTGGAGGTGTCTGGACGGGCAAATTTAACTCTCATTTCCCACCAGGAAGAGGAAATAACCAAAGGCTCAGCGTGCCGTACCGGAACCAGATTAGGGCCTGAAGCCATCCTGCGGTGTTGCGGCCAGCTCAAAAGAAAGCGAGTTGAAGAAAGGAGCTCAGGGGCACTGTAATTCACAAACCTGCAGAGTTATAAATGACAGCTATCGTCCAAAAATAGACTGAAGTAAGGCTGCCAAGAGGACTTGAAAGCGGGGCAGAATTGCAGGAAACCGATTTCAGGAGGTAGACTGGAATTGCATTGAAAGCATAGGAAAAGAGGCAGAACGTCCACAATGATGCACTTGGCCAAAAAGGGCGTATGCGTTTTTTCCTGAATATATTCAGGAAAAAACGCATACGCCCTTTTTGGCCAACCAAGCAAGCTTGCAAAGGAAATCTGCACTACAATGAAGTCTCACTTCCCCACGGTCAAAAGGGCCATCTGAAAAAAGTGTAAAATCCAGAAAGGCAGGACAGGCCATGGAGAACTGGGAGCCTTGTTATGCTGATGGGCGGGATGTAAATTGCCAACAACCACTCGGGAGAAGTGTATGGTGTTTCCTGAAACATCTAAAAAACAAAGCAACAGAGCCTAGGGCACTTCCACTTATGGTCCTATAGCTTAGGGAAATTAAAATCAAAAAGACACAGCCACCCCAAAGTTTGGAACGGCTCTGTTTACAAGAACCTCGTTTACAGTACAAGTTCAACATCGCAGAAAGTGAAAAATGGATAAAGAAGTTGTGGTATTTACTTACAAAGCAATATCACTCAGCAATGAAATCTGTGTCATCAGGCCCTTAGCAGCACAATGAGTGGATTCAGGTATGATGATTCTAACTGAAATAAGTCACACAGAAAAAGAAACATCATAAGATATCACTAATACACGGAATGTAAACTTGGCTACACAGGAACTGAATTACAGAACAGAACAGGGTCTCAAATTTAGAAAACCAACTTATTCTTGCTTAAGGGTAAAGGTGAGTTGGGGTGCTGCATAAAACCAGAGATTGAAATGAGCACAGATAAAGTTCCTTAAGCCAAATATGGAATAGACAAGAGCTACTCCTTGCTCAACGAAATGGACTCAACACCCCATATTAAACGCCTAAGAATGTACCTGACTAGTAAGTATCTTAAAACCTATGGATTGCTATGTCTCCGAAAGAGAATCAAGCATGTGTACAGGGGCATAAACGCAGCAGTGATAGGATTGGAGAGGTTCGGTGAGCAAATGAAGACCCTTTGAAGTCATATTGCATGGTACCCATTCCACGGGTTTCAACTACCCAGGTTTAAGGTATTCTTCCTTCAGCTAAAACATGCATGTGGAACCTAGAGTATGATCAACCATGTGATCGGGAGACGTGTTCAAATATGTCTCAGTTTTCCTCCCCTGGTACTCGGGTGCAACATTCCAGACGCTTTACTAACACTCTCCCCACTTGGAGAGTCAGTCCCTTTAACCTCCTGTTTGGCCCAGTTTGCAATTTCTGCGGAAGATGAACAGGAATAGCGAGAACCAATGAGAGGCTAGCTGGAGGTGTCTGGACGGGCAAATTTAACTCTCATTTCCCACCAGGAAGAGGAATTAACCAAAGGCTCAGCATGCCGGGCCGGAACCAGATTAGGGCCTGAAGCCATCCTGCGGTGTTGCGGCCAGGTCACAAGAAAGCGAGTTGAAGAAAGGAGCTCAGGGGCACTGTAATTCACAAACCTGCAGAGTTATAAATGACAGCTATCGTCCAAAAATAGACTGAAGTAAGGCTGCCAAGAGGACTTGAAAGCGGGGCAGAATTGCAGGAAACCGATTTCAGGAGGTAGACTGGAATTGCATTGAAAGCATAGGAAAAGAGGCAGAACGTCCACAATGATGCACTTGGCCAAAAAGGGCGTATGCGTTTTTTCCTGAATATATTCAGGAAAAAACTCATACACCCTTTTTGGCCAACCAAGCAAGCTTGCAAAGGAAATCTGCACTACAATGAAGTCTCACTTCCCCCCGGTCAAAAGGGCCATCTGAAAAAAGTGTAAAATCCAGAAAGGCAGGACAGGCCATGGAGAACTGGGAGCCTTGTTATGCTGATGGGCGGGATGTAAATTGCCAACAGACACTTGGGAGAAGTGTATGGTGTTTCCTGAAACATCTAAAAAACAAAGCAACAGAGCCTAGGGCACTGCCACTTATGGTCCTATAGCTTAGGGAAATTAAAATAAAAAAGACACAGCCACCCCAAAGTTTGGAACGGCTCTGTTTACAAGAACCTCGTTTACAGTACAAGTTCAACATCACAGAAAGTGAAAAATGGATAAAGAAGTTGTGGTATTTACTTACAAAGCAATATCACTCAGCAATGAAATCTGTGTCATCAGGCCCTTAGCAGCACAATGAGTGGATTCAGGTATGATGATTCTAACTGAAATCAGTCACACAGAAAAAGAAACATCATAAGATATCAGTAATACACGGAATGGAAACTTGGCTACACAGGAACTGAATTACAGAACAGAACAGGGTCTCAAATTTAGAAAAACAACTTATGCTTGCTTAAGAGTAACGGTGAGTTGGGGTGCTGCATAAAACCAGAGATTGAAATGAGCACAGATAAAGTTCCTTAAGCCAAATATGGAATAGACAAGAGCTACTCCTTGCTCAACGAAATGGACTCAACACCGCATATTAAACACCTAAGAATGTACCTGACTTGTAAGTATCTTAAAACCTATGGATTGCTATGTCTCCGAAAGAGAATCAAGCATGTGTACAGGGGCATAAACGCAGCAGTGATAGGATTGGAAAGGTGCGGTGAGCAAATGAAGACCCTTTGAAGTCATATAGCATGGTACCCATTACACGGGTTTCAACTACCCAGGTTTAAGGTATTCTTCCTTCAGCTAAAACATGCATGTGGAACCTAGAGTATGATCAACCATGTGATCGGGAGACGTGTTCAAATATGTCTCAGTTTTCCTCCCCTGGTACTCGGGTGCAACATTCCAGACGCTTTACTAACACTCTCCCCACTTGTAGAGTCAGTCCCTTTAACCTCCTGTTTGGCCCAGTTTGCAATTTCTGCGGAAGATGAACAGGAATAGCGAGAACCAATGAGAGGCTAGCTGGAGGTGTCTGGACGGGCAAATTTAACTCTCATTTCCCACCAGGAAGAGGAATTAACCAAAGGCTCAGCATGCCGGGCCGGAACCAGATTAGGGCCTGAAGCCATCCTGCGGTGTTGCGGCCAGGTCACAAGAAAGCGAGTTGAAGAAAGGAGCTCAGGGGCACTGTAATTCACAAACCTGCAGAGTTATAAATGACAGCTATCGTCCAAAAATAGACTGAAGTAAGGCTGCCAAGAGGACTTGAAAGCGGGGCAGAATTGCAGGAAACCGATTTCAGGAGGTAGACTGGAATTGCATTGAAAGCATAGGAAAAGAGGCAGAACGTCCACAATGATGCACTTGGCCAAAAAGGGCGTATGCGTTTTTTCCTGAATATATTCAGGAAAAAACGCATACGCACTTTTTGGCCAACCAAGCAAGCTTGCAAAGGAAATCTGCACTACAATGAAGTCTCACTTCCCCCCGGTCAAAAGGGCCATCTGAAAAAAGTGTAAAATCCAGAAAGGCAGGACAGGCCATGGAGAACTGGGAGCCTTGTTATGCTGATGGGCGGGATGTAAATTGCCAACAGACACTCGGGAGGAGTGTATGGTGTTTCCTGAAACATCTAAAAAACAAAGCAACAGAGCCTAGTGCACTGCCACTTATGGTCCTATAGCTTAGGGAAATTAAAATAAAAAAGACACAGCCACCCCAAAGTTTGGAACGGCTCTGTTTACAAGAACCTCGTTTACAGTACAAGTTCAACATCGCAGAAAGTGAAAAATGGATAAAGAAGTTGTGGTATTTACTTACAAAGCAATATCACTCAGCAATGAAATCTGTGTCATCAGGCCCTTAGCAGCACAATGAGTGGATTCAGGTATGATGATTCTAACTGAAATAAGTCACACAGAAATAGAAACATCATAAGATATCAGTAATACACGGAATGCAAACTTGGCTAAACAGGAACTGAATTACAGAACAGAACAGGGTCTCAAATTTAGAAAACCAACTTATTCTTGCTTAAGGTTAAAGGTGAGTTGGGGTGCTGCATAAAAACAGAGATTGAAATGAGCACAGATAAAGTTCCTTAAGCCAAATATGGAATAGACAAGAGCTACTCCTTGCTCAACGAAATGGACTCAACACCGCATATTAAACGCCTAAGAATGTACCTGACTAGTAAGTATCTTAAAACCTATGGATTGCTATGTCTCCGAAAGAGAATCAAGCATGTGTACAGGGGCATAAACGCAGCAGTGATAGGATTGGAGAGGTTCGGTGAGCAAATGAAGACCCTTTGAAGTCATATTGCATGGTACCCATTACACGGGTCTTAACTCTCCAGGTTTAAGGTATTCTTCCTTCAGCTAAAACATGCATGTGGAACCCAAGTATGATCAACCATGTGAACGGGAGACGTGTTCAAATATGTCTCAGTTTTTCTCCCCTGGTACTCGGGTGCAACATTCCAGACGCTTTACTAACACTCTCCCCACTTGGAGAGTCAGCGCCTTTAACCTCCTGTTTGGCCCAGTTTGCAATTTCTGCGGAAGATGAACAGGAATAGCGAGAACCAATGAGAGACTAGCTGGAGGTGTCTGGACGGGCAAATTTAACTCTCATTTCCCACCAGGAAGAGGAAATAACCAAAGGCTCAGCATGCTGTGCCGGAACCAGATTAGGGCCTGAAGCCATCCTGCGGTGTTGCGGCCAGGTCACAAGAAAGCGAGTTGAAGAAAGGAGCTCAGGGGCACTGTAATTCACAAACTTGCAGAGTTATAAATGACAGCTATCGTCCAAAAATAGACTGAAGTAAGGCTGCCAAGAGGACTTGAAAGCGGGGCAGAATTGCAGGAAACCGATTTCAGGAGGTAGACTGGAATTGCATTGAAAGCATAGGAAAAGAGGCAGAACGTCCACAATGATGCACTTGGCCAAAAAGGGCGTATGCGTTTTTTCCTGAATATATTCAGGAAAAAACGCATACGCCCTTTTTGGCCAACCAAGCAAGCTTGCAAAGAAATCTGCACGACAATGAAGTCTCACTTCCCCCCGGTCAAAAGGGCCATCTGAAAAAAGTGTAAAATCCAGAAAGGCAGGACAGGCCATGGAGAACTGGGAGCCTTGTTATGCTGATGGGCAGGATGTAAATTGCCAACAGACACTCGGGAGAAGTGTATGGTGTTTCCTGAAACATCTAAAAAACAAAGCAACAGAGCCTAGGGCACTGCCACTTATGGTCCTATAGCTTAGGGAAATTAAAATCAAAAAGACACAGCCACCCCAAAGTTTGGGACGCCTCTGTTTACAAGAACCTCGTTTACAGTACAAGTTCAACATCACAGAAAGTGAAAAATGGATAAAGAAGTTGTGGTATTTACTTACAAAGCAATATCACTCAGCAATGAAATCTGTGTCATCAGGCCCTTAGCATCACAATGAGTGGATTCAGGTATGATGATTCTAACTGAAATAAGTCACACAGAAAAAGAAACATCATAAGATATCAGTAATACACGGAATGGAAACTTGGCTACACAGGAACTGAATTACAGAACAGAACAGGGTCTCAAATTTAGAAAACCAACTTATGCTTGCTTAAGGGTAAAGGTGAGTTGGGGTGCTGCATAAAACCAGAGATTGAAATCAGCACAGATAAAGTTCCTTAAGTCAAATATGTAATAGACAAGAGCTACTCCTTGCTCAACGAAATGGACTCAACACCGCATATTAAACGCCTAAGAATGTACCTGACTAGTAAGTATCGTAAAACCTATGGATTGCTATGTCTCCAAAAGAGAATCAAGCATGTGTACAGGGGCATAAACGCAGCAGTGATAGGATTGGAGAGGTTCGGTGAGCAAATGAAGACCCTTTGAAGTCATATTGCATGGTACCCATTACACGGGTCTCAACTCTCCAGGTTTAAGGTATTCTTCCTTCAGCTAAAACATGCATGTGGAACCCAAGTATGATCAACCATGTGAACGGGAGACGTGTTCAAATATGTCTCAGTTTTCCTCCCCTGGTACTCGGGTGCAACATTCCAGACGCTTTACTAACACTCTCCCCACTTGGAGAGTCAGCGCCTTTAACCTCCTGTTTGGCCCAGTTTGCAATTTCTGCGGAAGATGAACAGGAATAGCGAGAACCAATGAGAGACTAGCTGGAGGTGTCTGGACGGGCAAATTTAACTCTCATTTCCCACCAGGAAGAGGAAATAACCAAAGGCTCAGCATGCCGTACTGGAACAAGATTAGGGCCTGAAGCCATCCTGCGGTGTTGCGGCCAGCTCAAAAGAAAGCGAGTTGAAGAAAGGAGCTCAGGGGCACTGTAATTCACAAACCTGCAGAGTTATAAATGACAGCTATCGTTCAAAAATAGACTGAAGTAAGGCTGCCAAGAGGACTTGAAAGCGGGGCAGAATTGCAGGAAACCAATTTCAGGAGGTGGACTGGAATTGCATTGAAAGCATAGGAAAAGAGGCAGAACGTCCACAATGATGCACTTGGCCAAAAAGGGCGTATGCGTTTTTTCCTGAATATATTCAGGAAAAAACGCATACGCCCTTTTTGGCCAACCAAGCAAGCTTGCAAAGGAAATCTGCACTACAATGAAGTCTCACTTCTCCCCTGTCAAAAGGGCCATCTGAAAAAAGTGTAAAATCCAGAAAGGCAGGACAGGCCATGGAGAACTGGGAGCCTTGTTATGCTGATGGGCGGGATGTAAATTGCCAACAGACACTCGGGAGAAGTGTATGGTGTTTCCTGAAACATCTAAAAAACAAAGCAACAGAGCCTAGGGCACTTCCACTTATGGTCCTATAGCTTAGGGAAATTAAAATCAAAAAGACACAGCCACCCCAAAGTTTGGAACGGCTCTGTTTACAAGAACCTCGTTTACAGTACAAGTTCAACATCGCAGAAAGTGAAAAATGGATAAAGAAGTTGTGGTATTTACTTACAAAGCAATATCACTCAGCAATGAAATCTGTGTCATCAGGCCCTTAGCAGCACAATGAGTGGATTCAGGTATGATGATTCTAACTGAAATAAGTCACACAGAAAAAGAAACATCATAAGATATCAGTAATACACGGAATGGAAACTTGGCTACACAGGAACTGAATTACAGAACAGAACAGGGTCTCAAATTTAGAAAACCAACTTATTCTTGCTTAAGGGTAAAGGTGAGTTGGGGTGCTGCATAAAACCAGAGATTGAAATGAGCACAGATAAAGTTCCTTAAGCCAAATATGGAATAGACAAGAGCTACTCCTTGCCCAACGAAATGGACTCAACGCCTCATATTAAACGCCTAAGAATGTACCTGACTAGTAAGTATCTTAAAACCTATGGATTGCTATGTCTCCGAAAGAGAATCAAGCATGTGTACAGGGGCATAAACGCAGCAGTGATAGGATTGGAGAGGTTCGGTGAGCAAATGAAGACCCTTTGAATTCATATTGCATGGTACCCATTCCACGGGTTTCAACTACCCAGGTTTAAGGTATTCTTCCTTCAGCTAAAACATGCATGTGGAACCTAGAGTATTATCAACCATGTGATCGGGAGACGTGTTCAAATATGTCTCAGTTTTCCTCCCCTGGTACTCGGGTGCAACATTCCAGACGCTTTACTAACACTCTCCCCACTTGGAGAGTCAGTCCCTTTAACCTCCTGTTTGGCCCAGTTTGCAATTTCTGCGGAAGATGAACAGGAATAGCGAGAACCAATGAGAGGCTAGCTGGAGGTGTCTGGACGGGCAAATTTAACTCTCATTTCCCACCAGGAAGAGGAAATAACCAAAGGCTCAGCGTGCCGTACCGGAACCAGATTAGGGCCTGAAGCCATCCTGCGGTGTTGCGGCCAGGTCACAAGAAAGCGAGTTGAAGAAAGGAGCTCAGGGGCACTGTAATTCACAAACCTGCAGACTTATAAATGACAGCTATCGTCCAAAAATAGACTGAAGTAAGGCTGCCAAGAGGACTTGAAAGCGGGGCAGAATTGCAGGAAACCGATTTCAGGAGGTAGACTGGAATTGCATTGAAAGCATAGGAAAAGAGGCAGAACGTCCACAATGATGCACTTGGCCAAAAAGGGCGTATGCGTTTTTTCCTGAATATATTCAGGAAAAAACGCATACGCCCTTTTTGGCCAACCAAGCAAGCTTGCAAAGGAAATCTGCACTACAATGAAGTCTCACTTCCCCCCGGTCAAAAGGGCCATCTGAAAAAAGTGTAAAATCCAGAAAGGCAACAGGCCATTGAGAACTGGGAGCCTTGTTATGCTGATGGGCGGGATGTAAATTGCCAACAGACACTTGGGAGAAGTGTATGGTGTTTCCTGAAACATCTAAAAAACAAAGCAACAGAGCCTAGGGCACTTCCACTTATGGTCCTATAGCTTAGGGAAATTAAAATCAAAAAGACACAGCCACCCCAAAGTTTGGAATGGCTCTGTTTACAAGAACCTCGTTTACAGTACAAGTTCAACATCGCAGAAAGTGAAAAATGGATAAAGAAGTTGTGGTATTCACTTACAAAGCAATATCACTCAGCAATGAAATCTACGTCATCAGGCCCTTAGCAGCACAATGAGTGGATTCAGGTATGATGATTCTAACTGAAATAAGTCACACAGAAAAAGAAACATCATAAGATATCAGTAATACACGGAATGCAAACTTGGCTACACAGGAACTGAATTACAGAACAGAACAGGGTCTCAAATTTAGAAAACCAACTTATGCTTGCTTAAGGGTAAAGGTGAGTTGGGGTGCTGCATAAAACCAGAGATTGAAATGAGCACAGATAAAGTTCCTTAAGCCAAATATGGAATAGACAAGAGCTACTCCTTGCCCAACGAAATGGACTCAACACCGCATATTAAATGCCTAAAAATGTACCTGACTTGTAAGTATCTTAAAACCTATGGATTGCTATGTCTCCGAAAGAGAATCAAGCATGTGTACAGGGGCATAAACGCAGCAGTGATAGGATTGGAGAGGTGCGGTGAGCAAATGAAGACCCTTTGAAGTCATATTGCATGGTACCCATTCCACGGGTTTCAACTACCCAGGTTTAAGGTATTCTTCCTTCAGCTAAAACATGCATGTGGAACCTAGAGTATGATCAACCATGTGATCGGGAGACGTGTTCAAATATGTCTCAGTTTTCCTCCCCTGGTACTCGGGTGCAACATTCCAGACGCTTTACTAACACTCTCCCCACTTGGAGAGTCAGTCCCTTTAACCTCCTGTTTGGCCCAGTTTGCAATTTCTGCGGAAGATGAACAGGAATAGCGAAAACCAATGAGAGGCTAGCTGGAGGTGTCTGGACAGGCAAATTTAACTCTCATTTCCCACCAGGAAGAGGAATTAACCAAAGGCTCAGCATGCCGGGCCGGAACCAGATTAGGGCCTGAAGCCATCCTGCGGTGTTGCGGCCAGCTCAAAAGAAAGCGAGTTGAAGAAAGGAGCTCAGGGGCACTGTAATTCACAAACCTGCAGAGTTATAAATGACAGCTATCGTCCAAAAATAGACTGAAGTAAGGCTGCCAAGAGGACTTGAAAGCGGGGCAGAATTGCAGGAAACCGATTTCAGGAGGTAGACTGGAATTGCATTGAAAGCATAGGAAAAGAGGCAGAACGTCCACAATGATGCACTTGGCCAAAAAGGGCGTATGCGTTTTTTCCTGAATATATTCAGGAAAAAACGCATACGCCCTTTTTGGCCAACCAAGCAAGCTTGCAAAGGAAATCTGCACTACAATGAAGTCTCACTTCCCCCCAGTGAAAAGGGCCATCTGAAAAAAGTGTAAAATCCAGAAAGGCAGGACAGGCCATGGAGAACTGGGAGCCTTGTTATGCTGATGGGCGGGATGTAAATTGCCAACAGACACTCGGGAGAAAAGTGTATGGTGTTTCCTGAAACATCTAAAAAACAAAGCAACAGAGCCTAGGGCACTGCCACTTATGGTCCTATAGCTTAGGGAAATTAAAATCAAAAAGACACAGCCACCCCAAAGTTTGGGACGGCTCTGTTTACAAGAACCTCGTTTACAGTACAAGTTCAACATCGCAGAAAGTGAAAAATGGATAAAGAAGTTGTGGTATTTACTTACAAAGCAATATCACTCAGCAATGAAATCTATGTCATCAGGCCCTTAGCATCACAATGAGTGGATTCAGGTATGATGATTCTAATTGAAATAAGTCACACAGAAAAAGAAACATCATAAGATATCAGTAATACACGGAATGGAAACTTGGCTACACAGGAACTGAATTACAGAACAGAACAGGGTCTCAAATTTAGAAAAACAACTTATGCTTGCTTAAGGGTAAAGGTGAGTTGGGGTGCTGCATAAAACCAGAGATTGAAATGAGCACAGATAAAGTTCCTTAAGTCAAATATGGAATAGACAAGAGCTACTCCTTGCTCAACGAAATGGACTCAACACCGCATATTAAACGCCTAAGAATGTACCTGACTAGTAAGTATCGGAAAACCTATGGATTGCTATGTCTCCAAAAGAGAATCAAGCATGTGTACAGGGGCATAAACGCAGCAGTGATAGGATTGGAGAGGTTCGGTGAGCAAATGAAGACCCTTTGAAGTCATATTGCATGGTACCCATTACACGGGTCTGAACTCTCCAGGTTTAAGGTATTCTTCCTTCAGCTAAAACATGCATGTGGAACCCAAGTATGATCAACCATGTGAACGGGAGACGTGTTCAAATATGTCTCAGTTTTCCTCCCCTGGTACTCGGGTGCAACATTCCAGACGCTTTACTAACACTCTCCCCACTTGGAGAGTCAGCGCCTTTAACCTCCTGTTTGGCCCAGTTTGCAATTTCTGTGGAAGATGAACAGGAATAGCGAGAACCAATGAGCGGCTAGCTGGAGGTGTCTGGACGGGCAAATTTAACTCTCATTTCCCACCAGGAAGAGGAATTAACCAAAGGCTCAGCGTGCCGTACCGGAACCAGATTAGGGCCTGAAGCCATCCTGCGGTGTTGCGGCCAGCTCAAAAGAAAGCGAGTTGAAGAAAGGAGCTCAGGGGCACTGTAATTCACAAACCTGCAGAGTTATAAATGACAGCTATCGTCCAAAAATAGACTGAAGTAAGGCTGCCAAGAGGACTTGAAAGCGGGGCAGAATTGCAGGAAACCGATTTCAGGAGGTAGACTGGAATTGCATTGAAAGCATAGGAAAAGAGGCAGAACGTCCACAATGATGCACTTGGCCAAAAAGGGCGTATGCGTTTTTTCCTGAATATATTCAGGAAAAAACGCATACGCCCTTTTTGGCCAACCAAGCAAGCTTGCAAAGGAAATCTGCACTACAATGAAGTCTCACTTCCCCCCGGTCAAAAGGGCCATCTGAAAAAAGTGTAAAATCCAGAAAGGCAGGACAGGCCATGGAGAACTGGGAGCCTTGTTATGCTGATGGGCGGGATGTAAATTGCCAACAGACACTCGGGAGAAGTGTATGGTGTTTCCTGAAACATCTAAAAAACAAAGCAACAGAGCCTAGGGCACTGCCACTTATGGTCCTATAGCTTAGGGAAATTAAAATAAAAAAGACACAGCCACCCCAAAGTTTGGGACGCCTCTGTTTAGAAGAACCTCGTTTACAGTACAAGTTCAACATCGCAGAAAGTGAAAAATGGATAAAGAAGTTGTGGTATTTACTTACAAAGCAATATCACTCAGCAATGAAATCTGTGTCATCAGGCCCTTAGAAGCACAATGAGTGGATTCAGGTATGATGATTCTAACTGAAGTAAGTCACACAGAAAAAGAAACATCATAAGATATCACTAATACACGGAATGTAAACTTGGCTACACAGGAACTGAATTCCAAAACAGAACAGGGTCTCAAATTTAGAAAACCAACTTATGCTTGCTTAAGGGTAAAGGTGAGTTGGGGTGCTGCATAAAACCAGAGATTGAAATGAGCACAGATAAAGTTCCTTAAGCCAAATATGGAATAGACAAGAGCTACTCCTTGCTCAACGAAATGGACTCAACCCCCCATATTAAACGCCTAAGAATGTACCTGACTAGTAAGTATCTTAAAACCTATGGATTGCTATGTCTCCGAAAGAGAATCAAGCATGTGTACAGGGGCATAAACGCAGCAGTGATAGGATTGGAGAGGTTCGGTGAGCAAATGAAGACCCTTTGAAGTCATATTGCATGGTACCCATTCCACGGGTTTCAACTACGCAGGTTTTAGGTATTCTTCCTTCAGCTAAAACATGCATGTGGAACCCAAGTATGATCAACCATGTGAACGGGAGACGTGTTCAAATATGTCTCAGTTTTCCTCCCCTGGTACTCGGGTGCAACATTCCAGACGCTTTACTAACACTCTCCCCACTTGGAGAGTCAGTGCCTTTAACCTCCTGTTTGGCCCAGTTTGCAATTTCTGCGGAAGATGAACAGGAATAGCGAGAACCAATGAGAGGCTAGCTGGAGGTGTCTGGACGGGCAAATTTAACTCTCATTTCCCACCAGGAAGAGGAATTAACCAAAGGCTCAGCGTGCCGGGCCGGAACCAGATTAGGGCCTGAAGCCATCCTGCGGTGTTGCGGCCAGGTCACAAGAAATCGAGTTGAAGAAAGGAGCTCAGGGGCACTGTAATTCACAAACCTGCAGAGTTATGAATGACAGCTATCGTCCAAAAATAGACTGAAGTAAGGCTGCCAAGAGGACTTGAAAGCGGGGCAGAATTGCAGGAAACCAATTTCAAGAGGTAGACTGGAATTGCATTGAAAGCATAGGAAAAGAGGCAGAACGTCCACAATGATGCACTTGGCCAAAAAGGGCGTATGCGTTTTTTCCTGAATATATTCAGGAAAAAACGCATACGCCCTTTTTGGCCAACCAAGCAAGCTTGCAAAGGAAATCTGCACTACAATGAAGTCTCACTTCCCCCCGGTCAAAAGGGCCATCTGAAAAAAGTGTAAAATCCAGAAAGGCAGGACAGGCCATGGAGAACTGGGAGCCTTGTTATGCTGATGGGCGGGATGTAAATTGCCAACAACCACTCGGGAGAAGTGTATGGTGTTTCCTGAAACATCTAAAAAACAAAGCAACAGAACCTAGGACACTTCCACTTATGGTCCTATAGCTTAGGGAAATTAAAATCAAAAAGACACAGCCACCCCAAAGTTTGGAACGGCTCTGTTTACAAGAACCTCGTTTACAGTACAAGTTCAACATCGCAGAAAGTGAAAAATGGATAAAGAAGTTGTGGTATTTACTTACAAAGCAATATCACTCAGCAATGAAATCTGTGTCATCAGGCCCTTAGCAGCACAATGAGTGGATTCAGGTATGATGATTCTAACTGAAATAAGTCACACAGAAAAAGAAACATCATAAGATATCAGTAATACACGGAATGTAAACTTGGCTACACAGGAACTGAATTACAGAACAGAACAGGGTCTCAAATTTAGAAAACCAACTTATTCTTGCTTAAGGGTAAAGGTGAGTTGGGGTGCTGCATAAAACCAGAGATTGAAATGAGCACAGATAAAGTTCCTTAAGCCAAATATGGAATAGACAAGAGCTACTCCTTGCTCAACGAAATGGACTCAACACCCCATATTAAACGCCTAAGAATGTACCTGACTAGTAAGTATCTTAAAACCTATGGATTGCTATGTCTCCGAAAGAGAATCAAGCATGTGTACAGGGGCATAAACGCAGCAGTGATAGGATTGGAGAGGTTCGGTGAGCAAATGAAGACCCTTTGAAGTCATATTGCATGGTACCCATTCCACGGGTCTCAACTCTCCAGGTTTAAGGTATTCTTCCTTCAGCTAAAACATGCATGTGGAACCTAGAGTATGATCAACCATGTGATCGGGAGACGTGTTCAAATATGTCTCAGTTTTCCTCCCCTGATACTCGGGTGCAACATTCCAGACGCTTTACTAACACTCTCCCCACTTGGAGAGTCAGTCCCTTTAACCGCCTGTTTGGCCCAGTTTGCAATTTCTGCGGAAGATGAACAGGAATAGCGAGAACCAATGAGAGGCTAGCTGGAGGTGTCTGGACGGGCAAATTTAACTCTCATTTCCCACCAGGAAGAGGAAATAACCAAAGGCTCAGCGTGCCGTACCGGAACCAGATTAGGGCCTGAAGCCATCCTGCGGTGTTGCGGCCAGCTCAAAAGAAAGCGAGTTGAAGAAAGGAGCTCAGGGGCACTGTAATTCACAAACCTGCAGAGTTATAAATGACAGCTATCGTCCAAAAATAAACTGAAGTAAGGCTGCCAAGAGGACTTGAAAGCGGGGCAGAATTGCAGGAAACCGATTTCAAGAGGTAGACTGGAATTGCATTGAAAGCATAGGAAAAGAGGCAGAACGTCCACAATGATGCACTTGGCCAAAAAGGGCGTATGCGTTTTTTCCTGAATATATTCAGGAAAAAACGCATACACCCTTTTTGGCCAACCAAGCAAGCTTGCAAAGGAAATCTGCACTACAATGAAGTCTCACTTCCCCCCGGTCAAAAGGGCCATCTGAAAAAAGTGTAAAATCCAGAATGGCAGGACAGGCCATGGAGAACTGGGAGCCTTGTTATGCTGATGGGCGGGATGTAAATTGCCAACAACCACTCGGGAGAAGTGTATGGTGTTTCCTGAAACATCTAAAAAACAAAGCAACAGAGCCTAGGGCACTTCCACTTATGGTCCTATAGCTTAGGGAAATTAAAATCTAAAAGACACAGCCACCCCAAAGTTTGGAACGGCTCTGTTTACAAGAACCTCGTTTACAGTACAAGTTCAACATCGCAGAAAGTGAAAAATGGATAAAGAAGTTGTGGTATTTACTTACAAAGCAATATCACTCAGCAATGAAATCTGTGTCATCAGGCCCTTAGCAGCACAATGAGTGGATTCAGGTATGATGATTCTAACTGAAATAAGTCACACAGAAAAAGAAACATCATAAGATATCAGTAATACACGGAATGGAAACTTGGCTACACAGGAACTGAATTACAGAACAGAACAGGGTCTCAAATTTAGAAAACCAACTTATTCTTGCTTAAGGGGAAAGGTGAGTTGGGGTGCTGCATAAAACCAGAGATTGAAATGAGCACAGATAAAGTTCCTTAAGCCAAATATGGAATAGACAAGAGCTACTCCTTGCTCAACGAAATGGACTCAACACCCCATATTAAACGCCTAAGAATGTACCTGACTAGTAAGTATCTTAAAACCTATGGATTGCTATGTCTCCGAAAGAGAATCAAGCATGTGTACAGGGGCATAAACGCAGCAGTGATAGGATTGGAGAGGTTCGGTGAGCAAATGAAGACCCTTTGAAGTCATATTGCATGGTACCCATTACACGGGTCTCAACTCTCCAGGTTTAAGGTATTCTTCCTTCAGCTAAAACATGCATGTGGAACCCAAGTATGATCAACCATGTGAACGGGAGACGTGTTCAAATATGTCTCAGTTTTCCTCCCCTGGTACTCGGGTGCAACATTCCAGACGCTTTACTAACACTCTCCCCACTTGGAGAGTCAGTCCCTTTAACCGCCTGTTTGGCCCAGTTTGCAATTTCTGCGGAAGATGAACAGGAATAGCGAGAACCAATGAGAGGCTAGCTGGAGGTGTCTGGACGGGCAAATTTAACTCTCATTTCCCACCAGGAAGAGGAATTAACCAAAGGCTCAGCATGCTGGGCCGGAACCAGATTAGGGCCTGAAGCCATCCTGCGGTGTTGCGGCCAGGTCACAAGAAAGCGAGTTGAAGAAAGGAGCTCAGGGGCACTGTAATTCACAAACCTGCAGAGTTATAAATGACAGCTATCATCCAAAAATAGACTGAAGTAAGGCTGCCAAGAGGACTTGAAAGCGGGGCAGAATTGCAGGAAACCGATTTCAGGAGGTAGACTGGAATTGCATTGAAAGCATAGGAAAAGAGGCAGAACGTCCACAATGATGCACTTGGCCAAAAAGGGCGTATGCGTTTTTTCCTGAATATATTCAGGAAAAAACGCATACGCACTTTTTGGCCAACCAAGCAAGCTTGCAAAGGAAATCTGCACTACAATGAAGTCTCACTTCCCCTGGTCAAAAGGGCCATCTGAAAAAAGTGTAAAATCCAGAAAGGCAGGACAGGCCATGGAGAACTGGGAGCCTTGTTATGCTGATGGGCGGGATGTAAATTGCCAACAGACACTCGGGAGAAGTGTATGGTGTTTCCTGAAACATCTAAAAAACAAAGCAACAGAGCCTAGGGCACTGCCACTTATGGTCCTATAGCTTAGGGAAATTAAAATCAAAAAGACACAGCCACCCCAAAGTTTGGGACGCCTCTGTTTACAAGAACCTCGTTTACAGTACAAGTTCAACATCGCAGAAAGTGAAAAATGGATAAAGAAGTTGTGGTATTTACTTACAAAGCAATATCACTCAGCAATGAAATCTATGTCATCAGGCCCTTAGCATCACAATGAGTGGATTCAGGTATGATGATTCTAACTGAAATAAGTCACACAGAAAAAGAAACATCATAAGATATCAGTAATACACGGAATGGAAACTTGGCTACACAGGAACTGAATTACAGAACAGAACAGGGTCTCAAATTTAGAAAACCAACTTATGCTTGCTTAAGGGTAAAGGTGAGTTGGGGTGCTGCATAAAACCAGAGATTGAAATGAGCACAGATAAAGTTCCTCAAGCCAAATATGGAATAGACAAGAGCTACTCCTTGCTCAACGAAATGGACTCAACACCGCATATTAAATGCCTAAGAATGTACCTGACTAGTAAGTATCGGAAAACCTATGGATTGCTATGTCTCCAAAAGAGAATCAAGCATGTGTACAGGGGCATAAACGCAGCAGTGATAGGATTGGAGAGGTTCGGTGAGCAAATGAAGACCCTTTGAAGTCATATTGCATGGTACCCATTACACGGGTCTCAACTCTCCAGGTTTAAGGTATTCTTCCTTCAGCTAAAACATGCATGTGGAACCCAAGTATGATCAACCATGTGAACGGGAGACGTGTTCAAATATGTCTCAGTTTTCCTCCCCTGGTACTCGGGTGCAACATTCCAGACGCTTTACTAACACTCTCCCCACTTGGAGAGTCAGTGCCTTTAACCTCCTGTTTGGCCCAGTTTGCAATTTCTGCGGAAGATGAACAGGAATAGCGAGAACCAATGAGAGGCTAGCTGGAGGTGTCTGGACGGGCAAATTTAACTCTCATTTCCCACCAGGAAGAGGAATTAACCAAAGGCTCAGCGTGCCGGTCCGGAACCAGATTAGGGCCTGAAGCCATCCTGCGGTGTTGCGGCCAGGTCACAAGAAAGCGAGTTGAAGAAAGGAGCTCAGGGGCACTGTAATTCACAAACCTGCAGAGTTATAAATGACAGCTATCGTCCAAAAATAGACTGAAGTAAGGCTGCCAAGAGGACTTGAAAGCGGGGCAGAATTGCAGGAAACCGATTTCAGGAGGTAGACTGGAATTGCATTGAAAGCATAGGAAAAGAGGCAGAACGTCCACAATGATGCACTTGGCCAAAAAGGGCGTATGCGTTTTTTCCTGAATATATTCAGGAAAAAACGCATACGCCCTTTTTGGCCAACCAAGCAAGCTTGCAAAGGAAATCTGCACTACAATGAAGTCTCACTTCCCCCCGGTCAAAAGGGCCATCTGAAAAAAGTGTAAAATCCAGAAAGGCAGGACAGGCCATGGAGAACTGGGAGCCTTGTTATGCTGATGGGCGGGATGTAAATTGCCAACAACCACTCGGGAGAAGTGTATGGTGTTTCCTGAAACATCTAAAAAACAAAGCAACAGAACCTAGGACACTTCCACTTATGGTCCTATAGCTTAGGGAAATTAAAATCAAAAAGACACAGCCACCCCAAAGTTTGGAACGGCTCTGTTTACAAGAACCTCGTTTACAGTACAAGTTCAACATCACAGAAAGTGAAAAATGGATAAAGAAGTTGTGGTATTTACTTACAAAGCAATATCACTCAGCAATGAAATCTGTGTCATCAGGCCCTTAGCAGCACAATGAGTGGATTCAGGTATGATGATTCTAACTGAAATAAGTCACACAGAAAAAGAAACATCATAAGATATCAGTAATACACGGAATGGAAACTTGGCTACACAGGAACTGAATTACAGAACAGAACAGGGTCTCAAATTTAGAAAACCAACTTATTCTTGCTTAAGGGTAAAGGTGAGTTGGGGTGCTGCATAAAACCAGAGATTGAAATGAGCACAGATAAAGTTCCTTAAGCCAAATATGGAATAGACAAGAGCTACTCCTTGCTCAACGAAATGGACTCAACACCCCATATTAAACGCCTAAGAATGTACCTGACTAGTAAGTATCTTAAAACCTATGGATTGCTATGTCTCCGAAAGAGAATCAAGCATGTGTACAGGGGCATAAACGCAGCAGTGATAGGATTGGAGAGGTTCGGTGAGCAAATGAAGACCCTTTGAAGTCATATTGCATGGTACCCATTCCACGGGTCTCAACTCTCCAGGTTTAAGGTATTCTTCCTTCAGCTAAAACATGCATGTGGAACCTAGAGTATGATCAACCATGTTATCGGGAGACGTGTTCAAATATGTCTCAGTTTTCCTCCCCTGATACTCGGGTGCAACATTCCAGACGCTTTACTAACACTCTCCCCACTTGGAGAGTCAGTCCCTTTAACCGCCTGTTTGGCCCAGTTTGCAATTTCTGCGGAAGATGAACAGGAATAGCGAGAACCAATGAGAGGCTAGCTGGAGGTGTCTGGACGGGCAAATTTAACTCTCATTTCCCACCAGGAAGAGGAAATAACCAAAGGCTCAGCGTGCCGTACCGGAACCAGATTAGGGCCTGAAGCCATCCTGCGGTGTTGCGGCCAGCTCAAAAGAAAGCGAGTTGAAGAAAGGAGCTCAGGGGCACTGTAATTCACAAACCTGCAGAGTTATAAATGACAGCTATCGTCCAAAAATAAACTGAAGTAAGGCTGCCAAGAGGACTTGAAAGCGGGGCAGAATTGCAGGAAACCGATTTCAGGAGGTAGACTGGAATTGCATTGAAAGCATAGGAAAAGAGGCAGAACGTCCACAATGATGCACTTGGCCAAAAAGGGCGTATGCGTTTTTTCCTGAATATATTCAGGAAAAAACGCATACGCCCTTTTTGGCCAACCAAGCAAGCTTGCAAAGGAAATCTGCACTACAATGAAGTCTCACTTCCCCCCGGTCAAAAGGGCCATCTGAAAAAAGTGTAAAATCCAGAATGGCAGGACAGGCCATGGAGAACTGGGAGCCTTGTTATGCTGATGGGCGGGATGTAAATTGCCAACAACCACTCGGGAGAAGTGTATGGTGTTTCCTGAAACATCTAAAAAACAAAGCAACAGAGCCTAGGGCACTTCCACTTATGGTCCTATAGCTTAGGGAAATTAAAATCTAAAAGACACAGCCACCCCAAAGTTTGGAACGGCTCTGTTTACAAGAACCTCGTTTACAGTACAAGTTCAACATCGCAGAAAGTGAAAAATGGATAAAGAAGTTGTGGTATTTACTTACAAAGCAATATCACTCAGCAATGAAATCTGTGTCATCAGGCCCTTAGCAGCACAATGAGTGGATTCAGGTATGATGATTCTAACTGAAATAAGTCACACAGAAAAAGAAACATCATAAGATATCAGTAATACACGGAATGTAAACTTGGCTACACAGGAACTGAATTACAGAACAGAACAGGGTCTCAAATTTAGAAAACCAACTTATTCTTGCTTAAGGGGAAAGGTGAGTTGGGGTGCTGCATAAAACCAGAGATTGAAATGAGCACAGATAAAGTTCCTTAAGCCAAATATGGAATAGACAAGAGCTACTCCTTGCTCAACGAAATGGACTCAACACCCCATATTAAACGCCTAAGAATGTACCTGACTAGTAAGTATCTTAAAACCTATGGATTGCTATGTCTCCGAAAGAGAATCAAGCATGTGTACAGGGGCATAAACGCAGCAGTGATAGGATTGGAGAGGTTCGGTGAGCAAATGAAGACCCTTTGAAGTCATATTGCATGGTACCCATTACACGGGTCTCAACTCTCCAGGTTTAAGGTATTCTTCCTTCAGCTAAAACATGCATGTGGAACCCAAGTATGATCAACCATGTGAACGGGAGACGTGTTCAAATATGTCTCAGTTTTCCTCCCCTGGTACTCGGGTGCAACATTCCAGACGCTTTACTAACACTCTCCCCACTTGGAGAGTCAGTCCCTTTAACCGCCTGTTTGGCCCAGTTTGCAATTTCTGCGGAAGATGAACAGGAATAGCGAGAACCAATGAGAGGCTAGCTGGAGGTGTCTGGACGGGCAAATTTAACTCTCATTTCCCACCAGGAAGAGGAATTAACCAAAGGCTCAGCATGCTGGGCCGGAACCAGATTAGGGCCTGAAGCCATCCTGCGGTGTTGCGGCCAGGTCACAAGAAAGCGAGTTGAAGAAAGGAGCTCAGGGGCACTGTAATTCACAAACCTGCAGAGTTATAAATGACAGCTATCATCCAAAAATAGACTGAAGTAAGGCTGCCAAGAGGACTTGAAAGCGGGGCAGAATTGCAGGAAACCGATTTCAGGAGGTAGACTGGAATTGCATTGAAAGCATAGGAAAAGAGGCAGAACGTCCACAATGATGCACTTGGCCAAAAAGGGCGTATGCGTTTTTTCCTGAATATATTCAGGAAAAAACGCATACGCCCTTTTTGGCCAACCAAGCAAGCTTGCAAAGGAAATCTGCACTACAATGAAGTCTCACTTCCCCTGGTCAAAAGGGCCATCTGAAAAAAGTGTAAAATCCAGAAAGGCAGGACAGGCCATGGAGAACTGGGAGCCTTGTTATGCTGATGGGCGGGATGTAAATTGCCAACAGACACTCGGGAGAAGTGTATGGTGTTTCCTGAAACATCTAAAAAACAAAGCAACAGAGCCTAGGGCACTGCCACTTATGGTCCTATAGCTTAGGGAAATTAAAATCAAAAAGACACAGCCACCCCAAAGTTTGGGACGCCTCTGTTTACAAGAACCTCGTTTACAGTACAAGTTCAACATCGCAGAAAGTGAAAAATGGATAAAGAAGTTGTGGTATTTACTTACAAAGCAATATCACTCAGCAATGAAATCTATGTCATCAGGCCCTTAGCATCACAATGAGTGGATTCAGGTATGATGATTCTAACTGAAATAAGTCACACAGAAAAAGAAACATCATAAGATATCAGTAATACACGGAATGTAAACTTGGCTACACAGGAACTGAATTCCAAAACAGAACAGGGTCTCAAATTTAGAAAACCAACTTATGCTTGCTTAAGGGTAAAGGTGAGTTGGGGTGCTGCATAAAACCAGAGATTGAAATGAGCACAGATAAAGTTCCTCAAGCCAAATATGGAATAGACAAGAGCTACTCCTTGCTCAACGAAATGGACTCAACACCGCATATTAAATGCCTAAGAATGTACCTGACTAGTAAGTATCGGAAAACCTATGGATTGCTATGTCTCCAAAAGAGAATCAAGCATGTGTACAGGGGCATAAACGCAGCAGTGATAGGATTGGAGAGGTTCGGTGAGCAAATGAAGACCCTTTGAAGTCATATTGCATGGTACCCATTACACGGGTCTCAACTCTCCAGGTTTAAGGTATTCTTCCTTCAGCTAAAACATGCATGTGGAACCCAAGTATGATCAACCATGTGAACGGGAGACGTGTTCAAATATGTCTCAGTTTTCCTCCCCTGGTACTCGGGTGCAACATTCCAGACGCTTTACTAACACTCTCCCCACTTGGAGAGTCAGTGCCTTTAACCTCCTGTTTGGCCCAGTTTGCAATTTCTGCGGAAGATGAACAGGAATAGCGAGAACCAATGAGAGGCTAGCTGGAGGTGTCTGGACGGGCAAATTTAACTCTCATTTCCCACCAGGAAGAGGAATTAACCAAAGGCTCAGCATGCCGGTCCGGAACCAGATTAGGGCCTGAAGCCATCCTGCGGTGTTGCGGCCAGGTCACAAGAAAGCGAGTTGAAGAAAGGAGCTCAGGGGCACTGTAATTCACAAACCTGCAGAGTTATAAATGACAGCTATCGTCCAAAAATAGACTGAAGTAAGGCTGCCAAGAGGACTTGAAAGCGGGGCAGAATTGCAGGAAACCGATTTCAGGAGGTAGACTGGAATTGCATTGAAAGCATAGGAAAAGAGGCAGAACGTCCACAATGATGCACTTGGCCAAAAAGGGCGTATGCGTTTTTTCCTGAATATATTCAGGAAAAAACGCATACGCCCTTTTTGGCCAACCAAGCAAGCTTGCAAAGGAAATCTGCACTACAATGAAGTCTCACTTCCCCCCGGTCAAAAGGGCCATCTGAAAAAAGTGTAAAATCCAGAAAGGCAGGACAGGCCATGGAGAACTGGGAGCCTTGTTATGCTGATGGGCGGGATGTAAATTGCCAACAGACACTCGGGAGAAGTGTATGGTGTTTCCTGAAACATCTAAAAAACAAAGCAACAGAGCCTAGGGCACTGCCACTTATGGTCCTATAGCTTAGGGAAATTAAAATCAAAAAGACACAGCCACCCCAAAGTTTGGGACGCCTCTGTTTACAAGAACCTCGTTTAAAGTACAAGTTCAACATCGCAGAAAGTGAAAAATGGATAAAGAAGTTGTGGTATTTACTTACAAAGCAATATCACTCAGCAATGAAATCTATGTCATCAGGCCCTTAGCATCACAATGAGTGGATTCAGGTATAATGATTCTAACTGAAATAAGTCACACAGAAAAAGAAACATCATAAGATATCAGTAATACACGGAATGGAAACTTGGCTACACAGGAACTGAATTACAGAACAGAACAGGGTCTCAAATTTAGAAAACCAACTTATGCTTGCTTAAGGGTAAAGGTGAGTTGGGGTGCTGCATAAAACCAGAGATTGAAATGAGCACAGATAAAGTTCCTTAAGTCAAATATGAAATAGACAAGAGCTACTCCTTGCTCAATGAAATGGACTCAACACCGCATATTAAACGCCTAAGAATGTACCTGACTAGTAAGTATCGTAAAACCTATGGATTGCTATGTCTCCAAAAGAGAATCAAGCATGTGTACAGGGACATAAACGCAGCAGTGATAGGATTGGAGAGGTTCGGTGAGCAAATGAAGACCCTTTGAAGTCATATTGCATGGTACCCATTACACGGGTCTCAACTCTCCAGGTTTAAGGTATTCTTCCTTCAGCTAAAACATGCATGTGGAACCCAAGTATGATCAACTATGTGAACGGGAGACGTGTTCAAATATGTCTCAGTTTTCCTCCCCTGGTACTCTGGTGCAACATTCCAGACGCTTTACTAACACTCTCCCCACTTGGAGAGTCAGCGCCTTTAACCTCCTGTTTGGCCCAGTTTGCAATTTCTGCGGAAGATGAACAGGAATAGCGAGAACCAATGAGAGGTTAGCTGGAGGTGTCTGGACGGGCAAATTTAACTCTCATTTCCCACCAGGAAGCGGAATTAACCAAAGCCTCAGCATGCCGGGCCAGAACCAGATTAGGGCCTGAAGCCATCCTGCGGTGTTGCGGCCAGGTCACAAGAAAGCGAGTTGAAGAAAGGAGCTCAGGGGCACTGTAATTCACAAACCTGCAGACTTATAAATGACAGCTATCGTCCAAAAATAGACTGAAGTAAGGCTGCCAAGAGGACTTGAAAGCGGGGCAGAATTGCAGGAAACTGATTTCAGGAGGTAGGCTGGAATTGCATTGAAAGCATAGGAAAAGAGGCAGAACGTCCACAATGATGCACTTGGCCAAAAAGGGCGTATGCGTTTTTTCCTGAATATATTCAGGAAAAAACGCATACGCCCTTTTTGGCCAACCAAGCAAGCTTGCAAAGGAAATCTGCACTACAATGAAGTCTCACTTCCCCCCGGTCAAAAGGGCCATCTGAAAAAAGTGTAAAATCCAGAAAGGCAACAGGCCATGGAGAACTGGGAGCCTTGTTATGCTGATGGGTGGGATGTAAATTGCCAACAGACACTTGGGAGAAGTGTATGGTGTTTCCTGAAACATCTAAAAAACAAAGCAACAGAGCCTAGGGCACTTCCACTTATGGTCCTATAGCTTAGGGAAATTAAAATCAAAAAGACACAGCCACCCCAAAGTTTGGAACAGCTCTGTTTACAAGAACCTCGTTTACAGTACAAGTTCAACATCGCAGAAAGTGAAAAATGGATAAAGAAGTTGCGGTATTCACTTACAAAGCAATATCACTCAGCAATTCAATCTATGTCATCAGGCCCTTAGCAGCACAATGAGTGGATTCAGGTATGATGATTCTAACTGAAATAAGTCACACAGAAAAAGAAACATCATAAGATATCAGTAATACACGGAATGGAAACTTGGCTACACAGGAACTGAATTACAGAACAGAACAGGGTCTCAAATTTAGAAAAACAACTTATGCTTGCTTAAGGGTAAAGGTGAGTTGGGGTGCTGCATAAAACCAGAGATTGAAATGAGCACAGATAAAGTTCCTTAAGCCAAATATGGAATAGACAAGAGCTACTCCTTGCTCAACGAAATGGACTCAACACCGCATATTAAACGCCTAAGAATGTACCTGACTTGTA
Source organism: Delphinus delphis (assembly GCF_949987515.2). Taxonomy (NCBI): domain Eukaryota; kingdom Metazoa; phylum Chordata; class Mammalia; order Artiodactyla; family Delphinidae; genus Delphinus; species Delphinus delphis. The sequence continues at coordinate 258,534 of NW_027192683.1, read as the reverse complement.
AGTATCTTAAAACCTATGGATTGCTATGTCTCCGAAAGAGAATCAAGCATGTGTACAGGGGCATAAACGCAGCAGTGATAGGATTGGAGAGGTTCGGTGAGCAAATGAAGACCCTTTGAAGTCATATTGCATGGTACCCATTCCACGGGTTTCAACTACCCAGGTTTAAGGTATTCTTCCTTCAGCTAAAACATGCATGTGGAACCTAGAGTATGATCAACCATGTGATCGGGAGACGTGTTCAAATATGTCTCAGTTTTCCTCCCCTGGTACTCGGGTGCAACATTCCAGACGCTTTACTAACACTCTCCCCACTTGGAGAGTCAGTCCCTTTAACCTCCTGTTTGGCCCAGTTTGCAATTTCTGCGGAAGATGAACAGGAATAGCGAGAACCAATGAGAGGCTAGCTGGAGGTGTCTGGACGGGCAAATTTAACTCTCATTTCCCACCAGGAAGAGGAATTAACCAAAGGCTCAGCATGCCGGGCCGGAACCAGATTAGGGCCTGAAGCCATCCTGCGGTGTTGCGGTCAGGTCACAAGAAAGCAAGTTGAAGAAAGGAGCTCAGGGGCACTGTAATTCACAAACCTGCAGAGTTATAAATGACAGCTATCGTCCAAAAATAGACTGAAGTAAGGCTGCCAAGAGGACTTGAAAGCGGGGCAGAATTGCAGGAAACCGATTTCAGGAGGTAGACTGGAATTGCATTGAAAGCATAGGAAAAGAGGCAGAACGTCCACAATGATGCACTTGGCCAAAAAGGGCATATGCGTTTTTTCCTGAATATATTCAGGAAAAAACGCATATGCCCTTTTTGGCCAACCAAGCAAGCTTGCAAAGGAAATCTGCACTACAATGAAGTCTCACTTCCCCCCGGTCAAAAGGGCCATCTGAAAAAAGTGTAAAATCCAGAAAGGCAGGACAGACCATGGAGAACTGGGAGCCTTGTTATGCTGATGGGCGGGATGTAAATTGCCAACAACCACTCGGGAGAAGTGTATGGTGTTTCCTGAAACATCTAAAAAACAAAGCAACAGAACCTAGGGCACTTCCACTTATGGTCCTATAGCTTAGGGAAATTAAAATCAAAAAGACACAGCCACCCCAAAGTTTGGAACGGCTCTGTTTACAAGAACCTCGTTTACAGTACAAGTTCAACATCGCAGAAAGTGAAAAATGGATAAAGAAGTTGTGGTATTTACTTACAAAGCAATATCACTCAGCAATGAAATCTGTGTCATCAGGCCCTTAGCAGCACAATGAGTGGATTCAGGTATGATGATTCTAACTGAAATAAGTCACACAGAAAAAGAAACATCATAAGATATCAGTAATACACGGAATGTAAACTTGACTACACAGGAACTGAATTACAGAACAGAACAGGGTCTCAAATTTAGAAAACCAACTTATTCTTGCTTAAGGGTAAAGGTGAGTTGGGGTGCTGCATAAAACCAGAGATTGAAATGAGCACAGATAAAGTTCCTTAAGCCAAATATGGAATAGACAAGAGCTACTCCTTGCTCAACGAAATGGACTCAACACCCCATATTAAACGTCTAAGAATGTACCTGACTAGTAAGTATCTTCAAACCTATGGATTGCTATGTCTCCGAAAGAGAATCAAGCATGTGTACAGGGGCATAAACGCAGCAGTGATAGGATTGGAGAGGTTCGGTGAGCAAATGAAGACCCTTTGAAGTCATATTGCATGGTACCCATTCCACGGGTTTCAACTACCCAGGTTTAAGGTATTCTTCCTTCAGCTAAAACATGCATGTGGAACCTAGAGTATGATCAACCATGTGATCGGGAGATGTGTTCAAATATGTCTCAGTTTTCCTCCCCTGGTACTCGGGTGCAACATTCCAGACGCTTTACTAACTCTCTCCCCACTTGGAGAGTCAGTCCCTTTAACCTCCTGTTTGGCCCAGTTTGCAATTTCTGCGGAAGATGAACAGGAATAGCGAGAACCAATGAGAGATTAGCTGGAGGTGTCTGGACGGGCAAATTTAACTCTCATTTCCCACCAGGAAGAGGAATTAACCAAAGGCTCAGCATGCCGGGCCGGAACCAGATTAGGGCCTGAAGCCATCCTGCGGTGTTGCGGCCAGGTCACAAGAAAGCGAGTTGAAGAAAGGAGCTCAGGGGCACTGCAATTCACAAACCTGCAGAGTTATAAATGACAGCTATCGTCCAAAAATAGACTGAAGTAAGGCTGCCAAGAGGACTTGAAAGCGGGGCAGAATTGCAGGAAACCGATTTCAGGAGGTAGACTGGAATTGCATTGAAAGCATAGGAAAAGAGGCAGAACGTCCACAATGATGCACTTGGCCAAAAAGGGCGTATGCGTTTTTTCCTGAATATATTCAGGAAAAAACGCATACGCCCTTTTTGGCCAACCAAGCAAGCTTGCAAAGGAAATCTGCACTACAATGAAGTCTCACTTCCCCCCGGTCAAAAGGGCCATCTGAAAAAAGTGTAAAATCCAGAAAGGCAGGACAGGCCATGGAGAACTGGGAGCCTTGTTATGCTGATGGGCGGGATGTAAATTGCCAACAGACATTCCGGAGAAGTGTATGGTGTTTCCTGAAACATCTAAAAAACAAAGCAACAGAGCCTAGGGCACTGCCACTTATGGTCCTATAGCTTAGGGAAATTAAAATCAAAAAGACACAGCCACCCAAAAGTTTGGGACGCCTCTGTTTACAAGAACCTCGTTTACAGTACAAGTTCAACATCGCAGAAAGTGAAAAATGGATAAAGAAGTTGTGGTATTTACTTACAAAGCAATATCACTCAGCAATGAAATCTATGTCATCAGGCCCTTAGCATCACAATGAGTGGATTCAGGTATGATGATTCTAACTGAAATAAGTCACACAGAAAAAGAAACATCATAAGATATCAGTAATACACGGAATGGAAACTTGGCTACACAGGAACTGAATTACAGAACAGAACAGGGTCTCAAATTTAGAAAACAAACTTATGCTTGCTTAAGGGTAAAGGTGAGTTGGGGTGCTGCATAAAACCAGAGATTGAAATGAGCACAGATAAAGTTCCTTAAGTCAAATATGGAATAGACAAGAGCTACTCCTTGCTCAACGAAATGGACTCAACACCGCATATTAAACGCCTAAGAATGTACCTGACTAGTAAGTATCGTAAAACCTATGGAATGCTATGTCTCCAAAAGAGAATCAAGCATGTGTACAGGGGCATAAACGCAGCAGTGATAGGATTGGAGAGGTTCGGTGAGCAAATGAAGACCCTTTGAAGTCATATTGCATGGTACCCATTCCACGGGTCTCAACTCTCCAGGTTTAAGGTATTCTTCCTTCAGCTAAAACATGCATGTAGAACCCAAGTATGATCAACCATGTGAACGGGAGACGTGTTCAAATATGTCTCAGTTTTCCTCCCCTGGTACTCGGGTGCAACATTCCAGACGCTTTACTAACACTCTCCCCACTTGGAGAGTCAGCGCCTTTAACCTCCTGTTTGGCCCAGTTTGCAATTTCTGCGGAAGATGAACAGGAATAGCGAGAACCAATGAGAGGCTAGCTGGAGGTGTCTGGACGGGCAAATTATTCCTGAATATATTCAGGAAAAAACGCATACGCCCTTTTTGGCCAACCAAGCAAGCTTGCAAAGGAAATCTGCACTACAATGAAGTCTCACTTCCCCCCGGTCAAAAGTGCCATCTGAAAAAAGTGTAAAATCCAGAAAGGCAGGACAGGCCATGGAGAACTGGGAGCCTTGTTATGCTGATGGGCGGGATGTAAATTGCCAACAGACACTCGGGAGAAGTGTATGGTGTTTCCTGAAACATCTAAAAAACAAAGCAACAGAGCCTAGGGCACTGCCGCTTATGGTCCTATAGCTTAGGGTAATTAAAATCAAAAAGACACAGACACCCCAAAGTTTGGGACGCCTCTGTTTACAAGAACCTCGTTTACAGTACAAGTTCAACATCGCAGAAAGTGAAAAATGGATAAAGAAGTTGTGGTATTTACTTACAAAGCAATATCACTCAGCAATGAAATCTATGTCATCAGGCCCTTAGCATCACAATGAGTGGATTCAGGTATGATGATTCTAACTGAAATAAGTCACACAGAAAAAGAAACATCATAAGATATCAGTAATACACGGAATGGAAACTTGGCTACACAGGAACTGAATTACAGAACAGAACAGAGTCTCAAATTTAGAAAACCAACTTACGCTTGCTTAAGGGTAAAGGTGAGTTGGGGTGCTGCATAAAACCAGAGATTGAAATGAGCACAGATAAAGTTCCTTAAGTCAAATATGGAATAGACAAGAGCTACTCCTTGCTCAACGAAATGGAGTCAACACCGCATATTAAACGCCTAAGAATGTACCTGACTAGTAAATATTGTAAAACCTATGGATTGCTATGTCTCCAAAAGAGAATGAAGCATGTGCTAAGGGGCATAAATGCAGCAGTGATAGGATTGGAGAGTTTCGGTGAGCAAATGAAGACCCTTTGAAGTCATATTGCATGGTACCCATTCCACGGGTCTCAACTCTCCAGGTTTAAGGTATTCTTCCTTCAGCTAAAACATGCATGTGGAACCCAAGTATGATCAACCATGTGATCGGGAGATGTGTTCAAATATGTCTCAGTTTTCCTCCCCTGGTACTCGGGTGCAACATTCCAGACACTTTACTAACTCTCTCCCCACTTGGAGAGTCAGTCCCTTTAACCTCCTGTTTGGCCCAGTTTGCAATTTCTGCGGAAGATGAACAGGAATAGCGAGAACCAATGAGAGACTAGCTGGAGGTGTCTGGACGGGCAAATTTAACTCTCATTTCCCACCAGGAACAGGAATTAACCAAAGGCTCAGCATGCCGGGCCGGAACCAGATTAGGGCCTGAAGCCATCCTGCGGTGTTGCGGCCAGGTCACAAGAAAGCGAGTTGAAGAAAGGAGCTCAGGGGCACTGCAATTCACAAACCTGCAGAGTTATGAATGACAGCTATCGTCCAAAAATAGACTGAAGTAAGGCTGCCAAGAGGACTTGAAAGCGGGGCAGAATTGCAGGAAACCGATTTCAGGAGGTAGACTGGAATTGCATTGAAAGCATAGGAAAAGAGGCAGAACGTCCACAATGATGCACTTGGCCAAAAAGGGCGTATGCGTTTTTTCCTGAATATATTCAGGAAAAAACGCATACGCCCTTTTTGGCCAACCAAGCAAGCTTGCAAAGGAAATCTGCACTACAATGAAGTCTCACTTCCCCCCGGTCAAAAGGGCCATCTGAAAAAAGTGTAAAATCCAGAAAGGCAGGACAGGCCATGGAGAACTGGGAGCCTTGTTATGCTGATGGGCGGGATGTAAATTGCCAACAGACACTCGGGAGAAGTGTATGGTGTTTCCTGAATCATCTAAAAAACAAAGCAACAGAGCCTAGGGCACTGCCGCTTATGGTCCTATAGCTTAGGGAAATTAAAATCAAAAAGACACAGCCACCCCAAAGTTTGGGACGCCTCTGTTTACAAGAACCTCGTTTACAGTACAAGTTCAACATCGCAGAAAGTGAAAAATGGATAAAGAAGTTGTGGTATTCACTTACAAAGCAATATCACTCAGCAATGAAATCTATGTCATCAGGCCCTTAGCAGCACAATGAGTGGATTCAGGTATGATGATTCTAACTGAAATAAGTCACACAGAAAAAGAAACATCATAAGATATCAGTAATACACGGAATGGAAACTTGGCTACACAGGAACTGAATTACAGAACAGAACAGGGTCTCAAATTTAGAAAAACAACTTATGCTTGCTTAAGGGTAAAGGTGAGTTGGAGTGCTGCATAAAACCAGAGATTGAAATGAGCACAGATAAAGTTCCTTAAGCCAAATATGGAATAGACAAGAGCTACTCCTTGCTGAACGAAATGGACTCAACACCGCATATTAAACGCCTAAGAATGTACCTGACTTGTAAGTATCTTCAAACCTATGGATTGCTATGTCTCCGAAAGAGAATCAAGCATGTGTACAGGGGCATAAACGCAGCAGTGATAGGATTGGAGAGGTTCGGTGAGCAAATGAAGACCCTTTGAAGTCATATTGCATGGTACCCATTCCACGGGTTTCAACTACCCAGGTTTAAGGTATTCTTCCTTCAGCTAAAACATGCATGTGGAACCTAGAGTATGATCAACCATGTGATCGGGAGACATGTTCAAATATGTCTCAGTTTTCCTCCCCTGGTACTCGGGTGCAACATTCCAGACGCTTTACTAACACTCTACCCACTTGGAGAGTCAGTCCCTTTAACCTCCTGTTTGGCCCAGTTTGCAATTTCTGCGGAAGATGAACAGGAATAGCGAGAACCAATGAGAGACTAGCTGGAGGTGTCTGGACGGGGAAATTTAACTCTCATTTCCCACCAGGAAGAGGAATTAACCAAAGGCTCAGCATGCCGGGCCGGAACCAGATTAGGGCCTGAAGCCATCCTGCGGTGTTGCGGCCAGGTCACAAGAAAGCGAGTTGAAGAAAGGAGCTCAGGGGCACTGCAATTCACAAACCTGCAGAGTTATAAATGACAGCTATCGTCCAAAAATAGACTGAAGTAAGGCTGCCAAGAGGACTTGAAAGCGGGGCAGAATTGCAGGAAACCGATTTCAGGAGGTAGACTGGAATTGCATTGAAAGCATAGGAAAAGAGGCAGAACGTCCACAATGATGCACTTGGCCAAAAAGGGCGTATGCGTTTTTTCCTGAATATATTCAGGAAAAAACGCATACGCCCTTTTTGGCCAACCAAGCAAGCTTGCAAAGGAAATCTGCACTACAATGAAGTCTCACTTCCCCCCGGTCAAAAGGGCCATCTGAAAAAAGTGTAAAATCCAGAAAGGCAGGACAGGCCATGGAGAACTGGGAGCCTTGTTATGCTGACGGGCGGGATGTAAATTGCCAACAGACACTCGGGAGAAGTGTATGGTGTTTCCTGAAACATCTAAAAAACAAAGCAACAGAGCCTAGGGCACTGCCACTTATGGTCCTATAGCTTAGGGAAATTAAAATCAAAAAGACACAGCCACCCCAAAGTTTGGGACGCCTCTGTTTACAAGAACCTCGTTTACAGTACAAGTTCAACATCGCAGAAAGTGAAAAATGGATAAAGAAGTTGTGGTATTTACTTACAAAGCAATATCACTCAGCAATGAAATCTGTGTCATCAGGCCCTTAGCAGCACAATGAGTGGATTCAGGTATGATGATTCTAACTGAAGTAAGTCACACAGAAAAAGAAACATCATAAGATATCAGTAATACACGGAATGTAAACTTGGCTACAGAGGAACTGAATTACAGAACAGAACAGGGTCTCAAATTTAGAAAACCAACTTATGCTTGCTTAAGGGGAAAGGTGAGTTGGGTTGCTGCCTAAAGCCAGAGATTGAAATGAGCACAGATAAAGTTCCTTAAGCCAAATATGGAATAGACAAGAGCTACTCCTTGCTCAACGAAATGGACTCAACACCGCATATTAAACGCCTAAGAATGTACCTGACTAGTAAGTATCTTAAAACCTATGGATTGCTATGTCTCCGAAAGAGAATCAAGCATGTGTACAGGGGCATAAACGCAGCAGTGATAGGATTGGAGAGGTTCAGTGAGCAAATGAAGACCCTTTGAAGTCATATTGCATGGTACCCATTCCACGGGTTTCAACTACCCAGGTTTTAGGTATTCTTCCTTCAGCTAAAACATGCATGTGGAACCTAGAGTATGATCAACCATGTGATCGGGAGACATGTTCAAATATGTCTCAGTTTTCCTCCCCTGGTACTCGGGTGCAACATTGCAGACGCTTTACTAACATTCTCCCCACTTGGAGAGTCAGCGCCTTTAACCTTCTGTTTGGCACAGTTTGCAATTTCTGCGGAAGATGAACAGGAATAGCGAGAACCAATGAGAGGTTAGCTGGAGGTGTCTGAACGGGCAAATTTAACTCTCATTTCGCAAGAGGAAGAGGAAATAACCAAAGGCTCAGCGTTCCTTACCGGAACCAGATTAGGGCCTGAAGCCATCCTGCGGTGTTGCGCCCAGCCCAAAAGAAACCGAGTTGAAGAAAGGAGCTCAGGGGCACTGTAATTCACAAACCTGCAGTTATAAATGACAGCTATCGTCCAAAAATAGACTGAAGTAAGGCTGCCAAGAGGACTTGAAAGCGGGGCAGAATTGCAGGAAACTGATTTCAGGAGGTAGACTGGAATTGCATTGAAAGCATAGGAAAAGAGGCAGAACGTCCACAATGATGTACTTGGCCAAAAAGGGCGTATGCGTTTTTTCCTGAATATATTCAGGAAAAAACGCATACGCCCTTTTTGGCCAACCAAGCAAGCTTGCAAAGGAAATCTGCACTACAATGAAGTCTCACTTCCCCCCGGTCAAAAGGGCCATCTGAAAAAAGTGTAAAATCCAGAAAGGCAGGACAGGCCATGGAGAACTGGGAGCCTTGTTATGCTGATGGGCGGGATGTAAATTGCCAACAACCACTCGGGAGAAGTGTATGGTGTTTCCTGAAACATCTAAAAAACAAAGCAACAGAACCTAGGGCACTTCCACTTATGGTCCTATAGCTTAGGGAAATTAAAATCAAAAAGACACAGCCACCCCAAAGTTTGGGACGCCTCTGTTTACAAGAACCTCGTTTACAGTACAAGTTCAACATCGCAGAAAGTGAAAAATGGAGAAAGAAGTTGTGGTATTTACTTACAAAGCAATATCACTCAGCAATGAAATCTGTGTCATCAGGCCCTTAGCAGCACAATGAGTGGATTCAGGTATGATGATTCTAACTGAAATAAGTCACACAGAAAAAGAAACATCATAAGATATCAGTAATACACGGAATGTAAACTTGGCTACACAGGAACTGAATTACAGAACAGAACAGGGTCTCAAATTTAGAAAACCAACTTATTCTTGCTTAAGCGTAAAGGTGAATTGGGGTGCTGCATAAAACCAGGGATTGCAATGAGCACAGATAAAGTTCCTTAAGCCAAATATGGAATAGACAAGAGCTACTCCTTGCTCAACGAAATGGACTCAACACCGCATATTAAACGCCTAAGAATGGACCTGACTAGTAAGTATCTTAAAACCTATGGATTGCTATGTCTCCGAAAGAGAATCAAGCATGTGTACAGGGGCATAAACGCAGCAGTGATAGGATTGGAGAGGTTCGGTGAGCAAATGAAGACCCTTTGAAGTCATATTGCATGGTACCCATTCCACGGGTTTCAACTACCCAGGTTTAAGGTATTCTTCCTTCAGCTAAAACATGCATGTGGAACCTAGAGTATGATCAACCATGTGATCGGGAGACGTGTTCAAATATGTCTCAGGTTTCCTCCCCTAGTACTCGGGTGCAACATTCCAGACGCTTTACTAACACTCTCCTGACTTGGAGAGTCAGTCCCTTTAACCTCCTGTTTGGCCCAGTTTGCAATTTCTGCGGAAGATGAACAGGAATAGCGAGAACCAATGAGAGACTAGCTGGAGGTGTCTGGACGGGCAAATTTAACTCTCATTTCCCACCAGGAAGAGGCATTAACCAAAGGCTCAGCGTGCCGTGCCGGAACCAGATTAGGGCCTGAAGCCATCCTGCGGTGTTGCGGCCAGGTCACAAGAAAGCGAGTTGAAGAAAGGAGCTCAGGGGCACTGTAATTCACAAACCTGCAGAGTTATAAATGACAGCTCTCGTCCAAAAATAGACTGAAGTAAGGCTGCCAAGAGGACTTGAAAGCGGGGCAGAATTGCAGGAAACCGATTTCAGGAGGTAGACTGGAATTGCATTGAAAGCATAGGAAAAGAGGCAGAACGTCCACAATGATGCACTTGGCCAAAAAGGGCGTATGCGTTTTTTCCTGAATATATTCAGGAAAAAACGCATACGCCCTTTTTGGCCAACCAAGCAAGCTTGCAAAGGAAATCTGCACTACAATGAAGTCTCACTTCCCCCCGGTCAAAAGGGCCATCTGAAAAAAGTGTAAAATCCAGAAAGGCAGGACAGGCCATGGAGAACTGGGAGCCTTGTTATGCTGACGGGCGGGATGTAAATTGCCAACAGACACTCGGGAGAAGTGTATGGTGTTTCCTGAAACATCTAAAAAACAAAGCAACAGAGCCTAGGGCACTGCCACTTATGGTCCTATAGCTTAGGGAAATTAAAATCAAAAAGACACAGCCACCCCAAAGTTTGGGACGCCTCTGTTTACAAGAACCTCGTTTACAGTACAAGTTCAACATCGCAGAAAGTGAAAAATGGATAAAGAAGTTGTGGTATTTACTTACAAAGCAATATCACTCAGCAATGAAATCTGTGTCATCAGGCCCTTAGCAGCACAATGAGTGGATTCAGGTATGATGATTCTAACTGAAGTAAGTCACACAGAAAAAGAAACATCATAAGATATCAGTAATACACGGAATGTAAACTTGGCTACAGAGGAACTGAATTACAGAACAGAACAGGGTCTCAAATTTAGAAAACCAACTTATGCTTGCTTAAGGGGAAAGGTGAGTTGGGTTGCTGCCTAAAGCCAGAGATTGAAATGAGCACAGATAAAGTTCCTTAAGCCAAATATGGAATAGACAAGAGCTACTCCTTGCTCAACGAAATGGACTCAACACCGCATATTAAACGCCTAAGAATGTACCTGACTAGTAAGTATCTTAAAACCTATGGATTGCTATGTCTCCGAAAGAGAATCAAGCATGTGTACAGGGGCATAAACGCAGCAGTGATAGGATTGGAGAGGTTCAGTGAGCAAATGAAGACCCTTTGAAGTCATATTGCATGGTACCCATTCCACGGGTTTCAACTACCCAGGTTTTAGGTATTCTTCCTTCAGCTAAAACATGCATGTGGAACCTAGAGTATGATCAACCATGTGATCGGGAGACATGTTCAAATATGTCTCAGTTTTCCTCCCCTGGTACTCGGGTGCAACATTGCAGACGCTTTACTAACATTCTCCCCACTTGGAGAGTCAGCGCCTTTAACCTTCTGTTTGGCACAGTTTGCAATTTCTGCGGAAGATGAACAGGAATAGCGAGAACCAATGAGAGGTTAGCTGGAGGTGTCTGAACGGGCAAATTTAACTCTCATTTCGCAAGAGGAAGAGGAAATAACCAAAGGCTCAGCGTTCCTTACCGGAACCAGATTAGGGCCTGAAGCCATCCTGCGGTGTTGCGCCCAGCCCAAAAGAAACCGAGTTGAAGAAAGGAGCTCAGGGGCACTGTAATTCACAAACCTGCAGTTATAAATGACAGCTATCGTCCAAAAATAGACTGAAGTAAGGCTGCCAAGAGGACTTGAAAGCGGGGCAGAATTGCAGGAAACTGATTTCAGGAGGTAGACTGGAATTGCATTGAAAGCATAGGAAAAGAGGCAGAACGTCCACAATGATGTACTTGGCCAAAAAGGGCGTATGCGTTTTTTCCTGAATATATTCAGGAAAAAACGCATACGCCCTTTTTGGCCAACCAAGCAAGCTTGCAAAGGAAATCTGCACTACAATGAAGTCTCACTTCCCCCCGGTCAAAAGGGCCATCTGAAAAAAGTGTAAAATCCAGAAAGGCAGGACAGGCCATGGAGAACTGGGAGCCTTGTTATGCTGATGGGCGGGATGTAAATTGCCAACAACCACTCGGGAGAAGTGTATGGTGTTTCCTGAAACATCTAAAAAACAAAGCAACAGAACCTAGGGCACTTCCACTTATGGTCCTATAGCTTAGGGAAATTAAAATCAAAAAGACACAGCCACCCCAAAGTTTGGGACGCCTCTGTTTACAAGAACCTCGTTTACAGTACAAGTTCAACATCGCAGAAAGTGAAAAATGGAGAAAGAAGTTGTGGTATTTACTTACAAAGCAATATCACTCAGCAATGAAATCTGTGTCATCAGGCCCTTAGCAGCACAATGAGTGGATTCAGGTATGATGATTCTAACTGAAATAAGTCACACAGAAAAAGAAACATCATAAGATATCAGTAATACACGGAATGTAAACTTGGCTACACAGGAACTGAATTACAGAACAGAACAGGGTCTCAAATTTAGAAAACCAACTTATTCTTGCTTAAGCGTAAAGGTGAATTGGGGTGCTGCATAAAACCAGGGATTGCAATGAGCACAGATAAAGTTCCTTAAGCCAAATATGGAATAGACAAGAGCTACTCCTTGCTCAACGAAATGGACTCAACACCGCATATTAAACGCCTAAGAATGGACCTGACTAGTAAGTATCTTAAAACCTATGGATTGCTATGTCTCCGAAAGAGAATCAAGCATGTGTACAGGGGCATAAACGCAGCAGTGATAGGATTGGAGAGGTTCGGTGAGCAAATGAAGACCCTTTGAAGTCATATTGCATGGTACCCATTCCACGGGTTTCAACTACCCAGGTTTAAGGTATTCTTCCTTCAGCTAAAACATGCATGTGGAACCTAGAGTATGATCAACCATGTGATCGGGAGACGTGTTCAAATATGTCTCAGGTTTCCTCCCCTAGTACTCGGGTGCAACATTCCAGACGCTTTACTAACACTCTCCTGACTTGGAGAGTCAGTCCCTTTAACCTCCTGTTTGGCCCAGTTTGCAATTTCTGCGGAAGATGAACAGGAATAGCGAGAACCAATGAGAGACTAGCTGGAGGTGTCTGGACGGGCAAATTTAACTCTCATTTCCCACCAGGAAGAGGCATTAACCAAAGGCTCAGCGTGCCGTGCCGGAACCAGATTAGGGCCTGAAGCCATCCTGCGGTGTTGCGGCCAGGTCACAAGAAAGCGAGTTGAAGAAAGGAGCTCAGGGGCACTGTAATTCACAAACCTGCAGAGTTATAAATGACAGCTCTCGTCCAAAAATAGACTGAAGTAAGGCTGCCAAGAGGACTTGAAAGCGGGGCAGAATTGCAGGAAACCGATTTCAGGAGGTAGACTGGAATTGCATTGAAAGCATAGGAAAAGAGGCAGAACGTCCACAATGATGCACTTGGCCAAAAAGGGCGTATGCGTTTTTTCCTGAATATATTCAGGAAAAAACGCATACGCCCTTTTTGGCCAACCAAGCAAGCTTGCAAAGGAAATCTGCACTACAATGAAGTCTCACTTCCCCCCGGTCAAAAGGGCCATCTGAAAAAAGTGTAAAATCCAGAAAGGCAACAGGCCATTGAGAACTGGGAGCCTTGTTATGCTGATGGGCAGGATGTAAATTGCCAACAGACACTTGGGAGAAGTGTATGGTGTTTCCTGAAACATCTAAAAAACAAAGCAACAGAGCCTAGGGCACTTCCACTTATGGTCCTATAGCTTAGGGAAATTAAAATCAAAAAGACACAGCCACCCCAAAGTTTGGAACGGCTCTGTTTACAAGAACCTCGTTTACAGTACAAGTTCAACATCGCAGAAAGTGAAAAATTGATAAAGAACTTGTGGTACTTACGTACAATGCAGTATCACTCAGCAATGAAATCTATGTCATCAGGCCCGTAGCACCATAATGAGTAGATTCAGGTACGATGATTCTAACTGAAATAAGTCACACAGAAAAAGAAACATCATAAGATATCACTAATACACGGAATGTAAACTTGGCTACACAGGAACTGAATTCCAAAACAGAACAGGTTCTCAAATTTAGAAAACCAACTTATGCTTGCTTAAGGGTAAAGGTGAGTTGGGTTGCTGCATAAAACCAGAGATTGCAATGAGCACAGATAAAGTTCCTTAAGTCAAATATGGAATAGACAAGAGCTACTCCTTGCTCAACGAAATGGACTCAACACCGCATATTAAACGCCTAAGAATGTACCTGACTAGTAAGTATCTTAAAACCTATGGATTGCTATGTCTCCGAAAGAGAATCAAGCATGTGTACAGGGGCATAAACGCAGCAGTGATAGGATTGGAGAGGTTCGGTGAGCAAATGAAGACCCTTTGAAGTCATATTGCATGGTACCCATTCCACGGGTTTCAACTACCCAGGTTTTAGGTATTCTTCCTTCAGCTAAAACATGCATGTGGAACACAGAGTATGATCAACCATGTGATCGGGAGACGTGTTCAAATATGTCTCAGTTTTCCTCCCCTGGTACTCGGGTGCAACATTCCAGACGCTTTACTAACACTCTCCCCACTTGGAGAGTCAGCGCCTTTAACCTCCTGTTTGGCCCAGTTTGCAATTTCTGCGGAAGATGAACAGGAATAGCGAGAACCAATGAGAGGCTAGCTGGAGGTGTCTGGACGGGCAAATTTAACTCTCATTTCCCACCAGGAAGAGGAAATAACCAAAGGCTCAGCGTGCCGTACCGGAACCAGATTAGGGCCTGAAGCCATCCTGCGGTGTTGCGGCCAGCTCAAAAGAAAGCGAGTTGAAGAAAGGAGCTCAGGGGCACTGTAATTCACAAACCTGCAGAGTTATAAATGACAGCTATCGTCCAAAAATAGACTGAAGTAAGGCTGCCAAGAGGACTTGAAAGCGGGGCAGAATTGCAGGAAACCGATTTCAGGAGGTAGACTGGAATTGCATTGAAAGCATAGGAAAAGAGGCAGAACGTCCACAATGATGCACTTGGCCAAAAAGGGCGTATGCGTTTTTTCCTGAATATATTCAGGAAAAAACGCATACGCCCTTTTTGGCCAACCAAGCAAGCTTGCAAAGGAAATCTGCACTACAATGAAGTCTCACTTCCCCCCGGTCAAAAGGGCCATCTGAAAAAAGTGTAAAATCCAGAAAGGCAGGACAGGCCATGGAGAACTGGGAGCCTTGTTATGCTGATGGGCGGGATGTAAATTGCCAACAACCACTCGGGAGAAGTGTATGGTGTTTCCTGAAACATCTAAAAAACAAAGCAACAGAACCTAGGGCACTTCCACTTATGGTCCTATAGCTTAGGGAAATTAAAATCCAAAAGACACAGCCACCCCAAAGTTTGGAACGGCTCTGTTTACAAGAACCTCGTTTACAGTACAAGTTCAACATCGCAGAAAGTGAAAAATGGATAAAGAAGTTGTGGTATTTACTTACAAAGCAATATCACTCAGCAATGAAATCTGTGTCATCAGGCCCTTAGCAGCACAATGAGTGGATTCAGGTATGATGATTCTAACTGAAGTAAGTCACACAGAAAAAGAAACATCATAAGATATCAGTAATACACGGAATGTAAACTTGGCTACACAGGAACTGAATTACAGAACAGAACAGGGTCTCAAATTTAGAAAACCAACTTATGCTTGCTTAAGGGTAAAGGTGAGTTGGGGTGCTGCATAAAACCAGAGATTGAAATGAGCACAGATAAAGTTCCTTAAGTCAAATATGGAATAGACAAGTGCTACTCCTTGGTCAACGAAATGGACTCAACACCGCATATTAAACGCCTAAGAATGTACCTGACTAGTAAGTATCGTAAAACCTATGGATTGCTATGTCTCCAAAAGAGAATCAAGCATGTGTACAGGGGCATAAACGCAGCAGTGATAGGATTCGAGAGGTTCGGTGAGCAAATGAAGACCCTTTGAAGTCATATTGCATGGTACCCATTCCACGGGTCTCAACTCTCCAGGTTTAAGGTATTCTTCCTTCAGCTAAAACATGCATGTGGAACCCAAGTATGATCAACCATGTGAACGGGAGACGTGTTCAAATATGTCTCAGTTTTCCTCCCCTGGTACTCGGGTGCAACATTCCAGACGCTTTACTAACACTCTCCCCACTTGGAGAGTCAGCGCCTTTAACCTCCTGTTTGGCCCAGTTTGCAATTTCTGCGGAAGATGAACAGGAATAGCGAGAACCAATGAGAGGCTAGCTGGAGGTGTCTGGACGGGCAAATTTAACTCTCATTTCCCACCAGGAAGAGGAAATAACCAAAGGCTCAGCGTTCCGTACGGGAACCAGATTAGGGCCTGAAGCCATCCTGCATGTTGCGGCCAGCTCAAAAGAAAGCGAGTTGAAGAAAGGAGCTCAGGGGCACTGTAATTCACAAACCTGCAGAGTTACAAATGAAAGCTATCGTCCAAAAGTAGACTGAAGTAAGGCTGCCAAGAGGACTTGAAAGCGGGGCAGAATTGCAGGAAACCGATTTCAGGAGGTAGACTGGAATTGCATTGAAAGCATAGGAAAAGAGGCAGAACGTCCACAATGATGCACTTGGCCAAAAAGGGCGTATGTGTTTTTTCCTGAATATATTCAGGAAAAAACGCATACGCCCTTTTTGGCCAACCAAGCAAGCTTGCAAAGGAAATCTGCACTACAATGAAGTCTCACTTCCCCCCGGTCAAAAGGGCCATCTGAAAAAAGTGTAAAATCCAGAAAGGCAACAGGCCATTGAGAACTGGGAGCCTTGTTATGCTGATGGGCGGGATGTAAATTGCCAACAGACACTTGGGAGAAGTGTATGGTGTTTCCTGAAACATCTAAAAAACAAAGCAACAGAGCCTAGGGCACTGCCACTTATGGTCCTATAGCTTAGGGAAATTAAAATCAAAAAGACACAGCCACCCCAAAGTTTGGAACGGCTCTGTTTACAAGAACCTCGTTTACAGTACAAGTTCAACATCGCAGAAAGTGAAAAATGGATAAAGAATTTGTGGTATTCACTTACAAAGCAATATCACTCAGCAATGAAATCTATGTCATCAGGCCCTTAGCAGCACAATGAGTGGATTCAGGTATGATGATTCTAACTGAAATAAGTCACACAGAAAAAGAAACATCATAAGATATCAGTAATACACGGAATGTAAACTTGGCTACACAGGAACTGAATTACAGAACAGAACAGGGTCTCAAATTTAGAAAACCAACTTATGCTTGCTTAAGGGTAAAGGTGAGGTGGGGTGCTGCATAAAACCAGAGATTGAAATGGGCACAGATAAAGTTCCTTAAGTCAAATATGGAATAGACAAGAGCTACTCCTTGCTCAACGAAATGGACTCAACACCGCATATTAAACGCCTAAGAATGTACCTGACTAGTAAGTATCTTAAAACCTATGGATTGCTATGTCTCTGAAAGAGAATCAAGCATGTGTACAGGGGCATAAATGCAGCAGTGATAGGATTGGAGAGGTTCGGTGAGCAAATGAAGACCCTTTGAAGTCATATTGCATGGTACCCATTCCACGGGTTTCAACTACCCAGGTTTAAGGTATTCTTCCTTCAGCTAAAACATGCATGTGGAACCTAGAGTATGATCAACCATGTGATCGGGAGACATGTTCAAATATGTCTCAGTTTTCCTCCCCTGGTACTCGGGTGCAACATTCCAGACGCTTTACTAACACTCTACCCACTTGGAGAGTCAGTCCCTTTAACCTCCTGTTTGGCCCAGTTTGCAATTTCTGCGGAAGATGAACAGGAATAGCGAGAACCAATGAGAGACTAGCTGGAGGTGTCTGGACGGGCAAATTTAACTCTCATTTCCCACCAGGAAGAGGAATTAACCAAAGGCTCAGCATGCCGGGCCGGAACCAGATTAGGGCCTGAAGCCATCCTGCGGTGTTGCGGCCAGGTCACAAGAAAGCGAGTTGAAGAAAGGAGCTCAGGGGCACTGCAATTCACAAACCTGCAGAGTTATAAATGACAGCTATCGTCCAAAAATAGACTGAAGTAAGGCTGCCAAGAGGACTTGAAAGCGGGGCAGAATTGCAGGAAACCGATTTCAGGAGGTAGACTGGAATTGCATTGAAAGCATAGGAAAAGAGGCAGAACGTCCACAATGATGCACTTGGCCAAAAAGGGCGTATGCGTTTTTTCCTGAATATATTCAGGAAAAAACGCATACGCCCTTTTTGGCCAACCAAGCAAGCTTGCAAAGGAAATCTGCACTACAATGAAGTCTCACTTCCCCCCGGTCAAAAGGGCCATCTGAAAAAAGTGTAAAATCCGGAAAGGCAGGACAGGCCATGGAGAACTGGGAGCCTTGTTATGCTGATGGGCGGGATGTAAATTGCCAACAGACACTCGGGAGAAGTGTATGGTGTTTCCTGAAACATCTAAAAAACAAAGCAACAGAGCCTAGGGCACTGCCACTTATGGTCCTATAGCTTAGGGAAATTAAAATCAAAAAGACACAGCCACCCCAAAGTTTGGAACGGTTCTGTTTACAAGAACCTCGTTTACAGTACAAGTTCAACATCGCAGAAAGTGAAAAATGGATAAAGAAGTTGTGGTATTTACTTACAAAGCAATATCACTCAGCAATGAAATCTGTGTCATCAGGCCCTTAGCAGCACAATGAGTGGATTCAGGTATGATGATTCTAACTGAAGTAAGTCACACAGAAAAAGAAACATCATAAGATATCAGTAATACACGGAATGTAAACTTGGCTACACAGGAACTGAATTACAGAACAGAACAGGGTCTCAAATTTAGAAAACCAACTTATTCTTGCTTAAGGGTAAAGGTGAGTTGGGGTGCTGCATAAAACCAGAGATTGAAATGAGCACAGATAAAGTTCCTTAAGCCAAATATGGAATAGACAAGAGCTACTCCTTGCTCAACGAAATGGACTCAACACCACATATTAAACGCCTAAGAATGTACCTGACTAGTAAGTATCTTAAAACCTATGGATTGCTATGTCTCCGAAAGAGAATCAAGCATGTGTACAGGGGCATAAATGCAGCAGTGATAGGATTGGAGAGTTTCGGTGAGCAAATGAAGACCCTTTGAAGTCATATTGCATGGTACCCATTACACGGGTCTTAACTCTCCAGGTTTAAGGTATTCTTCCTTCAGCTAAAACATGCATGTGGAACCCAAGTATGATCAACCATGTGAACGGGAGACGTGTTCAAATATGTCTCAGTTTTCCTCCCCTAGTACTCGGGTGCAACATTCCAGACGCTTTACTAACACTCTCCCCACTTGGAGAGTCAGTCCCTTTAACCTCCTGTTTGGCCCAGTTTGCAATTTCTGCGGAAGATGAACAGGAATAGCGAGAACAAATGAGAGGCTAGCTGGAGGTGTCTGGACGGGCAAATTTAACTCTCATTTCCCACCAGGAAGAGGAATTAACCAAAGGCTCAGCATGCCGGGCCGGAACCAGATTAGGGCCTGAAGCCATCCTGCGGTGTTGCGGCCAGGTCACAAGAAAGCGAGTTGAAGAAAGGAGCTTGGGGGCACTGTAATTCACAAACCTGCAGAGTTATAAATGACAGCTATCGTCCAAAAATAGACTGAAGTAAGGCTGCCAAGAGGACTTGAAAGCGGGGCAGAATTGCAGGAAACCGATTTCAGGAGGTAGACTGGAATTGCATTGAAAGCATAGGAAAAGAGGCAGAACGTCCACAATGATGCACTTGGCCAAAAAGGGCGTATGCGTTTTTTCCTGAATATATTCAGGAAAAAACGCATACGCCCTTTTTGGCCAACCAAGCAAGCTTGCAAAGGAAATCTGCACTACAATGAAGTCTCACTTCCCCCCGGTCAAAAGGGCCATCTGAAAAAAGTGTAAAATCCAGAAAGGCAGGACAGGCCATGGAGAACTGGGAGCCTTGTTATGCTGATGGGCGGGATGTAAATTGCCAACAACCACTCGGGAGAAGTGTATGGTGTTTCCTGAAACATCTAAAAAACAAAGCAACAGAGCCTAGGGCACTGCCACTTATGGTCCTATAGCTTAGGGAAATTAAAATCAAAAAGACACAGCCACCCCAAAGTTTGGGACGCCTCTGTTTACAAGAACCTCGTTTACAGTACAAGTTCAACATCGCAGAAAGTGAAAAATGGATAAAGAAGTTGTGGTATTTACTTACAAAGCAATATCACTCAGCAATGAAATCTGTGTCATCAGGCCCTTAGCAGCACAATGAGTGGATTCAGGTATGATGATTCTAACTGAAGTAAGTCACACAGAAAAAGAAACATCATAAGATATCAGTAATACACAGAATGTAAACTTGGCTACACAGGAACTGAATTACAGAACAGAACAGGGTCTCAAATTTAGAAAACCAACTTATGCTTGCTTAAGGGTAAAGGTGAGGTGGGGTGCTGCATAAAACCAGAGATTGAAATGGGCACAGATAAAGTTCCTTAAGTCAAATATGGAATAGACAAGAGCTACTCCTTGCTCAACGAAATGGACTCAACACCGCATATTAAACGCCTAAGAATGTACCTGACTAGTAAGTATCTTAAAACCTATGGATTGCTATGTCTCCAAAAGAGAATCAAGCATGTGTACAGGGGCATAAACGCAGCAGTGATAGGATTGGAGAGGTTCGGTGAGCAAATGAAGACCCTTTGAAGTCATATTGCATGGTACCCATTACACGGATCTTAACTCTCCAGGTTTAAGGTATTCTTCCTTCAGCTAAAACATGCATGTGGAACCCAAGTATGATCAACCATGTGAACGGGAGACGTGTTCAAATATGTCTCAGTTTTCCTCCCCTGGTACTCGGGTGCAACATCCCAGACGCTTTACTAACACTCTCCCCACTTGGAGAGTCAGCGCCTTTAACCTCCTGTTTGGCCCAGTTTGCAATTTCTGCGGAAGATGAACAGGAATAGCGAGAACCAATGAGAGACTAGCTGGAGGTGTCTGGACGGGCAAATTTAACTCTCATTTTCCACCAGGAAGAGGAAATAACCAAAGGCTCAGCGTGCCGTGCCGGAACCAGATTAGGGCCTGCAGCCATCCTGCGGTGTTGCGGCCAGGTTACAAGAAAGCAAGTTGAAGAAAGGAGCTCAGGGGCACTGTAATTCACAAACCTGCAGAGTTATAAATGACAGCTATCGTCCAAAAATAGACTGAAGTAAGGCTGCCAAGAGGACTTGAAAGCGGGGCAGAATTGCAGGAAACCGATTTCAGGAGGTAGACTGGAATTGCATTGAAAGCATAGGAAAAGAGGCAGAACGTCCACAATGATGCACTTGGCCAAAAAGGGCGTATGCGTTTTTTCCTGAATATATTCAGGAAAAAACGCATACGCCCTTTTTGGCCAACCAAGCAAGCTTGCAAAGGAAATCTGCACTACAATGAAGTCTCACTTCCCCCCGGTCAAAAGGGCCATCTGAAAAAAGTGTAAAATCCAGAAAGGCAGGACAGGCCATGGAGAACTGGGAGCCTTGTTATGCTGATGGGCGGGATGTAAATTGCCAACAACCACTCGGGAGAAGTGTATGGTGTTTCCTGAAACATCTAAAAAACAAAGCAACAGAGCCTAGGGCACTGCCACTTATGGTTCTATAGCTTAGGGAAATTAAAATCAAAAAGACACAGCCACCCCAAAGTTTGGGACGCCTCTGTTTACAAGAACCTCGTTTACAGTACAAGTTCAACATCGCAGAAAGTGAAAAATGGATAAAGAAGTTGTGGTATTTACTTACAAAGCAATATCACTCAGCAATGAAATCTGTGTCATCAGGCCCTTAGCAGCACAATGAGTGGATTCAGGTATGATGATTCTAACTGAAGTAAGTCACACAGAAAAAGAAACATCATAAGATATCAGTAATACACAGAATGTAAACTTGGCTACACAGGAACTGAATTACAGAACAGAACAGGGTCTCAAATTTAGAAAACCAACTTATGCTTGCTTAAGGGTAAAGGTGAGGTGGGGTGCTGCATAAAACCAGAGATTGAAATGGGCACAGATAAAGTTCCTTAAGTCAAATATGGAATAGACAAGAGCTACTCCTTGCTCAACGAAATGGACTCAACACCGCATATTAAACGCCTAAGAATGTACCTGACTAGTAAGTATCTTAAAACCTATGGATTGCTATGT
Organism: Delphinus delphis; assembly: GCF_949987515.2. Taxonomy (NCBI): domain Eukaryota; kingdom Metazoa; phylum Chordata; class Mammalia; order Artiodactyla; family Delphinidae; genus Delphinus; species Delphinus delphis. The sequence goes on along the minus strand of NW_027192683.1, from coordinate 236,741 downwards.
CTCCAAAAGAGAATCAAGCATGTGTACAGGGGCATAAACGCAGCAGTGATAGGATTGGAGAGGTTCGGTGAGCAAATGAAGACCCTTTGAAGTCATATTGCATGGTACTCATTACACGGATCTTAACTCTCCAGGATTAAGGTATTCTTCCTTCAGCTAAAACATGCATGTGGAACCCAAGTATGATCAACCATGTGAACGGGAGACGTGTTCAAATATGTCTCAGTTTTCCTCCCCTGGTACTCGGGTGCAACATTCCAGACGCTTTACTAACACTCTCCCCACTTGGAGAGTCAGCGCCTTTAACCTCCTGTTTGGCCCAGTTTGCAATTTCTGCGGAAGATGAACAGGAATAGCGAGAACCAATGAGAGGCTAGCTGGAGGTGTCTGGACGGGCAAATTTAACTCTCATTTCCCACCAGGAAGAGGAAATAACCAAAGGCTCAGCGTGCCGTGCCGGAACCAGATTAGGGCCTGAAGCCATCCTGCGGTGTTGCGGCCAGGCTACAAGAAAGCAAGTTGAAGAAAGGAGCTCAGGGGCACTGTAATTCACAAACCTGCAGAGTTATAAATGACAGCTATCGTCCAAAAATAGACTGAAGTAAGGCTGCCAAGAGGACTTGAAAGCGGGGCAGAATTGCAGGAAACCGATTTCAGGAGGTAGACTGGAATTGCATTGAAAGCATAGGAAAAGAGGCAGAACGTCCACAATGATGCACTTGGCCAAAAAGGGCGTATGCGTTTTTTCCTGAATATATTCAGGAAAAAACGCATACGCCCTTTTTGGCCAACCAAGCAAGCTTGCAAAGGAAATCTGCACTACAATGAAGTCTCACTTCCCCCCGGTCAAAAGGGCCATCTGAAAAAAGTGTAAAATCCAGAAAGGCAGGACAGGCCATGGAGAACTGGGAGCCTTGTTATGCTGATGGGCGGGATGTAAATTGCCAACAACCACTCGGGAGAAGTGTATGGTGTTTCCTGAAACATCTAAAAAACAAAGCAACAGAACCTAGGGCACTTCCACTTATGGTCCTATAGCTTAGGGAAATTAAAATCAAAAAGACACAGCCACCCCAAAGTTTGGAACGGCTCTGTTTACAAGAACCTCGTTTACAGTACAAGTTCAACATCGCAGAAAGTGAAAAATGGATAAAGAAATTGTGGTATTTACTTACAAAGCAATATCACTCAGCAATGAAATCTGTGTCATCAGGCCCTTAGCAGCACAATGAGTGGATTCAGGTATGATGATTCTAACTGAAATAAGTCACACAGAAAAAGAAACATCATAAGATATCACTAATACACGGAATGTAAACTTGGCTACACAGGAACTGAATTACAGAACAGAACAGGGTCTCAAATTTAGAAAACCAACTTATTCTTGCTTAAGGGTAAAGGTGAGTTGGGGTGCTGCATAAAACCAGAGATTGAAATGAGCACAGATAAAGCTCCTTAAGCCAAATATGGAATAGACAAGAGCTACTCCTTGCTCAACGAAATGGACTCAACACCGCATATTAAACGCCTAAGAATGTACCTGACTAGTAAGTATCTTAAAACCTATGGATTGCTATGTCTCCGAAAGAGAATCAAGCATGTGTACAGGGGCATAAACGCAGCAGTGATAGGATTGGAGAGGTTCGGTGAGCAAATGAAGACCCTTTGAAGTCATATTACATGGTACCCATTCCACGGGTTTCAACTACCCAGGTTTAAGGTATTCTTCCTTCAGCTAAAACATGCATGTGGAACCTAGAGTATGATCAACCATGTGATCGGGAGACGTGTTCAAATATGTCTCAGTTTTCGTACCCTGGTACTCGGGTGCAACATTCCAGACGCTTTACTGACACTCTCCCGACTTGGAGAGTCAGTCCCTTTAACCTCCTGTTTGGCCCAGTTTGCAATTTCTGCGGAAGATGAACAGGAATAGCGAGAACCAATGAGAGGCTAGCTGGAGGTGTCTGGACGGGCAAATTTAACTCTCATTTCCCACCAGGAAGAGGAAATAACCAAAGGCTCGGCGTGCCGTACCGGAACCAGATTAGGGCCTGAAGCCATCCTGCGGTGTTGCGGCCAGCTCAAAAGAAAGCGAGTTGAAGAAAGGAGCTCAGGGGCACTGTAATTCACAAACCTGCAGAGTTATAAATGACAGCTATCGTCCAAAAATAGACTGAAGTAAGGCTGCCAAGAGGACTTGAAAGAGGGGCAGAATTGCAGGAAACCGATTTCAGGAGGTAGACTGGAATTGCATTGAAAGCATAGGAAAAGAGGCAGAACGTCCACAATGATGCACTTGGCCAAAAAGGGCGTATGCGTTTTTTCTTGAATATATTCAGGAAAAAACGCATACGCCCTTTTTGGCCAACCAAGCAAGCTTGCAAAGGAAATCTGCACTACAATGAAGTCTCACTTGCCCCCGGTCAAAAGGGCCATCTGAAAAAAGTGTAAAATCCAGAAAGGCAGGACAGGCCATGGAGAACTGGGAGCCTTGTTATGCTGATGGGCGGGATGTAAATTGCCAACAACCACTCGGGAGAAGTGTATGGTGTTTCCTGAAACATCTAAAAAACAAAGCAACAGAACCTAGGGCACTTCCACTTATGGTCCTATAGCTTAGGGAAATTAAAATAAAAAAGACACAGCCACCCCAAAGTTTGGAACGGCTCTGTTTACAAGAACCTCGTTTACAGTACAAGTTCAACATCGCAGAAAGTGAAAAATGGATAAAGAAGTTGTGGTATTTACTTACAAAGCAATATCACTCAGCAATGAAATCTGTGTCATCAGGCCCTTAGCAGCACAATGAGTGGATTCACGTATGATGATTCTAACTGAAGTAAGTCACACAGAAAAAGAAACATCATAAGATATCAGTAATACACGGAATGTAAACTTGGCTACACAGGAACTGAATTACCGAACAGAACAGGGTCTCAAATTTAGAAAACCAACTTATGCTTGCTTAAGGGTAAAGGTGAGTTGGGGTGCTGCATAAAACCAGAGATTGAAATGGGCACAGATAAAGTTCCTTAAGTCAAATATGGAATAGACAAGAGCTACTCCTTGCTCAACGAAATGGACTCAACACCGCATATTAAACGCCTAAGAATGTACCTGACTTGTAAGTATCTTAAAACCTATGGATTGCTATGTCTCCGAAAGAGAATCAAGCATGTGTACAGGGGCATAAACGCAGCAGTGATAGGATTGGAGAGGTTCGGTGAGCAAATGAAGACCCTTTGAAGTCATATTGCATGGTACCCATTACACGGGTCTTAACTCTCCAGGTTTAAGGTATTCTTCCTTCAGCTAAAACATGCATGTGGAACCCAAGTATGATCAACCATGTGAACGGGAGACGTGTTCAAATATGTCTCAGTTTTCCTCCCCTGGTACTCGGGTGCAACATTCCAGACGCTTTACTAACACTCTCCCCACTTGGAGAGTCAGCGCCTTTAACCTCCTGTTTGGCCCAGTTTGCAATTTCTGCGGCAGATGAACAGGAATAGCGAGAACCAATGAGAGACTAGCTGGAGGTGTCTGGACGGGCAAATTTAACTCTCATTTCCCACCAGGAAGAGGAAATAACCAAAGGCTCAGCGTGCCGTACCGGAACCAGATTAGGGCCTGAATCCATCCTGCGGTGTTGCGGCCAGGTTACAAGAAAGCAAGTTGAAGAAAGGAGCTCAGGGGCACTGTAATTCACAAACCTGCAGAGTTATAAATCACAGCTATCGTCCAAAAATAGACTGAAGTAAGGCTGCCAAGAGGACTTGAAAGCGGGGCAGAATTGCAGGAAACCGATTTCAGGAGGTAGACTGGAATTGCATTGAAAGCATAGGAAAAGAGGCAGAACGTCCACAATGATGCACTTGGCCAAAAAGGGCGTATGCGTTTTTTCCTGAATATATTCAGGAAAAAACGCATACGCCCTTTTTGGCCAACCAAGCAAGCTTGCAAAGGAAATCTGCACTACAATGAAGTCTCACTTCCCCCCGGTCAAAAGGGCCATCTGAAAAAAGTGTAAAATCCAGAAAGGCAGGACAGGCCATGGAGAACTGGGAGCCTTGTTATGCTGATGGGCGGGATGTAAATTGCCAACAACCACTCGGGAGAAGTGTATGGTGTTTCCTGAAACATCTAAAAAACAAAGCAACAGAGCCTAGGGCACTGCCACTTATGGTTCTATAGCTTAGGGAAATTAAAATCAAAAAGACACAGCCACCCCAAAGTTTGGGACGCCTCTGTTTACAAGAACCTCGTTTACAGTACAAGTTCAACATCGCAGAAAGTGAAAAATGGATAAAGAAGTTGTGGTATTTACTTACAAAGCAATATCACTCAGCAATGAAATCTGTGTCATCAGGCCCTTAGCAGCACAATGAGTGGATTCAGGTATGATGATTCTAACTGAAATAAGTCACACAGAAAAAGAAACATCATAAGATATCAGTAATACACGGAATGTAAACTTGGCTACACAGGAACTGAATTACAGAACAGAACAGGGTCTCAAATTTAGAAAACCAACTTATGCTTGCTTAAGGGTAAAGGTGAGTTGGGGTGCTGCATAAAACCAGAGATTGAAATGAGCACAGATAAAGTTCCTTAAGCCAAATATGGAATAGAGAAGAGCTACTCCTTGCTCAACGAAATGGACTCAACACCGCATATTTAACGCCTAAGAATGTACCTGACTAGTAAGTATCGTAAAACCTATGGATTGCTATGTCTCCGAAAGAGAATCAAGCATGTGTACAGGGGCATAAACGCAGCAGTGATAGGATTGGAGAGGTTCGGTGAGCAAATGAAGACCCTTTGAAGTCATATTGCATGGTTCCCATTTCACGGGTCTCAACTCTCCAGATTTAAGGTATTCTTCCTTCAGCTAAAACATGCATGTGGAACCCAAGTATGATCAACCATGTGAACGGGAGACGTGTTCAAATATGTCTCAGTTTTCCTCCCCTGGTACTCGGGTGCAACATTCCAGACGCTTTACTAACACTCTCCCCACTTGGAGAGTCAGCGCCTTTAACCTCCTGTTTGGCCCAGTTTGCAATTTCTGCGGAAGATGAACAGGAATAGCGAGAACCAATGAGAGGCTAGCTGGAGGTGTCTGGACGGGCAAATTTAACTCTCATTTCCCACCAGGAAGAGGAAATAACCAAAGGCTCAGCGTGCCGTACCGGAACCAGATTAGGGCCTGAAGCCATCCTGCGGTGTTGTGGCCAGCTCAAAAGAAAGCGAGTTGAAGAAAGGAGCTCAGGGGCACTGTAATTCACAAACCTGCAGAGTTATAAATGACAGCTATCGTCCAAAAATAGACTGAAGTAAGGCTGCCAAGAGGACTTGAAAGCGGGGCAGAATTGCAGGAAACCGATTTCAGGAGGTAGACTGGAATTGCATTGAAAGCATAGGAAAAGAGGCAGAACGTCCACAATGATGCACTTGGCCAAAAAGGGCGTATGCGTTTTTTCCTGAATATATTCAGGAAAAAACGCATACGCCCTTTTTGGCCAACCAAGCAAGCTTGCAAAGGAAATCTGCACTACAATGAAGTCTCACTTCCCCCCGGTCAAAAGGGCCATCTGAAAAAAGTGTAAAATCCAGAAAGGCAGGACAGGCCATGGAGAACTGGGAGCCTTGTTATGCTGATGGGCGGGATGTAAATTGCCAACAACCACTCAGGAGAAGTGTATGGTGTTTCCTGAAACATCTAAAAAACAAAGCAACAGAGCCTAGGGCACTTCCACTTATGGTCCTATAGCTTAGGGAAATTAAAATCAAAAAGACACAGCCACCGCAAAGTTTGGAACGGCTCTGTTTACAAGAACCTCGTTTACAGTACAAGTTCAACATCGCAGAAAGTGAAAAATGGATAAAGAAGTTGTGGTATTTACTTACAAAGCAATATCACTCAGCAATGAAATCTGTGTCATCAGGCCCTTAGCAGCACAATGAGTGGATTCAGGTATGATGATTCTAACTGAAATAAGTCACACAGAAAAAGAAACATCATAAGATATCAGTAATACACGGAATGTAAACTTGGCTACACAGGAACTGAATTACAGAACAGAACAGGGTCTCAAATTTAGAAAACCAACTTATGCTTGCTTAAGGGTAAAGGTGAGTTGGGGTGCTGCATAAAACCAGAGATTGAAATGAGCACAGATAAAGTTCCTTAAGCCAAATATGGAATAGAGAAGAGCTACTCCTTGCTCAACGAAATGGACTCAACACCGCATATTTAACGCCTAAGAATGTACCTGACTAGTAAGTATCGTAAAACCTATGGATTGCTATGTCTCCGAAAGAGAATCAAGCATGTGTACAGGGGCATAAACGCAGCAGTGATAGGATTGGAGAGGTTCGGTGAGCAAATGAAGACCCTTTGAAGTCATATTGCATGGTTCCCATTTCACGGGTCTCAACTCTCCAGATTTAAGGTATTCTTCCTTCAGCTAAAACATGCATGTGGAACCCAAGTATGATCAACCATGTGAACGGGAGACGTGTTCGAATATGTCTCAGTTTTCCTCCCCTGGTACTCGGGTGCAACATTCCAGACGCTTTACTAACACTCTCCCCACTTGGAGAGTCAACGCCTTTAACCTCCTGTTTGGCCCAGTTTGCAATTTCTGCGGAAGATGAACAGGAATAGCGAGAACCAATGAGAGGCTAGCTGGAGGTGTCTGGACGGGCAAATTTAACTCTCATTTCCCACCAGGAAGAGGAAATAACCAAAGGCTCAGCGTGCCGTACCGGAACCAGATTAGGGCCTGAAGCCATCCTGCGGTGTTGCGGCCAGCTCAAAAGAAAGCGAGTTGAAGAAAGGAGCTCAGGGGCACTGTAATTCACAAACCTGCAGAGTTATAAATGACAGCTATCGTCCAAAAATAGACTGAAGTAAGGCTGCCAAGAGGACTTGAAAGCGGGGCAGAATTGCAGGAAACCGATTTCAGGAGGTAGACTGGAATTGCATTGAAAGCATAGGAAAAGAGGCAGAACGTCCACAATGATGCACTTGGCCAAAAAGGGCGTATGCGTTTTTTCCTGAATATATTCAGGAAAAAACGCATACGCCCTTTTTGGCCAACCAAGCAAGCTTGCAAAGGAAATCTGCACTACAATGAAGTCTCACTTCTCCCCTGTCAAAAGGGCCATCTGAAAAAAGTGTAAAATCCAGAAAGGCAGGACAGGCCATGGAGAACTGGGAGCCTTGTTATGCTGATGGGCGGGATGTAAATTGCCAACAGACACTCGGGAGAAGTGTATGGTGTTTCCTGAAACATCTAAAAAACAAAGCAACAGAGCCTAGGGCACTTCCACTTATGGTCCTATAGCTTAGGGAAATTAAAATCAAAAAGACACAGCCACCCCAAAGTTTGGAACGGCTCTGTTTACAAGAACCTCGTTTACAGTACAAGTTCAACATCGCAGAAAGTGAAAAATGGATAAAGAAGTTGTGGTATTTACTTACAAAGCAATATCACTCAGCAATGAAATCTGTGTCATCAGGCCCTTAGCAGCACAATGAGTGGATTCAGGTATGATGATTCTAACTGAAATAAGTCACACAGAAAAAGAAACATCATAAGATATCAGTAATACACGGAATGTAAACTTGGCTACACAGGAACTGAATTACAGAACAGAACAGGGTCTCAAATTTAGAAAACCAACTTATTCTTGCTTAAGGGTAAAGGTGAGTTGGGGTGCTGCATAAAACCAGAGATTGAAATGAGCACAGATAAAGTTCCTTAAGCCAAATATGGAATAGACAAGAGCTACTCCTTGCTCAACGAAATGGACTCAACGCCCCATATTAAACGCCTAAGAATGTACCTGACTAGTAAGTATCTTAAAACCTATGGATTGCTATGTCTCCGAAAGAGAATCAAGCATGTGTACAGGGGCATAAACGCAGCAGTGATAGGATTGGAGAGGTTCGGTGAGCAAATGAAGACCCTTTGAAGTCATATTGCATGGTACCCATTCCACGGGTTTCAACTACCCAGGTTTAAGGTATTCTTCCTTCAGCTAAAACATGCATGTGGAACCTAGAGTATTATCAACCATGTGATCGGGAGACGTGTTCAAATATGTCTCAGTTTTCCTCCCCTGGTACTCGGGTGCAACATTCCAGACGCTTTACTAACACTCTCCCCACTTGGAGAGTCAGCGCCTTTAACCTCCTGTTTGGCCCAGTTTGCAATTTCTGCGGAAGATGAACAGGAATAGCGAGAACCAATGAGAGGCTAGCTGGAGGTGTCTGGACGGGCAAATTTAACTCTCATTTCCCACCAGGAAGAGGAAATAACCAAAGGCTCAGCGTGCCGTACCGGAACCAGATTAGGGCCTGAAGCCATCCTGCGGTGTTGCGGCCAGCTCAAAAGAAAGCGAGTTGAAGAAAGGAGCTCAGGGGCACTGTAATTCACAAACCTGCAGAGTTATAAATGACAGCTATCGTCCAAAAATAGACTGAAGTAAGGCTGCCAAGAGGACTTGAAAGCGGGGCAGAATTGCAGGAAACCGATTTCAGGAGGTAGACTGGAATTGCATTGAAAGCATAGGAAAAGAGGCAGAACGTCCACAATGATGCACTTGGCCAAAAAGGGCGTATGCGTTTTTTCCTGAATATATTCAGGAAAAAACGCATACGCCCTTTTTGGCCAACCAAGCAAGCTTGCAAAGGAAATCTGCACTACAATGAAGTCTCACTTCCCCCCGGTCAAAAGGGCCATCTGAAAAAAGTGTAAAATCCAGAAAGGCAGGACAGGCCATGGAGAACTGGGAGCCTTGTTATGCTGATGGGCGGGATGTAAATTGCCAACAACCACTCGGGAGAAGTGTATGGTGTTTCCTGAAACATCTAAAAAACAAAGCAACAGAGCCTAGGGCACTTCCACTTATGGTCCTATAGCTTAGGGAAATTAAAATCAAAAAGACACAGCCACCGCAAAGTTTGGAACGGCTCTGTTTACAAGAACCTCGTTTACAGTACAAGTTCAACATCGCAGAAAGTGAAAAATGGATAAAGAAGTTGTGGTATTTACTTACAAAGCAATATCACTCAGCAATGAAATCTGTGTCATCAGGCCCTTAGCAGCACAATGAGTGGATTCAGGTATGATGATTCTAACTGAAATAAGTCACACAGAAAAAGAAACATCATAAGATATCACTAATACACGGAATGTAAACTTGGCTACACAGGAACTGAATTACAGAACAGAACAGGGTCTCAAATTTAGAAAACCAACTTATTCTTGCTTAAGGGTAAAGGTGAGTTGGGGTGCTGCATAAAACCAGAGATTGAAATGAGCACAGATAAAGTTCCTTAAGCCAAATATGGAATAGACAAGAGCTACTCCTTGCTCAACGAAATGGACTCAACACCGCATATTAAACACCTAAGAATGTACCTGACTTGTAAGTATCTTAAAACCTATGGATTGCTATGTCTCCGAAAGATAATCAAGCATGTGTACAGGGGCATAAACGCAGCAGTGATAGGATTGGAAAGGTGCGGTGAGCAAATGAAGACCCTTTGAAGTCATATAGCATGGTACCCATTACACGGGTTTCAACTACCCAGGTTTAAGGTATTCTTCCTTCAGCTAAAACATGCATGTGGAACCTAGAGTATGATCAACCATGTGATCGGGAGACGTGTTCAAATATGTCTCAGTTTTCCTCCCCTGGTACTCGGGTGCAACATTCCAGACGCTTTACTAACACTCTCCCCACTTGTAGAGTCAGTCCCTTTAACCTCCTGTTTGGCCCAGTTTGCAATTTCTGCGGAAGATGAACAGGAATAGCGAGAACCAATGAGAGGCTAGCTGGAGGTGTCTGGACGGGCAAATTTAACTCTCATTTCCCACCAGGAAGAGGAATTAACCAAAGGCTCAGCATGCCGTACTGGAACAAGATTAGGGCCTGAAGCCATCCTGCGGTGTTGCGGCCAGCTCAAAAGAAAGCGAGTTGAAGAAAGGAGCTCAGGGGCACTGTAATTCACAAACCTGCAGAGTTATAAATGACAGCTATCGTTCAAAAATAGACTGAAGTAAGGCTGCCAAGAGGACTTGAAAGCGGGGCAGAATTGCAGGAAACCAATTTCAGGAGGTGGACTGGAATTGCATTGAAAGCATAGGAAAAGAGGCAGAACGTCCACAATGATGCACTTGGCCAAAAAGGGCGTATGCGTTTTTTCCTGAATATATTCAGGAAAAAACGCATACGCCCTTTTTGGCCAACCAAGCAAGCTTGCAAAGGAAATCTGCACTACAATGAAGTCTCACTTCTCCCCTGTCAAAAGGGCCATCTGAAAAAAGTGTAAAATCCAGAAAGGCAGGACAGGCCATGGAGAACTGGGAGCCTTGTTATGCTGATGGGCGGGATGTAAATTGCCAACAGACACTCGGGAGAAGTGTATGGTGTTTCCTGAAACATCTAAAAAACAAAGCAACAGAGCCTAGGGCACTTCCACTTATGGTCCTATAGCTTAGGGAAATTAAAATCAAAAAGACACAGCCACCCCAAAGTTTGGAACGGCTCTGTTTACAAGAACCTCGTTTACAGTACAAGTTCAACATCGCAGAAAGTGAAAAATGGATAAAGAAGTTGTGGTATTTACTTACAAAGCAATATCACTCAGCAATGAAATCTGTGTCATCAGGCCCTTAGCAGCACAATGAGTGGATTCAGGTATGATGATTCTAACTGAAATAAGTCACACAGAAAAAGAAACATCATAAGATATCAGTAATACACGGAATGTAAACTTGGCTACACAGGAACTGAATTACAGAACAGAACAGGGTCTCAAATTTAGAAAACCAACTTATTCTTGCTTAAGGGTAAAGGTGAGTTGGGGTGCTGCATAAAACCAGAGATTGAAATGAGCACAGATAAAGTTCCTTAAGCCAAATATGGAATAGACAAGAGCTACTCCTTGCTCAACGAAATGGACTCAACGCCCCATATTAAACGCCTAAGAATGTACCTGACTAGTAAGTATCTTAAAACCTATGGATTGCTATGTCTCCGAAAGAGAATCAAGCATGTGTACAGGGGCATAAACGCAGCAGTGATAGGATTGGAGAGGTTCGGTGAGCAAATGAAGACCCTTTGAAGTCATATTGCATGGTACCCATTCCACGGGTTTCAACTACCCAGGTTTAAGGTATTCTTCCTTCAGCTAAAACATGCATGTGGAACCTAGAGTATTATCAACCATGTGATCGGGAGACGTGTTCAAATATGTCTCAGTTTTCCTCCCCTGGTACTCGGGTGCAACATTCCAGACGCTTTACTAACACTCTCCCCACTTGGAGAGTCAGTCCCTTTAACCTCCTGTTTGGCCCAGTTTGCAATTTCTGCGGAAGATGAACAGGAATAGCGAGAACCAATGAGAGGCTAGCTGGAGGTGTCTGGACGGGCAAATTTAACTCTCATTTCCCACCAGGAAGAGGAAATAACCAAAGGCTCAGCGTGCCGTACCGGAACCAGATTAGGGCCTGAAGCCATCCTGCGGTGTTGCGGCCAGGTCACAAGAAAGCGAGTTGAAGAAAGGAGCTCAGGGGCACTGTAATTCACAAACCTGCAGACTTATAAATGACAGCTATCGTCCAAAAATAGACTGAAGTAAGGCTGCCAAGAGGACTTGAAAGCGGGGCAGAATTGCAGGAAACCGATTTCAGGAGGTAGACTGGAATTGCATTGAAAGCATAGGAAAAGAGGCAGAACGTCCACAATGATGCACTTGGCCAAAAAGGGCGTATGCGTTTTTTCCTGAATATATTCAGGAAAAAACGCATACGCCCTTTTTGGCCAACCAAGCAAGCTTGCAAAGGAAATCTGCACTACAATGAAGTCTCACTTCCCCCCGGTCAAAAGGGCCATCTGAAAAAAGTGTAAAATCCAGAAAGGCAACAGGCCATGGAGAACTGGGAGCCTTGTTATGCTGATGGGCGGGATGTAAATTGCCAACAGACACTTGGGAGAAGTGTATGGTGTTTCCTGAAACATCTAAAAAACAAAGCAACAGAGCCTAGGGCACTTCCACTTATGGTCCTATAGCTTAGGGAAATTAAAATCAAAAAGACACAGCCACCCCAAAGTTTGGAATGGCTCTGTTTACAAGAACCTCGTTTACAGTACAAGTTCAACATCGCAGAAAGTGAAAAATGGATAAAGAAGTTGTGGTATTCACTTACAAAGCAATATCACTCAGCAATGAAATCTACGTCATCAGGCCCTTAGCAGCACAATGAGTGGATTCAGGTATGATGATTCTAACTGAAATAAGTCACACAGAAAAAGAAACATCATAAGATATCAGTAATACACGGAATGCAAACTTGGCTACACAGGAACTGAATTACAGAACAGAACAGGGTCTCAAATTTAGAAAACCAACTTATGCTTGCTTAAGGGTAAAGGTGAGTTGGGGTGCTGCATAAAACCAGAGATTGAAATGAGCACAGATAAAGTTCCTTAAGCCAAATATGGAATAGACAAGAGCTACTCCTTGCCCAACGAAATGGACTCAACACCGCATATTAAATGCCTAAAAATGTACCTGACTTGTAAGTATCTTAAAACCTATGGATTGCTATGTCTCCGAAAGAGAATCAAGCATGTGTACAGGGGCATAAACGCAGCAGTGATAGGATTGGAGAGGTGCGGTGAGCAAATGAAGACCCTTTGAAGTCATATTGCATGGTACCCATTCCACGGGTTTCAACTACCCAGGTTTAAGGTATTCTTCCTTCAGCTAAAACATGCATGTGGAACCTAGAGTATGATCAACCATGTGATCGGGAGACGTGTTCAAATATGTCTCAGTTTTCCTCCCCTGGTACTCGGGTGCAACATTCCAGACGCTTTACTAACACTCTCCCCACTTGGAGAGTCAGTCCCTTTAACCTCCTGTTTGGCCCAGTTTGCAATTTCTGCGGAAGATGAACAGGAATAGCGAAAACCAATGAGAGGCTAGCTGGAGGTGTCTGGACAGGCAAATTTAACTCTCATTTCCCACCAGGAAGAGGAATTAACCAAAGGCTCAGCATGCCGGGCCGGAACCAGATTAGGGCCTGAAGCCATCCTGCGGTGTTGCGGCCAGCTCAAAAGAAAGCGAGTTGAAGAAAGGAGCTCAGGGGCACTGTAATTCACAAACCTGCAGAGTTATAAATGACAGCTATCGTCCAAAAATAGACTGAAGTAAGGCTGCCAAGAGGACTTGAAAGCGGGGCAGAATTGCAGGAAACCGATTTCAGGAGGTAGACTGGAATTGCATTGAAAGCATAGGAAAAGAGGCAGAACGTCCACAATGATGCACTTGGCCAAAAAGGGCGTATGCGTTTTTTCCTGAATATATTCAGGAAAAAACGCATACGCCCTTTTTGGCCAACCAAGCAAGCTTGCAAAGGAAATCTGCACTACAATGAAGTCTCACTTCCCCCCAGTGAAAAGGGCCATCTGAAAAATGTGTAAAATCCAGAAAGGCAGGACAGGCCATGGAGAACTGGGAGCCTTGTTATGCTGATGGGCGGGATGTAAATTGCCAACTGACACTTGGGAGAAGTGTATGGTGTTTCCTGAAACATCTAAAAAACAAAGCAACAGAGCCTAGGGCACTGCCACTTATGGTCCTATAGCTTAGGGAAATTAAAATCAAAAAGACACAGCCACCCCAAAGTTTGGGACGCCTCTGTTTACAAGAACCTCGTTTACAGTACAAGTTCAACATCGCAGAAAGTGAAAAATGGATAAAGAAGTTGTGGTATTTACTTACAAAGCAATATCACTCAGCAATGAAATCTGTGTCATCAGGCCCTTAGCAGCACAATGAGTGGATTCAGGTATGATGATTCTAACTGAAATAAGTCACACAGAAAAAAAACATCATAAGATATCAGTAATACACGGAATGTAAACTTGGCTACACAGGAACTGAATTACAGAACAGAACAGGGTCTCAAATTTAGAAAACCAACTTATGCTTGCTTAAGGGTAAAGGTGAGTTGGGGTGCTGCATAAAACCAGAGATTGAAATGAGCACAGATAAAGTTCCTTAAGCCAAATATGGAATAGACAAGAGCTACTCCTTGCTCAACGAAATGGACTCAACACCGCATATTAAACGCCTAAGAATGTACCTGACTAGTAAGTATCGTAAAACCTATGGATTGCTATGTCTCCAAAAGAGAATCAAGCATGTGTACAGGGGCATAAACGCAGCAGTGATAGGATTGGAGAGGTTCGGTGAGCAAATGAAGACCCTTTGAAGTCATATTGCATGGTACCCATTACACGGGTCTCAACTCTCCAGGTTTAAGGTATTCTTCCTTCAGCTAAAACATGCATGTGGAACCCAAGTATGATCAACCATGTGAACGGGAGACGTGTTCAAATATGTCTCAGTTTTCCTCCCCTGGTACTCGGGTGCAACATTCCAGACGCTTTACTAACACTCTCCCCACTTGGAGAGTCAGCGCCTTTAACCTCCTGTTTGGCCCAGTTTGCAATTTCTGCGGAAGATGAACAGGAATAGCGAGAACCAATGAGAGGCTAGCTGGAGGTGTCTGGACGGGCAAATTTAACTCTCATTTCCCACCAGGAAGAGGAAATAACCAAAGGCTCAGCGTGCCGTACCGGAACCAGATTAGGGCCTGAAGCCATCCTGCGGTGTTGCGGCCAGCTCAAAAGAAAGCGAGTTGAAGAAAGGAGCTCAGGGGCACTGTAATTCACAAACCTGCAGAGTTATAAATGACAGCTATCATCCAAAAATAGACTGAAGTAAGGCTGCCAAGAGGACTTGAAAGCGGGGCAGAATTGCAGGAAACCGATTTCAGGAGGTAGACTGGAATTGCATTGAAAGCATAGGAAAAGAGGCAGAACGTCCACAATGATGCACTTGGCCAAAAAGGGCGTATGCGTTTTTTCCTGAATATATTCAGGAAAAAACGCATACGCCCTTTTTGGCCAACCAAGCAAGCTTGCAAAGGAAATCTGCACTACAATGAAGTCTCACTTCACCCCAGTCAAAAGGGCCATCTGAAAAAAGTGTAAAATCCAGAAAGGCAGGACAGGTCATGGAGAACTGGGAGCCTTGTTATGCTGATGGGTGGGATGTAAATTGCCAACAACCACTCGGGAGAAGTGTATGGTGTTTCCTGAAACATCTAAAAAACAAAGCAACAGAACCTAGGGCACTTCCACTTATGGTCCTATAGCTTAGGGAAATTAAAATCAAAAAGACACAGCCACCCCAAAGTTTGGAACGGCTCTGTTTACAAGAACCTCGTTTACAGTACAAGTTCAACATCGCAGAAAGTGAAAAATGGATAAAGAAGTTGTGGTATTTACTTACAAAGCAATATCACTCAGCAATGAAATCTGTGTCATCAGGCCCTTAGCAGCACAATGAGTGGATTCAGGTATGATGATTCTAACTGAAGTAAGTCACACAGAAAAAGAAACATCATAAGATATCAGTAATACACGGAATGTAAACTTGGCTACACAGGAACTGAATTACAGAACAGAACAGGGTCTCAAATTTAGAAAACCAACTATGCTTGCTTAAGGGTAAAGGTGAGTTGGGGTGCGGCATAAAACCAGAGATTGAAATGAGCACAGATAAAGTTCCTTAAGTCAAATATGGAATAGACAAGAGCTACTCCTTGCTCAACGAAATGGACTCAACACCGCATATTAAACGCCTAAGAATATACCTGACTAGTAAGTATCGTAAAACCTATGGATTGCTATGTCTCCGAAAGAGAATCAAGCATGTGTACAGGGGCATAAACGCAGCAGTGATAGGATTGGAGAGGTTCGGTGAGCAAATGAAGACCCTTTGAAGTCATATTGCATGGTATCCATTACACGGGTCTCAACTCTCCAGGTTTAAGGTATTCTTCCTTCAGCTAAAACATGCATGTGGAACCCAAGTATGATCAACCATGTGAACGGGAGACGTGTTCAAATATGTCTCAGTTTTCCTCCCCTGGTACTCGGGTGCAACATTCCAGACGCTTTACTAACACTCTCCCGACTTGGAGAGTCAGCGCCTTTAACCTCCTGTTTGGCCCAGTTTGCAATTTCTGCGGAAGATGAACAGGAATAGCGAGAACCAATGAGAGGCTAGCTGGAGGTGTCTGGACGGGCAAATTTAACTCTCATTTCCCACCAGGAAGAGGAATTAACCAAAGGCTCAGCATGCCGAGCCGGAACCTGATTAGGGCCTGAAGCCATCCTGCGGTGTTGCGGCCAGGTCACAAGAAAGCGAGTTGAAGAAAGGAGCTCAGGGGCACTGTAATTCACAAACCTGCAGAGTTATAAATGACAGCTATCGTCCAAAAATAGACTGAAGTAAGGCTGCCAAGAGGACTTGAAAGCGGGGCAGAATTGCAGGAAACCGATTTCAGGAGGTAGACTGGAATTGCATTGAAAGCATAGGAAAAGAGGCAGAACGTCCACAATGATGCACTTGGCCAAAAAGGGCGTATGCGTTTTTTCCTGAATATATTCAGGAAAAAACGCATACGCACTTTTTGGCCAACCAAGCAAGCTTGCAAAGGAAATCTGCACTACAATGAAGTCTCACTTCCCCCCGGTCAAAAGGGCCATCTGAAAAAAGTGTAAAATCCAGAAAGGCAGGACAGGCCATGGAGAACTGGGAGCCTTGTTATGCTGATGGGCGGGATGTAAATTGACAACAACCACTCGGGAGAAGTGTATGGTGTTTCCTGAAACATCTAAAAAACAAAGCAACAGAACCTAGGGCACTTCCACTTATGGTCCTATAGCTTAGGGAAATTAAAATCAAAAAGACACAGCCACCCCAAAGTTTGGAACGGCTCTGTTTACAAGAACCTCGTTTACAGTACAAGTTCAACATCGCAGAAAGTGAAAAATGGATAAAGAAGTTGTGGTATTTACTTACAAAGCAATATCACTCAGCAATGAAATCTATGTCATCAGGCCCTTAGCATCACAATGAGTGGATTCAGGTATGATGATTCTAACTGAAATAAGTCACACAGAAAAAGAAACATCATAAGATATCAGTAATACACGGAATGGAAACTTGGCTACACAGGAACTGAATTACAGAACAGAACAGGGTCTCAAATTTAGAAAAACAACTTATGCTTGCTTAAGGGTAAAGGTGAGTTGGGGTGCTGCATAAAACCAGAGATTGAAATGAGCACAGATAAAGTTCCTTAAGTCAAATATGGAATAGACAAGAGCTACTCCTTGCTCAACGAAATGGACTCAACACCCCATATTAAACGCCTAAGAATGTACCTGACTAGTAAGTATCGTAAAACCTATAGATTGCTATGTCTCCGAAAGAGAATCAAGCATGTGTACAGGGGCATAAACGCAGCAGTGATAGGATTGGAGAGGTGCGGTGAGCAAATGAAGACCCTTTGAAGTCATATTGCATGGTACCCATTCCACGGGTTTCAACTACCCAGGTTTAAGGTATTCTTCCTTCAGCTAAAACATGCATGTGGAACCTAGAGTATGATCAACCATGTGATCGGGAGACGTGTTCAAATATGTCTCAGTTTTCCTCCCCTGGTACTCGGGTGCAACATTCCAGACGCTTTCCTAACACTCTCCCCACTTGGAGAGTCAGTCCCTTTAACCTCCTGTTTGGCCCAGTTTGCAATTTCTGCGGAAGATGAACAGGAATAGCGAAAACCAATGATAGGCTAGCTGGAGGTGTCTGGATGGGCAAATTTAACTCTCATTTCCCACCAGGAAGAGGAATTAACCAAAGGCTCAGCATGCCGGGCCGGAACCAGATTAGGGCCTGAAGCCATCCTGCGGTGTTGCGGCCAGCTCAAAAGAAAGCGAGTTGAAGAAAGGAGCTCAGGGGCACTGTAATTCACAAACCTGCAGAGTTATAAATGACAGCTATCGTCCAAAAATAGACTGAAGTAAGGCTGCCAAGAGGACTTGAAAGCGGGGCAGAATTGCAGGAAACCGATTTCAGGAGGTAGACTGGAATTGCATTGAAAGCATAGGAAAAGAGGCAGAACGTCCACAATGATGCACTTGGCCAAAAAGGGCGTATGCGTTTTTTCCTGAATATATTCAGGAAAAAACGCATACGCCCTTTTTGGCCAACCAAGCAAGCTTGCAAAGGAAATCTGCACTACAATGAAGTCTCACTTCCCCCCGGTCAAAAGGGCCATCTGAAAAAAGTGTAAAATCCAGAAAGGCAGGACAGGCCATGGAGAACTGGGAGCCTTGTTATGCTGATGGGCGGGATGTAAATTGCCAACAGACACTCCGGAGAAGTGTATGGTGTTTCCTGAAACATCTAAAAAACAAAGCAACAGAGCCTAGGGCACTTCCACTTATGGTCCTATAGCTTAGGGAAATTAAAATCAAAAAGACACAGCCACCCCAAAGTTTGGGACGCCTCTGTTTACAAGAACCTCGTTTACAGTACAAGTTCAACATCGCAGAAAGTGAAAAATGGATAAAGAAGTTGTGGTATTTACTTACAAAGCAATATCACTCAGCAATGAAATCTATGTCATCAGGTCCTTAACATCACAATGAGTGGATTCAGGTATGATGATTCTAACTGAAATAAGTCACACAGAAAAAGAAACATCATAAGATATCAGTAATACACGGAATGTAAACTTGGCTACACAGGAACTGAATTACAGAACAGAACAGGGTCTCAAATTTAGAAAACCAACTTATGCTTGCTTAAGGGTAAAGGTGAGTTGGGGTGCTGCATAAAACCAGAGATTGAAATGAGCACAGATAAAGTTCCTTAAGCCAAATATGGAATAGACAAGAGCTACTCCTTGCTCAACGAAATGGACTCAACACCGCATATTAAACGCCTAAGAATGTACCTGACTAGTAAGTATCGTAAAACCTATGGATTGCTATGTCTCCAAAAGAGAATCAAGCATGTGTACAGGGGCATAAACGCAGCAGTGATAGGATTGGAGAGGTTCGGTGAGCAAATGAAGACCCTTTGAAGTCATATTGCATGGTACCCATTACACGGGTCTCAACTCTCCAGGTTTAAGGTATTCTTCCTTCAGCTAAAACATGCATGTGGAACCCAAGTATGATCAACCATGTGAACGGGAGACGTGTTCAAATATGTCTCAGTTTTCCTCCCCTGGTACTCGGGTGCAACATTCCAGACGCTTTACTAACACTCTCCCCACTTGGAGAGTCAGCGCCTTTAACCTCCTGTTTGGCCCAGTTTGCAATTTCTGCGGAAGATGAACAGGAATAGCGAGAACCAATGAGAGGCTAGCTGGAGGTGTCTGGACGGGCAAATTTAACTCTCATTTCCCACCAGGAAGAGGAAATAACCAAAGGCTCAGTGTGCCGTACCGGAACCAGATTAGGGCCTGAAGCCATCCTGCGGTGTTGCGGCCAGCTCAAAAGAAAGCGAGTTGAAGAAAGGAGCTCAGGGGCACTGTAATTCACAAACCTGCAGAGTTATAAATGACAGCTATCGTCCAAAAATAGACTGAAGTAAGGCTGCCAAGAGGACTTGAAAGCGGGGCAGAATTGCAGGAAACCGATTTCAGGAGGTAGACTGGAATTGCATTGAAAGCATAGGAAAAGAGGCAGAACGTCCACAATGATGCACTTGGCCAAAAAGGGCGTATGCGTTTTTTCCTGAATATATTCAGGAAAAAACGCATACGCCCTTTTTGGCCAACCAAGCAAGCTTGCAAAGGAAATCTGCACTACAATGAAGTCTCACTTCCCCCCGGTCAAAAGGGCCATCTGAAAAAAGTGTAAAATCCAGAAAGGCAGGACAGGCCATGGAGAACTGGGAGCCTTGTTATGCTGATGGGCGGGATGTAAATTGCCAACAACCACTCGGGAGAAGTGTATGGTGTTTCCTGAAACATCTAAAAAACAAAGCAACAGAACCTAGGGCACTTCCACTTATGGTCCTATAGCTTAGGGAAATTAAAATCAAAAAGACACAGCCACCCCAAAGTTTGGAACGGCTCTGTTTACAAGAACCTCGTTTACAGTACAAGTTCAACATCGCAGAAAGTGAAAAATGGATAAAGAAGTTGTGGTATTTACTTACAAAGCAATATCACTCAGCAATGAAATCTGTGTCATCAGGCCCTTAGCAGCACAATGAGTGGATTCAGGTATGATGATTCTAACTGAAATAAGTCACACAGAAAAAGAAACATCATAAGATATCAGTAATACACGGAATGTAAACTTGGCTACACAGGAACTGAATTACAGAACAGAACAGGGTCTCAAATTTAGAAAACCAACTTATTCTTGCTTAAGGGTAAAGGTGAGTTGGGGTGCTGCATAAAACCAGAGATTGAAATGAGCACAGATAAAGTTCCTTAAGCCAAATATGGAATAGACAAGAGCTACTCCTTGCTCAACGAAATGGACTCAACGCCCCATATTAAACGCCTAAGAATGTACCTGACTTGTAAGTATCTTAAAACCTATGGATTGCTATGTCTCCGAAAGAGAATCAAGCATGTGTACAGGGGCATAAACGCAGCAGTGATAGGATTGGAGAGGTTCGGTGAGCAAATGAAGACCCTTTGAAGTCATATTGCATGGTACCCATTCCACGGGTTTCAACTACCCAGGTTTAAGGTATTCTTCCTTCAGCTAAAACATGCATGTGGAACCTAGAGTATGATCAACCATGTGATCGGGAGACGTGTTCAAATATGTCTCAGTTTTCCTCCCCTGGTACTCGGGTGCAACATTCCAGACGCTTTACTAACACTCTCCCCACTTGGAGAGTCAGTCCCTTTAACCTCCTGTTTGGCCCAGTTTGCAATTTCTGCGGAAGATGAACAGGAATAGCGAGAACCAATGAGAGGCTAGCTGGAGGTGTCTGGACGGGCAAATTTAACTCTCATTTCCCACCAGGAAGAGGAATTAACCAAAGGCTCAGCATGCCGGGCCGGAACCAGATTAGGGCCTGAAGCCATCCTGCGGTGTTGCGGCCAGCTCAAAAGAAAGCGAGTTGAAGAAAGGAGCTCAGGGGCACTGTAATTCACAAACCTGCAGAGTTATAAATGACAGCTATCGTCCAAAAATAGACTGAAGTAAGGCTGCCAAGAGGACTTGAAAGCGGGGCAGAATTGCAGGAAACCAATTTCAGGAGGTAGACTGGAATTGCATTGAAAGCATAGGAAAAGAGGCAGAACGTCCACAATGATGCACTTGGCTAAAAAGGGCGTATGCGTTTTTTCCTGAATATATTCAGGAAAAAACGCATACGCCCTTTTTGGCCAACCAAGCAAGCTTGCAAAGGAAATCTGCACTACAATGAAGTCTCACTTCCCCCCGGTCAAAAGGGCCATCTGAAAAAAGTGTAAAATCCAGAAAGTCAGGACAGGCCATGGAGAACTGGGAGCCTTGTTATGCTGATGGGCGGGATGTAAATTGCCAACAACCACTCGGGAGAAGTGTATGGTGTTTCCTGAAACATCTAAAAAACAAAGCAACAGAACCTAGGGCACTTCCACTTATGGTCCTATAGCTTAGGGAAATTAAAATCAAAAAGACACAGCCACCCCAAAGTTTGGGACGGCTCTGTTTACAAGAACCTCGTTTACAGTACAAGTTCAACATCGCAGAAAGTGAAAAATGGATAAAGAAGTTGTGGTATTTACTTACAAAGCAATATCACTCAGCAATGAAATCTGTGTCATCAGGCCCTTAGCAGCACAATGAGTGGATTCAGGTATGATGATTCTAACTGAAATAAGTCACACAGAAAAAGAAACATCATAAGATATCAGTAATACACGGAATGTAAACTTGGCTACACAGGAACTGAATTACAGAACAGAACAGGGTCTCAAATTTAGAAAACCAACTTATTCTTGCTTAAAGGTAAAGGTGAGTTGGGGTGCTGCATAAAACCAGAGATTGAAATGAGCACAGATAAAGTTCCTTAAGCCAAATATGGAATAGACAAGAGCTACTCCTTGCTCAACGATATGGACTCAACACCCCATATTAAACGCCTAAGAATGTACCTGACTAGTAAGTATCTTAAAACCTATGGATTGCTATGTCTCCGAAAGAGAATCAAGCATGTGTACAGGGGCATAAACGCAGCAGTGATAGGATTGGAGAGGTTCGGTGAGCAAATGAAGACCCTTTGAAGTCATATTGCATGGTACCCATTACACGGGTCTTAACTTTCCAGGTTTAAGATATTCTTCCCTCAGCTAAAACATGCATGTGGAACCCAAGTATGATCAACCATGTGAATGGGAGACGTGTTCAAATATGTCTCAGTTTTCCTCCCCTGGTACTCGGGTGCAACATTCCAGACGCTTTACTAACACTCTCCCCACTTGGAGAGTCAGTCCCTTTAAACTCCTGTTTGGCCCAGTTTGCAATTTCTGCGGAAGATGAACAGGAATAGCGAGAACCAATGAGAGACTAGCTGGAGGTGTCTGGACGGGCAAATTTAACTCTCATTTCCCACCAGGAAGAGGAAATAACCAAAGGCTCAGCGTGCCGTGCCGGAACCAGATTAGGGCCTTAAGCCATCCTGCGGTGTTGCGGCCAGGTCACAAGAAAGCGAGTTGAAGAAAGGAGCTCAGGGGCACTGTAATGCACAAACCTGCAGAGCTATAAATGACAGCTATCGTCCAAAAATACACTGAAGTAAGGCTGCCAAGAGGACTTGAAAGCGGGGCAGAATTGCAGGAAACCGATTTCAGGAGGTAGACTGGAATTGCATTGAAAGCATAGGAAAAGAGGCAGAACGTCCACAATGATGCACTTGGCCAAAAAGGGCGTATGCGTTTTTTCCTGAATATATTCAGGAAAAAAAGCATACGCCCTTTTTGGCCAACCAAGCAAGCTTGCAAAGGAAATCTGCACTACAATGAAGTCTCACTTCCCCCCGGTCAAAAGGGCCATCTGAAAAAAGTGTAAAATCCAGAAAGGCAGGACAGGCCATGGAGAACTGGGAGCCTTGTTATGCTGATGGGCGGGATGTAAATTGCCAACAACCACTCGGGAGAAGTGTATGGTGTTTCCTGAAACATCTAAAAAACAAAGCAACAGAACCTAGGGCACTTCCACTTATGGTCCTATAGCTTAGGGAAATTAAAATCAAAAAGACACAGCCACCCCAAAATTTGGAACGGCTCTGTTTACAAGAACCTCGTTTACAGTACAAGTTCAACATTGCAGAAAGTGAAAAATGGATAAAGAAGTTGTGGTATTTACTTACAAAGCAATATCACTCAGCAATGAAATCTGTGTCATCAGGCCCTTAGCAGCACAATAAGTGGATTCAGGTATGATGATTCTAACTGAAATAAGTCACACAGAAAAAGAAACATCATAAGATATCAGTAATACACGGAATGTAAACTTGGCTACACAGGAACTGAATTACAGAACAGAACAGGGTCTCAAATTTAGAAAACCAACTTATTCTTGCTTAAGGGTAAAGGTGAGTTGGGGTGCTGCATTAAACCAGAGATTGAAATGAGCACAGATAAAGTTCCTTATGCCAAATATGGAATAGACAAGAGCTACTCCTTGCTCAACGAAATGGACTCAACGCCCCATATTAAACGCCTAAGAATGTACCTGACTAGTAAGTATCTTAAAACCTATGGATTGCTATGTCTCCGAAAGAGAATCAAGCATGTGTACAGGGGCATAAACGCAGCAGTGATAGGATTGGAGAGGTTCGGTGAGCAAATGAAGACCCTTTGAAGTCATATTGCATGGTACCCATTCCACGGGTTTCAATTACCCAGGTTTAAGGTATTCTTCCTTCAGCTAAAACATGCATGTGGAACCTAGAGTATGATCAACCATGTGATCGGGAGACGTGTTCAAATATGTCTCAGTTTTCCTCCCCTGGTACTCGGGTGCAACATTCCAGACGCTTTACTAACACTCTCCCGACTTGGAGAGTCAGTCCCTTTAACCTCCTGTTTGGCCCAGTTTGCAATTTCTGCGGAAGATGAACAGGAATAGCGAGAACCAATGAGAGGCTAGCTGGAGGTGTCTGGACGGGCAAATTTAACTCTCATTTCCCACCAGGAAGAGGAATTAACCAAAGGCTCAGCATGCCGGGCCGGACCCAGATTAGGGCCTGAAGCCATCCTGCGGTGTTGCGGCCAGCTCAAAAGAAAGCGAGTTGAAGAAAGGAGCTCAGGGGCACTGTAATTCACAAACCTGCAGAGTTATAAATGACAGCTATCGTCCAAAAATAGACTGAAGTAAGGCTGCCAAGAGGACTTGAAAACGGGGCAGAATTGCAGGAAACCAATTTCAGGAGGTAGACTGGAATTGCATTGAAAGCATAGGAAAAGAGGCAGAACGTCCACAATGATGCACTTGGCTAAAAAGGGCGTATGCGTTTTTTCCTGAATATATTCAGGAAAAAACGCATACGCCCTTTTTGGCCAACCAAGCAAGCTTGCAAAGGAAATCTGCACTACAATGAAGTCTCACTTCCCCCCGGTCAAAAGGGCCATCTGAAAAAAGTGTAAAATCCAGAAAGGCAACAGGCCATTGAGAACTGGGAGCCTTGTTATGCTGATGGGCGGGATGTAAATTGCCAACAGACACTCAGGAGAAGTGTATGGTGTTTCCTGAAACATCTAAAAAACAAAGCAACAGAGCCTAGGGCACTTCCACTTATGGTCCTATAGCTTAGGGAAATTAAAATCAAAAAGACACAGCCACCCCAAAGTTTGGAACGGCTCTGTTTACAAGAACCTCGTTTATAGTACAAGTTCAACATCGCAGAAAGTGAAAAATGGATAAAGAAGTTGTGGTATTTACTTACAAAGCAATATCACTCAGCAATGAAATCTGTGTCATCAGGCCCTTAGCAGCACAATGAGTGGATTCAGGTATGATGATTCTAACTGAAATAAGTCACACAGAAAAAGAAACATCATAAGATATCAGTAATACACGGAATGTAAACTTGGCTACACAGGAACTGAATTACAGAACAGAACAGGGTCTCAAATTTAGAAAACCAACTTATTCTTGCGTAAAGGTAAAGGTGAGTTGGGGTGCTGCATAAAACCAGAGATTGAAATGAGCACAGATAAAGTTCCTTAAGCCAAATATGGAATAGACAAGAGCTACTCCTTGCTCAACGATATGGACTCAACACCCCATATTAAACGCCTAAGAATGTACCTGACTAGTAAGTATCTTAAAACCTATGGATTGCTATGTCTCCGAAAGAGAATCAAGCATGTGTACAGGGGCATAAACGCAGCAGTGATAGGATTGGAGAGGTTCGGTGAGCAAATGAAGACCCTTTGAAGTCATATTGCATGGTACCCATTACACGGGTCTTAACTTTCCTGGTTTAAGATATTCTTCCTTCAGCTAAAACATGCATGTGGAACTCAAGTATGATCAACCATGTGAACGGGAGAAGTGTTCAAATATGTCTCAGTTTTCCTCCCCTGGTACTCGGGTGCAACATTCCAGACGCTTTACTAACACTCTCCCCACTTGGAGAGTCAGTCCCTTTAACCTCCTGTTTGGCCCAGTTTGCAATTTCTGCGGAAGATGAACAGGAATAGCGAGAACCAATGAGAGACTAGCTGGAGGTGTCTGGACGGGCAAATTTAACTCTCATTTCCCACCAGGAAGAGGAAATAACCAAAGGCTCAGCGTGCCGTGCCGGAACCAGATTAGGGCCTGAAGCCATCCTGCGGTGTTGCGGCCAGGTCACAAGAAAGCGAGTTGAAGAAAGGAGCTCAGGGGCACTGTAATTCACAAACCTGCAGAGTTATAAATGACAGCTATCGTCCAAAAATAGACTGAAGTAAGGCTGCCAAGAGGACTTGAAAGCGGGGCAGAATTGCAGGAAACCGATTTCAGGAGGTAGACTGGAATTGCATTGAAAGCATAGGAAAAGAGGCAGAACGTCCACAATGATGCACTTGGCCAAAAAGGGCGTATGCGTTTTTTCCTGAATATATTCAGGAAAAAACGCATACGCCCTTTTTGGCCAACCAAGCAAGCTTGCAAAGGAAATCTGCACTACAATGAAGTCTCACTTCCCCCCGGTCAAAAGGGCCATCTGAAAAAAGTGTAAAATCCAGAAAGGCAGGACAGGCCATGGAGAACTGGGAGCCTTGTTATGCTGATGGGCGGGATGTAAATTGCCAACAACCACTCGGGAGAAGTGTATGGTGTTTCCTGAAACATCTAAAAAACAAAGCAACAGAACCTAGGGCACTGCCACTTATGGTCCTATAGCTTAGGGAAATTAAAATCAAAAAGACACAGCCACCCCAAAGTTTGGAACGGCTCTGTTTACAAGAACCTCGTTTAC
This sequence comes from Delphinus delphis, assembly GCF_949987515.2. Lineage (NCBI taxonomy): Eukaryota > Metazoa > Chordata > Mammalia > Artiodactyla > Delphinidae > Delphinus > Delphinus delphis. The sequence goes on along the minus strand of NW_027192683.1, from coordinate 210,361 downwards.
AGTACAAGTTCAACATCGCAGAAAGTGAAAAATGGATAAAGAAGTTGTGGTATTTACTTACAAAGCAATATCACTCAGCAATGAAATCTGTGTCATCAGGCCCTTAGCAGCACAATGAGTGGATTCAGGTATGATGATTCTAACTGAAATAAGTCACACAGAAAAAGAAACATCATAAGATATCAGTAATACACGGAATGTAAACTTGGCTACACAGGAACTGAATTACAGAACAGAACAGGGTCTCAAATTTAGAAAACCAACTTATTCTTGCTTAAGGGTAAAGGTGAGTTGGGGTGCTGCATAAAACCAGAGATTGAAATGAGCACAGATAAAGTTCCTTAAGCCAAATATGGAATAGACAAGAGCTACTCCTTGCTCAACGAAATGGACTCAACGCCCCATATTAAACGCCTAAGAATGTACCTGACTAGTAAGTATCTTAAAACCTATGGATTGCTATGTCTCCGAAAGAGAATCAAGCATGTGTACAGGGGCATAAACGCAGCAGTGATAGGATTGGAGAGGTTCGGTGAGCAAATGAAGACCCTTTGAAGTCATATTGCATGGTACCCATTCCACGGGTTTCAACTACCCAGGTTTAAGGTATTCTTCCTTCAGCTAAAACATGCATGTGGAACCTAGAGTATGATCAACCATGTGATCAGGAGACGTGTTCAAATATGTCTCAGTTTTCCTCCCCTGGTACTCGGGTGCAACATTCCAGACGCTTTACTAACACTCTCCCCACTTGGAGAGTCAGTCCCTTTAACCTCCTGTTTGGCCCAGTTTGCAATTTCTGCGGAAGATGAACAGGAATAGCGAGAACCAATGAGAGGCTAGCTGGAGGTGTCTGGACGGGCAAATTTAACTCTCATTTCCCACCAGGAAGAGGAATTAACCAAAGGCTCAGCATGCCGGGCCGGAACCAGATTAGGGCCTGAAGCCATCCTGCGGTGTTGCGGCCAGGTCACAAGAAAGCGAGTTGAAGAAAGGAGCTCAGGGGCACTGTAATTCACAAACCTGCAGAGTTATAAATGACAGCTATCGTCCAAAAATAGACTGAAGTAAGGCTGCCAAGAGGACTTGAAACCGGGGCAGAATTGCAGGAAACCGATTTCAGGAGGTAGACTGGAATTGCATTGAAAGCATAGGAAAAGAGGCAGAACGTCCACAATGATGCACTTGGCCAAAAAGGGCGTATGCGTTTTTTCCTGAATATATTCAGGAAAAAACGCATACGCCCTTTTTGGCCAACCAAGCAAGCTTGCAAAGGAAATCTGCACTACAATGAAGTCTCACTTCCCCCCGGTCAAAAGGGCCATCTGAAAAAAGTGTAAAATCCAGAAAGGCAGGACAGGCCATGGAGAACTGGGAGCCTTGTTATGCTGATGGGCGGGATGTAAATTGCCAACAACCACTCGGGAGAAGTGTATGGTGTTTCCTGAAACATCTAAAAAACAAAGCAACAGAGCCTAGGGCACTTCCACTTATGGTCCTATAGCTTAGGGAAATTAAAATCAAAAAGACACAGCCACCCCAAAGTTTGGGACGCCTCTGTTTACAAGAACCTCGTTTACAGTACAAGTTCAACATCGCAGAAAGTGAAAAATGGATAAAGAAGTTGTGGTATTTACTTACAAAGCAATATCACTCAGCAATGAAATCTATGTCATCAGGCCCTTAGCATCACAATGAGTGGATTCAGGTACGATGATTCTAACTGAAATAAGTCACACAGAAAAAGAAACATCATAAGATATCAGTAATACACGGAATGTAAACTTGGCTACACAGGAACTGAATTACAGAACAGAACAGGGTCTCAAATTTAGAAAACCAACTTATGCTTGCTTAAGGGTAAAGGTGAGTTGGGGTGCTGCATAAAACCAGAGACTGAAATGAGCATAGATAAAGTTCCTTAAGTCAAATATGGAATAGACAAGAGCTACTCCTTGCTCAACGAAATGGACTCAACACCGCATATTAAACGCCTAAGAATGTACCTGACTAGTAAGTATCTTAAAACCTATGGATTGCTATGTCTCCGAAAGAGAATCAAGCATGTGTACAGGGGCATAAACGCAGCAGTGATAGGATTGGAGAGGTTCGGTGAGCAAATGAAGACCCTTTGAAGTCATATTGCATGGTACCCATTCCACGGGTTTCAACTACCCAGGTTTAAGGTATTCTTCCTTCAGCTAAAACATGCATGTGGAACCTAGAGTATGATCAACCATGTGATCGGGAGACGTGTTCAAATATGTCTCAGTTTTCCTCCCCTGGTACTCGGGTGCAACATTCCAGACGCTTTACTAACACTCTCCCGACTTGGAGAGTCAGTCCCTTTAACCTCCTGTTTGGCCCAGTTTGCAATTTCTGCGGAAGATGAACAGGAATAGCGAGAACCAATGAGAGGCTAGCTGGAGGTGTCTGGACGGGCAAATTTAACTCTCATTTCCCACCAGGAAGAGGAATTAACCAAAGGCTCAGCATGCCGGGCCGGACCCAGATTAGGGCCTGAAGCCATCCTGCGGTGTTGCGGCCAGCTCAAAAGAAAGCGAGTTGAAGAAAGGAGCTCAGGGGCACTGTAATTCACAAACCTGCAGAGTTATAAATGACAGCTATCGTCCAAAAATAGACTGAAGTAAGGCTGCCAAGAGGACTTGAAAACGGGGCAGAATTGCAGGAAACCAATTTCAGGAGGTAGACTGGAATTGCATTGAAAGCATAGGAAAAGAGGCAGAACGTCCACAATGATGCACTTGGCTAAAAAGGGCGTATGCGTTTTTTCCTGAATATATTCAGGAAAAAACGCATACGCCCTTTTTGGCCAACCAAGCAAGCTTGCAAAGGAAATCTGCACTACAATGAAGTCTCACTTCCCCCCGGTCAAAAGGGCCATCTGAAAAAAGTGTAAAATCCAGAAAGGCAACAGGCCATTGAGAACTGGGAGCCTTGTTATGCTGATGGGCGGGATGTAAATTGCCAACAACCACTCGGGAGAAGTGTATGGTGTTTCCTGAAACATCTAAAAAACAAAGCAACAGAGCCTAGGGCACTTCCACTTATGGTCCTATAGCTTAGGGAAATTAAAATCAAAAAGACACAGCCACCCCAAAGTTTGGAACGGCTCTGTTTACAAGAACCTCGTTTATAGTACAAGTTCAACATCGCAGAAAGTGAAAAATGGATAAAGAAGTTGTGGTATTTACTTACAAAGCAATATCACTCAGCAATGAAATCTGTGTCATCAGGACCTTAGCAGCACAATGAGTGGATTCAGGTATGATGATTCTAACTGAAATAAGTCACACAGAAAAAGAAACATCATAAGATATCAGTAATACACGGAATGTAAACTTGGCTACACAGGAACTGAATTACAGAACAGAACAGGGTCTCAAATTTAGAAAACCAACTTATTCTTGCGTAAAGGTAAAGGTGAGTTGGGGTGCTGCATAAAACCAGAGATTGAAATGAGCACAGATAAAGTTCCTTAAGCCAAATATGGAATAGACAAGAGCTACTCCTTGCTCAACGATATGGACTCAACACCCCATATTAAACGCCTAAGAATGTACCTGACTAGTAAGTATCTTAAAACCTATGGATTGCTATGTCTCCGAAAGAGAATCAAGCATGTGTACAGGGGCATAAACGCAGCAGTGATAGGATTGGAGAGGTTCGGTGAGCAAATGAAGACCCTTTGAAGTCATATTGCATGGTACCCATTACACGGGTCTTAACTCTCCAGGTTTAAGGTATTCTTCCTTCAGCTAAAACATGCATGTGGAACCCAAGTATGATCAACCATGTGAACGGGAGAAGTGTTCAAATATGTCTCAGTTTTCCTCCCCTGGTACTCGGGTGCAACATTCCAGACGCTTTACTAACACTCTCCCCACTTGGAGAGTCAGTCCCTTTAACCTCCTGTTTGGCCCAGTTTGCAATTTCTGCGGAAGATGAACAGGAATAGCGAGAACCAATGAGAGACTAGCTGGAGGTGTCTGGACGGGCAAATTTAACTCTCATTTCCCACCAGGAAGAGGAAATAACCAAAGGCTCAGCGTGCCGTGCCGGAACCAGATTAGGGCCTGAAGCCATCCTGCGGTGTTGCGGCCAGGTCACAAGAAAGCGAGTTGAAGAAAGGAGCTCAGGGGCACTGTAATTCACAAACCTGCAGAGTTATAAATGACAGCTATCGTCCAAAAATAGACTGAAGTAAGGCTGCCAAGAGGACTTGAAAGCGGGGCAGAATTGCAGGAAACCGATTTCAGGAGGTAGACTGGAATTGCATTGAAAGCATAGGAAAAGAGGCAGAACGTCCACAATGATGCACTTGGCCAAAAAGGGCGTATGCGTTTTTTCCTGAATATATTCAGGAAAAAACGCATACGCCCTTTTTGGCCAACCAAGCAAGCTTGCAAAGGAAATCTGCACTACAATGAAGTCTCACTTCCCCCCGGTCAAAAGGGCCATCTGAAAAAAGTGTAAAATCCAGAAAGGCAGGACAGGCCATGGAGAACTGGGAGCCTTGTTATGCTGATGGGCGGGATGTAAATTGCCAACAACCACTCGGGAGAAGTGTATGGTGTTTCCTGAAACATCTAAAAAACAAAGCAACAGAACCTAGGGCACTGCCACTTATGGTCCTATAGCTTAGGGAAATTAAAATCAAAAAGACACAGCCACCCCAAAGTTTGGAACGGCTCTGTTTACAAGAACCTCGTTTACAGTACAAGTTCAACATCGCAGAAAGTGAAAAATGGATAAAGAAGTTGTGGTATTTACTTACAAAGCAATATCACTCAGCAATGAAATCTGTGTCATCAGGCCCTTAGCAGCACAATGAGTGGATTCAGGTATGATGATTCTAACTGAAATAAGTCACACAGAAAAAGAAACATCATAAGATATCAGTAATACACGGAATGTAAACTTGGCTACACAGGAACTGAATTACAGAACAGAACAGGGTCTCAAATTTAGAAAACCAACTTATTCTTGCTTAAGGGTAAAGGTGAGTTGGGGTGCTGCATAAAACCAGAGATTGAAATGAGCACAGATAAAGTTCCTTAAGCCAAATATGGAATAGACAAGAGCTACTCCTTGCTCAACGAAATGGACTCAACACCGCATATTAAACGCCTAAGAATGTACCTGACTAGTAAGTATCCTAAAACCTATGGATTGCTATGTCTCCAAAAGAGAATCAAGCATGTGTACAGGGGCATAAATGCAGCAGTGATAGGATTGGAGAGGTTCGGTGAGCAAATGAAGACCCTTTGAAGTCATATTGCATGGTACCCATTACACGGGTCTCAACTCTCCAGGTTTAAGGTATTCTTCCTTCAGCTAAAACATGCATGTGGAACCCAAGTATGATCAACCATGTGAACGGGAGACGTGTTCAAATATGTCTCAGTTTTCCTCCCCTGGTACTCGGGTGCAACATTTCAGACGCTTTACTAACACTCTCCCCACTTGGAGAGTCAGCGCCTTTAACCTCCTGTTTGGCCCAGTTTGCAATTTCTGCGGAAGATGAACAGGAATAGCGAGAACCAATGAGAGGCTAGCTGGAGGTGTCTGGACGGGCAAATTTAACTCTCATTTCCCACCAGGAAGAGGAAATAACCAAAGGCTCAGCGTGCCGTACCGGAACCAGATTAGGGCCTGAAGCCATCCTGCGGTGTTGCGGCCAGCTCAAAAGAAAGCAAGTTGAAGAAAGGAGCTCAGGGGCACTGTAATTCACAAACCTGCAGAGTTATAAATGACAGCTATCGTCCAAAAATAGACTGAAGTAAGGCTGCCAAGAGGACTTGAAAGCGGGGCAGAATTGCAGGAAACCGATTTCAGGAGGTAGACTGGAATTGCATTGAAAGCATAGGAAAAGAGGCAGAACGTCCACAATGATGCACTTGGCCAAAAAGGGCGTATGCCTTTTTTCCTGAATATATTCAGGAAAAAACGCATACGCCCTTTTTGGCCAACCAAGCAAGCTTGCAAAGGAAATCTGCACTACAATGAAGTCTCACTTCCCCCCGGTCAAAAGGGCCATCTGAAAAAAGTGTAAAATCCAGAAAGGCAGGACAGGCCATGGAGAACTGGGAGCCTTGTTATGCTGATGGGCGGGATGTAAATTGCCAACAGACACTCGGGAGAAGTGTATGGTGTTTCCTGAAACATCTAAAAAACAAAGCAACAGAGCCTAGGGCACTGCCACTTATGGTCCTATAGCTTAGGGAAATTAAAATCAAAAAGACACAGCCACCCCAAAGTTTGGGACGCCTCCGTTTACAAGAACCTCGTTTACCGTACAAGTTCAATATCACAGAAAGTGAAAAATGGATAAAGAACTTGTGGTACTTACGTACAATGCAGTATCACTCAGCAATGAAATCTATGTCATCAGGCCCGTAGCAGCATAATGAGTGGATTCAGGTACGATGATTCTAACTGAAATAAGTCACACAGAAAAAGAAACATCATAAGATATCACTAATACACGGAATGTAAACTTGGCTACACAGGAACTGCATTCCAAAACAGAAGAGGGTCTCAAATTTAGAAAACCAACTTATGCTTGCTTAAGGGGAAAGGTGAGTTGGGGTGCTGCATAAAACCAGAGATTGAAATGAGCACAGATAAAGTTCCTTAAGCCAAATATGGAATAGACAAGAGCTACTCCTTGCTCAACGAAATGGACTCAAAACCCCATATTAAACGCCTAAGAATGTACCTGACTAGTAAGTATCTTAAAACCTATGGATTGCTATGTCTCTGAAAGAGAATCAAGCATGTGTACAGGGGCATAAACGCAGCAGTGATAGGATTGGAGAGGTTCGGTGAGCAAATGAAGACCCTTTGAAGTCATATTGCATGGTACCCATTCCACGGGTTTCAACTACCCAGGTTTTAGGTATTCTTCCTTCAGCTAAAATATGCATGTGGAACCCAGAGTATGATCAACCATGTGATCGGGAGACGTGTTCAAATATGTCTCAGTTTTCCTCCCCTGGTACTCGGGTGCAACATTCCAGACGCTTTACTAACACTCTCCCCACTTGGAGAGTCAGTCCCTTTAACCTCCAGTTTGGCCCAGTTTGCAATTTCTGCGGAAGATGAACAGGAATAACGAGAACCAAAGAGAGGCTTGCTGGAGGTGTCTGGACGGGCAAATTTAACTCTCATTTCCCACCAGGAAGAGGAAATAACCAAAGGCTCAGCGTGCCATACCGGAACCAGATTAGGGCCTGAAGCCATCCTGCGGTGTTGCGGCCAGCTCAAAAGAAAGCGAGTTGAAGAAAGGAGCTCAGGGGCACTATAATTCACAAACCTGCAGAGTTATAAATGACAGCTATCGTCCAAAAATAGACTGAAGTAAGGCTGCCAAGAGAACTTGAAAGCGGGGCAGAATTGCAGGAAACCGATTTCAGGAGGTAGACTGGAATTGCATTGAAAGCATAGGAAAAGAGGCAGAACGTCCACAATGATGCACTTGGCCAAAAAGGGCGTATGCGTTTTTTCCTGAATATATTCAGGAAAAAACGCATACGCCCTTTTTGGCCAACCAAGCAAGCTTGCAAAGGAACTCTGCACTGCAATGAAGTCTCACTTCCCCCCGGTCAAAAGGGCCATCTGAAAAAAGTGTAAAATCCAGAAAGGCAGGACAGGCCATGGAGAACTGGGAGCCTTGTTATGCTGATGGGCGGGATGTAAATTGCCACCAGACACTCGGGAGAAATGTATGGTGTTTCCTGAAACATCTAAAAAACAAAGCAACAGAGCCTAGGGCACTGCCACTTATGGTCCTATAGCTTAGGGAAATTAAAATCAAAAAGACACAGCCACCCCAAAGTTTGGGACGCCTCTGTTTACAAGAACCTCGTTTACAGTACAAGTTCAACATCGCAGAAAGTGAAAAATGGATAAAGAAGTTGTGGTATTTACTTACAAAGCAATATCACTCAGCAATGAAATCTATGTCATCAGGCCCTTAGCAGCACAATGAGTGGATTCAGGTATGATGATTCTAACTGAAATAAGTCACACAGAAAAAGAAACATCATAAGATATCAGTAATACACGGAATGTAAACTTGGCTACACAGGAACTGAATTACAGAACAGAACAGGGTCTCAAATTTAGAAAACCAACTTATGCTTGCTTAAGGGTAAAGGTGAGTTGGGGTGCTGCATAAAACCAGAGATTGAAATGAGCACAGATAAAGTTCCTTAAGTCAAATATGGAATAGACAAGAGCTACTCCTTGCTCAACGAAATGGACTCAACACCACATATTAAACGCCTAAGAATGTACCTGACTAGTAAGTATCTTAAAACCTACGGATTGCTATGTCTCCGAAAGAGAATCAAGCATGTGTACAGGGGCATAAACGCAGCAGTGATAGGATTGGAGAGGTTCGGTGAGCAAATGAAGACCCTTTGAAGTCATATTGCATGGTACCCATTACACGGGTCTTAACTCTCCAGGTTTAAGGTATTCTTCCTTCAGCTAAAACATGCATGTGGAACCCAAGTATGATCAACCATGTGAACGGGAGACGTGTTCAAATATGTCTCAGTTTTCCTCCCCTGGTACTCGGGTGCAACATTCCAGACGCTTTACTAACACTCTCCCCACTTGGAGAGTCAGCGCCTTTAACCTCCTGTTTGGCCCAGTTTGCAATTTCTGCGGAAGATGAACAGAAATAGCGAGAACCAATGAGAGACTAGCTGGAGGTGTCTGGACGGGCAAATTTAACTCTCATTTCCCACCAGGAAGAGGAAATAACCAAAGGCTCAGCGTGCCGTACCGGAACCAGATTAGGGCCTGAAGCCATCCTGCGGTGTTGCGGCCAGGTCACAAGAAAGCGAGTTGAAGAAAGGAGCTCAGGGGCACTGTAATTCACAAACCTGCAGAGTTATAAATGACAGCTATCGTCCAAAAATAGACTGAAGTAAGGCTGCCAAGAGGACTTGAAAGCGGGGCAGAATTGCAGGAAACCGATTTCAGGAGGTAGACTGGAATTGCATTGAAAGCATAGGAAAAGAGGCAGAACGTCCACAATGATGCACTTGGCCAAAAAGGGCATATGCGTTTTTTCCTGAATATATTCAGGAAAAAACGCATACGCCCTTTTTGGCCAACCAAGCAAGCTTGCAAAGGAAATCTGCACTACAATGAAGTCTCACTTCCCCCCGGTCAAAAGGGCCATCTGAAAAAAGTGTAAAATCCAGAAAGGCAGGACAGGCCATGGAGAACTGGGAGCCTTGTTATGCTGATGTGCGGGATGTAAATTGCCAACAGACACTCGGGAGAAGTGTATGGTGTTTCCTGAAACATCTAAAAAACAAAGCAACAGAGTCTAGGGCACTGCCACTTATGGTCCTATAGCTTAGGGAAATTAAAATCAAAAAGACACAGCCACCCCAAAGTTTGGGACGCCTCTGTTTACAAGAACCTCGTTTACAGTACAAGTTCAACATCGCAGAAAGTGAAAAATGGATAAAGAACTTGTGGTACTTACGTACAATGCAGTATCACTCAGCAATGAAATCTATGTCATCAGGCCCGTAGCAGCATAATGAGTGGATTCAGGTACGATGATTCTAACTGAAATAAGTCACACAGAAAAAGAAACATCATAAGATATCACTAATACACGGAATGTAAACTTGGCTACACAGGAACTGAATTACAGAACAGAACAGGGTCTCAAATTTAGAAAACCAACTTATGCTTGCTTAAGGGTAAAGGTGAGTTGGGGTGCTGCATAAAACCAGAGATTGAAATGAGCACAGATAAAGTTCCTTAAGTCAAATATGGAATAGACAAGAGCTACTCCTTGCTCAACGAAATGGACTCAACACCGCATATTAAACGCCTAAGAATGTACCTGACTAGTAAGTATCGTAAAACCTATGGATTGCTATGTCTCCGAAAGAGAATCAAGCATGTGTACAGGGGCATAAACGCAGCAGTGATAGGATTGGAGAGGTTCGGTGAGCAAATGAAGACCCTTTGAAGTCATATTGCATGGTACCCATTACACGGGTCTCAACTCTCCAGGTTTAAGGTATTCTTCCTTCAGCTAAAACATGCATGTGGAACCCAAGTATGATCAACCATGTGAACGGGAGACGTGTTCAAATATGTCTCAGTTTTCCTCCTCTGGTACTCGGGTGCAACATTCCAGATGCTTTACTAACACTCTCCCCACTTGGAGAGTCAGTCCCTTTAACCTCCTGTTTGGCCCAGTTTGCAATTTCTGCGGAAGATGAACAGGAATAGCGAGAACCAATGAGAGGCTAGCTGGAGGTGTCTGGACGGGCAAATTTAACTCTCATTTCCCACCAGGAAGAGGAAATAACCAAAGGCTCAGCGTGCCATACCGGAACCAGATTAGGGCCTGAAGCCATCCTGCGGTGTTGCGGCCAGCTCAAAAGAAAGCGAGTTGAAGAAAGGAGCTCAGGGGCACTGTAATTCACAAACCTGCAGAGTTATAAATGACAGCTATCGTCCAAAAATAGACTGAAGTAAGGCTGCCAAGAGGACTTGAAAGCGGGGCAGCATTGCAGGAAACCGATTTCAGGAGGTAGACTGGAATTGCATTGAAAGCATAGGAAAAGAGGCAGAACGTCCACAATGATGCACTTGGCCAAAAAGGGCGTATGCGTTTTTTCCTGAATATATTCAGGAAAAAACGCATACGCCCTTTTTGGCCAACCAAGCAAGCTTGCAAAGGAAATCTGCACTACAATGAAGTCTCACTTCCCCCCGGTCAAAAGGGCCATCTGAAAAAAGTGTAAAATCCAGAAAGGCAGGACAGGCCATGGAGAACTGGGAGCCTTGTTATGCTGATGGGCGGGATGTAAATTGCCAACAACCACTCGGGAGAAGTGTATGGTGTTTCCTGAAACATCTAAAAAACAAAGCAACAGAACCTAGGGCACTTCCACTTATGGTCCTATAGCTTAGGGAAATTAAAATCAAAAAGACACAGCCACCCCAAAGTTTGGAACGGCTCTGTTTACAAGAACCTCGTTTACAGTACAAGTTCAACATCGCAGAAAGTGAAAAATGGATAAAGAAGTTGTGGTATTTACTTACAAAGCAATATCACTCAGCAATGAAATCTGTGTCATCAGGCCCTTAGCAGCACAATGAGTGGATTCAGGTATGATGATTCTAACTGAAGTAAGTCACACAGAAAAGAAACATCATAAGATATCAGTAATACACGGAATGTAAACTTGGCTACACAGGAACTGAATTACAGAACAGAACAGGGTCTCAAATTTAGAAAACCAACTTATGCTTGCTTAAGGGGAAAGGTGAGTTGGGGTGCTGCATAAAACCAGAGATTGAAATGAGCACAGATAAAGTTCCTTAAGCCAAATATGCAATCGACAAGAGCTACTCCTTGCTCAACGAAATGGACTCAACACCCCATATTAAACGCTTAAGAATGTACCTGACTAGTAAGTATCTTAAAACCTATGGATTGCTATGTCTCCAAAAGAGAATCAAGCATGTGTACAGGGGCATAAACACAGCAGTGATAGGATTGGAGAGGTTCGGTGAGCAAATGAAGACCCTTTGAAGTCATATTGCATGGTACCCATTCCACGAGTCTCAACTCTCCAGTTTTAAGGTATTCTTCCTTCAGCTAAAACATGCATGTGGATCCCAAGTATGATCAACCATGTGAACGGGAGACGTGTTCAAATATGTCTCAGTTTTCCTCCCCTGGTACTCGGGTGCAACATTCCAGATGCTTTACTAACACTCTCCCCACTTGGAGAGTCAGTCCCTTTAACCTCCTGTTTGGCCCAGTTTGCAATTTCTGCGGAAGATGAACAGGAATAGCGAGAACCAATGAGAGACTAGCTGGAGGTGTCTGGACGGGCAAATTTAACTCTCATTTCCCACCAGGAAGAGGAAATAACCAAAGGCTCAGCGTGCCGTGCCGGAACCAGATTAGGGCCTGAAGCCATCCTGCGGTGTTGCGGCCAGGTCACAAGAAAGCGAGTTGAAGAAAGGAGCTCAGGGGCACTGTAATTCACAAACCTGCAGAGTTATAAATGACAGCTATCGTCCAAAAATAGACTGAAGTAAGGCTGCCAAGAGGACTTGAAAGCGGGGCAGAATTGCAGGAAACCGATTTCAGGAGGTAGACTGGAATTGCATTGAAAGCATAGGAAAAGAGGCAGAACGTCCACAATGATGCACTTGGCCAAAAAGGGCGTATGCGTTTTTTCCTGAATATATTCAGGAAAAAACGCATACGCCCTTTTTGGCCAACCAAGCAAGCTTGCAAAGGAAATCTGCACTACAATGAAGTCTCACTTCCCCCCGGTCAAAAGGGCCATCTGAAAAAAGTGTAAAATCCAGAAAGGCAACAGGCCATTGAGAACTGGGAGCCTTGTTATGCTGATGGGCGGGATGTAAATTGCCAACAGACACTTGGGAGAAGTGTATGGTGTTTCCTGAAACATCTAAAAAACAAAGCAACAGAGCCTAGGGCACTTCCACTTATGGTCCTATAGCTTAGGGAAATTAAAATCAAAAAGACACAGCCACCCCAAAGTTTGGAACGGCTCTGTTTACAAGAACTTCGTTTACAGTACAAGTTCAACATCGCAGAAAGTGAAAAATGGATAAAGAAGTTGTGGTATTCACTTACAAAGCAATATCACTCAGCAATGAAATCTATGTCATCAGGCCCTTAGCATCGCAATGAGTGGATTCAGGTATGATGATTCTAACTGAAATAAGTCACACAGAAAAAGAAACATCATAAGATATCACTAATACACGGAATGTAAACTTGCCTACACAGGAACTGAATTACAGAACAGAACAGGGTCTCAAATTTAGAAAACCAACTTATGCTTGCTTAAGGGTAAAGGTGAGTTGGGGTGCTGCATAAAACCAGAGATTGAAATGAGCACAGATAAAGTTCCTTAAGCCAAATATGGAATAGACAAGAGCTACTCCTTGCTCAACGAAATGGACTCAACACCCCATATTAAACGCCTAAGAATGTTCCTGACTAGTAAGTATCTTAAAACCTATGGATTGCTATGTCTCCGAAAGAGAATCAAGCATGTGTACAGGGGCATAAACGCAGCAGTGATAGGATTGGAGAGGTTCGGTGAGCAAATGAAGACCCTTTGAAGTCATATTGCATGGTACCCATTCCACGGGTTTCAACTACCCAGGTTTAAGGTATTCTTCCTTCAGCTAAAACATGCATGTGGAACCTAGAGTATGATCAACCATGTGATCGGGAGACGTGTTCAAATATGTCTCAGTTTTCGTACCCTGGTACTCGGGTGCAACATTCCAGACGCTTTACTAACACTCTCCCGACTTGGAGAGTCAGTCCCTTTAACCTCCTGTTTGGCCCAGTTTGCAATTTCTGCGGAAGATGAACAGGAATAGCGAGAACCAATGAGAGGCTAGCTGGAGGTGTCTGGACGGGCAAATTTAACTCTCATTTCCCACCAGGAAGAGGAATTAACCAAAGGCTCAGCGTGCCGTGCCAGAACCAGATTAGTTCCTGAAGCCATCCTGCGGTGTTGCGGCCAGGTCACAAGAAAGCGAGTTGAAGAAAGGAGCTCAGGGGCACTGTAATTCACAAACCTGCAGAGTTATAAATGACAGCTATCGTCCAAAAATAGACTGAAGTAAGGCTGCCAAGAGGACTTGAAAGCGGGGCAGAATTGCAGGAAACCGATTTCAGGAGGTAGACTGGAATTGCATTGAAAGCATAGGAAAAGAGGCAGAACGTCCACAATGATGCACTTGGCCAAAAAGGGCGTATGCGTTTTTTCCTGAATATATTCAGGAAAAAACGCATACGCCCTTTTTGGCCAACCAAGCAAGCTTGCAAAGGAAATCTGCACTACAATGAAGTCTCACTTCCCCCCGGTCAAAAGGGCCATCTGAAAAAAGTGTAAAATCCAGAAAGGCAGGACAGGCCATGGAGAACTGGGAGCCTTGTTATGCTGATGGGCGGGATGTAAATTGCCAACAACCACTCGGGAGAAGTGTATGGTGTTTCCTGAAACATCTAAAAAACAAAGCAACAGAGCCTAGGGCACTTCCACTTATGGTCCTATAGCTTAGGGAAATTAAAATCAAAAAGACACAGCCACCCCAAAGTTTGGAACGGCTCTGTTTACAAGAACCTCGTTTACAGTACAAGTTCAACATCGCAGAAAGTGAAAAATGGATAAAGAACTTGTGGTACTTACGTACAATGCAGTATCACTCAGCAATGAAATCTATGTCATCAGGCCCGTAGCAGCATAATGAGTAGATTCAGGTACGATGATTCTAACTGAAATAAGTCACACAGAAAAAGAAACATCATAAGATATCAGTAATACACGGAATGTAAACTTGGCTACACAGGAACTGAATTCCAAAACAGAACAGGGTCTCTAATTTAGAAAACCAACTTATGCTTGCTTAAGGGGAAAGGTGAGTTGGGTTGCTGCATAAAACCAGAGATTGAAATGAGCACAGATAAAGTTCCTTAAGCCAAATATGGAATAGACAAGAGCTACTCCTTGCTCAACGAAATGGACTCAACACCCCATATTAAACGCCTAAGAATGTACCTGACTAGTAAGTATCTTAAAACCTATGGATTGCTATGTCTCCAAAAGAGAATCAATCATGTGTACAGGGGCATAAACGCAGCAGTGATAGGATTGGAGAGGTTCGGTGAGCAAATGAAGACCCTTTGAAGTCATATTGCATGGTACCCATTCCACGGGTTTCAACTACCCAGGTTTTAGGTATTCTTCCTTCAGCTAAAACATGCATGTGGAACCCAAGTATGATCAACCATGTGAACGGGAGACGTGTTCAAATATGTCTCAGTTTTCCACCCCTGGTACTCGGGTGCAACATTCCAGACGCTTTACTAACACTCTCCCCACTTGGAGAGTCAGTCCCTTTAACCTCCTGTTTGGCCCAGTTTGCAATTTCTGCGGAAGATGAACAGGAATAGCGAGAACCAATGAGAGGCTAGCTGGAGGTGTCTGGACGGGCAAATTTAACTGTCATTTCCCACCAGGAAGAGGAAATAACCAAAGGCTCAGCGTGCCGTACCGGAACCAGATTAGGGCCTGAAGCCATCCTGCGGTGTTGCGGCCAGCTCAAAAGAAAGCGAGTTGAACAAAGCAGCTCAGGGGCACTGTAATTCACAAACCTGCAGAGTTATAAATGACAGCTATCGTCCAAAAATAGACTGAAGTAAGGCTGCCAAGAGGACTTGAAAGCGGGGCAGAATTGCAGGAAACCGATTTCAGGAGGTAGACTGGAATTGCATTGAAAGCATAGGAAAAGAGGCAGAACGTCCACAATGATGCACTTGGCCAAAAAGGGCGTATGCGTTTTTTCCTGAATATATTCAGGAAAAAACGCATATGCACTTTTTGGCCAACCAAGCAAGCTTGCAAAGGAAATCTGCACTACAATGAAGTCTCACTTCTCCCCGGTCAAAAGGGCCATCTGAAAAAAGTGTAAAATCCAGAAAGGCAGGACAGGCCATGGAGAACTGGGAGCCTTGTTATGCTGATGGGCGGGATGTAAATTGCCAACAGACACTCGGGAGAAGTGTATGGTGTTTCCTGAAACATCTAAGAAACAAAGCAACAGAACCTAGGGCACTTCCACTTATGGTCCTATAGCTTAGGGAAATTAAAATCAAAAAGACACAGCCACCCCAAAGTTTGGAACGGCTCTCTTTACAAGAACCTCGTTTACAGTACAAGTTCAACATCGCAGAAAGTGAAAAATGGATAAAGAAGTTGTGGTATTTACTTACAAAGCAATATCACTCAGCAATGAAATCTGTGTCATCAGGCCCTTAGCAGCACAATGAGTGGATTCAGGTATGATGATTCTAACTGAAGTAAGTCACACAGAAAAAGAAACATCATAAGATATCAGTAATACACGGAATGTAAACTTGGCTACACAGGAACTGCATTCCAAAACAGAACAGGGTCTCAAATTTAGAAAACCAACTTATGCTTGCTTAAGGGGAAAGGTGAGTTGGGTTGCTGCATAAAACCAGAGATTGAAATGAGCACAGATAAAGTTCCTTAAGCCAAATATGGAATAGACAAGAGCTACTCCTTGCTCAACGAAATGGACTCAACACCGCATATTAAACGCCTAAGAATGTACCTGACTAGTAAGTATCGTAAAACCTATGGATTGCTATGTCTCCGAAAGAGAATCAAGCATGTGTACAGGGGCATAAACGCAGCAGTGATAGGACTGGAGAGGTTCGGTGAGCAAATGAAGACCCTTTGAAGTCATATTGCATGGTACCCATTCCACGGGTTTCAACTACCCAGGTTTTAGGTATTCTTCCTTCAGCTAAAACATGCATGTGGAACCCAAGTATGATCAACCATGTGAACGGGAGACGTGTTCAAATATGTCTCAGTTTTCCTCCCCTGGTACTCGGGTGCAACATTCCAGACGCTTTACTAACACTCTCCCCACTTGGAGAGTCAGCGCCTTTAACCTCCTGTTTGGCCCAGTTTGCAATTTCTGCGGAAGATGAACAGGAATAGCGAGAACCAATGAGAGGCTAGCTGGAGGTGTCTGGACGGGCAAATTTAACTCTCATTTCCCACCAGGAAGAGGAAATAACCAAAGGCTCAGCGTGCCGTACCGGAACCAGATTAGGGCCTGAAGCCATCCTGCGGTGTTGCGGCCAGCTCAAAAGAAAGCGAGTTGAGCAAAGGAGCTCAGGGGCACTGTAATTCACAAACCTGCAGAGTTATAAATGACAGCTATCGTCCAAAAATAGACTGAAGTAAGGCTGCCAAGAGCACTTGAAAGCGGGGCAGAATTGCAGGAAACCGATTTCAGGAGGTAGACTGGAATTGCATTGAAAGAATAGGAAAAGAGGCAGAACGTCCACAATGATGCACTTGGCCAAAAAGGGCGTATGCGTTTTTTCCTGAATATATTCAGGAAAAAACGCATACGCCCTTTTTGGCCAACCAAGCAAGCTTGCAAAGGAAATCTGCACTACAATGAAGTCTCACTTCCCCCCGGTCAAAAGGGCCATCTGAAAAAAGTGTAAAATCCAGAAAGGCAGGACAGGCCATGGAGAACTGGGAGCCTTGTTATGCTGATGGGCGGGATGTAAATTGCCAACAACCACTCGGGAGAAGTGTATGGTGTTTCCTGAAACATCTAAAAAACAAAGCAACAGAACCTAGGGCACTTCCACTTATGGTCCTATAGCTTAGGGAAATTAAAATCAAAAAGACACAGCCACCCCAAAGTTTGGAACGGCTCTGTTTACAAGAACCTCGTTTACAGTACAAGTTCAACATCGCAGAAAGTGAAAAATGGATAAAGAAGTTGTGGTATTTACTTACAAAGCAATATCACTCAGCAATGAAATCTGTGTCATCAGGCACTTAGCAGCACAATGAGTGGATTCAGGTATGATGATTCTAACTGAAGTAAGTCACACAGAAAAAGAAACATCATAAGATATCAGTAATACACGGAATGTAAACTTGGCTACACAGGAACTGAATTACAGAACAGAACAGGGTCTCAAATTTAGAAAACCAACTTATGCTTGCTTAAGGGTAAAGGTGAGTTGGGGTGCTGCATAAAACCAGAGATTGAAATGAGCACAGATAAAGTTCCTTAAGTCAAATATGGAATACACAAGAGCTACTCCTTGCTCAACGAAATGGACTCAACACCGCATATTAAACGCCTAAGAATGTACCTGACTAGTAAGTATCTTAAAAACCTATGGATTGCTATGTCTCCGAAAGAGAATCAAGCATGTGTACAGGGGCATAAACGCAGCAGTGATAGGATTGGAGAGGTTCGGTGAGCAAATGAAGACCCTTTGAAGTCATATTGCATGGTACCCATTACACGGGTCTTAACTCTCCAGGTTTAAGGTATTCTTCCTTCAGCTAAAACATGCATGTGGAACCCAAGTATGATCAACCATGTGAACGGGAGACGTGTTCAAATATGTCTCAGTTTTCCTCCCCTGGTACTCGGGTGCAACATTCCAGACGCTTTACTAACACTCTCCCCACTTGGAGAGTCAGCGCCTTTAACCTCCTGTTTGGCCCAGTTTGCAATTTCTGCGGAAGATGAACAGGAATAGCGAGAACCAATGAGAGGCTAGCTGGAGGTGTCTGGACGGGCAAATTTAACTGTCATTTCCCACCAGGAAGAGGAAATAACCAAAGGCTCAGCGTGCCGTGCCGGAACCAGATTAGGGCCTGAAGCCATCCTGCGGTGTTGCGGCCAGGTCACAAGAAAGCGAGTTGAAGAAAGGAGCTCAGGGGCACTGTAATTCACAAACCTGCAGAGTTATAAATGACAGCTATCGTCCAAAAATAGACTGAAGTAAGGCTGCCAAGAGGACTTGAAAGCGGGGCAGCATTGCAGGAAACCGATTTCAGGAGGTAGACTGGAATTGCATTGAAAGCATAGGAAAAGAGGCAGAACGTCCACAAGGATGCACTTGGCCAAAAAGGGCGTATGCGTTTTTTCCTGAATATATTCAGGAAAAAACGCATACGCCCTTTTTGGCCAACCAAGCAAGCTTGCAAAGGAAATCTGCACTACAATGAAGTCTCACTTCCCCCCGGTCAAAAGGGCCATCTGAAAAAAGTGTAAAATCCAGAAAGGCAGGACAGGCCATGGACAACTGGGAGCCTTGTTATGCTGATGGGCGGGATGTAAATTGCCAACAACCACTCGGGAGAAGTGTATGGTGTTTCCTGAAACATCTAAAAAACAAAGCAACAGAACCTAGGGCACTTCCACTTATGGTCCTATAGCTTAGGGAAATTAAAATCAAAAAGACACAGCCACCCCAAAGTTTGGAACGGCTCTGTTTACAAGAACCTCGTTTACAGTACAAGTTCAACATCGCAGAAAGTGAAAAATGGATAAAGAAGTTGTGGTATTTACTTACAAAGCAATATCACTCAGCAATGAAATCTGTGTCATCAGGCCCGTAGCAGCACAATGAGTGGATTCAGGTATGATGATTCTAACTGAAGTAAGTCACACAGAAAAAGAAACATCATAAGATATCAGTAATACACGGAATGTAAACTTGGCTACACAGGAACTGAATTACAGAACAGAACAGGGTCTCAAATTTAGAAAACCAACTTATGCTTGCTTAAGGGGAAAGGTGAGTTGGGGTGCTGCATAAAACCAGAGATTGAAATGAGCACAGATAAAGTTCCTTAAGCCAAATATGGAATAGACAAGAGCTACTCCTTGCTCAACGAAATGGACTCAACACCCCATATTAAACGCCTAAGAATGTTCCTGACTAGTAAGTATCTTAAAACCTATGGATTGCTATGTCTCCAAAAGAGAATCAAGCATGTGTACAGGGGCATAAACGCAGCAGTGATAGGATTGGAGAGGTTCGGTGAGCAAATGAAGACCCTTTGAAGTCATATTGCATGGTACCCATTCCACGGGTTTCAACTACCCAGGTTTAAGGTATTCTTCCTTCAGCTAAAACATGCATGTGGAACCTAGAGTATGATCAACCATGTGATCGGGAGACGTGTTCAAATATGTCTCAGTTTTCGTACCCTGGTACTCGGGTGCAACATTCCAGACGCTTTACTAACACTCTCCCGACTTGGAGAGTCAGTCCCTTTAACCTCCTGTTTGGCCCAGTTTGCAATTTCTGCGGAAGATGAACAGGAATAGCGAGAACCAATGAGAGACTAGCTGGAGGTGTCTGGACGGGCAAATTTAACTCTCATTTCCCACCAGGAAGAGGAATTAACCGAAGGCTCAGCATGCCGTGCCGGAACCAGATTAGGTCCTAAAGCCATCCTGTGGTGTTGCGGCCAGGTCACAAGAAAGCGAGTTGAAGAAAGGAGCTCAGGGGCACTGTAATTCACAAACCTGCAGAGTTATAAATGACAGCTATCGTCCAAAAATAGACTGAAGTAAGGCTGCCAAGAGGACTTGAAAGCGGGGCAGGATTGCAGGAAACCGATTTCAGGAGGTAGACTGGAATTGCATTGAAAGCATAGGAAAAGAGGCAGAACGTCCACAGTGATGCACTTGGCCAAAAAGGGCGTATGCGTTTTTTCCTGAATATATTCAGGAAAAAACGCATACGCCCTTTTTGGCCAACCAAGCAAGCTTGCAAAGGAAATCTGCACTACAATGAAGTCTCACTTCCCCCCGGTCAAAAGGGCCATCTGAAAAAAGTGTAAAATCCAGAAAGGCAGGACAGGCCATGGAGAACTGGGAGCCTTGTTATGCTGATGGGCGGGATGTAAATTGCCAACAACCACTCGGGAGAAGTGTATGGTGTTTCCTGAAACATCTAAAAAACAAAGCAACAGAGCCTAGGGCACTTCCACTTATGGTCCTATAGCTTAGGGAAATTAAAATCAAAAAGACACAGCCACCCCAAAGTTTGGAACGGCTCTGTTTACAAGAACCTCGTTTACAGTACAAGTTCAACATCGCAGAAAGTGAAAAATGGATAAAGAACTTGTGGTATTCACTTACAAAGCAATATCACTCAGCAATGAAATCTATGTCATCAGGCCCTTAGCATCACAATGAGTGGATTCAGGTATGATGATTCTAACTGAAATAAGTCACACAGAAAAAGAAACATCATAAGATATCACTAATACACGGAATGTAAACTTGGCTACACAGGAACTGAATTCCAAAACAGAACAGGGTCTCAAATTTAGAAAACCAACTTATGCTTGCTTAAGGGGAAAGGTGAGTTGGGTTGCTGCATAAAACCAGAGATTGAAATGAGCACAGATAAAGTTCCTTAAGCCAAATATGGAATACACAAGAGCTACTCCTTGCTCAATGAAATGGACTCAACACCGCATATTAAACGCCTAAGAATGTACCTGACTAGTAAGTATCTTAAAACCTATGGATTGCTATGTCTCCGAAAGAGAATCAAGCATGTGTACAGGGGCATAAACGCAGCAGTGATAGGATTGGAGAGGTTCGGTGAGCAAATGAAGACCCTTTGAAGTCATATTGCATGGTACCCATTCCACGGGTTTCAGCTACCCAGGTTTTAGGTATTCTTCCTTCAGCTAAAACATGCATGTGGAACCCAAGTATGATCAACCATGTGAACGGGAGACGTGTTCAAATATGTCTCAGTTTTCCTCCCCTGGTACTCGGGTGCAACATTCCAGACGCTTTACTAACACTCTCCCCACTTGGAGAGTCAGCGCCTTTAACCTCCTGTTTGGCCCAGTTTGCAATTTCTGCGGAAGATGAACAGGAATAGCGAGAACCAATGAGAGGCTAGCTGGAGGTGTCTGGACGGGCAAATTTAACTCTCATTTCCCACCAGGAAGAGGAAATAACCAAAGGCTCAGCGTGCCGTACCGGAACCAGATTAGGGCCTGAAGCCATCCTGCGGTGTTGCGGCCAGGTCACAAGAAAGCGAGTTGAAGAAAGGAGCTCAGGGGCACTGTAATTCACAAACCTGCAGAGTTATAAATGACAGCTATCGTCCAAAAATAGACTGAAGTAAGGCTGCCAAGAGGACTTGAAAGCGGGGCAGCATTGCAGGAAACCGATTTCAGGAGGTAGACTGGAATTGCATTGAAAGCATAGGAAAAGAGGCACAACGTCCACAATGATGCACTTGGCCAAAAAGGGCGTATGCGTTTTTTCCTGAATATATTCAGGAAAAAACGCATACGCACTTTTTGGCCAACCAAGCAAGCTTGCAAAGGAAATCTGCACTACAATGAAGTCTCACTTCCCCCCGGTCAAAAGGGCCATCTGAAAAAAGTGTAAAATCCAGAAAGGCAGGACAGGCCATGGAGAACTGGGAGCCTTGTTATGCTGATGGGCGGGATGTAAATTGCCAACAACCACTCGGGAGAAGTGTATGGTGTTTCCTGAAACATCTAAAAAACAAAGCAACAGAACCTAGGGCACTTCCACTTATGGTCCTATAGCTTAGGGAAATTAAAATAAAAAAGACACAGCCACCCCAAAGTTTGGAACGGCTCTGTTTACAAGAACCTTGTTTACAGTACAAGTTCAACATCGCAGAAAGTGAAAAATGGATAAAGAAGTTGTGGTATTTACTTACAAAGCAATATCACTCAGCAATGAAATCTGTGTCATCAGGCCCTTAGCAGCACAATGAGTGGATTCAGGTATGATGATTCTAACTGAAGTAAGTCACACAGAAAAAGAAACATCATAAGATATCAGTAATACACGGAATGTAAACTTGGCTACACAGGAACTGAATTGCAGAACAGAACAGGGTCTCAAATTTAGAAAACCAACTTATGCTTGCTTAAGGGTAAAGGTGAGTTGGGGTGCTGCATAAAACCAGAGATTGAAATGAGCACAGATAAAGTTCCTTAAGTCAAATATGGAATAGACAAGAGCTACTCCTTGCTCAACGAAATGGACTCAACACCGCATATTAAACGCCTAAGAATGTACCTGACTAGTAAGTATCTTAAAAACCTATGGATTGCTATGTCTCCGAAAGAGAATCAAGCATGTGTACAGGGGCATAAACGCAGCAGTGATAGGATTGGAGAGGTTCGGTGAGCAAATGAAGACCCTTTGAAGTCATATTGCATGGTACCCATTACACGGGTCTTAACTCTCCAGGTTTAAGGTATTCTTCCTTCAGCTAAAACATGCATGTGGAACCCAAGTATGATCAACCATGTGAACGGGAGACGTGTTCAAATATGTCTCAGTTTTCCTCCCCTGGTACTCGGGTGCAACATTCCAGACGCTTTACTAACACTCTCCCCACTTGGAGAGTCAGTCCCTTTAACCTCCTGTTTGGCCCAGTTTGCAATTTCTGCGGAAGATGAACAGGAATAGCGAGAACCAATGAGAGGCTAGCTGGAGGTGTCTGGACGGGCAAATTTAACTCTCATTTCCCACCAGGAAGAGGAAATAACCAAAGGCTCAGCGTGCCGTGCCGGAACCAGATTAGGGCCTGAAGCCATCCTGCGGTGTTGCGGCCAGGTCACAAGAAAGCGAGTTGAAGAAAGGAGCTCAGGGGCACTGTAATTCACAAACCTGCAGAGTTATAAATGACAGCTATCGTCCAAAAATAGACTGAAGTAAGGCTGCCAAGAGGACTTGAAAGCGGGGCAGCATTGCAGGAAACCGATTTCAGGAGGTAGACTGGAATTGCATTGAAAGCATAGGAAAAGAGGCAGAACGTCCACAATGATGCACTTGGCCAAAAAGGGCGTATGCGTTTTTTCCTGAATATATTCAGGAAAAAACGCATACGCCCTTTTTGGCCAACCAAGCAAGCTTGCAAAGGAAATCTGCACTACAATGAAGTCTCACTTCCCCCCGGTCAAAAGGGCCATCTGAAAAAAGTGTAAAATCCAGAAAGGCAGGACAGGCCATGGAGAACTGGGAGCCTTGTTATGCTGATGGGCGGGATGTAAATTGCCAACAACCACTCGGGAGAAGTGTATGGTGTTTCCTGAAACATCTAAAAAACAAAGCAACAGAACCTAGGGCACTTCCACTTATGGTCCTATAGCTTAGGGAAATTAAAATCAAAAAGACACAGCCACCCCAAAGTTTGGAACGGCTCTGTTTACAAGAACCTCGTTTACAGTACAAGTTCAACATCGCAGAAAGTGAAAAATGGATAAAGAAGTTGTGGTATTTACTTACAAAGCAATATCACTCAGCAATGAAATCTGTGTCATCAGGCCCGTAGCAGCACAATGAGTGGATTCAGGTATGATGATTCTAACTGAAGTAAGTCACACAGAAAAAGAAACATCATAAGATATCAGTAATACACGGAATGTAAACTTGGCTACACAGGAACTGAATTACAGAACAGAACAGGGTCTCAAATTTAGAAAACCAACTTATGCTTGCTTAAGGGTAAAGGTGAGTTGGGGTGCTGCATAAAACCAGAGATTGAAATGAGCACAGATAAAGTTCCTTAAGCCAAATATGGAATACACAAGAGCTACTCATTGCTCAACAAAATGGACTCAACACCCCATATTAAACGCCTAAGAATGTTCCTGACTAGTAAGTATCTTAAAACCTATGGATTGCTATGTCTCCAAAAGAGAATGAAGCATGTGTACAGGGGCATAAACGCAGCAGTGATAGGATTGGAGAGGTTCGGTGCGCAAATGAAGACACTTTGAAGTCATATTGCATGGTACCCATTCCTCGGGTTTCAACTACCCAGGTTTAAGGTATTCTTCCTTCAGCTAAAACATGCATGTGGAACCTAGAGTATGATCAACCATGTGATCGGGAGACGTGTTCAAATATGTCTCAGTTTTCGTACCCTGGTACTCGGGTGCAACATTCCAGACGCTTTACTAACACTCTCCCCACTTGGAGAGTCAGCGCCTTTAACCTCCTGTTTGGCCCAGTTTGCAATTTCTGCGGAAGATGAACAGGAATAGCGAGAACCAATGAGAGGCTAGCTGGAGGTGTCTGGACGGGCAAATTTAACTCTCATTTCCCACCAGGAATAGGAAATAACCAAAGGCTCAGCGTGCCGTACCGGAACCAGATTAGGGCCTGAAGCCATCCTGCGGTGTTGCGGCCAGGTCACAAGAAAGCGAGTTGAAGAAAGGAGCTCAGGGGCACTGTAATGCACAAACCTGCAGAGTTATAAATGACAGCTATCGTCCAAAAATAGACTGAAGTAAGGCTGCCAAGAGGACTTGAAAGCGGGGCAGCATTGCAGGAAACCGATTTCAGGAGGTAGACTGGAATTGCATTGAAAGCATAGGAAAAGAGGCAGAACGTCCACAATGATGCACTTGGCCAAAAAGGGCGTATGCGTTTTTTCCTGAATATATTCAGGAAAAAACGCATACGCCCTTTTTGGCCAACCAAGCAAGCTTGCAAAGGAAATCTGCACTACAATGAAGTCTCACTTCCCCCCGGTCAAAAGGGCCATCTGAAAAAAGTGTAAAATCCAGAAAGGCAGGACAGGCCATGGAGAACTGGGAGCCTTGTTATGCTGATGGGCGGGATGTAAATTGCCAACAACCACTCGGGAGAAGTGTATGGTGTTTCCTGAAACATCTAAAAAACAAAGCAACAGAACCTAGGGCACTTCCACTTATGATCCTATAGCTTAGGGAAATTAAAATCAAAAAGACACAGCCACCCCAAAGTTTGGAACGGCTCTGTTTACAAGAACCTCGTTTACAGTACAAGTTCAACATCGCAGAAAGTGAAAAATGGATAAAGAAGTTGTGGTATTTACTTACAAAGCAATATCACTCAGCAATGGAATCTGTGTCATCAGTCCCTTAGCAGCACAATGAGTGGATTCAGGTATGATGATTCTAACTGAAGTAAGTCACACAGAAAAAGAAACATCATAAGATATCAGTAATACACGGAATGTAAACTTGGCTACACAGGAACTGAATTACAGAACAGAACAGGGTCTCAAATTTAGAAAACCAACTTATGCTTGCTTAAGGGTAAAGGTGAGTTGGGGTGCTGCATAAAACCAGAGATTGAAATGAGCACAGATAAAGTTCCTTAAGTCAAATATGGAATACACAAGAGCTACTCCTTGCTCAACGAAATGGACTCAACACCGCATATTAAACGCCTAAGAATGTACCTGACTAGTAAGTATCTTAAAAACCTATGGATTGCTATGTCTCCGAAAGAGAATCAAGCATGTGTACAGGGGCATAAACGCAGCAGTGATAGGATTGGAGAGGTTCGGTGAGCAAATGAAGACCCTTTGAAGTCATATTGCATGGTACCCATTACACGGGTCTTAACTCTCCAGGTTTAAGGTATTCTTCCTTCAGCTAAAACATGCATGTGGAACCCAAGTATGATCAACCATGTGAACGGGAGACGTGTTCAAATATGTCTCAGTTTTCCTCCCCTGGTACTCGGGTGCAACATTCCAGACGCTTTACTAACACTCTCCCCACTTGGAGAGTCAGCGCCTTTAACCTCCTGTTTGGCCCAGTTTGCAATTTCTGCGGAAGATGAACAGGAATAGCGAGAACCAATGAGAGGCTAGCTGGAGGTGTCTGGACGGGCAAATTTAACTCTCATTTCCCACCAGGAAGAGGAAATAACCAAAGGCTCAGCGTGCCGTACCGGAACCAGATTAGGGCCTGAAGCCATCCTGCGGTGTTGCGGCCAGGTCACAAGAAAGCGAGTTGAAGAAAGGAGCTCAGGGGCACTGTAATGCACAAACCTGCAGAGTTATAAATGACAGCTATCGTCCAAAAATAGACTGAAGTAAGGCTGCCAAGAGGACTTGAAAGCGGGGCAGCATTGCAGGAAACCGATTTCAGGAGGTAGACTGGAATTGCATTGAAAGCATAGGAAAAGAGGCAGAACGTCCACAATGATGCACTTGGCCAAAAAGGGCGTATGCGTTTTTTCCTGAATATATTCAGGAAAAAACGCATACGCCCTTTTTGGCCAACCAAGCAAGCTTGCAAAGGAAATCTGCACTACAATGAAGTCTCACTTCCCCCCGGTCAAAAGGGCCATCTGAAAAAAGTGTAAAATCCAGAAAGGCAGGACAGGCCATGGAGAACTGGGAGCCTTGTTATGCTGATGGGCGGGATGTAAATTGCCAACAACCACTCGGGAGAAGTGTATGGTGTTTCCTGAAACATCTAAAAAACAAAGCAACAGAACCTAGGGCACTTCCACTTATGGTCCTATAGCTTAGGGAAATTAAAATAAAAAAGACACAGCCACCCCAAAGTTTGGAACGGCTCTGTTTACAAGAACCTTGTTTACAGTACAAGTTCAACATCGCAGAAAGTGAAAAATGGATAAAGAAGTTGTGGTATTTACTTACAAAGCAATATCACTCAGCAATGAAATCTGTGTCATCAGGCCCTTAGCAGCACAATGAGTGGATTCAGGTATGATGATTCTAACTGAAGTAAGTCACACAGAAAAAGAAACATCATAAGATATCAGTAATACACGGAATGTAAACTTGGCTACACAGGAACTGAATTGCAGAACAGAACAGGGTCTCAAATTTAGAAAACCAACTTATGCTTGCTTAAGGGTAAAGGTGAGTTGGGGTGCTGCATAAAACCAGAGATTGAAATGAGCACAGATAAAGTTCCTTAAGTCAAATATGGAATAGACAAGAGCTACTCCTTGCTCAACGAAATGGACTCAACACCGCATATTAAACGCCTAAGAATGTACCTGACTAGTAAGTATCTTAAAAACCTATGGATTGCTATGTCTCCGAAAGAGAATCAAGCATGTGTACAGGGGCATAAACGCAGCAGTGATAGGATTGGAGAGGTTCGGTGAGCAAATGAAGACCCTTTGAAGTCATATTGCATGGTACCCATTACACGGGTCTTAACTCTCCAGGTTTAAGGTATTCTTCCTTCAGCTAAAACATGCATGTGGAACCCAAGTATGATCAACCATGTGAACGGGAGACGTGTTCAAATATGTCTCAGTTTTCCTCCCCTGGTACTCGGGTGCAACATTCCAGACGCTTTACTAACACTCTCCCCACTTGGAGAGTCAGTCCCTTTAACCTCCTGTTTGGCCCAGTTTGCAATTTCTGCGGAAGATGAACAGGAATAGCGAGAACCAATGAGAGGCTAGCTGGAGGTGTCTGGACGGGCAAATTTAACTCTCATTTCCCACCAGGAAGAGGAAATAACCAAAGGCTCAGCGTGCCGTGCCGGAACCAGATTAGGGCCTGAAGCCATCCTGCGGTGTTGCGGCCAGGTCACAAGAAAGCGAGTTGAAGAAAGGAGCTCAGGGGCACTGTAATTCACAAACCTGCAGAGTTATAAATGACAGCTATCGTCCAAAAATAGACTGAAGTAAGGCTGCCAAGAGGACTTGAAAGCGGGGCAGAATTGCAGGAAACCGATTTCAGGAGGTAGACTGGAATTGCATTGAAAGCATAGGAAAAGAGGCAGAACGTCCACAATGATGCACTTGGCCAAAAAGGGCGTATGCGTTTTTTCCTGAATATATTCAGGAAAAAACGCATACGCCCTTTTTGGCCAACCAAGCAAGCTTGCAAAGGAAATCTGCACTACAATGAAGTCTCACTTCCCCCCGGTCAAAAGGGCCATCTGAAAAAAGTGTAAAATCCAGAAAGGCAGGACAGGCCATGGAGAACTGGGAGCCTTGTTATGCTGATGGGCGGGATGTAAATTGCCAACAACCACTCGGGAGAAGTGTATGGTGTTTCCTGAAACATCTAAAAAACAAAGCAACAGAACCTAGGGCACTTCCACTTATGGTCCTATAGCTTAGGGAAATTAAAATCAAAAAGACACAGCCACCCCAAAGTTTGGAACGGCTCTGTTTACAAGAACCTCGTTTACAGTACAAGTTCAACATCGCAGAAAGTGAAAAATGGATAAAGAAGTTGTGGTATTTACTTACAAAGCAATATCACTCAGCAATGAAATCTGTGTCATCAGGCCCGTAGCAGCACAATGAGTGGATTCAGGTATGATGATTCTAACTGAAGTAAGTCACACAGAAAAAGAAACATCATAAGATATCAGTAATACACGGAATGTAAACTTGGCTACACAGGAACTGAATTACAGAACAGAACAGGGTCTCAAATTTAGAAAACCAACTTATGCTTGCTTAAGGGTAAAGGTGAGTTGGGGTGCTGCATAAAACCAGAGATTGAAATGAGCACAGATAAAGTTCCTTAAGCCAAATATGGAATAGACAAGAGCTACTCATTGCTCAACAAAATGGACTCAACACCCCATATTAAACGCCTAAGAATGTTCCTGACTAGTAAGTATCTTAAAACCTATGGATTGCTATGTCTCCAAAAGAGAATGAAGCATGTGTACAGGGGCATAAACGCAGCAGTGATAGGATTGGAGAGGTTCGGTGCGCAAATGAAGACACTTTGAAGTCATATTGCATGGTACCCATTCCTCGGGTTTCAACTACCCAGGTTTAAGGTATTCTTCCTTCAGCTAAAACATGCATGTGGAACCTAGAGTATGATCAACCATGTGATCGGGAGACGTGTTCAAATATGTCTCAGTTTTCGTACCCTGGTACTCGGGTGCAACATTCCAGACGCTTTACTAACACTCTCCCCACTTGGAGAGTCAGCGCCTTTAACCTCCTGTTTGGCCCAGTTTGCAATTTCTGCGGAAGATGAACAGGAATAGCGAGAACCAATGAGAGGCTAGCTGGAGGTGTCTGGACGGGCAAATTTAACTCTCATTTCCCACCAGGAATAGGAAATAACCAAAGGCTCAGCGTGCCGTACCGGAACCAGATTAGGGCCTGAAGCCATCCTGCGGTGTTGCGGCCAGGTCACAAGAAAGCGAGTTGAAGAAAGGAGCTCAGGGGCACTGTAATGCACAAACCTGCAGAGTTATAAATGACAGCTATCGTCCAAAAATAGACTGAAGTAAGGCTGCCAAGAGGACTTGAAAGCGGGGCAGCATTGCAGGAAACCGATTTCAGGAGGTAGACTGGAATTGCATTGAAAGCATAGGAAAAGAGGCAGAACGTCCACAATGATGCACTTGGCCAAAAAGGGCGTATGCGTTTTTTCCTGAATATATTCAGGAAAAAACGCATACGCCCTTTTTGGCCAACCAAGCAAGCTTGCAAAGGAAATCTGCACTACAATGAAGTCTCACTTCCCCCCGGGCAAAAGGGCCATCTGAAAAAAGTGTAAAATCCAGAAAGGCAGGACAGGCCATGGAGAACTGGGAGCCTTGTTATGCTGATGGGCGGGATGTAAATTGCCAACAACCACTCGGGAGAAGTGTATGGTGTTTCCTGAAACATCTAAAAAACAAAGCAACAGAACCTAGGGCACTTCCACTTATGGTCCTATAGCTTAGGGAAATTAAAATCTAAAAGACACAGCCACCCCAAAGTTTGGAACGGCTCTGTTTACAAGAACCTCGTTTACAGTACAAGTTCAACATCGCAGAAAGTGAAAAATGGATAAAGAAGTTGTGGTATTTACTTACAAAGCAATATCACTCAGCAATGAAATCTGTGTCATCAGGCCCTTAGCAGCACAATGAGTGGATTCAGGTATGATGATTCTAACTGAAGTAAGTCACACAGAAAAAGAAACATCATAAGATATCAGTAATACACGGAATGTAAACTTGGCTACACAGGAACTGAATTGCAGAACAGAACAGGGTCTCAAATTTAGAAAACCAACTTATGCTTGCTTAAGGGTAAAGGTGAGTTGGGGTGCTGCATAAAACCAGAGATTGAAATGAGCACAGATAAAGTTCCTTAAGTCAAATATGGAATAGACAAGAGCTACTCCTTGCTCAACGAAATGGACTCAACACCGCATATTAAACGCCTAAGAATGTACCTGACTAGTAAGTATCTTAAAAACCTATGGATTGCTATGTCTCCGAAAGAGAATCAAGCATGTGTACAGGGGCATAAACGCAGCAGTGATAGGATTGGAGAGGTTCGGTGAGCAAATGAAGACCCTTTGAAGTCATATTGCATGGTACCCATTACACGGGTCTTAACTCTCCAGGTTTAAGGTATTCTTCCTTCAGCTAAAACATGCATGTGGAACCCAAGTATGATCAACCATGTGAACGGGAGACGTGTTCAAATATGTCTCAGTTTTCCTCCCCTGGTACTCGGGTGCAACATTCCAGACGCTTTACTAACACTCTCCCCACTTGGAGAGTCAGTCCCTTTAACCTCCTGTTTGGCCCAGTTTGCAATTTCTGCGGAAGATGAACAGGAATAGCGAGAACCAATGAGAGGCTAGCTGGAGGTGTCTGGACGGGCAAATTTAACTCTCATTTCCCACCAGGAAGAGGAAATAACCAAAGGCTCAGCGTGCCGTGCCGGAACCAGATTAGGGCCTGAAGCCATCCTGCGGTGTTGCGGCCAGGTCACAAGAAAGCGAGTTGAAGAAAGGAGCTCAGGGGCACTGTAATTCACAAACCTGCAGAGTTATAAATGACAGCTATCGTCCAAAAATAGACTGAAGTAAGGCTGCCAAGAGGACTTGAAAGCGGGGCAGAATTGCAGGAAACCGATTTCAGGAGGTAGACTGGAATTGCATTGAAAGCATAGGAAAAGAGGCAGAACGTCCACAATGATGCACTTGGCCAAAAAGGGCGTATGCGTTTTTTCCTGAATATATTCAGGAAAAAACGCATACGCCCTTTTTGGCCAACCAAGCAAGCTTGCAAAGGAAATCTGCACTACAATGAAGTCTCACTTCCCCCCGGTCAAAAGGGCCATCTGAAAAAAGTGTAAAATCCAGAAAGGCAGGACAGGCCATGGAGAACTGGGAGCCTTGTTATGCTGATGGGCGGGATGTAAATTGCCAACAACCACTCGGGAGAAGTGTATGGTGTTTCCTGAAACATCTAAAAAACAAAGCAACAGAACCTAGGGCACTTCCACTTATGGTCCTATAGCTTAGGGAAATTAAAATCAAAAAGACACAGCCACCCCAAAGTTTGGAACGGCTCTGTTTACAAGAACCTTGTTTACAGTACAAGTTCAACATCGCAGAAAGTGAAAAATGGATAAAGAAGTTGTGGTATTTACTTACAAAGCAATATCACTCAGCAATGAAATCTGTGTCATCAGGCCCGTAGCAGCACAATGAGTGGATTCAGGTATGATGATTCTAACTGAAGTAAGTCACACAGAAAAAGAAACATCATAAGATATCAGTAATACACGGAATGTAAACTTGGCTACACAGGAACTGAATTACAGAACAGAACAGGGTCTCAAATTTAGAAAACCAACTTATGCTTGCTTAAGGGTAAAGGTGAGTTGGGGTGCTGCATAAAACCAGAGATTGAAATGAGCACAGATAAAGTTCCTTAAGCCAAATATGGAATAGACAAGAGCTACTCATTGCTCAACAAAATGGACTCAACACCCCATATTAAACGCCTAAGAATGTTCCTGACTAGTAAGTATCTTAAAACCTATGGATTGCTATGTCTCCAAAAGAGAATGAAGCATGTGTACAGGGGCATAAACGCAGCAGTGATAGGATTGGAGAGGTTCGGTGCGCAAATGAAGACACTTTGAAGTCATATTGCATGGTACCCATTCCTCGGGTTTCAACTACCCAGGTTTAAGGTATTCTTCCTTCAGCTAAAACATGCATGTGGAACCTAGAGTATGATCAACCATGTGATCGGGAGACGTGTTCAAATATGTCTCAGTTTTCGTACCCTGGTACTCGGGTGCAACATTCCAGACGCTTTACTAACACTCTCCCCACTTGGAGAGTCAGCGCCTTTAACCTCCTGTTTGGCCCAGTTTGCAATTTCTGCGGAAGATGAACAGGAATAGCGAGAACCAATGAGAGGCTAGCTGGAGGTGTCTGGACGGGCAAATTTAACTCTCATTTCCCACCAGGAAGAGGAAATAACCAAAGGCTCAGCGTGCCGTACCGGAACCAGATTAGGGCCTGAAGCCATCCTGCGGTGTTGCGGCCAGGTCACAAGAAAGCGAGTTGAAGAAAGGAGCTCAGGGGCACTGTAATGCACAAACCTGCAGAGTTATAAATGACAGCTATCGTCCAAAAATAGACTGAAGTAAGGCTGCCAAGAGGACTTGAAAGCGGGGCAGCATTGCAGGAAACCGATTTCAGGAGGTAGACTGGAATTGCATTGAAAGCATAGGAAAAGAGGCAGAACGTCCACAATGATGCACTTGGCCAAAAAGGGCGTATGCGTTTTTTCCTGAATATATTCAGGAAAAAACGCATACGCCCTTTTTGGCCAACCAAGCAAGCTTGCAAAGGAAATCTGCACTACAATGAAGTCTCACTTCCCCCCGGGCAAAAGGGCCATCTGAAAAAAGTGTAAAATCCAGAAAGGCAGGACAGGCCATGGAGAACTGGGAGCCTTGTTATGCTGATGGGCGGGATGTAAATTGCCAACAACCACTCGGGAGAAGTGTATGGTGTTTCCTGAAACATCTAAAAAACAAAGCAACAGAACCTAGGGCACTTCCACTTATGATCCTATAGCTTAGGGAAATTAAAATCAAAAAGACACAGCCACCCCAAAGTTTGGAACGGCTCTGTTTACAAGAACCTCGTTTACAGTACAAGTTCAACATCGCAGAAAGTGAAAAATGGATAAAGAAGTTGTGGTATTTACTTACAAAGCAATATCACTCAGCAATGGAATCTGTGTCATCAGTCCCTTAGCAGCACAATGAGTGGATTCAGGTATGATGATTCTAACTGAAGTAAGTCACACAGAAAAAGAAACATCATAAGATATCAGTAATACACGGAATGTAAACTTGGCTACACAGGAACTGAATTACAGAACAGAACAGGGACTCAAATTTAGAAAACCAACTTATGCTTGCTTAAGGGTAAAGGTGAGTTGGGGTGCTGCATAAAACCAGAGATTGAAATGAGCACAGATAAAGTTCCTTAAGCCAAATATGGAATAGACAAGAGCTACTCCTTGCTCAACGAAATGGACTCAACACCGCATATTAAACGCCTAAGAATGTACCTGACTAGTAAGTATCTTAAAACCTATGGATTGCTATGTCTCCGAAAGAGAATCAAGCATGTGTACAGGGGCATAAACGCAGCAGTGATAGGATTGGAGAGGTTCGGTGAGCAAATGAAGACCCTTTGAAGTCATATTGCATGGTACCCATTCCACGGGTTTCAACTACCCAGGTTTAAGGTATTCTTCCTTCAGCTAAAACATGCATGTGGAACCTAGAGTATGATCAACCATGTGATCGGGAGACGTGTTCAAATATGTCTCAGTTTTTGTACCCTGGTACTCGGGTGCAACATTCCAGACGCTTTACTAACACTCTCCCGACTTGGAGAGTCAGTCCCTTTAACCTCCTGTTTGGCCCAGTTTGCAATTTCTGCGGAAGATGAACAGGAATAGCGAGAACCAATGAGAGGCTAGCTGGAGGTGTCTGGACGGGCAAATTTAACTCTCATTTCCCACCAGGAAGAGGAATTAACCAAAGGCTCAACGTGCCGTGCCGGAATCAGATTAGGGCCTGAAGCCATCCTGCGGTGTTGCGGCCAGGTCACAAGAAAGCGAGTTGAAGAAAGGAGCTCAGGGGCACTGTAATTCACAAACCTGCAGACTTATAAATGACAGCTATCGTCCAAAAATACACTGAAGTAAGGCTGCCAAGAGGACTTGAAAGCGGGGCAGAATTGCAGGAAACCGATTTCAGGAGGTAGACTGGAATTGCATTGAAAGCATAGGAAAAGAGGCAGAACGTCCACAATGATGCACTTGGCCAAAAAGGGCGTATGCGTTTTTTCCTGAATATATTCAGGAAAAAACGCATACGCCCTTTTTGGCCAACCAAGCAAGCTTGCAAAGGAAATCTGCACTACAATGAAGTCTCACTTCCCCCCGGTCAAAAGGGCCATCTGAAAAAAGTGTAAAATCCAGAAAGGCAGGACAGGCCATGGACAACTGGGAGCCTTGTTATGCTGATGGGCGGGATGTAAATTGCCAACAGACACTCGGGAGAAGTGTATGGTGTTTCCTGAAACATCTAAAAAACAAAGCAACAGAGCCTAGGGCACTGCCACTTATGGTCCTATAGCTTAGGGAAATTAAAATAAAAAAGACACAGCCACCCCAAAGTTTGGGACGCCTCTGTTTACAAGAACCTCGTTTACAGTACAAGTTCAACATCGCAGAATGTGAAAAATGGATAAAGAAGTTGTGGTATTTACTTACAAAGCAATATCACTCAGCAATGAAATCTATGTCATCAGGCCCTTAGCATCACAATGAGTGGATTCAGGTATGATGATTCTAACTGAAATAAGTCACACAGAAAAAGAAACATCATAATATATCAGTAATACACGGAATATAAACTTGGCTACACAGGAACTGAATTACAGAACAGAACAGGGTCTCAAATTTAGAAAACCAACTTATGCTTGCTTAAGGGTAAAGGTGAGGTGGGGTGCTGCATAAAACCAGAGATTGAAATGAGCACAGATAAAGTTCCTTAAGTCAAATATGGAATAGACAAGAGCTACTCCTTGCTCAACGAAATGGACTCAACACCGCATATTAAATGCCTAAGAATGTACCTGATTAGTAAGTATATTAAAACCTATGGATTGCTATGTCTCCGAAAGAGAATCAAGCATGTGTACAGGGGCATAAACGCAGCAGTAATAGGATTGGAGAGGTTCGGTGAGCAAATGAAGACCCTTTGAAGTCATATTGCATGGTACCCATTACACGGGTCTTAACTCTCCAGGTTTAAGGTATTCTTCCTTCAGCTAAAACATGCATGTGGAACCCAAGTATGATCAACCATGTGAACGGGAGACGTGTTCAAATATGTCTCAGTTTTCCTCCCCTGGTACTCGGGTGCAACATTCCAGACGCTTTACTAACACTCTCCCGACTTGGAGAGTCAGTCCCTTTAACCTCCTATTTGGCCCAGTTTGCAATTTCTGCGGAAGATGAACAGGAATAGCGAGAACCAATGAGAGACTAGCTGGAGGTGTCTGGACGGGCAAATTTAACTCTCATTTCCCACCAGGAAGAGGAAATAACCAAAGGCTCAGCGTGCCGTGCCGGAACCAGATTAGGGCCTGAAGCCATCCTGCGGTGTTGCGGCCAGGTCACAAGAAAGCGAGTTGAAGAAAGGAGCTCAGGGGCACTGTAATTCACAAACCTGCAGAGTTATAAATGACAGCTATCGTCCAAAAATAGACTGAAGTAAGGCTGCCAAGAGGACTTGAAAGCGGGGCAGAATTGCAGGAAACCGATTTCAGGAGGTAGACTGGAATTGCATTGAAATCATAGGAAAAGAGGCAGAACGTCCACAATGATGCACTTGGCCAAAAAGGGTGTATGCGTTTTTTCCTGAATATATTCAGGAAAAAACGCATATGCACTTTTTGGCCAACCAAGCAAGCTTGCAAAGGAAATCTGCACTACAATGAAGTCTCACTTCCCCCCGGTCAAAAGGGCCATCTGAAAAAAGTGTAAAATCCAGAAAGGCAGGACAGACCATGGAGAACTGGGAGCCTTGTTATGCTGATGGGCGGGATGTAAATTGCCAACAACCACTCGGGAGAAGTGTATGGTGTTTCCTGAAACATCTAAAAAACAAAGCAACAGAGCCTAGGGCACTGCCACTTATGGTCCTATAGCTTAGGGAAATTAAAATCAAAAAGACACAGCCACCCCAAAGTTTGGAACGGCTCTGTTTACAAGAACCTCGTTTACAGTACAAGTTCAACATCGCAGAAAGTGAAAAATGGATAAAGAAGTTGTGGTATTTACTTACAAAGCAATATCACTCAGCAATGAAATCTGTGTCATCAGGCCCTTAGCAGCACAATGAGTGGATTCAGGTATGATGATTCTAACTGAAGTAAGTCACACAGAAAAAGAAACATCATAAGATATCAGTAATACACGGAATGTAATCTTGGCTACACAGGAACTGAATTGCAGAACAGAACAGGGTCTCAAATTTAGAAAACCAACTTATGCTTGCTTAAGGGTAAAGGTGAGTTGGGGTGCTGCATAAAACCAGAGATTGAAATGAGCACAGATAAAGTTCCTTAAGTCAAATATGGAATAGACAAGAGCTACTCCTTGCTCAACGAAATGGACTCAACACCGCATATTAAACGCCTAAGAATGTACCTGACTAGTAAGTATCTTAAAAACCTATGGATTGCTATGTCTCCGAAAGAGAATCAAGCATGTGTACAGGGGCATAAACGCAGCAGTGATAGGATTGGAGAGGTTCGGTGAGCAAATGAAGACCCTTTGAAGTCATATTGCATGGTACCCATTACACGGGTCTTAACTCTCCAGGTTTAAGGTATTCTTCCTTCAGCTAAAACATGCATGTGGAACCCAACTATGATCAACCATGTGAACGGGAGACGTGTTCAAATATGTCTCAGTTTTCCTCCCCTGGTACTCGGGTGCAACATTCCAGATGCTTTACTAACACTCTCCCCACTTGGAGAGTCAGTCCCTTTAACCTCCTGTTTGGCCCAGTTTGCAATTTCTGCGGAAGATGAACAGGAATAGCGAGAACCAATGAGAGGCTAGCTGGAGGTGTCTGGACGGGCAAATTTAACTCTCATTTCCCACCAGGAAGAGGAAATAACCAAAGGCTCAGCGTGCCGTGCCGGAACCAGATTAGGACCTGAAGCCATCCTGCGGTGTTGTGGCCAGGTCACAAGAAAGCGAGTTGAAGAAAGGAGCTCAGGGGCACTGTAATTCACAAACCTGCAGAGTTATAAATGACAGCTATCGTCCAAAAATAGACTGAAGTAAGGCTGCCAAGAGGACTTGAAAGCGGGGCAGCATTGCAGGAAACCGATTTCAGGAGGTAGACTGGAATTGCATTGAAAGCATAGGAAAAGAGGCAGAACGTCCACAATGATGCACTTGGCCAAAAAGGGCGTATGCGTTTTTTCCTGAATATATTCAGGAAAAAACGCATACGCCCTTTTTGGCCAACCAAGCAAGCTTGCAAAGGAAATCTGCACTACAATGAAGTCTCACTTCCCCCCGGTCAAAAGGGCCATCTGAAAAAAGTGTAAAATCCAGAAAGGCAGGACAGGCCATGGAGAACTGGGAGCCTTGTTATGCTGATGGGCGGGATGTAAATTGCCAACAACCACTCGGGAGAAGTGTATGGTGTTTCCTGAAACATCTAAAAAACAAAGCAACAGAACCTAGGGCACTTCCACTTATGATCCTATAGCTTAGGGAAATTAAAATAAAAAAGACACAGCCACCCCAAAGTTTGGAACGGCTCTGTTTACAAGAACCTCGTTTACAGTACAAGTTCAACATCGCAGAAAGTGAAAAATGGATAAAGAAGTTGTGGTATTTACTTACAAAGCAATATCACTCAGCAATGGAATCTGTGTCATCAGTCCCTTAGCAGCACAATGAGTGGATTCAGGTATGATGATTCTAACTGAAGTAAGTCACACAGAAAAAGAAACATCATAAGATATCAGTAATACACGGAATGTAAACTTGGCTACACAGGAACTGAATTACAGAACAGAACAGGGACTCAAATTTAGAAAACCAACTTATGCTTGCTTAAGGGTAAAGGTGAGTTGGGGTGCTGCATAAAACCAGAGATTGAAATGAGCACAGATAAAGTTCCTTAAGCCAAATATGGAATAGACAAGAGCTACTCCTTGCTCAACGAAATGGACTCAACACCGCATATTAAACGCCTAAGAATGTACCTGACTAGTAAGTATCTTAAAACCTATGGATTGCTATGTCTCCGAAAGAGAATCAAGCATGTGTACAGGGGCATAAACGCAGCAGTGATAGGATTGGAGAGGTTCGGTGAGCAAATGAAGACCCTTTGAAGTCATATTGCATGGTACCCATTCCACGGGTTTCAACTACCCAGGTTTAAGGTATTCTTCCTTCAGCTAAAACATGCATGTGGAACCTAGAGTATGATCAACCATGTGATCGGGAGACGTGTTCAAATATGTCTCAGTTTTTGTACCCTGGTACTCGGGTGCAACATTCCAGACGCTTTACTAACACTCTCCCGACTTGGAGAGTCAGTCCCTTTAACCTCCTGTTTGGCCCAGTTTGCAATTTCTGCGGAAGATGAACAGGAATAGCGAGAACCAATGAGAGGCTAGCTGGAGGTGTCTGGACGGGCAAATTTAACTCTCATTTCCCACCAGGAAGAGGAATTAACCAAAGGCTCAACGTGCCGTGCCGGAACCAGATTAGGGCCTGAAGCCATCCTGCGGTGTTGCGGCCAGGTCACAAGAAAGCGAGTTGAAGAAAGGAGCTCAGGGGCACTGTAATTCACAAACCTGCAGACTTATAAATGACAGCTATCGTCCAAAAATACACTGAAGTAAGGCTGCCAAGAGGACTTGAAAGTGGGGCAGAATTGCAGGAAACCGATTTCAGGAGGTAGACTGGAATTGCATTGAAAGCATAGGAAAAGAGGCAGAACGTCCACAATGATGCACTTGGCCAAAAAGGGCGTATGCGTTTTTTCCTGAATATATTCAGGAAAAAACGCATACGCCCTTTTTGGCCAACCAAGCAAGCTTGCAAAGGAAATCTGCACTACAATGAAGTCTCACTTCCCCCCGGTCAAAAGGGCCATCTGAAAAAAGTGTAAAATCCAGAAAGGCAGGACAGGCCATGGACAACTGGGAGCCTTGTTATGCTGATGGGCGGGATGTAAATTGCCAACAGACACTCGGGAGAAGTGTATGGTGTTTCCTGAAACATCTAAAAAACAAAGCAACAGAGCCTAGGGCACTGCCACTTATGGTCCTATAGCTTAGGGAAATTAAAATCAAAAAGACACAGCCACCCCAAAGTTTGGAACGGCTCT
Source organism: Delphinus delphis (assembly GCF_949987515.2). Classification (NCBI taxonomy): domain Eukaryota; kingdom Metazoa; phylum Chordata; class Mammalia; order Artiodactyla; family Delphinidae; genus Delphinus; species Delphinus delphis. The sequence continues at coordinate 170,896 of NW_027192683.1, read as the reverse complement.
GTTTACAAGAACCTCGTTTACAGTACAAGTTCAACATCGCAGAAAGTGAAAAATGGATAAAGAAGTTGTGGTATTTACTTACAAAGCAATATCACTCAGCAATGAAATCTGTGTCATCAGGCCCTTAGCAGCACAATGAGTGGATTCAGGTATGATGATTCTAACTGAAGTAAGTCACACAGAAAAAGAAACATCATAAGATATCAGTAATACACGGAATGTAAACTTGGCTACACAGGAACTGAATTACAGAACAGAACAGGGTCTCAAATTTAGAAAACCAACTTATGCTTGCTTAAGGGGAAAGGTGAGTTGGGGTGCTGCATAAAACCAGAGATTGAAATGAGCACAGATAAAGTTCCTTAAGTCAAATATGGAATAGACAAGAGCTACTCCTTGCTCAACGAAATGGACTCAACACCGCATATTAAACGCCTAAGAATGTACCTGACTAGTAAGTATCTTAAAACCTATGGATTGCTATGTCTCCGAAAGAGAATCAAGCGTGTGTGCAGGGGCATAAACGCAGCAGTGATAGGATTGGAGAGGTTCGGTGAGCAAATGAAGACCCTTTGAAGTCATATTGCATGGTACCCATTCCACGGGTCTCAACTCTCCAGGTTTAAGGTATTCTTCCTTCAGCTAAAACATGCATGTGGAACCCAAGTATGATCAACCATGTGAACGGGAGACGTGTTCAAATATGTCTCAGTTTTCCTCCCCTGGTACTCGGGTGCAACATTCCAGACGCTTTACTAACACTCTCCCCACTTGGAGAGTCAGTCCCTTTAACCTCCTGTTTGGCCCAGTTTGCAATTTCTGCGGAAGATGAACAGGAATAGCGAGAACCAATGAGAGGCTAGCTGGAGGTGTCTGGACGGGCAAATTTAACTCTCATTTCCCACCAGGAAGAGGAAATAACCAAAGGCTCAGCGTGCCGTGCCGGAACCAGATTAGGACCTGAAGCCATCCTGCGGTGTTGCGGCCAGGTCACAAGAAAGCGAGTTGAAGAAAGGAGCTCAGGGGCACTGTAATTCACAAACCTGCAGAGTTATAAATGACAGCTATCGTCCAAAAATAGACTGAAGTAAGGCTGCCAAGAGGACTTGAAAGCGGGGCAGCATTGCAGGAAACCGATTTCAGGAGGTAGACTGGAATTGCATTGAAAGCATAGGAAAAGAGGCAGAACGTCCACAATGATGCACTTGGCCAAAAAGGGCGTATGCGTTTTTTCCTGAATATATTCAGGAAAAAACGCATACGCCCTTTTTGGCCAACCAAGCAAGCTTGCAAAGGAAATCTGCACTACAATGAAGTCTCACTTCCCCCCGGGCAAAAGGGCCATCTGAAAAAAGTGTAAAATCCAGAAAGGCAGGACAGGCCATGGAGAACTGGGAGCCTTGTTATGCTGATGGGCGGGATGTAAATTGCCAACAACCACTCGGGAGAAGTGTATGGTGTTTCCTGAAACATCTAAAAAACAAAGCAACAGAACCTAGGGCACTTCCACTTATGATCCTATAGCTTAGGGAAATTAAAATAAAAAAGACACAGCCACCCCAAAGTTTGGAACGGCTCTGTTTACAAGAACCTCGTTTACAGTACAAGTTCAACATCGCAGAAAGTGAAAAATGGATAAAGAAGTTGTGGTATTTACTTACAAAGCAATATCACTCAGCAATGGAATCTGTGTCATCAGTCCCTTAGCAGCACAATGAGTGGATTCAGGTATGATGATTCTAACTGAAGTAAGTCACACAGAAAAAGAAACATCATAAGATATCAGTAATACACGGAATGTAAACTTGGCTACACAGGAACTGAATTACAGAACAGAACAGGGACTCAAATTTAGAAAACCAACTTATGCTTGCTTAAGGGTAAAGGTGAGTTGGGGTGCTGCATAAAACCAGAGATTGAAATGAGCACAGATAAAGTTCCTTAAGCCAAATATGGAATAGACAAGAGCTACTCCTTGCTCAACGAAATGGACTCAACACCGCATATTAAACGCCTAAGAATGTACCTGACTAGTAAGTATCTTAAAACCTATGGATTGCTATGTCTCCGAAAGAGAATCAAGCATGTGTACAGGGGCATAAACGCAGCAGTGATAGGATTGGAGAGGTTCGGTGAGCAAATGAAGACCCTTTGAAGTCATATTGCATGGTACCCATTCCACGGGTTTCAACTACCCAGGTTTAAGGTATTCTTCCTTCAGCTAAAACATGCATGTGGAACCTAGAGTATGATCAACCATGTGATCGGGAGACGTGTTCAAATATGTCTCAGTTTTTGTACCCTGGTACTCGGGTGCAACATTCCAGACGCTTTACTAACACTCTCCCGACTTGGAGAGTCAGTCCCTTTAACCTCCTGTTTGGCCCAGTTTGCAATTTCTGCGGAAGATGAACAGGAATAGCGAGAACCAATGAGAGGCTAGCTGGAGGTGTCTGGACGGGCAAATTTAACTCTCATTTCCCACCAGGAAGAGGAATTAACCAAAGGCTCAACGTGCCGTGCCGGAACCAGATTAGGGCCTGAAGCCATCCTGCGGTGTTGCGGCCAGGTCACAAGAAAGCGAGTTGAAGAAAGGAGCTCAGGGGCACTGTAATTCACAAACCTGCAGACTTATAAATGACAGCTATCATCCAAAAATACACTGAAGTAAGGCTGCCAAGAGGACTTGAAAGTGGGGCAGAATTGCAGGAAACCGATTTCAGGAGGTAGACTGGAATTGCATTGAAAGCATAGGAAAAGAGGCAGAACGTCCACAATGATGCACTTGGCCAAAAAGGGCGTATGCGTTTTTTCCTGAATATATTCAGGAAAAAACGCATACGCCCTTTTTGGCCAACCAAGCAAGCTTGCAAAGGAAATCTGCACTACAATGAAGTCTCACTTCCCCCCGGTCAAAAGGGCCATCTGAAAAAAGTGTAAAATCCAGAAAGGCAGGACAGGCCATGGACAACTGGGAGCCTTGTTATGCTGATGGGCGGGATGTAAATTGCCAACAGACACTCGGGAGAAGTGTATGGTGTTTCCTGAAACATCTAAAAAACAAAGCAACAGAGCCTAGGGCACTGCCACTTATGGTCCTATAGCTTAGGGAAATTAAAATAAAAAAGACACAGCCACCACAAAGTTTGGGACGCCTCTGTTTATAAGAACCTCGTTTACAGTACAAGTTCAACATCGCAGAATGTGAAAAATGGATAAAGAAGTTGTGGTATTTACTTACAAAGCAATATCACTCAGCAATGAAATCTATGTCATCAGGCCCTTAGCATCACAATGAGTGGATTCAGGTATGATGATTCTAACTGAAATAAGTCACACAGAAAAAGAAACATCATAAGATATCAGTAATACACGGAATATAAACTTGGCTACACAGGAACTGAATTACAGAACAGAACAGGGTCTCAAATTTAGAAAACCAACTTATGCTTGCTTAAGGGTAAAGGTGAGGTGGGGTGCTGCATAAAACCAGAGATTGAAATGAGCACAGATAAAGTTCCTTAAGTCAAATATGGAATAGACAAGAGCTACTCCTTGCTCAACGAAATGGACTCAACACCGCATATTAAATGCCTAAGAATGTACCTGATTAGTAAGTATATTAAAACCTATGGATTGCTATGTCTCCGAAAGAGAATCAAGCATGTGTACAGGGGCATAAACGCAGCAGTGATAGGATTGGAGAGGTTCGGTGAGCAAATGAAGACCCTTTGAAGTCATATTGCATGGTACCCATTACACGGGTCTTAACTCTCCAGGTTTAAGGTATTCTTCCTTCAGCTAAAACATGCATGTGGAACCCAAGTATGATCAACCATGTGAACGGGAGACGTGTTCAAATATGTCTCAGTTTTCCTCCCCTGGTACTCGGGTGCAACATTCCAGACGCTTTACTAACACTCTCCCGACTTGGAGAGTCAGTCCCTTTAACCTCCTATTTGGCCCAGTTTGCAATTTCTGCGGAAGATGAACAGGAATAGCGAGAACCAATGAGAGACTAGCTGGAGGTGTCTGGACGGGCAAATTTAACTCTCATTTCCCACCAGGAAGAGGAAATAACCAAAGGCTCAGCGTGCCGTGCCGGAACCAGATTAGGGCCTGAAGCCATCCTGCGGTGTTGCGGCCAGGTCACAAGAAAGCGAGTTGAAGAAAGGAGCTCAGGGGCACTGTAATTCACAAACCTGCAGAGTTATAAATGACAGCTATCGTCCAAAAATAGACTGAAGTAAGGCTGCCAAGAGGACTTGAAAGCGGGGCAGAATTGCAGGAAACCGATTTCAGGAGGTAGACTGGAATTGCATTGAAATCATAGGAAAAGAGGCAGAACGTCCACAATGATGCACTTGGCCAAAAAGGGTGTATGCGTTTTTTCCTGAATATATTCAGGAAAAAACGCATACGCCCTTTTTGGCCAACCAAGCAAGCTTGCAAAGGAAATCTGCACTACAATGAAGTCTCACTTCCCCCCGGTCAAAAGGGCCATCTGAAAAAAGTGTAAAATCCAGAAAGGCAGGACAGACCATGGAGAACTGGGAGCCTTGTTATGCTGATGGGCGGGATGTTAATTGCCAACAACCACTCGGGAGAAGTGTATGGTGTTTCCTGAAACATCTAAAAAACAAAGCAACAGAGCTTAGGGCACTGCCACTTATGGTCCTATAGCTTAGGGAAATTAAAATCAAAAAGACACAGCCACCCCAAAGTTTGGAACGGCTCTGTTTACAAGAACCTCGTTTACAGTACAAGTTCAACATCGCAGAAAGTGAAAAATGGATAAAGAAGTTGTGGTATTTACTTACAAAGCAATATCACTCAGCAATGAAATCTGTGTCATCAGGCCCTTAGCAGCACAATGAGTGGATTCAGGTATGATGATTCTAACTGAAGTAAGTCACACAGAAAAAGAAACATCATAAGATATCAGTAATACACGGAATGTAAACTTGGCTACACAGGAACTGAATTACAGAACAGAACAGGGTCTCAAATTTAGAAAACCAACTTATGCTTGCTTAAGGGGAAAGGTGAGTTGGGGTGCTGCATAAAACCAGAGATTGAAATGAGCACAGATAAAGTTCCTTAAGTCAAATATGGAATAGACAAGAGCTACTCCTTGCTCAACGAAATGGACTCAACACCGCATATTAAACGCCTAAGAATGTACCTGACTAGTAAGTATCTTAAAACCTATGGATTGCTATGTCTCCAAAAGAGAATCAAGCGTGTGTACAGGGGCATAAACGCAGCAGTGATAGGATTGGAGAGGTTCGGTGAGCAAATGAAGACCCTTTGAAGTCATATTGCATGGTACCCATTCCACGGGTCTCAACTCTCCAGGTTTAAGGTATTCTTCCTTCAGCTAAAACATGCATGTGGAACCCAAGTATGATCAACCATGTGAACGGGAGACGTGTTCAAATATGTCTCAGTTTTCCTCCCCTGGTACTCGGGTGCAACATTCCAGACGCTTTACTAACACTCTCCCCACTTGGAGAGTCAGTCCCTTTAACCTCCTGTTTGGCCCAGTTTGCAATTTCTGCGGAAGATGAACAGGAATAGCGAGAACCAATGAGAGGCTAGCTGGAGGTGTCTGGACGGGCAAATTTAACTCTCATTTCCCACCAGGAAGAGGAATTAAACAAATGCTCAGCATTCCGTGACGGAACCAGATTAGGGCCTGAAGCCATCCTGCGGTGTTGCAGCTAGCTCACAAGAAAGCGAGTTGAACAAAGGAGCTCAGGGGCACTGTAATTCACAAACCTGCAGACTTATAAATGACAGCTATCGTCCAAAAATAGACTGAAGTAAGGCTGCCAAGAGGACTTGAAAGCGGGGCAGCATTGCAGGAAACCGATTTCAGGAGGTAGACTGGAATTGCATTGAAAGCATAGGAAAAGAGGCAGAACGTCCACAATGATGCACTTGGCCAAACAGGGCGTATGCGTTTTTTCCTGAATATATTCAGGAAAAAACGCATACGCCCTTTTTGGCCAACCAAGCAAGCTTGCAAAGGAAATCTGCACTACAATGAAGTCTCACTTCCCCCGGTCAAAAGGGCCATCTGAAAAAAGTGTAAAATCCAGAAAGGCAGGACAGGCCATGGAGAATTGGGAGCCTTGTTATGCTGATGGGCGGGATGTAAATTGCCAACAACCACTCGGGAGAAGTGTATGGTGTTTCCTGAAACATCTAAAAAACAAAGCAACAGAACCTAGGGCACTTCCACTTATGGTCCTATAGCTTAGGGAAATTAAAATCAAAAAGACACAGCCACCCCAAAGTTTGGAACGGCTCTGTTTACAAGAACCTCGTTTACAGTACAAGTTCAACATCGCAGAAAGTGAAAAATGGATAAAGAAGTTGTGGTATTTACTTACAAAGCAATATCACTCAGCAATGAAATCTGTGTCATCAGGCCCGTAGCAGCACAATGAGTGGATTCAGGTATGATGATTCTAACTGAAGTAAGTCACACAGAAAAAGAAACATCATAAGATATCAGTAATACACGGAATGTAAACTTGGATACACAGGAACTGAATTACAGAACAGAACAGGGTCTCAAATTTAGAAAACCAACTTATGCTTGCTTAAGGGTAAAGGTGAGTTGGGGTGCTGCATAAAACCAGAGATTGAAATGAGCACAGATAAAGTTCCTTAAGTCAAATATGGAATAGACAAGAGCTACTCCTTGCTCAACGAAATGGACTCAACACCGCATATTAAACGCCTAAGAATGTACCTGACTAGTAAGTATCTTAAAACCTATGGATTGCTATGTCTCTGAAAGAGAATCAAGCATGTGTACAGGGGCATAAACGCAGCAGTGATAGGATTGGAGAGGTTCGGTGAGCAAATGAAGACCCTTTGAAGTCATACTGCATGGTACCCATTACACGGGTCTTAACTCTCCAGGTTTAAGGTATTCATACTTCAGCTAAAACATGCATGTGGAACCCAAGTATGATCAACCATGTGAACGGTAGACGTGTTCAAATATGTCTCAGTTTTCCTCCCCTGGTACTCGGGTGCAACATTCCAGACGCTTTACTAACACTCTCCCCACTTGGAGAGTCAGCGCCTTTAACCTCCTGTTTGGCCCAGTTTGCAATTTCTGCGGAAGATGAACAGGAATAGCGAGAACCAATGAGAGACTAGCTGGAGGTGTCTGGACGGGCAAATTTAACTCTCATTTCCCACCAGGATGAGGAAATAACCAAAGGCTCAGCGTTCCGTACCGGAACCAGATTAGGGCCTGAAGCCATCCTGCGGTGTTGCGGCCAGGTCACAAGAAAGCGAGTTGAAGAAAGGAGCTCAGGGGCACTGTAATTCACAAACCTGCAGAGTTATAAATGACAGCTATCGTCCAAAAATAGACTGAAGTAAGGCTGCCAAGAGGACTTGAAAGCGGGGCAGAATTGCAGGAAACCGATTTCAGGAGGTAGACTGGAATTGCATTGAAAGCATAGGAAAAGAAGCAGAACGTCCACAATGATGCACTTGGCCAAAAAGGGCGTATGCGTTTTTTCCTGAATATATTCAGGAAAAAACGCATACGCCCTTTTTGGCCAACCAAGCAAGCTTGCAAAGGAAATCTGCACTACAATGAAGTCTCACTTCCCCACGGTCAAAAGGGCCATCTGAAAAAAGTGTAAAATCCAGAAAGGCAGGACAGGCCATGGAGAACTGGGAGCCTTGTTATGCTGATGGGCGGGATGTAAATTGCCAACAACCACTCGGGAGAAGTGTATGGTGTTTCCTGAAACATCTAAAAAACAAAGCAACAGAGCCTAGGGCACTTCCACTTATGGTCCTATAGCTTAGGGAAATTAAAATAAAAAAGACACAGCCACCCCAAAGTTTGGAATGGCTCCATTTACAAGAACCTCGTTTACAGTACAAGTTCAACATCGCAGAAAGTGAAAAATGGATAAAGAAGTTGTGGTATTTACTTACAAAGCAATATCACTCAGCAATGAAATCTGTGTCATCAGGCCCTTAGCAGCACAATGAGTGGATTCAGGTATGATGATTCTAACTGAAGTAAGTCACACAGAAAAAGAAACATCATAAGATATCAGTAGTACACGGAATGTAACCTTGCCTACACAGGAACTGAATTACAGAACAGAACAGGGACTCAAATTTAGAAAACCAACTTATGCTTGCTTAAGGGTAAAGGTGAGTTGGGGTGCTGCATAAAACCAGAGATTGAAATGAGCACAGATAAAGTTCCTTAAGTCAAATATGGAATAGACAAGAGCTACTCCTTGCTCAACGAAATGGACTCAACACCGCATATTAAACGCCTAAGAATGTACCTGACTAGTAAGTATCTTAAAACCTATGGATTGCTATGTCTCCGAAAGAGAATCAAGCATGTGTACAGGGGCATAAACGCAGCAGTGATAGGATTGGAGAGGTTCGGTGAGCAAATGAAGACCCTTTGAAGTCATATTGCATGGTACCCATTCCACGGGTTTCAACTACCCAGGTTTCAGGTATTCTTCCTTCAGCTAAAACATGCATGTGGAACCTAGAGTATGATCAACCATGTGATCGGGAGACGTGTTCAAATATGTCTCAGTTTTCCACCCCTGGTACTTGGGTGCAACATTCCAGACGCTTTACTAACACTCTCCCCACTTGGAGAGTCAGTCCCTTTAACCTCCTGTTTGGCCCAGTTTGCAATTTCTGCGGAAGATGAACAGGAATAGGAGAACCAATGGGAGGCTAGCTGGAGGTGTCTGGACGGGCAAATTTAACTCTCATTTCCCACCAGGAAGAGGAATTAACCAAAGGCTCAGCATGCCGTGCCAGAACCAGATTAGGGCCTGAAGCCATCCTGCGGTGTTGCGGCCAGGTCACAAGAAAGCGAGTTGAAGAAAGGAGCTCAGGGGCACTGTAATTCACAAACCTGCAGAGTTATACATGACAGCTATCGTCCAAAAATAGACTGAAGTAAGGCTGCCAAGAGGACTTGAAAGCGGGGCAGAATTGCAGGAAACCGATTTCAGGAGGTAGACTGGAATTGCATTGAAAGCATAGGAAAAGAGGCAGAACGTCCACAATGATGCACTTGGCCAAAAAGGGCGTATGCGTTTTTTCCTGAATATATTCAGGAAAAAACGCATACGCCCTTTTTGGCCAACCAAGCAAGCTTGCAAAGGAAATCTGCACTACAATGAAGTCTCACTTCCCCCCGGTCAAAAGGGCCATCTGAAAAAAGTGTAAAATCCAGAAAGGCAGGACAGGCCATGGAGAACTGGGAGCCTTGTTATGCTGATGGGCGGGATGTAAATTGCCAACAACCACTCGGGAGAAGTGTATGGTGTTTCCTGAAACATCTAAAAAACAAAGCAACAGAGCCTAGGGCACTTCCACTTATGGTCCTATAGCTTAGGGAAATTAAAATCAAAAAGACACAGCCACCCCAAAGTTTGGAACGGCTCTGTTTACAAGAACCTCGTTTACAGTACAAGTTCAACATCGCAGAAAGTGAAAAATGGATAAAGAAGTTGTGGTATTTACTTACAAAGCAATATCACTCAGCAATGAAATCTGTGTCATCAGGCCCTTAGCAGCACAATGAGTGGATTCAGGTATGATGATTCTAACTGAAGTAAGTCACACAGAAAAAGAAACATCATAAGATATCAGTAGTACACGGAATGTAACCTTGGCTACACAGGAACTGAATTACAGAACAGAACAGGGACTCAAATTTAGAAAACCAACTTATGCTTGCTTAAGGGTAAAGGTGAGTTGGGGTGCTGCATAAAACCAGAGATTGAAATGAGCACAGATAAAGTTCCTTAAGTCAAATATGGAATAGACAAGAGCTACTCCTTGCTCAACGAAATGGACTCAACACCGCATATTAAACGCCTAAGAATGTACCTGACTAGTAAGTATCTTAAAACCTATGGATTGCTATGTCTCCGAAAGAGAATCAAGCATGTGTACAGGGGCATAAACGCAGCAGTGATAGGATTGGAGAGGTTCGGTGAGCAAATGAAGACCCTTTGAAGTCATATTGCATGGTACCCATTCCACGGGTTTCAACTACCCAGGTTTCAGGTATTCTTCCTTCAGCTAAAACATGCATGTGGAACCTAGAGTATGATCAACCATGTGATCGGGAGACGTGTTCAAATATGTCTCAGTTTTCGTACCCTGGTACTCGGGTGCAACATTCCAGACGCTTTACTAACACTCTCCCGACTTGGAGAGTCAGTCCCTTTAACCTCCTGTTTGGCCCAGTTTGCAATTTCTGCGGAAGATGAACAGGAATAGCGAGAACCAATGAGAGACTAGCTGGAGGTGTCTGGACGGGCAAATTTAACTCTCATTTCCCACCAGGAAGAGGAAATAACCAAAGGCTCAGCGTGCCGTACCGGAACCAGATTAGGGCCTGAAGCCATCCTGCGGTGTTGCGGCCAGGTCACAAGAAAGCGAGTTGAAGAAAGGAGCTCAGGGGCACTGTAATTCACAAACCTGCAGAGTTATAAATGACAGCTATCGTCCAAAAATAGACTGAAGTAAGGCTGCCAAGAGGACTTGAAAGCGGGGCAGAATTGCAGGAAACCGATTTCAGGAGGTAGACTGGAATTGCATTGAAAGCATAGGAAAAGAGGCAGAACGTCCACAATGATGCACTTGGCCAAAAAGGGCATATGCGTTTTTTCCTGAATATATTCAGGAAAAAACGCATATGCCCTTTTTGGCCAACCAAGCAAGCTTGCAAAGGAAATCTGCACTACAATGAAGTCTCACTTCCCCCCGGTCAAAAGGGCCATCTGAAAAAAGTGTAAAATCCAGAAAGGCAGGACAGGCCATGGAGAACTGGGAGCCTTGTTATGCTGATGGGCGGGATGTAAATTGCCAACAGACACTCGGGAGAAGTGTATGGTGTTTCCTGAAACATCTAAAAAACAAAGCAACAGAGCCTAGGGCACTGCCACTTATGGTCCTATAGCTTAGGGAAATTAAAATCAAAAAGACACAGCCACCCCAAAGTTTGGGACGCCTCTGTTTACAAGAACCTCATTTACAGTACAAGTTCAACATCGCAGAAAGTGAAAAATGGATAAAGAAGTTGTGGTATTTACTTACAAAGCAATATCACTCAGCAATGAATTCTATGTCATCAGGCCCTTAGCATCACAATGAGTGGATTCAGGTATGATGATTCTAACTGAAATAAGTCACACAGAAAAAGAAACATCATAAGATATCAGTAATACACGGAATGTAAACTTGGCTACACAGGAACTGAATTACAGAACAGAACAGGGTCTCAAATTTAGAAAACCAACTTATGCTTGCTTAAGGGGAAAGGTGAGTTGGGGTGCTGCATAAAACCAGAGATTGAAATGAGCACAGATAAAGTTCCTTAAGCCAAATATGGAATAGACAAGAGCTACTCCTTGCTCAACGAAATGGACTCAAAACCCCATATTAAACCCCTAAGAATGTACCTGACTAGTAAGTATCTTAAAACCTATGGATTGCTATGTCTCCAAAAGAGAATCAAGCGTGTGTACAGGGGAATAAACGCAGCAGTGATAGGATTGGAGAGGTTCGGTGAGCAAATGAAGACCCTTTGAAGTCATATTGCATGGTACCCATTACACGGGTCTCAACTCTCCAGGTTTAAGGTATTCTTCCTTCAGCTAAAACATGCATGTGGAACCCAGAGTATGATCAACCATGTGAACGGGAGACGTGTTCAAATATGTCTCAGTTTTCCTCCCCTGGTACTCGGGTGCAACATTCCAGACGCTTTACTAACACTCTCCCGACTTGGAGAGTCAGTCCCTTTAACCTCCTGTTTGGCCCAGTTTGCAATTTCTGCGGAAGATGAACAGGAATAGCGAGAACCAATGAGAGGCTAGCTGGAGGTGTCTGGACGGGCAAATTTAACTCTCATTTCCCACCAGGAAGAGGAATTAACCAAAGGCTCAGCATGCCGGGCCGGAACCAGATTAGGGCCTGAAGCCATCCTGCGGTGTTGCGGCCAGGTCACAAGAAAGCGAGTTGAAGAAAGGAGCTCAGGGGCATTGTAATTCACAAACCTGCAGAGTTATAAATCACAGCTATCGTCCAAAAATAGACTGAAGTAAGGCTGCCAAGAGGACTTGAAAGCGGGGCAGAATTGCAGGAAACCGATTTCAGGAGGTAGACTGGAATTGCATTGAAAGCATAGGAAAAGAGGCAGAACGTCCACAATGATGCACTTGGCCCAAAAGGGCGTATGCGTTTTTTCCTGAATATATTCAGGAAAAAACGCATACGCCCTTTTTGGCCAACCAAGCAAGCTTGCAAAGGAAATCTGCACTACAATGAAGTCTCACTTCCCCCCGGTCAAAAGGGCCATCTGAAAAAAGTGTAAAATCCAGAAAGGCAGGACTGGCCATGGAGAACTGGGAACCTTGTTATGCTGATGGGCGGGATGTAAATTGCCAACAGACACTCGGGAGAAGTGTATGGTGTTTCCTGAAACATCTAAAAAACAAAGCAACAGAGCCTAGGGCACTGCCACTTATGGTCCTATAGCTTAGGGAAATTAAAATCAAAAAGACACAGCCACCCCAAAGTTTGGGACGCCTCTGTTTACAAGAACCTCGTTTACAGTACAAGTTCAACATCGCAGAAAGTGAAAAATGGATAAAGAAGTTGTGGTATTTACTTACAAAGCAATATCACTCAGCAATTAATTCTATGTCATCAGGCCCTTAGCATCACTATGAGTGGATTCAGGTATGATGATTCTAACTGAAATAAGTCACACAGAAAAAGAAACATCATAAGATATCAGTAATACACGGAATGTAACTTGGCTACACAGGAACTGAATTACAGAACAGAACAGGGTCTCAAATTTAGAAAACCAACTTATGCTTGCTTAAGGGGAAAGGTGAGTTGGGGTGCTGCATAAAACCAGAGATTGAAATGAGCACATATAAAGTTCCTTAAGCCAAATATGGAATAGACAAGAGCTACTCCTTGCTCAACGAAATGGACTCAAAACCCCATATTAAACCCCTAAGAATGTACCTGACTAGTAAGTATCTTAAAACCTATGGATTGCTATGTCTCCAAAAGAGAATCAAGCGTGTGTACAGGGGAATAAACGCAGCAGTGATAGGATTGGAGAGGTTCGGTGAGCAAATGAAGACCCTTTGAAGTCATATTGCATGGTACCAATTACACGGGTCTCAACTCTCCAGGTTTAAGGTATTCTTCCTTCAGCTAAAACATGCATGTGGAACCCAAGTATGATCAACCATGTGAACGGGAGACGTGTTCAAATATGTCTCAGTTTTCCTCCCCTGGTACTCGGGTGCAACATTCCAGACGCTTTACTAACACTCTCCCCACTTGGAGAGTCAGCGCCTTTAACCTCCTGTTTGGCCCAGTTTGCAATTTCTGCGGAAGATGAACAGGAATAGCGAGAACCAATGAGAGGCTAGCTGGAGGTGTCTGGACGGGCAAATTTAACTCTCATTTCCCACCAGGAAGAGGAAATAACCAAAGGCTCAGCGTGCCGTACCGGAACCAGATTAGGGCCTGAAGCCATCCTGCGGTGTTGCGGCCAGGTCACAAGAAAGCGAGTTGAAGAAAGGAGCTCAGGGGCACTGTAATTCACAAACCTGCAGAGTTATAAATGACAGCTATCGTCCAAAAATATACTGAAGTAAGGCTGCCAAGAGGACTTGAAAGCGGGGCAGAATTGCAGGAAACCGATTTCAGGAGGTAGACTGGAATTGCATTGAAAGCATAGGAAAAGAGGCAGAACGTCCACAATGATGCACTTGGCCCAAAAGGGCGTATGCGTTTTTTCCTGAATATATTCAGGAAAAAACGCATACGCCCTTTTTGGCCAACCAAGCAAGCTTGCAAAGGAAATCTGCACTACAATGAAGTCTCACTTCCCCCCGGTCAAAAGGGCCATCTGAAAAAAGTGTAAAATCCAGAAAGGCAGGACAGGCCATGGAGAACTGGGAGCCTTGTTATGCTGATGGGCGGGATGTAAATTGCCAACAACCACTCGGGAGAAGTGTATGGTGTTTCCTGAAACATCTAAAAAACAAAGCAACAGAACCTAGGGCACTTCCACTTATGGTCCTATAGCTTAGGGAAATTAAAATCGAAAAGACACAGCCACCCCAAAGTTTGGAACGGCTCTGTTTACAAGAACCTCGTTTACAGTACAAGTTCAACATCGCAGAAAGTGAAAAATGGATAAAGAAGTTGTGGTATTTACTTACAAAGCAATATCACTCAGCAATGAAATCTGTGTCATCAGGCCCTTAGCAGCACAATGAGTGGATTCAGGTATGATGATTCTAACTGAAGTAAGTCACACAGAAAAAGAAACATCATAAGATATCAGTAATACACGGAATGTAAACTTGGCTACACAGGAACTGAATTACAGAACAGAACAGGGTCTCAAATTTAGAAAACCAACTTATGCTTGCTTAAGGGTAAAGGTGAGTTGGGGTGCTGCATAAAACCAGAGATTGAAATGAGCACAGATAAAGTTCCTTAAGTCAAATATGGAATAGACAAGAGCTACTCCTTGCTCAACGAAATGGACTCAACACCGCATATTAAATGCCTAAGAATGTACCTGACTAGTAAGTATCTTAAAAACCTATGGATTGCTATGTCTCCGAAAGAGAATCAAGCATGTGTACAGAGGCATAAACGCAGCAGTGATAGGATTGGAGAGGTTCGGTGAGCAAATGAAGACCCTTTGAAGTCATATTGCATGGTACCCATTACACGGGTCTTAACTCTCCAGGTTTAAGGTATTCTTCCTTCAGCTAAAACATGCATGTGGAACCCAAGTATGATCAACCATGTGAACGGGAGACGTGTTCAAATATGTCTCAGTTTTCCTCCCCTGGTACTCGGGTGCAACATTCCAGACGCTTTACTAACACTCTCCCCACTTGGAGAGTCAGCGCCTTTAACCTCCTGATTGGCCCAGTTTGCAATTTCTGCGGAAGATGAACAGGAATAGCGAGAAACAATGAGAGACTAGCTGGAGGTGTCTGGACGGGCAAATTTAACTCTCATTTCCCACCAGGAAAAGGAAATAACCAAAGGCTCAGCGTGCCGTGCCGGAACCAGATTAGGGCCTGAAGCCATCCTGCGGTGTTGCGGCCAGGTCACAAGAAAGCAAGTTGAAGAAAGGAGCTCAGGGGCACTGTAATGCACAAACCTGCAGAGTTATAAATGACAGCTATCGTCCAAAAATAGACTGAAGTAAGGCTGCCAAGAGGACTTGAAAGCGGGGCAGAATTGCAGGAAACCGATTTCAGGAGGTAGACTGGAATTGCATTGAAAGCATAGGAAAAGAGGCAGAACGTCCACAATGATGCACTTGGCCAAAAAGGGCGTATGCGTTTTTTCCTGAATATATTCAGGAAAAAACGCATACGCCCTTTTTGGCCAACCAAGCAAGCTTGCAAAGGAAATCTGCACTACAATGAAGTCTCACTTCCCCCTGGTCAAAAGGGCCATCTGAAAAAAGTGTAAAATCCAGAAAGGCAGGACAGGTCATGGAGAACTGGGAGCCTTGTTATGCTGATGGGCGGGATGTAAATTGCCAACAACCACTGGGGAGAAGTGTATGGTGTTTCCTGAAACATCTAAAAAACAAAGCAACAGAGCCTAGGGCACTGCCACTTATGGTCCTATAGCTTAGGGAAATTAAAATCAAAAAGACACAGCCACCCCAAAGTTTGGAATGGCTCTGTTTACAAGAACCTCGTTTACAGTACAAGTTCAACATCGCAGAAAGTGAAAAATGGATAAAGAACTTGTGGTACTTACGTACAATGCAGTATCACTCAGCAATGAAATCTATGTCATCAGGCCCGTAGCAGCATAATGAGTAGATTCAGGTACGATGATTCTAACTGAAATAAGTCACACAGAAAAAGAAACATCATAAGATATCCCTAATACACGGAATGTAAACTTGGCTACACAGGAACTGAATTCCAAAACAGACCAGGGTCTCAAATTTAGAAAACCAACTTATGCTTGCTTAAGGGGAAAGGTGAGTTGGGTTGTTGCATAAAACCAGAGATTGAAATGAGCACAGATAAAGTTCCTTAAGCCAAATATGGAATAGACAAGAGCTACTCCTTGCTCAACGAAATGGACTCAACACCGCATATTAAATGCCTAAGAATGTACCTGACTAGTAACTATCTTAAAACCTATGGATTGCTATGTCTCCGAAAGAGAATCAAGCATGTGTACAGGGGCATAAACGCAGCAGTGATAGGATTGGAGAGGTTCGGTGAGCAAATGAAGACCCTTTGAAGTCATATTGCATGGTACCCATTCCACGGGTTTCAACTACCCAGGTTTTAGGTATTCTTCCTTCAGCTAAAACATGCATGTGGAACCCAAGTATGATCAACCATGTGAACGGGAGACGTGTTCAAATATGTCTCAGTTTTCCTCCCCTGGTACTCGGGTGCAACATTCCAGACGCTTTACTAACACTCTCCCCACTTGGAGAGTCAGCGCCTTTAACCTCCTGTTTGGCCCAGTTTGCAATTTCTGCGGAAGATGAACAGGAATAGCGAGAACCAATGAGAGGCTAGCTGGAGGTGTCTGGACGGGCAAATTTCACTCTCATTTCCACCAGGAAGAGGAAATAACCAAAGGCTCAGCGTGCCGTACCGGAACCAGATTAGGGCCTGAAGCCATCCTGCGGTGTTGCGGCCAGCTCAAAAGAAAGCGAGTTGAAGAAAGGAGCTCAGGGGCACTGTAATTCACAAACCTGCAGAGTTATAAATGACAGCTATCGTCCAAAAATAGACTGAAGTAAGGCTGCCAAGAGGACTTGAAAGCGGGGCAGAATTGCAGGAAACCGATTTCAGGAGGTAGACTGGAATTGCATTGAAAGCATAGGAAAAGAGGCAGAACGTCCACAATGATGCACTTGGCCAAAAAGGGCGTATGCGTTTTTTCCTGAATATATTCAGGAAAAAACGCATACGCCCTTTTTGGCCAACCAAGCAAGCTTGCAAAGGAAATCTGCACTACAATGAAGTCTCACTTCCCCCCGGTCAAAAGGGCCATCTCAAAAAAGTGTAAAATCCAGAAAGGCAGGACAGGCCATGGAGAACTGGGAGCCTTGTTATGCTGATGGGCGGGATGTAAATTGCCAACAACCACTCGGGAGAAGTGTATGGTGTTTCCTGAAACATCTAAAAAACAAAGCAACAGAACCTAGGGCACTTCCACTTATGGTCCTATAGCTTAGGGAAATTAAAACCAAAAAGACACAGCTAGCCCAAACTTTGGAACGGCTCTGTTTACAAGAACCTCGTTTACAGTACAAGTTCAACATCGCAGAAAGTGAAAAATGGATAAAGAAGTTGTGGTATTTACTTACAAAGCAATATCACTCAGCAATGAAATCTGTGTCATCAGGCCCTTAGCAGCACAATGAGTGGATTCAGGTATGATGATTCTAACTGAAGTAAGTCACACAGAAAAAGAAACATCATAAGATATCAGTAGTACACGGAATGTAACCTTGGCTACACAGGAACTGAATTACAGAACAGAACAGGGTCTCAAATTTAGAAAACCAACTTATGCTTGCTTAAGGGTAAAGGTGAGTTGGGGTGCTGCATAAAACCAGAGATTGAAATGAGCACAGATAAAGTTCCTTAAGCCAAATATGGAATAGACAAGAGCTACTCCTTGCTCAACGAAATGGACCCAACACCCCATATTAAACGCCTAAGAATGTACCTGACTAGTAAGTATCTTGAAACCTATGGATTGCTATGTCTCCGAAAGAGAATCAAGCATGTGTACAGGGGCATAAACGCAGCAGTGATAGGATTGGAGAGGTTCGGTGAGCAAATGAAGACCCTTTGAAGTCATATTGCATGGTACCCATTCCACGGGTTTCAACTACCCAGGTTTTAGGTATTCTTCCTTCAGATAAAATATGCATGTGGAACCCAGAGTATGATCAACCATGTGAACGGGAGACGTGTTCAAATATGTCTCAGTTTTCCTCCCCTGGTACTCGGGTGCAACATTCCAGACGCTTTACTAACACTCTCCCCACTTGGAGAGTCAGCGCCTTTAACCTCCTGTTTGGCCCAGTTTGCAATTTCTGCGGAAGATAAACAGGAATAGCGAGAACCAATGAGAGACTAGCTGGAGGTGTCTGGACGGGCAAATTTAACTCTCATTTCTGACCAGGAAGAGGAAATAACCAAAGGCTCAGCGTGCCGTACCGGAACCAGATTAGGGCCTGAAGCCATCCTGCGGTGTTGCGGCCAGCTCAAAAGAAAGCGAGTTGAAGAAAGGAGCTCAGGGGCACTGTAATTCACAAACCTGCAGAGTTATAAATGACAGCTATCGTCCAAAAATAGACTGAAGTAAGGCTGTGAAGAGGACTTGAAAGCGGGGCAGCATTGCAGGAAACCGATTTCAGGAGGTAGACTGAAATTGCATTGAAAGCATAGGAAAAGAGGCAGAACGTCCACAATGATGCACTTGGCCAAAAAGGGCGTATGCGTTTTTTCGTGAATATATTCAGGAAAAAACGCATATGCCCTTTTTGGCCAACCAAGCAAGCTTGCAAAGGAAATCTGCACTACAATGAAGTCTCACTTCCCCCCGGTCAAAAGGGCCATCTGAAAAAAGTGTAAAATCCAGAAAGGCAGGACAGGCCATGGAGAACTGGGAGCCTTGTTATGCTGATGGGCGGGATGTAAATTGCCAACAACCACTCGGGAGAAGTGTATGGTGTTTCCTGAAACATCTAAAAAACAAAGCAACAGAGCCTAGGGCACTGCCACTTATGGTCCTATAGCTTAGGGAAATTAAAATCAGAAAGACACAGCCACCCCAAAGTTTGGAACGGCTCTGTTTACAAGAACCTCGTTTACAGTACAAGTTCAACATCGCAGAAAGTGAAAAATGGATAAAGAAGTTGTGGTATTTACTTACAAAGCAATATCACTCAGCAATGAAATCTGTGTCATCAGGCCCGTAGCAGCACAATGAGTGGATTCAGGTATGATGATTCTAACTGAAGTAAGTCACACAGAAAAAGAAACATCATAAGATATCAGTAATACACGGAATGTAAACTTGGCTACACAGGAACTGAATTACAGAACAGAACAGGGTCTCAAATTTAGAAAACCAACTTATGCTTGCTTAAGGGGAAAGGTGAGTTGGGTTGCTGCATAAAACCAGAGATTGAAATGAGCACAGATAAAGTTCCTTAAGCCAAATATGGAATAGACAAGAGCTACTCCTTGCTCAACGAAATGGACTCAACACCGCATATTAAACGCCTAAGAATGTACCTGACTAGTAAGTATCTTAAAACCTATGGATTGCTATGTCTCCGAAAGAGAATCAAGCATGTGTACAGGGGCATAAACGCAGCAGTGATAGGATTGGAGAGGTTCGGTGAGCAAATGAAGACCCTTTGAAGTCATATTGCATGGTACCCATTCCACTGGTTTCAACTACCCAGGTTTTAGGTATTCTTCCTTCAGCTAAAACATGCATGTGGAACCCAAGTATGATCAACCATGTGATCGGGAGATGTGTTCAAATATGTCTCAGTTTTCCTCCCCTGGTACTCGGGTGCAACATTCCAGACGCTTTACTAACACTCTCCCCACTTGGAGAGTCAGCGCCTTTAACCTCCTGTTTGGCCCAGTTTGCAATTTCTGCGGAAGATGAACAGGAATAGCGAGAACCAATGAGAGGCTAGCTGGAGGTGTCTGGACGGGCAAATTTAACTCTCATTTCCCACCAGGAAGAGGAAATAACCAAAGGCTCAGCGTGCCGTACCGGAACCAGATTAGGGCCTGAAGCCATCCTGCGGTGTTGCGGCCAGCTCAAAAGAAAGCGAGTTGAAGAAAGGAGCTCAGGGGCACTGTAATTCACAAACCTGCAGAGTTATAAATGACAGCTATCGTCCAAAAATAGACTGAAGTAAGGCTGCCAAGAGGACTTGAAAGCGGGGCAGAATTGCAGGAAACCGATTTCAGGAGGTAGACTGGAATTGCATTGAAAGCATAGGAAAAGAGGCAGAACGTCCACAATGATGCACTTGGCCAAAAAGGGCGTATGCGTTTTTTCCTGAATATATTCAGGAAAAAACGCATACGCCCTTTTTGGCCAACCAAGCAAGCTTGCAAAGGAAATCTGCACTACAATGAAGTCTCACTTCCCCCCGGTCAAAAGGGCCATCTGAAAAAAGTGTAAAATCCAGAAAGGCAGGACAGGCCATGGAGAACTGGGAGCCTTGTTATGCTGATGGGCGGGATGTAAATTGCCAACAACCACTCGGGAGAAGTGTATGGTGTTTCCTGAAACATCTAAAAAACAAAGCAACAGAACCTAGGGCACTTCCACTTATGGTCCTATAGCTTAGGGAAATTAAATCAAAAAGACACAGCCACCCCAAAGTTTGGAACGGCTCTGTTTACAAGAACCTCGTTTACACTACAAGTTCAACATCG
Organism: Delphinus delphis; assembly: GCF_949987515.2. Classification (NCBI taxonomy): domain Eukaryota; kingdom Metazoa; phylum Chordata; class Mammalia; order Artiodactyla; family Delphinidae; genus Delphinus; species Delphinus delphis. The sequence goes on along the minus strand of NW_027192683.1, from coordinate 150,329 downwards.
CAGAAAGTGAAAAATGGATAAAGAAGTTGTGGTATTTACTTACAAAGCAATATCACTCAGCAATGAAATCTGTGTCATCAGGCCCTTAGCATCACAATGAGTGGATCAGGTATGATGATTCTAACTGAAGTAAGTCACACAGAAAAAGAAACATCATAAGATATCAGTAATACATGGAATGTAAACTTGGCTACACAGGAACTGAATTACAGAACAGAACAGGGTCTCAAATTTAGAAAACCAACTTATGCTTGCTTAAGGGTAAAGGTGAGTTGGGGTGCTGCATAAAACCAGAGATTGAAATGAGCACAGATAAAGTTCCTTAAGCCAAATATGGAATAGACAAGAGCTACTCCTTGCTCAACGAAATGGACTCAACACCGCATATTAAACGCCTAAGAATGTACCTGACTAGTAAGTATCTTAAAAACCTATGGATTGCTATGTCTCCGAAAGAGAATCAAGCATGTGTACAGGGGCATAAACGCAGCAGTGATAGGATTGGAGAGGTTCGGTGAGCAAATGAAGACCCTTTGAAGTCATATTGCATGGTACCCATTACACGGATATTAACTCTCCAGGTTTAAGGTATTCTTCCTTCAGCTAAAACATGCATGTGGAACCCAAGTATGATCAACCATGTGAACGGGAGACGTGTTCAAATATGTCTCAGTTTTCCTCCCCTGGTACTCGGGTGCAACATTCCAGACGCTTTACTAACACTCTCCCCACTTGGAGAGTCAGCGCCTTCAACCTTCTGTTTGGCCCAGTTTGCAATTTCTGCGGAAGATGAACAGGAATAGCGAAAACCAATGAGAGACTAGCTGGAGGTGTCTGGACGGGCAAATTTAACTCTCATTTCCCACCAGGAAAAGGAAATAACCAAAGGCTCAGCGTGCCGTGCCGGAACCATATTAGGGCCTGAAACCATCCTGCAGTGTTGCGGCCAGGTCACAAGAAAGCAAGTTGAAGAAAGGAGCTCAGGGGCACTGTAATGCACAAACCTGCAGAGTTATAAATGACAGCTATCGTCCAAAAATAGACTGAAGTAAGGCTGCCAAGAGGACTTGAAAGCAGGGCAGAATTGCAGGAAACCGATTTCAGGAGGTAGACTGGAATTGCATTGAAAGCATAGGAAAAGAGGCAGAACGTCAACAATGATGCACTTGGCCAAAAAGGGCGTATGCGTTTTTTCCTGAATATATTCAGGAAAAAACGCATACGCCCTTTTTGGCCAACCAAGCAAGCTTGCAAAGGAAATCTGCACTACAATGAAGTCTCACTTCCCCCCGGTCAAAAGGGCCATCTGAAAAAAGTGTAAAATCCAGAAAGGCAGGACAGGCCATGGAGAACTGGGAGCCTTGTTATGCTGATGGGCGGGATGTAAATTGCCAACAACCACTCCGGAGAAGTGTATGGTGTTTCCTGAAACATCTAAAAAACAAAGCAACAGAACCTAGGGCACTTCCACTTATGGTCCTATAGCTTAGGGAAATTAAATCAAAAAGACACAGCCACCCCAAAGTTTGGAACGGCTCTGTTTACAAGAACCTCGTTTACACTACAAGTTCAACATCGCAGAAAGTGAAAAATGGATAAAGAAGTTGTGGTATTTACTTACAAAGCAATATCACTCAGCAATGAAATCTGTGTCATCAGGCCCTTAGCATCACAATGAGTGGATCAGGTATGATGATTCTAACTGAAGTAAGTCACACAGAAAAAGAAACATCATAAGATATCAGTAATACACGGAATGTAAACTTGGCTACACAGGAACTGAATTACAGAACAGAACAGGGTCTCAAATTTAGAAAACCAACTTATGCTTGCTTAAGGGTAAAGGTGAGTTGGGGTGCTGCATAAAACCAGAGATTGAAATGAGCACAGATCAAGTTCCTTAAGCCAAATATGGAATAGACAAGAGCTACTCCTTGCTCAATGAAATGGACTCAACACCGCATATTAAACGCCTAAGAATGTACCTGACTAGTAAGTATCTTAAAAACCTATGGATTGCTATGTCTCCGAAAGAGAATCAACCATGTGTACAGGGGCATAAACGCAGCAGTGATAGGATTGGAGAGGTTCGGTGAGCAAATGAAGACCCTTTGAAGTCATATTGCATGGTACCCATTACACGGGTATTAACTCTCCAGGTTTAAGGTATTCTTCCTTCAGCTAAAACATGCATGTGGAACCCAAGTATGATCAACCATGTGAACGGGAGACGTGTTCAAATATGTCTCAGTTTTCCTCCCCTGGTACTCGGGTGCAACATTCCAGACGCTTTACTAACACTCTCCCCACTTGGAGAGTCAGCGCCTTCAACCTCCTGTTTGGCCCAGTTTGCAATTTCTGCGGAAGATGAACAGGAATAGTGAAAACCAATGAGAGGCTAGCTGGAGGTGTCTGGACGGGCAAATTTAACTCTCATTTCCCACCAGGAAAAGGAAATAACCAAAGGCTCAGCGTGCCATGCCGGAAGCATATTAGGGCCTGAAGCCATCCTGCGGTGTTGCGGCCAGGTCACAAGAAAGCTAGTTGAAGAAAGGAGCTCAGGGGCACTGTAATGCACAAACCTGCAGAGTTATAAATGACAGCTATCGTCCAAAAATAGACTGAAGTAAGGCTGCCAAGAGGACTTGAAAGCAGGGCAGCATTGCAGGAAACCGATTTCAGGAGGTAGACTGGAATTGCATTGAAAGCATAGGAAAAGAGGCAGAACGTCCACAAGGATGCACTTGGCCAAAAAGGGCGTATGCGTTTTTTCCTGAATATATTCAGGAAAAAACGCATACGCCCTTTTTGGCCAACCAAGCAAGCTTGCAAAGGAAATCTGCACTACAATGAAGTCTCACTTCCCCCCGGTCAAAAGGGCCATCTGAAAAAAGTGTAAAATCCAGAAAGGCAGGACAGGCCATGGAGAACTGGGAGCCTTGTTATGCTGATGGGCGGGATGTAAATTGCCAACAGACACTAGGGAGAAGTGTATGGTGTTTCCTGAAACATCTAAAAAACAAAGCAACAGAACCTAGGGCACTTCCACTTATGGTCCTATAGCTTAGGGAAATTAAAATCAAAAAGACACAGCCACCCCAAAGTTTGGAACGGCTCTGTTTACAAGAACCTCGTTTACAGTACAAGTTCAACATCACAGAAAGTGAAAAATGGATAAAGAAGTTGTGGTATTTACTTACAAAGCAATATCACTCAGCAATGAAATCTGTGTCATCAGGCCCTTAGCAGCACAATGAGTGGATTGAGGTATGATGATTCTAACTGAAATAAGTCACACAGAAAAAGAAACATCATAATATATCAGTAATACACAGAATGTAATCTTGGCTACACAGGAACTGAATTACAGAACAGAACAGGGTCTCAAATTTAGAAAACCAACTTATGCTTGCTTAAGGGTAAAGGTGAGTTGGGGTGCTGCATAAAATCAGAGATTGAAATGAGCACAGATAAAGTTCCTTAGGCCAAATATGGAATAGACAAGAGCTACTCCTTGCTCAACGAAATGGACTCAACACCGCATATTAAACGCCTAAGAATGTACCTGACTAGTAAGTATCTTAAAACCTATAGATTGCTATGTCTCCGAAAGAGAATCAAGCATGTGTACAGGGGCATAAACGCAGCAGTGATAGGATTGGAGAGGTTCGGTGAGCAAATGAAGACCCTTTGAAGTCATATTGCATGGTACCCATTACACGGGTTTCAGCTACCCAGGTTTTAGGTATTCTTCCTGCAGCTAAAACATGCATGTGGAACCCAGAGTATGATCAACCATGTGATCGGGAGAAGTGTTCAAATATGTCTCAGTTTTCCTCCCCTGGTACTCGGGTGCAACATTCCAGACGCTTTACTAACACTCTCCCCACTTGGAGAGTCAGCGCCTTTAACCTCCTGTTTGGCACAGTTTGCAATTTCTGCGGAAGATGAACAGGAATAGCGAGAACCAATGAGAGGCTAGCTGGAGGTGTCTGGACGGGCAAATTTAACTCTCATTTCCCACCAGGAAGAGGAAATAACCAAAGGCTCAGCGTGCCGTACCGGAACCAGATTAGGGCCTGAAGCCATCCTGCGGTGTTGCGGCCAGCTCAAAAGAAAGCGAGTTGAAGAAAGGAGCTCAGGGGCACTGTAATTCACAAACCTGCAGAGTTATAAATGACAGCTATCGTCCAAAAATAGACTGAAGTAAGGCTGCCAAGAGGACTTGAAAGCGGGGCAGAATTGCAGGAAACCGATTTCAGGAGGTAGACTGGAATTGCATTGAAAGCATAGGAAAAGAGGCAGAACGTCCACAATGATGCACTTGGCCAAAAAGGGCGTATGCGTTTTTTCCTGAATATATTCAGGAAAAAACGCATACGCCCTTTTTGGCCAACCAAGCAAGCTTGCAAAGGAAATCTGCACTACAATGAAGTCTCACTTCCCCCCGGTCAAAAGGGCCATCTGAAAAAAGTGTAAAATCCAGAAAGGCAGGACAGGCCATGGAGAACTGGGAGCCTTGTTATGCTGATGGGCGGGATGTAAATTGCCAACAACCACTCGGGAGAAGTGTATGGTGTTTCCTGAAACATCTAAAAAACAAAGCAACAGAGCCAAGGGCACTGCCACTTATGGTCCTATAGCTTAGGGAAATTAAAATAAAAAAGACACAGCCACCCCAAGTTTGGGACGCCTCTGTTTACAAGAACCTCGTTTACAGTACAAGTTCAACATCGCAGAAAGTGAAAAATGGATAAAGAAGTTGTGGTATTCACTTACAAAGCAATATCACTCAGCAATGAAATCTATGTCATCAGGCCCTTAGCATCACAATGAGTGGATTCAGGTATGATGATTCTAACTGAAATAAGTCACACAGAAAAAGAAACATCATAAGATATCAGTAATACACGGAATGTAAACTTGGCTACACAGGAACTGAATTACAGAACAGAACAGGGTCTCAAATTTAGAAAACCAACTTATGCTTGCTTAAGGGTAAAGGTGAGTTGGGGTGCTGCATAAAACCAGAGATTGAAATGAGCACAGATAAAGTTCCTTAAGTCAAATATGGAATAGACAAGAGCTACTCCTTGCTCAACGAAATGGACTCAACACCGCATATTAAACGCCTAAGAATGTACCTGACTAGTAAGTATCGTAAAACCTATGGATTGCTATGTCTCCAAAAGAGAATCAAGCATGTGTACAGGGGCATAAACGCAGCAGTGATAGGATTGGAGAGGTTCGGTGAGCAAATGAAGACCCTTTGAAGTCATATTGCATGGTACCCATTACACGGGTCTTAACTCTCCAGGTTTAAGGTATTCTTCCTTCAGCTAAAACATGCATGTGGAACCCAAGTATGATCAACCATGTGAACGGGAGACGTGTTCAAATATGTCTCAGTTTTCCTCCCCTGGTACTCGGGTGCAACATTCCAGACGCTTTACTAACACTCTCCCCACTTGGAGAGTCAGCGCCTTTAACCTCCTGTTTGGCCCAGTTTGCAATTTCTGCGGAAGATGAACAGGAATACCGAGAACCAATGAGAGGCTAGCTGGAGGTGTCTGGACGGGCAAATTTAACTCTCATTTCCCACCAGGAAGAGGGAATAACCAAAGGCTCAGCGTGCCGTACCGGAACCAGATTAGGGCCTGAAGCCATCCTGCGGTGTTGCGGCCAGCTCAAAAGAAAGCGAGTTGAAGAAAGGAGCTCAGGGGCACTGTAATTCACAAACCTGCAGAGTTATAAATGACAGCTATCGTCCAAAAATAGACTGAAGTAAGGCTGCCAAGAGGACTTGAAAGCGGGGCAGAATTGCAGGAAACCGATTTCAGGAGGTAGACTGGAATTGCATTGAAAGCATAGGAAAAGAGGCAGAACGTCCACAATGATGCACTTGGCCAAAAAGGGCGTATGCGTTTTTTCCTGAATATATTCAGGAAAAAACGCATACGCCCTTTTTGGCCAACCAAGCAAGCTTGCAAAGGAAATCTGCACTACAATGAAGTCTCACTTCCCCCCGGTCAAAAGGGCCATCTGAAAAAAGTGTAAAATCCAGAAAGGCAGGACAGGCCATGGAGAACTGGGAGCCTTGTTATGCTGATGGGCGGGATGTAAATTGCCAACAACCACTCGGGAGAAGTGTATGGTGTTTCCTGAAACATCTAAAAAACAAAGCAACAGAGCCTAGGGCACTGCCACTTATGGTCCTATAGCTTAGGGAAATTAAAATCAAAAAGACACAGCCACCCCAAAGTTTGGGACGCCTCTGTTTACAAGAACCTCGTTTACAGTACAAGTTCAACATCGCAGAAAGTGAAAAATGGATAAAGAAGTTGTGGTATTTACTTACAAAGCAATATCACTCAGCAATGAAATCTATGTCATCAGGCCCTTAGCATCACAATGAGTGGATTCAGGTATGATGATTCTAACTGAAATAAGTCACACAGAAAAAGAAACATTATAAGATATCAGTAATACACGGAATGTAAACTTGGCTACACAGGAACTGAATTACAGAACAGAACAGGGTCTCAAATTTAGAAAACCAACTTATGCTTGCTTAAGGGTAAAGGTGAGTTGGGTTGCTACATAAAACCAGAGATTGAAATGAGCACAGATAAAGTTCCTTAAGTCAAATATGGAATAGACAAGAGCTACTCCTTGCTCAACGAAATGGACTCAACACCCCATATTAAACGCCTAAGAATGTACCTGACTAGTAAGTATCGTAAAACCTATGGATTGCTATGTCTCCAAAAGAGAATCAAGTATGTGTACAGGGGCATAAACGCAGCAGTGATAGGATTGGAGAGGTTCGGTGAGCAAATGAAGACCCTTTGAAGTCATATTGCATGGTACCCATTACACGGGTCTCAACTCTCCAGGTTTAAGGTATTCTTCCTTCAGCTAAAACATGCATGTGGAACCCAAGTATGATCAACCATGTGAACGGGAGACGTGTTCAAATATGTCTCAGTTTTCCTCCCCTGGTACTCGGGTGCAACATTCCAGACGCTTTACTAACACTCTCCCCACTTGGAGAGTCAGTGCTTTTAACCTCCTGTTTGGCCCAGTTTGCAATTTCTGCGGAAGATGAACAGGAATAGCGAGAACGAATGAGAGGCTAGCTGGAGGTGTCTGGACGGGCAAATTATTCCTGAATATATTCAGGAAAAAACGCATATGCCCTTTTTGGCCAACCAAGCAAGCTTGCAAAGGAAATCTGCACTACAATGAAGTCTCACTTCCCCCCGGTCAAAAGGGCCATCTGAAAAAAGTGTAAAATCCAGAAAGGCAGGACAGGCCAAGGACAACTGGGAGCCTTGTTATGCTGATGGGCGGGATGTAAATTGCCAACAGACACTCGGGAGAAGTGTATGGTGTTTCCTGAAACATCTAAAAAACAAAGCAACAGAGCCAAGGGCACTGCCACTTATGGTCCTATAGCTTAGGGAAATTAAAATCAAAAAGACACAGCCACCCCAAGTTTGGGACGCCTCTGTTTACAAGAACCTCGTTTACAGTACAAGTTCAACATCGCAGAAAGTGAAAAATGGATAAAGAAGTTGTGGTATTCACTTACAAAGCAATATCACTCAGCAATGAAATCTATGTCATCAGGCCCTTAGCAGCACAATGAGTGGATTCAGGTATGATGATTCTAACTGAAATAAGTCACACAGAAAAAGAAACATCATGAGATATCAGTAATACACAGAATGTAAACTTGGCTACACAGGAACTGAATTACAGAACAGAACAGGGACTCAAATTTAGAAAACCAACTTATGCTTGCTTAAGGGGAAAGGTGAGTTGGGGTGCTGCATAAAACCAGAGATTGAAATGAGCACAGATAAAGTTCCTTAAGTCAAATATGGAATAGACAAGAGCTACTCCTTGCTCAACGAAATGGACTCAACACCGCATATTAAACGCCTAAGAATGTACCTGACTAGTAAGTATCGTAAAACCTATGGATTGCTATGTCTCCAAAAGAGAATCAAGCATGTGTACAGGGGCATAAACGCAGCAGTGATAGGATTGGAGAGGTTCGGTGAGCAAATGAAGACCCTTTGAAGTCATATTGCATGGTACCCATTCCACGGGTTTCAACTACCCAGGTTTAAGGTATTATTCCTTCAGCTAAAACATGCATGTGGAACCTAGAGTATGATCAACCATGTGAACGGGAGACGTGTTCAAATATGTCTCAGTTTTCCTCCCCTGGTACTCGGGTGCAACATTCCAGACGCTTTACTAACACTCTCCCCACTTGGAGAGTCAGTCCCTTTAACCTCCTGTTTGGCCCAGTTTGCAATTTCTGCGGAAGATGAACAGGAATAGTGAGAACCAATGAGAGGCTAGCTGGAGGTGTCTGGACGGGCAAATTTAACTCTCATTTCCCACCAGGAAGAGGAATTAACCAAAGGCTCAGCATGCCGGGCCGGAACCAGATTAGGGCCTGAAGCCATCCTTCGGTGTTGCGGCCAGGTCACAAGAAAGGGAGTTGAAGAAAGGAGCTCAGGGGCACTGTAATTCACAAACCTGCAGAGTTATAAATGACAGCTATCGTCCAAAAATAGACTGAAGTAAGGCTGCCAAGAGGACTTGAAAGCGGAGCAGAATTGCAGGAAACCGATTTCAGGAGGTAGACTGGAATTGCATTGAAAGCATAGGAAAAGAGGCAGAACGTCCACAATGATGCACTTGGCCAAAAAGGGCGTATGCGTTTTTTCCTGAATATATTAAGGAAAAAACGCATACGCCCTTTTTGGCCAACCAAGCAAGCTTGCAAAGGAAATCTGCACTACAATGAAGTCTCACTTCCCCCCGGTCAAAAGGGTCATCTGAAAAAAGTGTAAAATCCAGAAAGGCAGGACAGGCCATGGAGAACTGGGAGCCTTGTTATGCTGATGGGCGGGATGTAAATTGCCAACAACCACTCGGGAGAAGTGTATGGTGTTTCCTGAAACATCTAAAAAACAAAGCAACAGAACCTAGGGCACTTCCACTTATGGTCCTATAGCTTAGGGAAATTAAAATCAAAAAGACACAGCCACCCCAAAGTTTGGAACGGCTCTGTTTACAAGAACCTCGTTTACAGTACAAGTTCAACATCGCAGAAAGTGAAAAATGGATAAAGAACTTGTGGTACTTACGTACAATGCAGTATCACTCAGCAATGAAATCTATGTCATCAGGCCCGTAGCAGCATAATGAGTGGATTCAGGTACGATGATTCTAACTGAAATAAGTCACACAGAAAAAGAAACATCATAAGATATCACTAATACACGGAATGTAAACTTGGCTACACAGGAACTGCATTCCAAAACAGAACAGGGTCTCAAATTTAGAAAACCAACTTATGCTTGCTTAAGGGGAAAGGTGAGTTGGGTTGCTGCATAAAACCAGAGATTGAAATGAGCACAGATAAAGTTCCTTAAGCGAAGTATGGAATAGACAAGAGCTACTCCTTGCTCAACGAAATGGACTCAACACCGCATATTAAACGCCTAAGAATGTACCTGACTAGTAAGTATCTTAAAACCTATGGATTGCTATGTCTCCAAAAGAGAATCAAGCATGTGTACAGGGGCATAAACGCAGCAGTGATAGGATTGGAGAGGTTCGGTGAGCAAATGAAGACCCTTTGAAGTCATATTGCATGGTACCCATTCCACTGGTTTCAACTACCCAGGTTTTAGGTATTCTTCCTTCAGCTAAAACATGCATGTGGAACCCAAGTATGATCAACCATGTGATCGGGAGATGTGTTCAAATATGTCTCAGTTTTCCTCCCCTGGTACTCGGGTGCAACATTCCAGACGCTTTACTAACACTCTCCCCACTTGGAGAGTCAGCGCCTTTAACCTCCTGTTTGGCCCAGTTTGCAATTTCTGCGGAAGATGAACAGGAATAGCGAGAACCAATGAGAGGCTAGCTGGAGGTGTCTGGACGGGCAAATTTAACTCTCATTTCCCACCAGGAAGAGGAAATAACCAAAGGCTCAGCGTGCCGTACCGGAACCAGATTAGGGCCTGAAGCCATCCTGCGGTGTTGCGGCCAGCTCAAAAGAAAGCGAGTTGAAGAAAGGAGCTCAGGGGCACTGTAATTCACAAACCTGCAGAGTTATAAATGACAGCTATCGTCCAAAAATAGACTGAAGTAAGGCTGCCAAGAGGACTTGAAAGCGGGGCAGAATTGCAGGAAACCGATTTCAGGAGGTAGACTGGAATTGCATTGAAAGCATAGGAAAAGAGGCAGAACGTCCACAATGATGCACTTGGCCAAAAAGGGCGTATGCGTTTTTTCCTGAATATATTCAGGAAAAAACGCATACGCCCTTTTTGGCCAACCAAGCAAGCTTGCAAAGGAAATCTGCACTACAATGAAGTCTCACTTCCCCCCGGTCAAAAGGGCCATCTGAAAAAAGTGTAAAATCCAGAAAGGCAGGACAGGCCATGGAGAACTGGGAGCCTTGTTATGCTGATGGGCGGGATGTAAATTGCCAACAACCACTCGGGAGAAGTGTATGGTGTTTCCTGAAACATCTAAAAAACAAAGCAACAGAACCTAGGGCACTTCCACTTATGGTCCTATAGCTTAGGGAAATTAAATCAAAAAGACACAGCCACCCCAAAGTTTGGAACGGCTCTGTTTACAAGAACCTCGTTTACACTACAAGTTCAACATCGCAGAAAGTGAAAAATGGATAAAGAAGTTGTGGTATTTACTTACAAAGCAATATCACTCAGCAATGAAATCTGTGTCATCAGGCCCTTAGCATCACAATGAGTGGATCAGGTATGATGATTCTAACTGAAGTAAGTCACACAGAAAAAGAAACATCATAAGATATCAGTAATACATGGAATGTAAACTTGGCTACACAGGAACTGAATTACAGAACAGAACAGGGTCTCAAATTTAGAAAACCAACTTATGCTTGCTTAAGGGTAAAGGTGAGTTGGGGTGCTGCATAAAACCAGAGATTGAAATGAGCACAGATAAAGTTCCTTAAGCCAAATATGGAATAGACAAGAGCTACTCCTTGCTCAACGAAATGGACTCAACACCGCATATTAAACGCCTAAGAATGTACCTGACTAGTAAGTATCTTAAAAACCTATGGATTGCTATGTCTCCGAAAGAGAATCAAGCATGTGTACAGGGGCATAAACGCAGCAGTGATAGGATTGGAGAGGTTCGGTGAGCAAATGAAGACCCTTTGAAGTCATATTGCATGGTACCCATTACACGGATATTAACTCTCCAGGTTTAAGGTATTCTTCCTTCAGCTAAAACATGCATGTGGAACCCAAGTATGATCAACCATGTGAACGGGAGACGTGTTCAAATATGTCTCAGTTTTCCTCCCCTGGTACTCGGGTGCAACATTCCAGACGCTTTACTAACACTCTCCCCACTTGGAGAGTCAGCGCCTTCAACCTCCTGTTTGGCCCAGTTTGCAATTTCTGCGGAAGATGAACAGGAATAGCGAAAACCAATGAGAGACTAGCTGGAGGTGTCTGGACGGGCAAATTTAACTCTCATTTCCCACCAGGAAAAGGAAATAACCAAAGGCTCAGCGTGCCGTGCCGGAACCATATTAGGGCCTGAAACCATCCTGCGGTGTTGCGGCCAGGTCACAAGAAAGCAAGTTGAAGAAAGGAGCTCAGGGGCACTGTAATGCACAAACCTGCAGAGTTATAAATGACAGCTATCGTCCAAAAATAGACTGAAGTAAGGCTGCCAAGAGGACTTGAAAGCAGGGCAGAATTGCAGGAAACCGATTTCAGGAGGTAGACTGGAATTGCATTGAAAGCATAGGAAAAGAGGCAGAACGTCAACAATGATGCACTTGGCCAAAAAGGGCGTATGCGTTTTTTCCTGAATATATTCAGGAAAAAACGCATACGCCCTTTTTGGCCAACCAAGCAAGCTTGCAAAGGAAATCTGCACTACAATGAAGTCTCACTTCCCCCCGGTCAAAAGGGCCATCTGAAAAAAGTGTAAAATCCAGAAAGGCAGGACAGGCCATGGAGAACTGGGAGCCTTGTTATGCTGATGGGCGGGATGTAAATTGCCAACAACCACTCCGGAGAAGTGTATGGTGTTTCCTGAAACATCTAAAAAACAAAGCAACAGAACCTAGGGCACTTCCACTTATGGTCCTATAGCTTAGGGAAATTAAATCAAAAAGACACAGCCACCCCAAAGTTTGGAACGGCTCTGTTTACAAGAACCTCGTTTACACTACAAGTTCAACATCGCAGAAAGTGAAAAATGGATAAAGAAGTTGTGGTATTTACTTACAAAGCAATATCACTCAGCAATGAAATCTGTGTCATCAGGCCCTTAGCATCACAATGAGTGGATCAGGTATGATGATTCTAACTGAAGTAAGTCACACAGAAAAAGAAACATCATAAGATATCAGTAATACACGGAATGTAAACTTGGCTACACAGGAACTGAATTACAGAACAGAACAGGGTCTCAAATTTAGAAAACCAACTTATGCTTGCTTAAGGGTAAAGGTGAGTTGGGGTGCTGCATAAAACCAGAGATTGAAATGAGCACAGATCAAGTTCCTTAAGCCAAATATGGAATAGACAAGAGCTACTCCTTGCTCAATGAAATGGACTCAACACCGCATATTAAACGCCTAAGAATGTACCTGACTAGTAAGTATCTTAAAAACCTATGGATTGCTATGTCTCCGAAAGAGAATCAACCATGTGTACAGGGGCATAAACGCAGCAGTGATAGGATTGGAGAGGTTCGGTGAGCAAATGAAGACCCTTTGAAGTCATATTGCATGGTACCCATTACACGGGTATTAACTCTCCAGGTTTAAGGTATTCTTCCTTCAGCTAAAACATGCATGTGGAACCCAAGTATGATCAACCATGTGAACGGGAGACGTGTTCAAATATGTCTCAGTTTTCCTCTCCTGGTACTCGGGTGCAACATTCCAGACGCTTTACTAACACTCTCCCCACTTGGAGAGTCAGCGCCTTCAACCTCCTGTTTGGCCCAGTTTGCAATTTCTGCGGAAGATGAACAGGAATAGTGAAAACCAATGAGAGGCTAGCTGGAGGTGTCTGGACGGGCAAATTTAACTCTCATTTCCCACCAGGAAAAGGAAATAACCAAAGGCTCAGCGTGCCATGCCGGAAGCATATTAGGGCCTGAAGCCATCCTGCGGTGTTGCGGCCAGGTCACAAGAAAGCTAGTTGAAGAAAGGAGCTCAGGGGCACTGTAATGCACAAACCTGCAGAGTTATAAATGACAGCTATCGTCCAAAAATAGACTGAAGTAAGGCTGCCAAGAGGACTTGAAAGCAGGGCAGAATTGCAGGAAACCGATTTCAGGAGGTAGACTGGAATTGCATTGAAAGCATAGGAAAAGTGGCAGAACGTCCACAATGATGCACTTGACCAAAAAGGGCGTATGCGTTTTTTCCTGAATATATTCAGGAAAAAACGCATACGCCCTTTTTGGCCAACCAAGCAAGCTTGCAAAGGAAATCTGCACTACAATGAAGTCTCACTTCCCCCCGGTCAAAAGGGCCATCTGAAAAAAGTGTAAAATCCAGAAAGGCAGGACAGGCCATGGAGAACTGGGAGCCTTGTTATGCTGATGGGCGGGATGTAAATTGCCAACAGACACTAGGGAGAAGTGTATGGTGTTTCCTGAAACATCTAAAAAACAAAGCAACAGAACCTAGGGCACTTCCACTTATGGTCCTATAGCTTAGGGAAATTAAAATCAAAAAGACACAGCCACCCCAAAGTTTGGAACGGCTCTGTTTACAAGAACCTCGTTTACAGTACAAGTTCAACATCACAGAAAGTGAAAAATGGATAAAGAAGTTGTGGTATTTACTTACAAAGCAATATCACTCAGCAATGAAATCTGTGTCATCAGGCCCTTAGCAGCACAATGAGTGGATTGAGGTATGATGATTCTAACTGAAATAAGTCACACAGAAAAAGAAACATCATAATATATCAGTAATACACAGAATGTAATCTTGGCTACACAGGAACTGAATTACAGAACAGAACAGGGTCTCAAATTTAGAAAACCAACTTATGCTTGCTTAAGGGTAAAGGTGAGTTGGGGTGCTGCATAAAATCAGAGATTGAAATGAGCACAGATAAAGTTCCTTAGGCCAAATATGGAATAGACAAGAGCTACTCCTTGCTCAACGAAATGGACTCAACACCGCATATTAAACGCCTAAGAATGTACCTGACTAGTAAGTATCTTAAAACCTATAGATTGCTATGTCTCCGAAAGAGAATCAAGCATGTGTACAGGGGCATAAACGCAGCAGTGATAGGATTGGAGAGGTTCGGTGAGCAAATGAAGACCCTTTGAAGTCATATTGCATGGTACCCATTACACGGGTTTCAGCTACCCAGGTTTTAGGTATTCTTCCTGCAGCTAAAACATGCATGTGGAACCCAGAGTATGATCAACCATGTGATCGGGAGAAGTGTTCAAATATGTCTCAGTTTTCCTCCCCTGGTACTCGGGTGCAACATTCCAGACGCTTTACTAACACTCTCCCCACTTGGAGAGTCAGCGCCTTTAACCTCCTGTTTGGCACAGTTTGCAATTTCTGCGGAAGATGAACAGGAATAGCGAGAACCAATGAGAGGCTAGCTGGAGGTGTCTGGACGGGCAAATTTAACTCTCATTTCCCACCAGGAGGAGGAAATAACCAAAGGCTCAGCGTGCCGTGCCAGAACCAGATTAGGGCCTGAAGCCATTCTGCGGTGTTGCGGCCAGGTCTCAAGAAAGCGAGTTGAAGAAAGGAGCTCAGGGGCACTGTAATTCACAAACCTGCAGAGTTATAAATGACAGCTATCGTCCAAAAATAGACTGAAGTAAGGCTGCCAAGAGGACTTGAAAGCGGGGCAGAATTGCAGGAAACCGATTTCAGGAGGTAGACTGAAATTGCATTGAAAGCATAGGAAAAGAGGCAGAACGTCCACAATGATGCACTTGGCCAAAAAGGGCGTATGCGTTTTTTCCTGAATATATTCAGGAAAAAACGCATACGCACTTTTTGGCCAACCAAGCAAGCTTGCAAAGGAAATCTGCACTACAATGAAGTCTCACTTCCCCCCGGTCAAAAGGGCCATCTGAAAAAAGTGTAAAATCCAGAAAGGCAGGACAGGCCATGGAGAACTGGGAGCCTTGTTATGCTGATGGGCGGGATGTAAATTGCCAACAACCACTCGGGAGAAGTGTATGGTGTTTCCTGAAACATCTAAAAAACAAAGCAACAGAACCTAGGGCACTTCCACTTATGGTCCTATAGCTTAGGGAAATTAAAATCAAAAAGACACAGCCACCCCAAAGTTTGGAACGGCTCTGTTTACAAGAACCTCGTTTACAGTACAAGTTCAACATCGCAGAAAGTGAAAAATGGATAAAGAAGTTGTGGTATTTACTTACAAAGCAATATCACTCAGCAATGAAATCTGTGTCATCAGGCCCTTAGCAGCACAATGAGTGGATTCAGGTATGATGATTCTAACTGAAGTAAGTCACACAGAAAAAGAAACATCATAAGATATCAGTAATACACGGAATGTAAACTTGGCTACACAGGAACTGAATTACAGAACAGAACAGGGTCTCAAATTTAGAAAACCAACTTATGCTTGCTTAAGGGTAAAGGTGAGGTGGGGTGCTGCATAAAACCAGAGATTGAAATGAGCACAGATAAAGTTCCTTAAGTCAAATATGGAATAGACAAGAGCTACTCCTTGCTCAATGAAATGGACTCAACACCGCATATTAAACGCCTAAGAATGTACCTGACTAGTAAGTATCTTAAAACCTATGGATTGCTATGTCTCCAAAAGAGAATCAAGCATGTGTACAGGGGCATAAACGCAGCAGTGATAGGATTGGAGAGGTTCGGTGAGCAAATGAAGACCCTTTGAAGTCATATTGCATGGTACCCATTACACGGGTCTTAACTCTCTAGGTTTAAGGTATTCTTCCTTCAGCTAAAACATGCATGTGGAACCCAAGTATGATCAACCATGTGAACGGGAGACGTGTTCAAATATGTCTCAGTTTTCCTCCCCTGGTACTCGGGTGCAACATTCCAGACGCTTTACTAACACTCTCCCCACTTGGAGAGTCAGCGCCTTTAACCTCCTGTTTGGCCCAGTTTGCAATTTCTGCAGAAGATAAACAGGAATAGCGAGAACCAATGAGAGACTAGCTGGAGGTGTCTGGACGGGCAAATTTAACTCTCATTTCCCACCAGGAAGAGGAAATAACCAAAGGCTCAGTGTGCCGTGCCGGAACCAGTTTAGGGCCTGAAGCCATCCTGTGGTGTTGCGGCCAGGTCACAAGAAAGCAAGTTGAAGAAAGGAGCTCAGGGGCACTGTAATTCACAAACCTGCAGAGTTATAAATGACAGCTATCGTCCAAAAATAGACTGAAGTAAGGCTGCCAAGAGGACTTGAAAGCGGGGCAGAATTGCAGGAAACCGATTTCAGGAGGTAGACTGGAATTGCATTGAAAGCATAGGAAAAGAGGCAGAACGTCCACAATGATGCACTTGGCCAAAAAGGGCGTATGCGTTTTTTCCTGAATATATTCAGGAAAAAACGCATACGCCCTTTTTGGCCAACCAAGCAAGCTTGCAAAGGAAATCTGCACTACAATGAAGTCTCACTTCCCCCCGGTCAAAAGGGCCATCTGAAAAAAGTGTAAAATCCAGAAAGGCAGGACAGGCCATGGAGAACTGGGAGCCTTGTTATGCTGATGGGCGGGATGTAAATTGCCAACAGACACTAGGGAGAAGTGTATGGTGTTTCCTGAAACATCTAAAAAACAAAGCAACAGAACCTAGGGCACTTCCACTTATGGTCCTATAGCTTAGGGAAATTAAAATCAAAAAGACACAGCCACCCCAAAGTTTGGAACGGCTCTGTTTACAAGAACCTCGTTTACAGTACAAGTTCAACATCACAGAAAGTGAAAAATGGATAAAGAAGTTGTGGTATTTACTTACAAAGCAATATCACTCAGCAATGAAATCTGTGTCATCAGGCCCTTAGCAGCACAATGAGTGGATTGAGGTATGATGATTCTAACTGAAATAAGTCACACAGAAAAAGAAACATCATAAGATATCAGTAATACAGAATGTAAACTTGGCTACACAGGAACTGAATTACAGAACAGAACAGGGTCTCAAATTTAGAAAACCAACTTATGCTTGCTTAAGGGTAAAGGTGAGTTGGGGTGCTGCATAAAACCAGAGATTGAAATGAGCACAGATCAAGTTCCTTAAGCCAAATATGGAATAGACAAGAGCTACTCCTTGCTCAATGAAATGGACTCAACACCGCATATTAAACGCCTAAGAATGTACCTGACTAGTAAGTATCTTAAAAACCTATGGATTGCTATGTCTCCGAAAGAGAATCAACCATGTGTACAGGGGCATAAACGCAGCAGTGATAGGATTGGAGAGGTTCGGTGAGCAAATGAAGACCCTTTGAAGTCATATTGCATGGTACCCATTACACGGGTATTAACTCTCCAGGTTTAAGGTATTCTTCCTTCAGCTAAAACATGCATGTGGAACCCAAGTATGATCAACCATGTGAACGGGAGACGTGTTCAAATATGTCTCAGTTTTCCTCCCCTGGTACTCGGGTGCAACATTCCAGACGCTTTACTAACACTCTCCCCACTTGGAGAGTCAGCGCCTTCAACCTCCTGTTTGGCCCAGTTTGCAATTTCTGCGGAAGATGAACAGGAATAGTGAAAACCAATGAGAGACTAGCTGGAGGTGTCTGGACGGGCAAATTTAACTCTCATTTCCCACCAGGAAAAGGAAATAACCAAAGGCTCAGCGTGCCATGCCGGAAGCATATTAGGGCCTGAAGCCATCCTGCGGTGTTGCGGCCAGGTCACAAGAAAGCTAGTTGAAGAAAGGAGCTCAGGGGCACTGTAATGCACAAACCTGCAGAGTTATAAATGACAGCTATCGTCCAAAAATAGACTGAAGTAAGGCTGCCAAGAGGACTTGAAAGCAGGGCAGAATTGCAGGAAACCGATTTCAGGAGGTAGACTGGAATTGCATTGAAAGCATAGGAAAAGTGGCAGAACGTCCACAATGATGCACTTGACCAAAAAGGGCGTATGCGTTTTTTCCTGAATATATTCAGGAAAAAACGCATACGCCCTTTTTGGCCAACCAAGCAAGCTTGCAAAGGAAATCTGCACTACAATGAAGTCTCACTTCCCCCCGGTCAAAAGGGCCATCTGAAAAAAGTGTAAAATCCAGAAAGGCAGGACAGGCCATGGAGAACTGGGAGCCTTGTTATGCTGATGGGCGGGATGTAAATTGCCAACAGACACTAGGGAGAAGTGTATGGTGTTTCCTGAAACATCTAAAAAACAAAGCAACAGAACCTAGGGCACTTCCACTTATGGTCCTATAGCTTAGGGAAATTAAAATCAAAAAGACACAGCCACCCCAAAGTTTGGAACGGCTCTGTTTACAAGAACCTCGTTTACAGTACAAGTTCAACATCACAGAAAGTGAAAAATGGATAAAGAAGTTGTGGTATTTACTTACAAAGCAATATCACTCAGCAATGAAATCTGTGTCATCAGGCCCTTA
This sequence comes from Delphinus delphis, assembly GCF_949987515.2. Taxonomy (NCBI): domain Eukaryota; kingdom Metazoa; phylum Chordata; class Mammalia; order Artiodactyla; family Delphinidae; genus Delphinus; species Delphinus delphis. Next base: position 131,638 of record NW_027192683.1, on the reverse strand, counting down.
GCAGCACAATGAGTGGATTGAGGTATGATGATTCTAACTGAAATAAGTCACACAGAAAAAGAAACATCATAATATATCAGTAATACACAGAATGTAAACTTGGCTACACAGGAACTGAATTACAGAACAGAACAGGGTCTCAAATTTAGAAAACCAACTTATGCTTGCTTAAGGGTAAAGGTGAGTTGGGGTGCTGCATAAAACAAGAGATTGAAATGAGCACAGATAAAGTTCCTTAGGCCAAATATGGAATAGACAAGAGCTACTCCTTGCTCAACGAAATGGACTCAACACCGCATATTAAACGCCTAAGAATGTACCTGACTAGTAAGTATCTTAAAACCTATAGATTGCTATGTCTCCGAAAGAGAATCAAGCATGTGTACAGGGGCATAAACGCAGCAGTGATAGGATTGGAGAGGTTCGGTGAGCAAATGAAGACCCTTTGAAGTCATATTGCATGGTACCCATTCCACGGGTTCCAGCCACCCAGGTTTTAGGTATTCTTCCTGCAGCTAAAACATGCATGTGGAACCCAGAGTATGATCAACCATGTGATCGGGAGAAGTGTTCAAATATGTCTCAGTTTTCCTCCCCTGGTACTCGGGTGCAACATTCCAGACGCTTTACTAACACTCTCCCCACTTGGAGAGTCAGCGCCTTTAACCTCCTGTTTGGCACAGTTTGCAATTTCTGCGGAAGATGAACAGGAATAGCGAGAACCAATGAGAGGCTAGCTGGAGGTGTCTGGACGGGCAAATTTAACTCTCATTTCCCACCAGGAGGAGGAAATAACCAAAGGCTCAGCGTGCCGTGCCAGAACCAGATTAGGGCCTGAAGCCATTCTGCGGTGTTGCGGCCAGGTCTCAAGAAAGCGAGTTGAAGAAAGGAGCTCAGGGGCACTGTAATTCACAAACCTGCAGAGTTATAAATGACAGCTATCGTCCAAAAATAGACTGAAGTAAGGCTGCCAAGAGGACTTGAAAGCGGGGCAGAATTGCAGGAAACCGATTTCAGGAGGTAGACTGAAATTGCATTGAAAGCATAGGAAAAGAGGCAGAACGTCCACAATGATGCACTTGGCCAAAAAGGGCGTATGCGTTTTTTCCTGAATATATTCAGGAAAAAACGCATACGCCCTTTTTGGCCAACCAAGCAAGCTTGCAAAGGAAATCTGCACTACAATGAAGTCTCACTTCCCCCCGGTCAAAAGGGCCATCTGAAAAAAGTGTAAAATCCAGAAAGGCAGGACAGGCCATGGAGAACTGGGAGCCTTGTTATGCTGATGGGCAGGATGTAAATTGCCAACAACCACTCGGGAGAAGTGTATGGTGTTTCCTGAAACATCTAAAAAACAAAGCAACAGAACCTAGGGCACTTCCACTTATGGTCCTATAGCTTAGGGAAATTAAAATCAAAAAGACACAGACACCCCAAAGTTTGGGACGCCTCTGTTTACAAGAACCTCGTTTACAGTACAAGTTCAACATCGCAGAAAGTGAAAAATGGATAAAGAAGTTGTGGTATTTACTTACAAAGCAATATCACTCAGCAATGAAATCTGTGTCATCAGGCCCTTAGCAGCACAATGAGTGGATTCAGGTATGATGATTCTAACTGAAGTAAGTCACACAGAAAAAGAAACATCATAAGATATCAGTAATACACGGAATGTAAACTTGGCTACACAGGAACTGAATTACAGAACAGAACAGGGTCTCAAATTTAGAAAAACAACTTATGCTTGCTTAAGGGTAAAGGTGAGGTGGGGTGCTGCATAAAACCAGAGATTGAAATGAGCACAGATAAAGTTCCTTAAGTCAAATATGGAATAGACAAGAGCTACTCCTTGCTCAATGAAATGGACTCAACACCGCATATTAAACGCCTAAGAATGTACCTGACTAGTAAGTATCTTAAAACCTATGGATTGCTATGTCTCCAAAAGAGAATCAAGCATGTGTACAGGGGCATAAACGCAGCAGTGATAGGATTGGAGAGGTTCGGTGAGCAAATGAAGACCCTTTGAAGTCATATTGCATGGTACCCATTCCACGGGTTTCAACTACCCAGGTTTTAGGTATTCTTCCTTCAGCTAAAACATGCATGTGGAACCCAAGTATGATCAACCATGTGAACGGGAGACGTGTTCAAATATGTCTCAGTTTTCCTCCCCTGGTACTCGGGTGCAACATTCCAGACGCTTTACTAACACTCTCCCCACTTGGAGAGTCAGCGCCTTTAACCTCCTGTTTGGCCCAGTTTGCAATTTCTGCGGAAGATAAACAGGAATAGCGAGAACCAATGAGAGACTAGCTGGAGGTGTCTGGACGGGCAAATTTAACTCTCACTTCCCACCAGGAAGAGGAAATAACCAAAGGCTCAGTGTGCCGTGCCGGAACCAGATTAGGGCCTGAAGCCATCCTGCGGTGTTGCGGCCAGGTCACAAGAAAGCAAGTTGAAGAAAGGAGCTCAGGGGCACTGTAATTCACAAACCTGCAGAGTTATAAATGACAGCTATCGTCCAAAAATAGACTGAAGTAAGGCTGCCAAGAGGACTTGAAAGCGGGGCAGAATTGCAGGAAACCGATTTCAGGAGGTAGACTGAAATTGCATTGAAAGCATAGGAAAAGAGGCAGAACGTCCACAATGATGCACTTGGCCAAAAAGGGCGTATGCGTTTTTTCCTGAATATATTCAGGAAAAAACGCATACGCCCTTTTTGGCCAACCAAGCAAGCTTGCAAAGGAAATCTGCACTACAATGAAGTCTCACTTCCCCCCGGTCAAAAGGGCCATCTGAAAAAAGTGTAAAATCCAGAAAGGCAGGACAGGCCATGGAGAACTGGGAGCCTTGTTATGCTGATGGGCGGGATGTAAATTGCCAACAGACACTAGGGAGAAGTGTATGGTGTTTCCTGAAACATCTAAAAAACAAAGCAACAGAACCTAGGGCACTTCCACTTATGGTCCTATAGCTTAGGGAAATTAAAATCAAAAAGACACAGCCACCCCAAAGTTTGGAACGGCTCTGTTTACAAGAACCTCGTTTACAGTACAAGTTCAACATCGCAGAAAGTGAAAAATGGATAAAGAAGTTGTGGTATTTACTTACAAAGCAATATCACTCAGCAATGAAATCTGTGTCATCAGGCCCTTAGCAGCACAATGAGTGGATTCAGGTATGATGATTCTAACTGAAGTAAGTCACACAGAAAAAGAAACATCATAAGATATCAGTAATACACGGAATGTAAACTTGGCTACACAGGAACTGATTTACAGAACAGAATAGGGTCTCAAATTTAGAAAACCAACTTATTCTTGCTTAAGGGTAAAGGTGAGTGGGGGTGCTGCATAAAACCAGAGATTGAAATGAGCACAGATAAAGTTCCTTAAGCCAAATATGGAATAGACAAGAGCTACTCTTTGCTCAACGAAATGGACTCAACACCCCATATTAAACGCCTAAGAATGTACCTGACTAGTAAGTATCTTAAAACCTATGGATTGCTATGTCTCCAAAAGAGAATCAAGCATGTGTACAGGGGCATAAACGCAGCAGTGATAGGATTGGAGAGGTTCGGTGAGCAAATGAAGACCCTTTGAAGTCATATTGCATGGTACCCGTTACACGGGTCTCAACTCTCCAGGTTTAAGGTATTCTTCCTTCAGCTAAAACATGCATGTGGAATCTAGAGTATGATCAACCATGTGATCAGGAGACGTGTTCAAATATGTCTCAGTTTTCCTCCCCTGGTACTCGGGTGCAACATTCCAGACGCTTTACTAACACTCTCCCCACTTGGAGAGTCAGCGCCTTTAACCTCCTGTTTGGCCCAGTTTGCAATTTCTGCGGAAGATGAACAGGAATAGCGAGAACCAATGAGAGGCTAGCTGGAGGTGTCTGGACGGGCAAATTTAACTCTCATTTCCCACCAGGAAGAGGAATTAACCAAAGGCTCAGCATGCCGGGCTGGAACCAGATTAGGGCCTGAAGCCATCCTGCGGTGTTGCGGCCAGGTCACAAGAAAGCGAGTTGAAGAAAGGAGCTCAGGGGCACTGTAATTCACAAACCTGCAGAGTTATAAATGACAGCTATCGTCCAAAAATAGACTGAAGTAAGGCTGCCAAGAGGACTTGAAAGCGGGGCAGAATTGCAGGAAACCGATTTCAGGAGGTAGACTGGAATTGCATTGAAAGCATAGGAAAAGAGGCAGAACGTCCACAATGATGCACTTGGCCAAAAAGGGCGTATGCGTTTTTTCCTGAATATATTCAGGAAAAAACGCATACGCCCTTTTTGGCCAACCAAGCAAGCTTGCAAAGGAAATCTGCACTACAATGAAGTCTCACTTCCCCCCGGTCAAAAGGGCCATCTGAAAAAAGTGTAAAATCCAGAAAGGCAGGACAGGCCATGGAGAACTGGGAGCCTTGTTATGCTGATGGGCGGGATGTAAATTGCCAACAACCACTCGGGAGAAGTGTATGGTGTTTCCTGAAACATCTAAAAAACAAAGCAACAGAACCTAGGGCACTTCCACTTATGGTCCTATAGCTTAGGGAAATTAAAATCAAAAAGACACAGCCACCCCAAAGTTTGGAACGGCTCTGTTTACAAGAACCTCGTTTACACTACAAGTTCAACATCGCAGAAAGTGAAAAATGGATAAAGAAGTTGTGGTATTTACTTACAAAGCAATATCACTCAGCAATGAAATCTGTGTCATCAGGCCCTTAGCAGCACAATGAGTGGATCAGGTATGATGATTCTAACTGAAGTAAGTCACACAGAAAAAGAAACATCATAAGATATCAGTAATACACGGAATGTAAACTTGGCTACACAGGAACTGAATTACAGAACAGAACAGGGTCTCAAATTTAGAAAACCAACTTATGCTTGCTTAAGGGTAAAGGTGAGTTGGGGTGCTGCATAAAACCAGAGATTAAAATGAGCACAGATAAAGTTCCTTAAGTCAAATATGGAATAGACAAGAGCTACTCCTTGCTCAACGAAATGGACTCAACACCGCATATTAAACGCCTAAGAATGTACCTGACTTGTAAGTATCTTAAAACCTACGGATTGCTATGTCTCCGAAAGAGAATCAAGCATGTGTACAGGGGCATAAACGCAGCAGTGATAGGATTGGAGAGGTTCGGTGAGCAAATGAAGACCCTTTGAAGTCATATTGCATGGTACCCATTACACGGGTATTAACTCTCCAGGTTTAAGGTATTCTTCCTTCAGCTAAAACATGCATGTGGAACCCAAGTATGATCAACCATGTGAACGGGAGACGTGTTCAAATATGTCTCAGTTTTCCTCCCCTGGTACTCGGGTGCAACATTCCAGACGCTTTACTAACACTCTCCCCACTTGGAGAGTCAGCGCATTTAACCTCCTGTTTGGCCCAGTTTGCAATTTCTGCGGAAGATGAACAGGAATAGCGAGAACCAATGAGAGGCTAGCTGGAGGTGTCTGGACGGGCAAATTTAACTCTCATTTCCCACCAGGAAGAGGAATTAAACAAAGGCTCAGCATGCCGGGCTGGAACCAGATTAGGGCCAGAAGCCATCCTGCGGTGTTGCGGCCAGGTCACAAGAAAGCGAGTTGAAGAAAGGAGCTCAGGGGCACTGTAATTCACAAACCTGCAGAGTTATAAATGACAGCTATCGTCCAAAAATAGACTGAAGTAAGGCTGCCAAGAGGACTTGAAAGCGGGGCAGAATTGCAGGAAACCGATTTCAGGAGGTAGACTGGAATTGCATTGAAAGCATAGGAAAAGAGGCAGAACGTCCACAATGATGCACTTGGCCAAAAAGGGCGTATGCGTTTTTTCCTGAATATATTCAGGAAAAAACGCATACGCCCTTTTTGGCCAACCAAGCAAGCTTGCAAAGGAAATCTGCACTACAATGAAGTCTCACTTCCCCCCGGTCAAAAGGGCCATCTGAAAAAAGTGTAAAATCCAGAAAGGCAGGACAGGCCATGGAGAACTGGGAGCCTTGTTATGCTGATGGGCGGGATGTAAATTGCCAACAGACACTAGGGAGAAGTGTATGGTGTTTCCTGAAACATCTAAAAAACAAAGCAACAGAACCTAGGGCACTTCCACTTATGGTCCTATAGCTTAGGGAAATTAAAATCAAAAAGACACAGCCACCCCAAAGTTTGGAACGGCTCTGTTTACAAGAACCTCGTTTACACTACAAGTTCAAATCGCAGAAAGTGAAAAATGGATAAAGAAGTTGTGGTATTTACTTACAAAACAATATCACTCAGCAATGAAATCTGTGTCATCAGGCCATTAGCAGCACAATGAGTGGATCAGGTATGATGATTCTAACTGAAGTAAGTCACACAGAAAAAGAAACATCATAAGATATCAGTAATACACGGAATGTAAACTTGGCTACACAGGAACTGAATTACAGAACAGAACAGGGTCTCAAATTTAGAAAACCAACTTATGCTTGCTTAAGGGTAAAGGTGAGTTGGGGTGCTGCATAAAACAAGAGATTGAAATGAGCACAGATAAAGTTCCTTAAGTCAAATATGGAATAGACAAGAGCTACTCCTTGCTCAACGAAATGGACTCAACACCGCATATTAAACGCCTAAGAATGTACCTGACTAGTAAGTATCTTAAAACCTATGGATTGCTATGTCTCCGAAAGAGAATCAACCATGTGTACAGGGGCATAAACGCAGCAGTGATAGGATTGGAGAGGTTCGGTGAGCAAATGAAGACCCTTTGAAGTCATATTGCATGGTACCCATTACACGGGTATTAACTCTCCAGGTTTAAGGTATTCTTCCTTCAGCTAAAACATGCATGTGGAACCTAGAGTATGATCAACCATGTGAACGGGAGACGTGTTCAAATATGTCTCAGTTTTCCTCCCCTGGTACTCGGGTGCAACATTCCAGACGCTTTACTAACACTCTCCCCACTTGGAGAGTCAGCGCCTTTAACCTCCTGTTTGGCCCAGTTTGCAATTTCTGCGGAAGATGAACAGGAATAGCGAAAACCAATGAGAGACTAGCTGGAGGTGTCTGGACGGGCAAATTTAACTCTCATTTCCCACCAGGAAAAGGAAATAACCAAAGGCTCAGCATGCCGTGCCGGAACCAGATTAGGGCCTGAAGCCATCCTGCGGTGTTGCGGCCAGGTCACAAGAAAGCAAGTTGAAGAAAGGAGCTCAGGGGCACTGTAATGCACAAACCTGCAGAGTTATAAATGAGAGCTATCGTCCAAAAATAGACTGAAGTAAGGCTGCCAAGAGGACTTGAAAGCGGGGCAGAATTGCAGGAAACCGATTTCAGGAGGTAGACTGAAATTGCATTGAAAGCATAGGAAAAGAGGCAGAACGTCCACAATGATGCACTTGGCCAAAAAGGGCGTATGCGTTTTTTCCTGAATATATTCAGGAAAAAACGCATACGCCCTTTTTGGCCAACCAAGCAAGCTTGCAAAGGAAATCTGCACTACAATGAAGTCTCACTTCCCCCCGGTCAAAAGGGCCATCTGAAAAAAGTGTAAAATCCAGAAAGGCAGGACAGGCCATGGAGAACTGGGAGCCTTGTTATGCTGATGGGCGGGATGTAAATTGCCAACAGACACTAGGGAGAAGTGTATGGTGTTTCCTGAAACATCTAAAAAACAAAGCAACAGAACCTAGGGCACTTCCACTTATGGTCCTATAGCTTAGGGAAATTAAAATCAAAAAGACACAGCCACCCCAAAGTTTGGAACGGCTCTGTTTACAAGAACCTCGTTTACAGTACAAGTTCAACATCGCAGAAAGTGATAAATGGATAAAGAAGTTGTGGTATTTACTTACAAAGCAATATCACTCAGCAATGAAATCTGTGTCATCAGGCCCTTAGCAGCACAATGAGTGGATTCAGGTATGATGATTCTAACTGAAATAAGTCACACAGAAAAAGAAACATCATAAGATATCAGTAAAACACAGAATGTAAACTTGGCTACACAGGAACTGAATTACAGAACAGAACAGGGTCTCAAATTTAGAAAACCAACTTATGCTTGCTTAAGGGGAAAGGTGAGTTGGGGTGCTGCATAAAACCAGAGATTGAAATGAGCACAGATAAAGTTCCTTAGGCCAAATATGGAATAGACAAGAGCTACTCCTTGCTCAACGAAATGGACTCAACACCGCATATTAAACGCCTAAGAATGTACCTGACTAGTAAGTATCTTAAAACCTATAGATTGCTATGTCTCCGAAAGAGAATCAAGCATGTGTACAGGGGCATAAATGCAGCAGTGATAGGATTGGAGAGGTTCGGTGAGCAAAAGAAGACCCTTTGAAGTCATATTGCATGGTACCCATTCCACGGGTTTCAACTACCCAGGTTTTAGGTATTCTTCCTTCAGCTAAAACATGCAAGTGGAACCCAGAGTATGATCAACCATGTGATCGGGAGAAGTGTTCAAATATGTCTCAGTTTTCCTCCCCTGGTACTCGGGTGCAACATTCCAGACGCTTTACTAACACTCTCCCCACTTGGAGAGTCAGCGCCTTTAACCTCCTGTTTGGCACAGTTTGCAATTTCTGCGGAAGATGAACAGGAATAGCGAGAACCAATGAGAGGCTAGCTGGAGGTGTCTGGACGGGCAAATTTAACTCTCATTTCCCACCAGGAGGAGGAAATAACCAAAGGCTCAGCGTGCCGTGCCAGAACCAGATTAGGGCCTGAAGCCATCCTGCGGTGTTGCGGCCAGGTCACAAGAAAGCAAGTTGAAGAAAGGAGCTCAGGGGCACTGTAATGCACAAACCTGCAGAGTTATAAATGAGAGCTATCGTCCAAAAATAGACTGAAGTAAGGCTGCCAAGAGGACTTGAAAGCGGGGCAGAATTGCAGGAAACCGATTTCAGGAGGTAGACTGGAATTGCATTGAAAGCATAGGAAAAGAGGCAGAACGTCCACAATGATGCACTTGGCCAAAAAGGGCGTATGCGTTTTTTCCTGAATATATTCAGGAAAAAACGCATACGCCCTTTTTGGCCAACCAAGCAAGCTTGCAAAGGAAATCTGCACTACAATGAAGTCTCACTTCCCCCCGGTCAAAAGGGCCATCTGAAAAAAGTGTAAAATCCAGAAAGGCAGGACAGGCCATGGAGAACTGGGAGCCTTGTTATGCTGATGGGCGGGATGTAAATTGCCAACAACCACTCGGGAGAAGTGTATGGTGTTTCCTGAAACATCTAAAAAACAAAGCAACAGAACCTAGGGCACTTCCACTTATGGTCCTATAGCTTAGGGAAATTAAAATCAAAAAGACACAGCCACCCCAAAGTTTGGAACGGCTCTGTTTACAAGAACCTCGTTTACAGTACAAGTTCAACATCGCAGAAAGTGAAAAATGGATAAAGAAGTTGTGGTATTTACTTACAAAGCAATATCACTCAGCAATGAAATCTGTGTCATCAGGCCCTTAGCAGCACAATGAGTGGATTCAGGTATGATGATTCTAACTGAAGTAAGTCACACAGAAAAAGAAACATCATAAGATATCAGTAATACACGGAATGTAAACTTGGCTACACAGGAACTGAATTACAGAACAGAACAGGGTCTCAAATTTAGAAAACCAACTTATTCTTGCTTAAGGGTAAAGGTGAGTGGGGGTGCTACATAAAACCAGAGATTGAAATGAGCACAGATAAAGTTCCTTAAGCCAAATATGGAATAGACAAGAGCTACTCTTTGCTCAACGAAATGGACTCAACACCCCATATTAAACGCCTAAGAATGTACCTGACTAGTAAGTATCTTAAAACCTATGGATTGCTATGTCTCCAAAAGAGAATCAAGCATGTGTACAGGGGCATAAACGCAGCAGTGATAGGATTGGAGAGGTTCGGTGAGCAAATGAAGACCCTTTGAAGTCATATTGCATGGTACCCGTTACACGGGTCTCAACTCTCCAGGTTTAAGGTATTCTTCCTTCAGCTAAAACATGCATGTGGAACCCAAGTATGATCAACCATGTGAACGGGAGACGTGTTCAAATATGTCTCAGTTTTCCTCCCCTGGTACTCGGGTGCAACATTCCAGACGCTTTACTAACACTCTCCCCACTTGGAGAGTCAGCGCCTTTAACCTCCTGTTTGGCCCAGTTTGCAATTTCTGCGGAAGATGAACAGGAATAGCGAGAACCAATGAGAGGCTAGCTGGAGGTGTCTGGACGGGCAAATTTAACTCTCATTTCCCACCAGGAAGAGGAATTAACCAAAGGCTCAGCATGCCGGGCTGGAACCAGATTAGGGCCAGAAGCCATCCTGCGGTGTTGCGGCCAGGTCACAAGAAAGCGAGTTGAAGAAAGGAGCTCAGGGGCACTGTAATTCACAAACCTGCAGAGTTATAAATGACAGCTATCGTCCAAAAATAGACTGAAGTAAGGCTGCCAAGAGGACTTGAAAGCGGGGCAGAATTGCAGGAAACCGATTTCAGGAGGTAGACTGGAATTGCATTGAAAGCATAGGAAAAGAGGCAGAACGTCCACAATGATGCACTTGGCCAAAAAGGGCGTATGCGTTTTTTCCTGAATATATTCAGGAAAAAACGCATACGCCCTTTTTGGCCAACCAAGCAAGCTTGCAAAGGAAATCTGCACTACAATGAAGTCTCACTTCCCCCCGGTCAAAAGGGCCATCTGAAAAAAGTGTAAAATCCAGAAAGGCAGGACAGGCCATGGAGAACTGGGAGCCTTGTTATGCTGATGGGCGGGATGTAAATTGCCAACAACCACTCCGGAGAAGTGTATGGTGTTTCCTGAAACATCTAAAAAACAAAGCAACAGAACCTAGGGCACTTCCACTTATGGTCCTATAGCTTAGGGAAATTAAAATCAAAAAGACACAGCCACCCCAAAGTTTGGAACGGCTCTGTTTACAAGAACCTCGTTTACACTACAAGTTCAAATCGCAGAAAGTGAAAAATGGATAAAGAAGTTGTGGTATTTACTTACAAAACAATATCACTCAGCAATGAAATCTGTGTCATCAGGCCATTAGCAGCACAATGAGTGGATCAGGTATGATGATTCTAACTGAAGTAAGTCACACAGAAAAAGAAACATCATAAGATATCAGTAATACACGGAATGTAAACTTGGCTACACAGGAACTGAATTACAGAACAGAACAGGGTCTCAAATTTAGAAAACCAACTTATGCTTGCTTAAGGGTAAAGGTGAGTTGGGGTGCTGCATAAAACAAGAGATTGAAATGAGCACAGATAAAGTTCCTTAAGTCAAATATGGAATAGACAAGAGCTACTCCTTGCTCAACGAAATGGACTCAACACCGCATATTAAACGCCTAAGAATGTACCTGACTAGTAAGTATCTTAAAACCTATGGATTGCTATGTCTCCGAAAGAGAATCAACCATGTGTACAGGGGCATAAACGCAGCAGTGATAGGATTGGAGAGGTTCGGTGAGCAAATGAAGACCCTTTGAAGTCATATTGCATGGTACCCATTACACGGGTATTAACTCTCCAGGTTTAAGGTATTCTTCCTTCAGCTAAAACATGCATGTGGAACCTAGAGTATGATCAACCATGTGAACGGGAGACGTGTTCAAATATGTCTCAGTTTTCCTCCCCTGGTACTCGGGTGCAACATTCCAGACGCTTTACTAACACTCTCCCCACTTGGAGAGTCAGCGCCTTTAACCTCCTGTTTGGCCCAGTTTGCAATTTCTGCGGAAGATGAACAGGAATAGCGAAAACCAATGAGAGACTAGCTGGAGGTGTCTGGACGGGCAAATTTAACTCTCATTTCCCACCAGGAAAAGGAAATAACCAAAGGCTCAGCATGCCGTGCCGGAACCAGATTAGGGCCTGAAGCCATCCTGCGGTGTTGCGGCCAGGTCACAAGAAAGCAAGTTGAAGAAAGGAGCTCAGGGGCACTGTAATGCACAAACCTGCAGAGTTATAAATGAGAGCTATCGTCCAAAAATAGACTGAAGTAAGGCTGCCAAGAGGACTTGAAAGCGGGGCAGAATTGCAGGAAACCGATTTCAGGAGGTAGACTGAAATTGCATTGAAAGCATAGGAAAAGAGGCAGAACGTCCACAATGATGCACTTGGCCAAAAAGGGCGTATGCGTTTTTTCCTGAATATATTCAGGAAAAAACGCATACGCCCTTTTTGGCCAACCAAGCAAGCTTGCAAAGGAAATCTGCACTACAATGAAGTCTCACTTCCCCCCGGTCAAAAGGGCCATCTGAAAAAAGTGTAAAATCCAGAAAGGCAGGACAGGCCATGGAGAACTGGGAGCCTTGTTATGCTGATGGGCGGGATGTAAATTGCCAACAGACACTAGGGAGAAGTGTATGGTGTTTCCTGAAACATCTAAAAAACAAAGCAACAGAACCTAGGGCACTTCCACTTATGGTCCTATAGCTTAGGGAAATTAAAATCAAAAAGACACAGCCACCCCAAAGTTTGGAACGGCTCTGTTTACAAGAACCTCGTTTACAGTACAAGTTCAACATCGCAGAAAGTGATAAATGGATAAAGAAGTTGTGGTATTTACTTACAAAGCAATATCACTCAGCAATGAAATCTGTGTCATCAGGCCCTTAGCAGCACAATGAGTGGATTCAGGTATGATGATTCTAACTGAAATAAGTCACACAGAAAAAGAAACATCATAAGATATCAGTAAAACACAGAATGTAAACTTGGCTACACAGGAACTGAATTACAGAACAGAACAGGGTCTCAAATTTAGAAAACCAACTTATGCTTGCTTAAGGGGAAAGGTGAGTTGGGGTGCTGCATAAAACCAGAGATTGAAATGAGCACAGATAAAGTTCCTTAGGCCAAATATGGAATAGACAAGAGCTACTCCTTGCTCAACGAAATGGACTCAACACCGCATATTAAACGCCTAAGAATGTACCTGACTAGTAAGTATCTTAAAACCTATAGATTGCTATGTCTCCGAAAGAGAATCAAGCATGTGTACAGGGGCATAAATGCAGCAGTGATAGGATTGGAGAGGTTCGGTGAGCAAAAGAAGACCCTTTGAAGTCATATTGCATGGTACCCATTCCACGGGTTTCAACTACCCAGGTTTTAGGTATTCTTCCTTCAGCTAAAACATGCAAGTGGAACCCAGAGTATGATCAACCATGTGATCGGGAGAAGTGTTCAAATATGTCTCAGTTTTCCTCCCCTGGTACTCGGGTGCAACATTCCAGACGCTTTACTAACACTCTCCCCACTTGGAGAGTCAGCGCCTTTAACCTCCTGTTTGGCACAGTTTGCAATTTCTGCGGAAGATGAACAGGAATAGCGAGAACCAATGAGAGGCTAGCTGGAGGTGTCTGGACGGGCAAATTTAACTCTCATTTCCCACCAGGAGGAGGAAATAACCAAAGGCTCAGCGTGCCGTGCCAGAACCAGATTAGGGCCTGAAGCCATCCTGCGGTGTTGCGGCCAGGTCACAAGAAAGCAAGTTGAAGAAAGGAGCTCAGGGGCACTGTAATGCACAAACCTGCAGAGTTATAAATGAGAGCTATCGTCCAAAAATAGACTGAAGTAAGGCTGCCAAGAGGACTTGAAAGCGGGGCAGAATTGCAGGAAACCGATTTCAGGAGGTAGACTGGAATTGCATTGAAAGCATAGGAAAAGAGGCAGAACGTCCACAATGATGCACTTGGCCAAAAAGGGCGTATGCGTTTTTTCCTGAATATATTCAGGAAAAAACGCATACGCCCTTTTTGGCCAACCAAGCAAGCTTGCAAAGGAAATCTGCACTACAATGAAGTCTCACTTCCCCCCGGTCAAAAGGGCCATCTGAAAAAAGTGTAAAATCCAGAAAGGCAGGACAGGCCATGGAGAACTGGGAGCCTTGTTATGCTGATGGGCGGGATGTAAATTGCCAACAACCACTCGGGAGAAGTGTATGGTGTTTCCTGAAACATCTAAAAAACAAAGCAACAGAACCTAGGGCACTTCCACTTATGGTCCTATAGCTTAGGGAAATTAAAATCAAAAAGACACAGCCACCCCAAAGTTTGGAACGGCTCTGTTTACAAGAACCTCGTTTACAGTACAAGTTCAACATCGCAGAAAGTGATAAATGGATAAAGAAGTTGTGGTATTTACTTACAAAGCAATATCACTCAGCAATGAAATCTGTGTCATCAGGCCCTTAGCAGCACAATGAGTGGATTCAGGTATGATGATTCTAACTGAAATAAGTCACACAGAAAAAGAAACATCATAAGATATCAGTAATACACGGAATGTAAACTTGGCTACACAGGAACTGAATTACAGAACAGAACAGGGTCTCAAATTTAGAAAATCAACTTATTCTTGCTTAAGGGTAAAGGTGAGTTGGGGTGCTGCATAAAACCAGAGATTGAAATGGGCACAGATAAAGTTCCTTAAGCCAAATATGGAATAGACAAGAGCTACTCCTTGCTCAACGAAATGGACTCAACACCCCATATTAAACGCCTAAGAATGTACCTGACTAGTAAGTATCTTAAAACCTATGGATTGCTATGTCTCCGAAAGAGAATCAAGCATGTGTACAGGGGCATAAACGCAGCAGTGATAGGATTGGAGAGGTTCGGTGAGCAAATGAAGACCCTTTGAAGTCATATTGCATGGTACCCGTTACACGGGTCTCAACTCTCCAGGTTTAAGGTATTCTTCCTTCAGCTAAAACATGCATGTGGAACCTAGAGTATGATCAACCATGTGATCGGGAGACGTGTTCAAATATGTCTCAGTTTTCCTCCCCTGGTATTCGGGTGCAACATTCCAGACGCTTTACTAACACTCTCCCCACTTGGAGAGTCAGCGCCTTTAACCTCCTGTTTGGCCCAGTTTGCAATTTCTGCGGAAGATGAACAGGAATAGCGAGAACCAATGAGAGACTAGCTGGAGGTGTCTGGACGGGCAAATTTAACTCTCATTTCCCACCAGGAAGAGGAAATAACCAAAGGCTCAGCGTGCCGTGCCGGAACCAGATTAGGGCCTGAAGCCATCCTGCGGTGTTGCGGCCAGGTCACAAGAAAGCGAGTTGAAGAAAGGAGCTCAGGGGCACTGTAATGCACAAACCTGCAGAGTTATAAATGACAGCTATCGTCCAAAAATAGACTGAAGTAAGGCTGCCAAGAGGACTTGAAAGCAGGGCAGAATTGCAGGAAACCGATTTCAGGAGGTAGACTGGAATTGCATTGAAAGCATAGGAAAAGTGGCAGAACGTCCACAATGATGCACTTGACCAAAAAGGGCGTATGCGTTTTTTCCTGAATATATTCAGGAAAAAACGCATACGCCCTTTTTGGTCAACCAAGCAAGCTTGCAAAGGAAATCTGCACTACAATGAAGTCTCACTTCCCCCCGGTCAAAAGGGCCATCTGAAAAAAGTGTAAAATCCAGAAAGGCAGGACAGGCCATGGAGAACTGGGAGCCTTGTTATGCTGATGGGCGGGATGTAAATTGCCAACAGACACTAGGGAGAAGTGTATGGTGTTTCCTGAAACATCTAAAAAACAAAGCAACAGAACCTAGGGCACTTCCACTTATGGTCCTATAGCTTAGGGAAATTAAAATCAAAAAGACACAGCCACCCCAAAGTTTGGAACGGCTCTGTTTACAAGAACCTCGTTTACAGTACAAGTTCAACATCACAGAAAGTGAAAAATGGATAAAGAAGTTGTGGTATTTACTTACAAAGCAATATCACTCAGCAATGAAATCTGTGTCATCAGGCCCTTAGCAGCACAATGAGTGGATTGAGGTATGATGATTCTAACTGAAATAAGTCACACAGAAAAAGAAACATCATAATATATCAGTAATACACAGAATGTAAACTTGGCTACACAGGAACTGAATTACAGAACAGAACAGGGTCTCAAATTTAGAAAACCAACTTATGCTTGCTTAAGGGGAAAGGTGAGTTGGGGTGCTGCATAAAATCAGAGATTGAAATGAGCACAGATAAAGTTCCTTAGGCCAAATATGGAATAGACAAGAGCTACTCCTTGCTCAACGAAATGGACTCAACACCGCATATTAAACGCCTAAGAATGTACCTGACTAGTAAGTATCTTAAAACCTATAGATTGCTATGTCTCCGAAAGAGAATCAAGCATGTGTACAGGGGCATAAACGCAGCAGTGATAGGATTGGAGAGGTTCGGTGAGCAAATGAAGACCCTTTGAAGTCATATTGCATGGTACCCATTACACGGGTTTCAGCTACCCAGGTTTTAGGTATTCTTCCTGCAGCTAAAACATGCATGTGGAACCCAGAGTATGATCAACCATGTGATCGGGAGAAGTGTTCAAATATGTCTCAGTTTTCCTCCCCTGGTACTCGGGTGCAACATTCCAGACGCTTTACTAACACTCTCCCCACTTGGAGAGTCAGCGCCTTTAACCTCCTGTTTGGCACAGTTTGCAATTTCTGCGGAAGATGAACAGGAATAGCGAGAACCAATGAGAGGCTAGCTGGAGGTGTCTGGACGGGCAAATTTAACTCTCATTTCCCACCAGGAGGAGGAAATAACCAAAGGCTCAGCGTGCCGTGCCAGAACCAGATTAGGGCCTGAAGCCATTCTGCGGTGTTGCGGCCAGGTCTCAAGAAAGCGAGTTGAAGAAAGGAGCTCAGGGGCACTGTAATTCACAAACCTGCAGAGTTATAAATGACAGCTATCGTCCAAAAATAGACTGAAGTAAGGCTGCCAAGAGGACTTGAAAGCGGGGCAGAATTGCAGGAAACCGATTTCAGGAGGTAGACTGCAATTGCATTGAAAGCATAGGAAAAGAGGCAGAACGTCCACAATGATGCACTTGGCCAAAAAGTGCGTATGCGTTTTTTCCTGAATATATTCAGGAAAAAACGCATACGCCCTTTTTGGCCAACCAAGCAAGCTTGCAAAGGAAATCTGCACTACAATGAAGTCTCACTTCCCCCCGGTCAAAAGGGCCATCTGAAAAAAGTGTAAAATCCAGAAAGGCAGGACAGGCCATGGAGAACTGGGAGCCTTGTTATGCTGATGGGCGGGATGTAAATTGCCAACAACCACTCGGGAGAAGTGTATGGTGTTTCCTGAAACATCTAAAAAACAAAGCAACAGAACCTAGGGCACTTCCACTTATGGTCCTATAGCTTAGGGAAATTAAAATCAAAAAGACACAGCCACCCCAAAGTTTGGAACGGCTCTGTTTACAAGAACCTCGTTTACAGTACAAGTTCAACATCGCAGAAAGTGAAAAATGGATAAAGAAGTTGTGGTATTTACTTACAAAGCAATATCACTCAGCAATGAAATCTGTGTCATCAGGCCCTTAGCAGCACAATGAGTGGATTCAGGTATGATGATTCTAACTGAAGTAAGTCACACAGAAAAAGAAACATCATAAGATATCAGTAATACACGGAATGTAAACTTGGCTACACAGGAACTGAATTACAGAACAGAACAGGGTCTCAAATTTAGAAAACCAACTTATGCTTGCTTAAGGGTAAAGGTGAGGTGGGGTGCTGCATAAAACCAGAGATTGAAATGAGCACAGATAAAGTTCCTTAAGTCAAATATGGAATAGACAAGAGCTACTCCTTGCTCAATGAAATGGACTCAACACCGCATATTAAACGCCTAAGAATGTACCTGACTAGTAAGTATCTTAAAACCTATGGATTGCTATGTCTCCAAAAGAGAATCAAGCATGTGTACAGGGGCATAAACGCAGCAGTGATAGGATTGGAGAGGTTCGGTGAGCAAATGAAGACCCTTTGAAGTCATATTGCATGGTACCCATTCCACGGGTTTCAACTACCCAGGTTTTAGGTATTCTTCCTTCAGCTAAAACATGCATGTGGAACCCAGAGTATGATCAACCATGTGATCGGGAGAAGTGTTCAAATATGTCTCAGTTTTCCTCCCCTGGTACTCGGGTGCAACATTCCAGACGCTTTACTAACACTCTCCCCACTTGGAGAGTCAGCGCCTTTAACCTCCTGTTTGGCACAGTTTGCAATTTCTGCGGAAGATGAACAGGAATAGCGAGAACCAATGAGAGGCTAGCTGGAGGTGTCTGGACGGGCAAATTTAACTCTCATTTCCCACCAGGAGGAGGAAATAACCAAAGGCTCAGCGTGCCGTGCCAGAACCAGATTAGGGCCTGAAGCCATCCTGCGGTGTTGCGGCCAGGTCACAAGAAAGCAAGTTGAAGAAAGGAGCTCAGGGGCACTGTAATGCACAAACCTGCAGAGTTATAAATGAGAGCTATCGTCCAAAAATAGACTGAAGTAAGGCTGCCAAGAGGACTTGAAAGCGGGGCAGAATTGCAGGAAACCGATTTCAGGAGGTAGACTGGAATTGCATTGAAAGCATAGGAAAAGAGGCAGAACGTCCACAATGATGCACTTGGCCAAAAAGGGCGTATGCGTTTTTTCCTGAATATATTCAGGAAAAAACGCATACGCCCTTTTTGGCCATCCAAGCAAGCTTGCAAAGGAAATCTGCACTACAATGAAGTCTCACTTCCCCCCGGTCAAAAGGGCCATCTGAAAAAAGTGTAAAATCCAGAAAGGCAGGACAGGCCATGGAGAACTGGGAGCCTTGTTATGCTGATGGGCGGGATGTAAATTGCCAACAACCACTCGGGAGAAGTGTATGGTGTTTCCTGAAACATCTAAAAAACAAAGCAACAGAGCCTAGGGCACTGCCACTTATGGTCCTACAGCTTAGGGAAATTAAAATCAAAAAGACACAGCCACCCCAAAGTTTGGGACGCCTCTGTTTACAAGAACCTCGTTTACAGTACAAGTTCAACATCGCAGAAAGTGAAAAATGGATAAAGAAGTTGTGGTATTTACTTACAAAGCAATATCACTCAGCAATGAAATCTGTGTCATCAGGCCCTTAGCAGCACAATGAGTGGATTCAGGTATGATGATTCTAACTGAAATAAGTCACACAGAAAAAGAAACATCATAAGATATCAGTAATACACGGAATGGAAACTTGGCTACACAGGAACTGAATTACAGAACAGAACAGGGTCTCAAATTTAGAAAAACAACTTATGCTTGCTTAAGGGGAAAGGTGAGTTGGGGTGCTGCATAAAACCAGAGATTGAAATGAGCACAGGTAAAGTTCCTTAAGCGAAGTATGGAATAGACAAGAGCTACTCCTTGCTCAACGAAATGGACTCAACACCCCATATTAAACGCCTAAGAATGTACCTGACTAGTAAGTATCTTAAAACCTATGGATTGCTATGTCTCCAAAAGAGAATCAAGCGTGTGTACAGGGGCATAAATGCAGCAGTGATAGGATTGGAGAGGTTCGGTGAGCAAATGAAGACCCTTTGAAGTCATATTGCATGTTGCCCGTTACACGGGTCTCAACTCTCCAGGTTTAAGGTATTCTTCCTTCAGCTAAAACATGCATGTGGAACCTAGAGTATGATCAACCATGTGATCGGGAGACGTGTTCAAATATGTCTCAGTTTTCCTCCCCTGGTATTCGGGTGCAACATTCCAGACGCTTTACTAACACTCTCCCCACTTGGAGAGTCAGCGCCTTTAACCTCCTGTTTGGCCCAGTTTGCAATTTCTGCGGAAGGTGAACAGGAATAGCGAGAACCAATGAGAGACTAGCTGGAGGTGTCTGGACGGGCAAATTTAACTCTCATTTCCCACCAGGAAGAGGAAATAACCAAAGGCTCAGCGTGCCGTGCCGGAACCAGATTAGGGCCTGAAGCCATCCTGCGGTGTTGCGGCCAGGTCACAAGAAAGCGAGTTGAAGAAAGGAGCTCAGGGGCACTGTAATGCACAAACCTGCAGAGTTATAAATGACAGCTATCGTCCAAAAATAGACTGAAGTAAGGCTGCCAAGAGGACTTGAAAGCAGGGCAGAATTGCAGGAAACCGATTTCAGGAGGTAGACTGGAATTGCATTGAAAGCATAGGAAAAGTGGCAGAACGTCCACAATGATGCACTTGACCAAAAAGGGCGTATGCGTTTTTTCCTGAATATATTCAGGAAAAAACGCATACGCCCTTTTTGGTCAACCAAGCAAGCTTGAAAAGGAAATCTGCACTACAATGAAGTCTCACTTCCCCCAGGTCAAAAGGGCCATCTGAAAAAAGTGTAAAATCCAGAAAGGCAGGACAGGCCATGGAGAACTGGGAGCCTTGTTATGCTGATGGGCGGGATGTAAATTGCCAACAGACACTAGGGAGAAGTGTATGGTGTTTCCTGAAACATCTAAAAAACAAAGCAACAGAACCTAGGGCACTTCCACTTATGGTCCTATAGCTTAGGGAAATTAAAATCAAAAAGACACAGCCACCCCAAAGTTTGGAACGGCTCTGTTTACAAGAACCTCGTTTACAGTACAAGTTCAACATCACAGAAAGTGAAAAATGGATAAAGAAGTTGTGGTATTTACTTACAAAGCAATATCACTCAGCAATGAAATCTGTGTCATCAGGCCCTTAGCAGCACAATGAGTGGATTGAGGTATGATGATTCTAACTGAAATAAGTCACACAGAAAAAGAAACATCATAATATATCAGTAATACACAGAATGTAAACTTGGCTACACAGGAACTGAATTACAGAACAGAACAGGGTCTCAAATTTAGAAAACCAACTTATGCTTGCTTAAGGGGAAAGGTGAGTTGGGGTGCTGCAAAAAATCAGAGATTGAAATGAGCACAGATAAAGTTCCTTAGGCCAAATATGGAATAGACAAGAGCTACTCCTTGCTCAACGAAATGGATTCAACACCGCATATTAAACGCCTAAGAATGTACCTGACTAGTAAGTATCTTAAAACCTATAGATTGCTATGTCTCCGAAAGAGAATCAAGCATGTGTACAGGGGCATAAACGCAGCAGTGATAGGATTGGAGAGGTTCGGTGAGCAAATGAAGACCCTTTGAAGTCATATTGCATGGTACCCATTACACGGGTTTCAGCTACCCAGGTTTTAGGTATTCTTCCTGCAGCTAAAACATGCATGTGGAACCCAGAGTATGATCAACCATGTGATCGGGAGAAGTGTTCAAATATGTCTCAGTTTTCCTCCCCTGGTACTCGGGTGCAACATTCCAGACGCTTTACTAACACTCTCCCCACTTGGAGAGTCAGCGCCTTTAACCTCCTGTTTGGCACAGTTTGCAATTTCTGCGGAAGATGAACAGGAATAGCGAGAACCAATGAGAGGCTAGCTGGAGGTGTCTGGACGGGCAAATTTAACTCTCATTTCCCACCAGGAGGAGGAAATAACCAAAGGCTCAGCGTGCCGTGCCAGAACCAGATTAGGGCCTGAAGCCATTCTGCGGTGTTGCGGCCAGGTCTCAAGAAAGCGAGTTGAAGAAAGGAGCTCAGGGGCACTGTAATTCACAAACCTGCAGAGTTATAAATGACAGCTATCGTCCAAAAATAGACTGAAGTAAGGCTGCCAAGAGGACTTGAAAGCGGGGCAGAATTGCAGGAAACCGATTTCAGGAGGTAGACTGAAATTGCATTGAAAGCATAGGAAAAGAGGCAGAACGTCCACAATGATGCACTTGGCCAAAAAGGGCGTATGCGTTTTTTCCTGAATATATTCAGGAAAAAACGCATACGCCCTTTTTGGCCAACCAAGCAAGCTTGCAAAGGAAATCTGCACTACAATGAAGTCTCACTTCCCCCCGGTCAAAAGGGCCATCTGAAAAAAGTGTAAAATCCAGAAAGGCAGGACAGGCCATGGAGAACTGGGAGCCTTGTTATGCTGATGGGCGGGATGTAAATTGCCAACAACCACTCGGGAGAAGTGTATGGTGTTTCCTGAAACATCTAAAAAACAAAGCAACAGAACCTAGGGCACTTCCACTTATGGTCCTATAGCTTAGGGAAATTAAAATCAAAAAGACACAGCCACCCAAAAGTTTGGAACGGCTCTGTTTACAAGAACCTCGTTTACAGTACAAGTTCAACATCGCAGAAAGTGAAAAATGGATAAAGAAGTTGTGGTATTTACTTACAAAGCAATATCACTCAGCAATGAAATCTGTGTCATCAGGCCCTTAGCAGCACAATGAGTGGATTCAGGTATGATGATTCTAACTGAAATAAGTCACACAGAAAAAGAAACATCATAAGATATCAGTAATACACGGAATGGAAACTTGGCTACACAGGAACTGAATTACAGAACAGAACAGGGTCTCAAATTTAGAAAACCAACTTATGCTTGCTTAAGGGGAAAGGTGAGTTGGGGTGCTGCATAAAACCAGAGATTGAAATGAGCACAGATAAAGTTCCTTAAGCAAAGTATGGAATAGACAAGAGCTACTCCTTGCTCAACGAAATGGACTCAACACCCCATATTAAACGCCTAAGAATGTACCTGACTAGTAAGTATCTTAAAACCTATGGATTGCTATGTCTCCAAAAGAGAATCAAGCGTGTGTACAGGGGCATAAACGCAGCAGTGATAGGATTGGAGAGGTTCGGTGAGCAAATGAAGACCCTTTGAAATCATATTGTATGGTAACCATTCCACGGGTCTCAACTCTCCAGGTTTAAGGTATTCTTCCTTCAGCTAAAACATGCATGTGGAACCCAGAGTATGATCAACCATGTGAACGGTAGACGTGTTCAAATATGTCTCAGTTTTCCTCCCCTGGTACTCGGGTGCAACATTCCAGACGCTTTACTAACACTCTCCCGACTTGGAGAGTCAGTCCCTTTAACCTCCTGTTTGGCCCAGTTTGCAATTTCTGCGGAAGATGAACAGGAATAGCGAGAACCAATGAGAGACTAGCTGGAGGTGTCTGAACGGGCAAATTTAACTCTCATTTCCCACCAGGAAGAGGAATTAACCAAAGGCTCAGCATGCCGGGCCGGAACCAGATTAGGGCCTGAAGCCATCCTGCGGTGTTGCGGCCAGGTCACAAGAAAGCGAGTTGAAGAGAGGAGCTCAGGGGCACTGTAATTCACAAACCTGCAGAGTTATAAATGACAGCTATCGTCCAAAAATAGACTGAAGTAAGGCTGCCAAGAGGACTTGAAAGCGGGGCAGAATTGCAGGAAACCGATTTCAGGAGGTAGACTGGAATTGCATTGAAAGCATAGGAAAAGAGGCAGAACGTCCACAATGATGCACTTGGCCAAAAAGGGCGTATGCGTTTTTTCCTGAATATATTCAGGAAAAAACGCATACGCCCTTTTTGGCCAACCAAGCAAGCTTGCAAAGGAAATCTGCACTACAATGAAGTCTCACTTCCCCCCGGTCAAAAGGGCCATCTGAAAAAAGTGTAAAATCCAGAAAGGCAGGACAGGCCATGGAGAACTGGGAGCCTTGTTATGCTGATGGGCGGGATGTAAATTGCCAACAGACACTCGGGAGAAGTGTATGGTGTTTCCTGAAACATCTAAAAAACAAAGCAACAGAGCCTAGGGCACTTCCACTTATGGTCCTATAGCTTAGGGAAATTAAAATCAAAAAGACACAGCCACCCCAAAGTTTGGAACGGCTCTGTTTACAAGAACCTCGTTTACAGTACAAGTTCAACATCGCAGAAAGTGAAAAATGGATAAAGAACTTGTGGTACTTACGTACAATGCAGTATCACTCAGCAATGAAATCTATGTCATCAGGCCCGTAGCAGCATAATGAGTAGAATCAGGTACGATGATTCTAACTGAAATAAGTCACACAGACAAAGAAACATCATAAGATATCACTAATACATGGAATGTAAACTTGGCTACACAGGAACTGAATTCCAAAACAGAAAACGTTCTCAAATTTGAAAACAAACTTATGCTTGCTTAAGGGGAAAGGTGAGTTGGGTTGCTGCGTAAAAGCAGAGATTGAAATGAGCACAGATAAAGTTCCTTAAGCCAAATATGGAATAGACAAGAGCTACTCCTTGCTCAACGAAATGGACTCAACACCGCATATTAAACGCCTAAGAATGTACCTGACTAGTAAGTATCTTAAAACCTATGGATTGCTATGTCTCCGAAAGAGAATCAAGCATGTGTACAGGGGCATAAACGCAGCAGTGATAGGATTGCAGAGGTTCGTTGAGCAAATGAAGACCCTTTGAAGTCATATTGCATGGTACCCATTTCACGGGTTTCAACTACCCAGGTTTTAGGTATTCTTCCTTCAGCTAAAACATGCATGTGGAACCTAGAGTATGATCAACCATGTGATCGGGAGACGTGTTCAAATATGTCTCAGTTTTCCTCCCCTGGTATTCGGGTGCAACATTCCAGACGCTTTACTAACACTCTCCCCACTTGGAGAGTCAGTCCCTTTAACCTCCTGTTTGGCCCAGTTTGCAATTTCTGCGGAAGATGAACAGGAATAGCGAGAACCAATGAGAGGCTAGCTGGAGGTGTCTGGACGGGCAAATTTAACTCTCATTTCCCACCAGGAAGAGGAATTAACCAAAGGCTCAGCATGCCGGGCCAAAACCAGATTAGGGCCTGAAGCCATCCTGCGGTGTTGCGGCCAGGTCACAAGAAAGCGAGTTGAAGAAAGGAGCTCAGGGGCACTGTAATTCACAAACCTGCAGAGTTATAAATGACAGCTATCGTCCAAAAATAGACTGAAGTAAGGCTGCCAAGAGGACTTGAAAGCGGGGCAGAATTGCAGGAAACCGATTTCAGGAGGTAGACTGGAATTGCATTGAAAGCATAGGAAAAGAGGCAGAACGTCCACAATGATGCACTTGGACAAAAAGGGCGTATGCGTTTTCTCCTGAATATATTCAGGAAAAAACGCATACGCCCTTTTTGGCCAACCAAGCAAGCTTGCAAAGGAAATCTGCACTACAATGAAGTCTCACTTCCCCCCGGTTAAAAGGGCCATCTAAAAAAAGTGTAAAATCCAGAAAGGCAGGACAGGCCATGGAGAACTGGGAGCCTTGTTACGCTGATGGGCGGGATGTAAATTGCCAACAACCACTCGGGAGAAGTGTATGGTGTTTCCTGAAACATCTAAAAAACAAAGCAACAGAGCCTAGGGCACTGCCACTTATGGTCCTACAGCTTAGGGAAATTAAAATCAAAAAGACACAGCCACCCCAAAGTTTGGGATGCCTCTGTTTACAAGAACCTCGTTTACAGTACAAGTTCAACATCGCAGAAAGTGAAAAATGGATAAAGAAGTTGTGGTATTTACTTACAAAGCAATATCACTCAGCAATGAAATCTGTGTCATCAGGCCCTTAGCAGCACAATGAGTGGATTCAGGTATGATGATTCTAACTGAAATAAGTCACACAGAAAAAGAAACATCATAAGATATCAGTAATACACGGAATGGAAACTTGGCTACACAGGAACTGAATTACAGAACAGAACAGGGTCTCAAATTTAGAAAAACAACTTATGCTTGCTTAAGTGGAAAGGTGAGTTGGGGTGCTGCATAAAACCAGAGATTGAAATGAGCACAGATAATGTTCCTTAATCGAAGTATGGAATAGACAAGAGCTACTCCTTGCTCAACGAAATGGACTCAACACCCCATATTAAACGCCTAAGAATGTACCTGACTAGTAAGTATCTTAAAACCTATGGATTGCTATGTCTCCAAAAGAGAATCAAGCGTGTGTACAGGGGCATAAACGCAGCAGTGATAGGATTGGAGAGGTTCGGTGAGCAAATGAAGACCCTTTGAAATCATATTGTATGGTAACCATTCCACGGGTCTCAACTCTCCAGGTTTAAGGTATTCTTCCTTCAGCTAAAACATGCATGTGGAACCCAGAGTATGATCAACCATGTGAACGGTAGACGTGTTCAAATATGTCTCAGTTTTCCTCCCCTGGTACTCGGGTGCAACATTCCAGACGCTTTACTAACACTCTCCCGACTTGGAGAGTCAGTCCCTTTAACCTCCTGTTTGGCCCAGTTTGCAATTTCTGCGGAAGATGAACAGGAATAGCGAGAACCAATGAGAGACTAGCTGGAGGTGTCTGAATGGGCAAATTTAACTCTCATTTCCCACCAGGAAGAGGAATTAACCAAAGGCTCAGCATGCCGGGCCGGAACCAGATTAGGGCCTGAAGCCATCCTGCGGTGTTGCGGCCAGGTCACAAGAAAGCGAGTTGAAGAGAGGAGCTCAGGGGCACTGTAATTCACAAACCTGCAGAGTTATAAATGACAGCTATCGTCCAAAAATAGACTGAAGTAAGGCTGCCAAGAGGACTTGAAAGCGGGGCAGAATTGCAGGAAACCGATTTCAGGAGGTAGACTGGAATTGCATTGAAAGCATAGGAAAAGAGGCAGAACGTCCACAATGATGCACATGGCCAAAAAGGGCGTATGCGTTTTTTCCTGAATATATTCAGGAAAAAACGCATACGCCCTTTTTGGCCAACCAAGCAAGCTTGCAAAGGAAATCTGCACTACAATGAAGTCTCACTTCCCCCCGGTCAAAAGGGCCATCTGAAAAAAGTGTAAAATCCAGAAAGGCAGGACAGGCCATGGAGAACTGGGAGCCTTGTTATGCTGATGGGCGGGATGTAAATTGCCAACAGACACTCGGGAGAAGTGTATGGTGTTTCCTGAAACATCTAAAAAACAAAGCAACAGAGCCTAGGGCACTTCCACTTATGGTCCTATAGCTTAGGGAAATTAAAATCAAAAAGACACAGCCACCCCAAAGTTTGGAACGGCTCTGTTTACAAGAACCTCGTTTACAGTACAAGTTCAACATCGCAGAAAGTGAAAAATGGATAAAGAACTTGTGGTACTTACGTACAATGCAGTATCACTCAGCAATGAAATCTATGTCATCAGGCCCGTAGCAGCATAATGAGTAGATTCAGGTACGATGATTCTAACTGAAATAAGTCACACAGACAAAGAAACATCATAAGATATCACTAATACATGGAATGTAAACTTGGCTACACAGGAACTGAATTCCAAAACAGAAAACGTTCTCAAATTTGAAAACAAACTTATGCTTGCTTAAGGGGAAAGGTGAGTTGGGTTGCTGCATAAAAGCAGAGATTGAAATGAGCACAGATAAAGTTCCTTAAGCCAAATATGGAATAGACAAGAGCTACTCCTTGCTCAACGAAATGGACTCAACACCGCATATTAAATGCCTAAGAATGTATCTGACTAGTAAGTATCTTAAAACCTATGGATTGCTATGTCTCTGAAAGAGAATCAAGCATGTGTACAGGGGCATAAACGCAGCAGTGATAGGATTGGAGAGGTTCGTTGAGCAAATGAAGACCCTTTGAAGTCATATTGCATGGTACCCATTTCACGGGTTTCAACTACCCAGGTTTTAGGTATTCTTCCTTCAGCTAAAACATGCATGTGGAACCTAGAGTATGATCAACCATGTGATCGGGAGACGTGTTCAAATATGTCTCAGTTTTCCTCCCCTGGTACTCGGGTGCAACATTCCAGACGCTTTACTAACACTCTCCCCACTTGGAGAGTCAGTCCCTTTAACCTCCTGTTTGGCCCAGTTTGCAATTTCTGCGGAAGATGAACAGGAATAGCGAGAACCAATGAGAGGCTAGCTGGAGGTGTCTGGACGGGCAAATTTAACTCTCATTTCCCACCAGGAAGAGGAATTAACCAAAGGCTCAGCATGCCGGGCCAGAACCAGATTAGGGCCTGAAGCCATCCTGCGGTGTTGCGGCCAGGTCACAAGAAAGCGAGTTGAAGAAAGGAGCTCAGGGGCACTGTAATTCACAAACCTGCAGAGTTATAAATGACAGCTATCATCCAAAAATAGACTGAAGTAAGGCTGCCAAGAGAACTTGAAAGTGGGGCAGAATTGCAGGAAACCGATTTCAGGAGGTAGACTGGAATTGCATTGAAAGCATAGGAAAAGAGGCAGAACGTCCACAATGATGCACTTGGCCAAAAAGGGCGTATGCGCTTTTTCCTGAATATATTCAGGAAAAAACGCATACGCCCTTTTTGGCCAACCAAGCAAGCTTGCAAAGGAAATCTGCACTACAATGAAGTCTCACTTCCCCCCGGTCAAAAGGGCCATCTGAAAAAAGTGTAAAATCCAGAAAGGCAGGACAGGCCATGGAGAACTGGGAGCCTTGTTATGCTGATGGGCGGGATGTAAATTGCCAACAACCACTCGGGAGAAGTGTATGGTGTTTCCTGAAACATCTAAAAAACAAAGCAACAGAACCTAGGGCACTTCCACTTATGGTCCTATAGCTTAGGGAAATTAAAATCAAAAAGACACAGCCACCCCAAAGTTTGGGACACCTCTGTTTACAAGAACCTCGTTTACAGTACAAGTTCAACATCGCAGAAAGTGAAAAATGGATAAAGAAGTTGTGGTATTTACTTACAAAGCAATATCACTCAGCAATGAAATCTGTGTCATCAGGCCCTTAGCAGCACAATGAGTGGATTCAGGTATGATGATTCTAACTGAAGTAAGTCACACAGAAAAAGAAATATCATAAGATATCAGTAATACACGGAATGTAAACTTGGCTACACAGGAACTGAATTACAGAACAGAACAGGGTCTCAAATTTAGAAAACCAACTTATGCTTGCTTAAGGGTAAAGGTGAGTTGGGGTGCTGCATAAAACCAGAGATTGAAATGAGCACAGATAAAGTTCCTTAAGTCAAATATGGAATAGACAAGAGCTACTCCTTGCTCAACGAAATGGACTCAACACCGCATATTAAACGCCTAAGAATGTACCTGACTAGTAAGTATCTTAAAACCTATGGATTGCTATGTCTCCGAAAGAGAATCAAGCATGTGTACAGGGGCATAAACGCAGCAGTGATAGGATTGGAGAGGTTCGGTGAGCAAATGAAGACCCTTTGAAGTCATATTGCATGGTACCCATTACACGGGTCTTAACTCTCCAGGTTTAAGGTATTCTTCCTTCAGCTAAAACATGCATGTGGAACCCAAGTATGATCAACCATGTGAACGGGAGACGTGTTCAAATATGTCTCAGTTTTCCTCCCCTGGTACTCGGGTGCAACATTCCAGACGCTTTACTAACACTCTCCCGACTTGGAGAGTCAGCGCCTTTAACCTCCTGTTTGGCCCAGTTTGCAATTTCTGCGGAAGATGAACAGGAATAGCGAGAACCAATGAGAGGCTAGCTGGAGGTGTCTGGACGGGCAAATTTAACTCTCATTTCCCACCAGGAAGAGGAAATAACCAAAGGCTCACCGTGCCGATCCGGAACCAGATTAGGGCCTGAAGCCATCCTGCGGTGTTGCGGCCAGCTCAAAAGAAAGCGAGTTGAAGAAAGGAGCTCAGGGGCACTGTAATTCACAAACCTGCAGAGTTATAAATGACAGCTATCGTCCAAAAATAGACTGAAGTAAGGCTGCCAAGAGGACTTGAAAGCGGGGCAGAATTGCAGGAAACCGATTTCAGGAGGTAGACTGGAATTGCATTGAAAGCATAGGAAAAGAGGCAGAACGTCCACAATGATGCACTTGGCCAAAAAGGGCGTATGCGTTTTTTCCTGAATATATTCAGGAAAAAACGCATACGCCCTTTTTGGCCAACCAAGCAAGCTTGCAAAGGAAATCTGCACTACAATGAAGTCTCACTTCCCCCCGGTCAAAAGGGCCATCTGAAAAAAGTGTAAAATCCAGAAAGGCAGGACAGGCCATGGAGAACTGGGAGCCTTGTTATGCTGATGGGCGGGATGTAAATTGCCAACAACCACTCGGGAGAAGTGTATGGTGTTTCCCGAAACATCTAAAAAACAAAGCAACAGAGCCTAGGGCACTTCCACTTATGGTCCTATAGCTTAGGGAAATTAAAATCAAAAAGACACAGCCACCCCAAAGTTTGGAACGGCTCTGTTTACAAGAACCTCGTTTACAGTACAAGTTCAACATCGCAGAAAGTGAAAAATGGATAAAGAACTTGTGGTACTTACGTACAATGCAGTATCACTCAGCAATGAAATCTATGTCATCAGGCCCGTAGCAGCATAATGAGTGGATTCAGGTACGATGATTCTAACTGAAATAAGTCACACAGAAAAAGAAACATCATAAGATATCACTAATACACGGAATGTAAACTTGGCTACACAGGAACTGCATTCCAAAACAGAACAGGGTCTCAAATTTAGAAAACCAACTTATGCTTGCTTAAGGGGAAAGGTGAGTTGGGGTGCTGCATAAAACCAGAGATTGAAATGAGCACAGATAAAGTTCCTTAAGCGAAGTATGGAATAGACAAGAGCTACTCCTTGCTCAACGAAATGGACTCAACACCGCATATTAAACGCCTAAGAATGTACCTGACTAGTAAATATCTTAAAACCTATGGATTGCTATGTCTCCAAAAGAGAATCAAGCGTGTGTACAGGGGCATAAACGCAGCAGTGATAGGATTGGAGAGGTTCGGTGAGCAAATGAAGACCCTTTGAAATCATATTGCATGGTACCCATTCCACGGGTCTCAACTCTCCAGGTTTAAGGTATTCTTCCTTCAGCTAAAACATGCATGTGGAACCCAGAGTATGATCAACCATGTGAACGGGAGACGTGTTCAAATATGTCTCAATTTTCCTCCCCTGGTACTCGGGTGCAACATTCCAGACGCTTTACTAACACTCTCCCGACTTGGAGAGTCAGTCCCTTTAACCTCCTGTTTGGCCCAGTTTGCAATTTCTGCGGAAGATGAACAGGAATAGCGAGAACCAATGAGAGGCTAGCTGGAGGTGTCTGGACGGGCAAATTTAACTCTCATTTCCCACCAGGAAGAGGAATTAACCAAAGGCTCAGCATGCCGGGCCGGAACCAGATTAGGGCCTGAAGCCATCCTGCGGTGTTGCGGCCAGCCCAAAAGAAAGCGAGTTGAAGAAAGGAGCTCAGGGCCACTGTAATTCACAAACCTGCAGAGTTATAAATGACAGCTATCGTCCAAAAATAGACTGAAGTAAGGCTGCCAAGAGGACTTGAAAGCGGGGCAGAATTGCAGGAAACCGATTTCAGGAGGTAGACTGGAATTGCATTGAAAGCATAGGAAAAGAGGCAGAACGTCCACAATGATGCACTTGGCCAAAAAGGGCGTATGCGTTTTTTCCTGAATATATTCAGGAAAAAACGCATACGCCCTTTTTGGCCAACCAAGCAAGCTTGCAAAGGAAATCTGCACTACAATGAAGTCTCACTTCCCCTCGGTCAAAAGGGCCATCTGAAAAAAGTGTAAAATCCAGAAAGGCAACAGGCCATTGAGAACTGGGAGCCTTGTTATGCTGATCGGCGGGATGTAAATTGCCAACAGACACGTGGGAGAAGTGTATGGTGTTTCCTGAAACATCTAAAAAACAAAGCAACAGAGCCTAGGGCACTTCCACTTATGGTCCTATAGCTTAGGGAAATTAAAATCAAAAAGACACAGCCACCCCAAAGTTTGGAACGGCTCTGTTTACAAGAACCTCGTTTACAGTACAAGTTCAACATCGCAGAAAGTGAAAAATGGATAAAGAACTTGTGGTACTTACGTACAATGCAGTATCACTCAGCAATGAAATCTATGTCATCAGTCCCGTAGCAGCATAATGAGTAGATTCAGGTACGATGATTCTAACTGAAATAAGTCACACAGAAAAAGAAACATCATAAGATATCAGTAATACACGGAATGTAAACTTGGCTACACAGGAACTGAGTTCCAAAACAGAACAGGGTCTCAAATTTAGAAAACCAACTTATGCTTGCTTAAGGGGAAAGGTGAGTTGGGTTGCTGCATAAAACCAGAGATTGAAATGAGCACAGATAAAGTTCCTTAAGCCAAATATGGAATAGACAAGAGCTACTCCTTGCTCAACGAAATGGACTCAACACCGCATATTAAACGCCTAAGAATGTACCTGACTAGTAAGTATCTTAAAACCTATGGATTGCTATGTCTCCGAAAGAGAATCAAGCATGTGTACAGGGGCATAAACGCAGCAGTGATAGGATTGGAGAGGTTCGGTGAGCAAATGAAGACCCTTTGAAGTCATATTGCATGGTACGCATTCCACGGGTTTCAACTACCCAGGATTTAGGTATTCTTCCTTCAGCTAAAACATGCATGTGGAACCCAGAGTATGATCAACCATGTGATCGGGAGACGTGTTCAAATATGTCTCAGTTTTCCTCCCCTGGTACTCGGGTGCAACATTCCAGACGCTTTACTAACACTCTCCCCACTTGGAGAGTCAGCGCCCTTAACCTCCTGTTTGGCACAGTTTGCAATTTCTGCGGAAGATGAACAGGAATAGAGAGAACCAATGAGAGGCTAGCTGGAGGTGTCTGGACGGGCAAATTTAACTCTCATTTCCCAACAGGAAGAGGAAATAACCAAAGGCCCAGCGTGCCGTACCGGAACCAGATTAGGGCCTGAAGCCATCCTGCGGTGTTGCGGCCAGCTCAAAAGAAAGTGAGTTGAAGAAAGGAGCTCAGGGGCACTGTAATTCACAAACCTGCAGAGTTATAAATGACAGCTATCGTCCAAAAATAAACTGAAGTAAGGCTGCTAAGAGGACTTGAAAGCGGGGCAGAATTGCAGGAAACCGATTTCAGGAGGTAGACGGGAATTGCATTGAAAGCATAGGAAAAGAGGCAGAACGTCCACAATGATGCACTTGGCTAAAAAGGGTGTATGCGTTTTTTCCTGAATATATTCAGGAAAAAACGCATACGCCCTTTTTGGCCAACCAAGCAAGCTTGCAAAGGAAACCTGCACTACAAAGAAGTCTCACTTCCCCCCAGTCAAAAGGGCGATCTGAAAAAAGTGTAAAATCCAGAAAGGCAGGACAGGCCATGGAGAACTGGGAGCCTTGTTATGCTGATGGGCGGGATGTAAATTGCCAACAACCACTCGGGAGAAGTGTATGGTGTTTCCTGAAACATCTAAAAAACAAAGCAACAGAACCTAGGGCACTTCCACTTATGGTCCTATAGCTTAGGGAAATTAAAATCAAAAAGACACAGCCACCCCAAAGTTTGGAACGGCTCTGTTTACAAGAACCTCGTTTACAGTACAAGTTCAACATCGCAGAAAGTGATAAATGGATAAAGAAGTTGTGGTATTTACTTACAAAGCAATATCACTCAGCAATGAAATCTGTGTCATCAGGCCCTTAGCAGCACAATGAGTGGATTCAGGTATGATGATTCTAACTGAAATAAGTCACACAGAAAAAGAAACATCATAAGATATCAGTAATACACAGAATGTAAACTTGGCTACACAGGAACTGAATTACAGAACAGAACAGGGTCTCAAATTTAGAAAACCAACTTATGCTTGCTTAAGGGGAAAGGTGAGTTGGGGTGCTGCATAAAACCAGAGATTGAAATGAGCACAGATAAAGTTCCTTAGGCCAAATATGGAATAGACAAGAGCTACTCCTTGCTCAACGAAATGGACTCAACACCGCATATTAAACGCCTAAGAATGTACCTGACTAGTAAGTATCTTAAAACCTATAGATTGCTATGTCTCCGAAAGAGAATCAAGCATGTGTACAGGGGCATAAACGCAGCAGTGATAGGATTGGAGAGGTTTGGTGAGCAAATGAAGACCCTTTGAAGTCATATTGCATGGTACCCATTCCATGGGTTTCAACTACCCAGGTTTTAGGTATTCTTCCTTCAGCTAAAACATGCATGTGGAACCCAGAGTATGATCAACCATGTGATCGGGAGACGTGTTCAAATATGTCTCAGTTTTCCTCCCCTGGTACTCGGGTGCAACATTCCAGACGCTTTACTAACACTCTCCCCACTTGGAGAGTCAGCGCCTTTAACCTCCTGTTTGGCCCAGTATGCAATTTCTGCGGAAGATGAACAGGAATAGCGAGAACCAATGAGAGGCTAGCTGGAGGTGTCTGGACGGGCAAATTTAACTCTCATTTCCCACCAGGAGGAGGAAATAACCAAAGGCTCAGCGTGCCGTGCCAGAACCAGATTAGGGCCTGAAGCCATCCTGCGGTGTTGCGGCCAGGTCTCAAGAAAGCGAGTTGAAGAAAGGAGCTCAGGGGCACTGTAATTCACAAACCTGCAGAGTTATAAATGACAGCTATCGTCCAAAAATAGACTGAAGTAAGGCTGCCAAGAGGACTTGAAAGCGGGGCAGAATTGCAGGAAACCGATTTCAGGAGGTAGACTGAAATTGCATTGAAAGCATAGGAAAAGAGGCAGAACGTCCACAATGATGCACTTGGCCAAAAAGGGCGTATGCGTTTTTTCCTGAATATATTCAGGAAAAAACGCATACGCCCTTTTTGGCCAACCAAGCAAGCTTGCAAAGGAAATCTGCACTACAATGAAGTCTCACTTCCCCCCGGTCAAAAGGGCCATCTGAAAAAAGTGTAAAATCCAGAAAGGCAGGACAGGCCATGGCGAACTGGGAGCCTTGTTATGCTGATGGGCGGGATGTAAATTGCCAACAACCACTCGGGAGAAGTGTATGGTGTTTCCTGAAACATCTAAAAAACAAAGCAACAGAGCCTAGGGCACTTCCACTTATGGTCCTATAGCTTAGGGAAATTAAAATCAAAAAGACACAGCCACCCCAAAGTTTGGAACGGCTCTGTTTACAAGAACCTCGTTTACAGTACAAGTTCAACATCGCAGAAAGTGAAAAATGGATAAAGAAGTTGTGGTATTTACTTACAAAGCAATATCACTCAGCAATGAAATCTGTGTCATCAGGCCCTTAGCAGCACAATGAGTGGATTCAGGTATGATGATTCTAACTGAAGTAAGTCACACAGAAAAAGAAACATCATAAGATATCAGTAATACACGGAATGTAAACTTGGCTACACAGGAACTGAATTACAGAACAGAACAGAGTCTCAAATTTAGAAAATCAACTTATTCTTGCTTAAGGGTAAAGGTGAGTTGAGGTGCTGCATAAAACCAGAGATTGAAATGGGCACAGATAAAGTTCCTTAAGCCAAATATGGAATAGACAAGAGCTACTCCTTGCTCAACGAAATGGACTCAACATCCCATATTAAACGCCTAAGAATGTACCTGACTAGTAAGTATCTTAAAACCTATGGATTGCTATGTCTCCGAAAGAGAATCAAGCATGTGTACAGGGGCATAAACGCAGCAGTGATAGGATTGGAGAGGTTCGGTGAGCAAATGAAGACCCTTTGAAGTCATATTGCATGGTACCCGTTACACGGGTCTCAACTCTCCAGGTTTAAGGTATTCTTCCTTCAGCTAAAACATGCATGTGGAATCTAGAGTATGATCAACCATGTGATCAGGAGACGTGTTCAAATATGTCTCAGTTTTCCTCCCCTGGTACTCGGGTGCAACATTCCAGACGCTTTACTAACACTCTCCCCACTTGGAGAGTCAGCGCCTTTAACCTCCTGTTTGGCCCAGTTTGCAATTTCTGCGGAAGATGAACAGGAATAGCGAGAACCAATGTGAGGCTAGCTGGAGGTGTCTGGACGGGCAAATTTAACTCTCATTTCCCACCAGGAAGAGGAATTAACCAAAGGCTCAGCATGCCGGGCTGGAACCAGATTAGGGCCTGAAGCCATCTTGCGGTGTTGCGGCCAGGTCATAAGAAAGCAAGTTGAAGAAAGGAGCTCAGGGGCACTGTAATTCACAAACCTGCAGAGTTATAAATGACAGCTATCGTCCAAAAATAGACTGAAGTAAGGCTGCCAAGAGGACTTGAAAGCGGGGCAGAATTGCAGGAAACCGATTTCAGGAGGTAGACTGGAATTGCATTGAAAGCATAGGAAAAGAGGCAGAACGTCCACAATGATGCACTTGGCCAAAAAGGGCGTATGCGTTTTTTCCTGAATATATTCAGGAAAAAACGCATACGCCCTTTTTGGCCAACCAAGCAAGCTTGCAAAGGAAATCTGCACTACAATGAATTCTCACTTCCCCCCGGTCAAAAGGGCCATCTGAAAAAAGTGTAAAATCCAGAAAGGCAACAGGCCATTGAGAACTGGGAGCCTTGTTATGCTGATGGGCGGGATGTAAATTCCCAACAGACACTTGGGAGAAGTGTATGGTGTTTCCTGAAACATCTAAAAAACAAAGCAACAGAGCCTAGGGCACTTCCACTTATGGTCCTATAGCTTAGGGAAATTAAAATCAAAAAGACACAGCCACCCCAAAGTTTGGAACGGCTCTGTTTACAAGAACCTCGTTTACAGTACAAGTTCAACATCGCAGAAAGTGAAAAATGGATAAAGAAGTTGTGGTATTCACTTACAAAGCAATATCACTCAGCAATGAAATCTATGTCATCAGGCCCTTAGCAGCACAATGAGTGGATTCAGGTATGATGATTCTAACTGAAATAAGTCACACAGAAAAAGAAACATCATAAGATATCAGTAATACACGGAATGTAAACTTGGCTACACAGGAACTGAATTACAGAACAGAACAGGGTCTCAAATTTAGAAAAACAACTTATGCTTGCTTAAGGGGAAAGGTGAGTTGGGGTGCTGCATAAAACCAGAGATTGAAATGAGCACAGATAAAGTTCCTTAAGTCAAATATGGAATAGACAAGAGCTACTCCTTGCTCAACGAAATGGACTCAACACCGCATATTAAACGCCTAAGAATGTACCTGACTAGTAAGTATCTTAAAACCTATGGATTGCTATGTCTCCAAAAGAGAATCAAGCATGTGTACAGGGGCAAAAACGCAGCAGTGATAGGATTGGAGAGGTTCGGTGAGCAAATGAAGACCCTTTGAAGTCATATTGCATGGTACCCATTACACGGGTCTTAACTCTCCAGGTTTAAGGTAGTCTTCCTTCAGCTAAAACATGCATGTGGAACCCAAGTATGATCAACCATGTGAACGGGAGACGTGTTCAAATATGTCTCAGTTTTCCTCCCCTGGTACTCGGGTGCAACATTCCAGACGCTTTACTAACACTCTCCCCACTTGGAGAGTCAGTCCCTTTAACCTCCTGTTTGGCCCAGTTTGCAATTTCTGCGGAAGATGAACAGGAATAGCGAGAACCAATGAGAGACTAGCTGGAGGTGTCTGGACGGGCAAATTTAACTCTCATTTCCCACCAGGAAGAGGAAATAACCAAAGGCTCAGCGTGCCGTGCCGGAACCATATTAGGGCCTGAAGCCATCCTGCGGTGTTGCGGCCAGGTCACAAGAAAGCGAGTTGAAGAAAGGAGCTCAGGGGCACTGTAATTCACAAACCTGCAGAGTTATAAATGACAGCTATCGTCCAAAAATAGACTGAAGTAAGGCTGCCAAGAGGACTTGAAAGCGGGGCAGAATTGCAGGAAACCGATTTCAGGAAGTAGACTGGAATTGCATTGAAAGCATAGGAAAAGAGGCAGAACGTCCACAATGATGCACTTGGACAAAAAGGGCGTATGCGTTTTTTCCTGAATATATTCAGGAAAAAACGCATACGCCCTTTTTGGCCAACCAAGCAAGCTTGCAAAGGAAATCTGCACTACAATGAAGTCTCACTTCCCCCCGGTCAAAAGGGCCATCTGAAAAAAGTGTAAAATCCAGAAAGGCAGGACAGGCCATGGAGAACTGGGAGCCTTGTTACACTGATGGGCGGGATGTAAATTGCCAACAACCACTCGGGAGAAGTGTATGGTGTTTCCTGAAACATCTAAAAAACAAAGCAACAGAGCCTAGGGCACTTCCACTTATGGTCCTATAGCTTAGGGAAATTAAAATCAAAAAGACACAGCCACCCCAAAGTTTGGAACGGCTCTGTTTACAAGAACCTCGTTTACAGTACAAGTTCAACATCGCAGAAAGTGAAAAATGGATAAAGAACTTGTGGTACTTACGTACAATGCAGTATCACTCAGCAATGAAATCTATGTCATCAGTCCCGTAGCAGCATAATGAGTAGATTCAGGTACGATGATTCTAACTGAAATAAGTCACACAGAAAAAGAAACATCATAAGATATCAGTAATACACGGAATGTAAACTTGGCTACACAGGAACTGAGTTCCAAAACAGAACAGGGTCTCAAATTTAGAAAACCAACTTATGCTTGCTTAAGGGGAAAGGTGAGTTGGGTTGCTGCATAAAACCAGAGATTGAAATGAGCACAGATAAAGTTCCTTAAGCCAAATATGGAATAGACAAGAGCTACTCCTTGCTCAACGAAATGGACTCAACACCGCATATTAAACGCCTAAGAATGTACCTGACTAGTAAGTATCTTAAAACCTATGGATTGCTATGTCTCCGAAAGAGAATCAAGCATGTGTACAGGGGCATAAACGCAGCAGTGATAGGATTGGAGAAGTTCGGTGAGCAAATGAAGACCCTTTGAAGTCATATTGCATGGTACCCATTCCACGGGTTTCAACTACCCAGGATTTAGGTATTCTTCCTTCAGCTAAAACATGCATGTGGAACCCAGAGTATGATCAACCATGTGATCGGGAGACGTGTTCAAATATGTCTCAGTTTTCCTCCCCTGGTACTCGGGTGCAACATTCCAGACGCTTTACTAACACTCTCCCCACTTGGAGAGTCAGCGCCCTTAACCTCCTGTTTGGCACAGTTTGCAATTTCTGCGGAAGATGAACAGGAATAGAGAGAACCAATGAGAGGCTAGCTGGAGGTGTCTGGACGGGCAAATTTAACTCTCATTTCCCAACAGGAAGAGGAAATAACCAAAGGCTCAGCGTGCCGTACCGGAACCAGATTAGGGCCTGAAGCCATCCTGCGGTGTTGCGGCCAGCTCAAAAGAAAGTGAGTTGAAGAAAGGAGCTCAGGGGCACTGTAATTCACAAACCTGCAGAGTTATAAATGACAGCTATCGTCCAAAAATAAACTGAAGTAAGGCTGCTAAGAGGACTTGAAAGCGGGGCAGAATTGCAGGAAACCGATTTCAGGAGGTAGACGGGAATTGCATTGAAAGCATAGGAAAAGAGGCAGAACGTCCACAATGATGCACTTGGCTAAAAAGGGTGTATGCGTTTTTTCCTGAATATATTCAGGAAAAAACGCATACGCCCTTTTTGGCCAACCAAGCAAGCTTGCAAAGGAAACCTGCACTACAAAGAAGTCTCACTTCCCCCCAGTCAAAAGGGCGATCTGAAAAAAGTGTAAAATCCAGAAAGGCAGGACAGGCCATGGAGAACTGGGAGCCTTGTTATGCTGATGGGCGGGATGTAAATTGCCAACAACCACTCGGGAGAAGTGTATGGTGTTTCCTGAAACATCTAAAAAACAAAGCAACAGAACCTAGGGCACTTCCACTTATGGTCCTATAGCTTAGGGAAATTAAAATCAAAAAGACACAGCCACCCCAAAGTTTGGAACGGCTCTGTTTACAAGAACCTCGTTTACAGTACAAGTTCAACATCGCAGAAAGTGATAAATGGATAAAGAAGTTGTGGTATTTACTTACAAAGCAATATCACTCAGCAATGAAATCTGTGTCATCAGGCCCTTAGCAGCACAATGAGTGGATTCAGGTATGATGATTCTAACTGAAATAAGTCACACAGAAAAAGAAACATCATAAGATATCAGTAATACACAGAATGTAAACTTGGCTAGACAGGAACTGAATTACAGAACAGAACAGGGTCTCAAATTTAGAAAACCAACTTATGCTTGCTTAAGGGGAAAGGTGAGTTGGGGTGCTGCATAAAACCAGAGATTGAAATGAGCACAGATAAAGTTCCTTAGGCCAAATATGGAATAGACAAGAGCTACTCCTTGCTCAACGAAATGGACTCAACACCGCATATTAAACGCCTAAGAATGTACCTGACTAGTAAGTATCTTAAAACCTATAGATTGCTATGTCTCCGAAAGAGAATCAAGCATGTGTACAGGGGCATAAACGCAGCAGTGATAGGATTGGAGAGGTTTGGTGAGCAAATGAAGACTCTTTGAAGTCATATTGCATGGTACCCATTCCACGGGTTTCAACTACCCAGGTTTTAGGTATTCTTCCTTCAGCTAAAACATGCATGTGGAACCCAGAGTATGATCAACCATGTGATCGGGAGACGTGTTCAAATATGTCTCAGTTTTCCTCCCCTGGTACTCGGGTGCAACATTCCAGACGCTTTACTAACACTCTCCCCACTTGGAGAGTCAGCGCCTTTAACCTCCTGTTTGGCACAGTTTGCAATTTCTGCGGAAGATGAACAGGAATAGCGAGAACCAATGAGAGGCTAGCTGGAGGTGTCTGGACGGGCAAATTTAACTCTCATTTCCCACCAGGAGGAGGAAATAACCAAAGGCTCAGCGTGCCGTGCCAGAACCAGATTAGGGCCTGAAGCCATCCTGCGGTGTTGCGGCCAGGTCTCAAGAAAGCGAGTTGAAGAAAGGAGCTCAGGGGCACTGTAATTCACAAACCTGCAGAGTTATAAATGACAGCTATCGTCCAAAAATAGACTGAAGTAAGGCTGCCAAGAGGACTTGAAAGCGGGGCAGAATTGCAGGAAACCGATTTCAGGAGGTAGACTGAAATTGCATTGAAAGCATAGGAAAAGAGGCAGAACGTCCACAATGATGCACTTGGCCAAAAAGGGCGTATGCGTTTTTTCCTGAATATATTCAGGAAAAAACGCATACGCCCTTTTTGGCCAACCAAGCAAGCTTGCAAAGGAAATCTGCACTACAATGAAGTCTCACTTCCCCCCGGTCAAAAGGGCCATCTGAAAAAAGTGTAAAATCCAGAAAGGCAGGACAGGCCATGGCGAACTGGGAGCCTTGTTATGCTGATGGGCGGGATGTAAATTGCCAACAACCACTCGGGAGAAGTGTATGGTGTTTCCTGAAACATCTAAAAAACAAAGCAACAGAACCTAGGGCACTTCCACTTATGGTCCTATAGCTTAGGGAAATTAAAATCAAAAAGACACAGCCACCCCAAAGTTTGGAACGGCTCTGTTTACAAGATCCTCGTTTACAGTACAAGTTCAACATCGCAGAAAGTGAAAAATGGATAAAGAAGTTGTGGTATTTACTTACAAAGCAATATCACTCAGCAATGAAATCTGTGTCATCAGGCCCTTAGCAGCACAATGAGTGGATTCAGGTATGATGATTCTAACTGAAGTAAGTCACACAGAAAAAGAAACATCATAAGATATCAGTAATACACGGAATGTAAACTTGGCTACACAGGAACTGAATTACAGAACAGAACAGGGTCTCAAATTTAGAAAATCAACTTATTCTTGCTTAAGGGTAAAGGTGAGTTGGGGTGCTGCATAAAACCAGAGATTGAAATGGGCACAGATAAAGTTCCTTAAGCCAAATATGGAATAGACAAGAGCTACTCCTTGCTCAACGAAATGGACTCAACATCCCATATTAAACGCCTAAGAATGTACCTGACTAGTAAGTATCTTAAAACCTATGGATTGCTATGTCTCCGAAAGAGAATCAAGCATGTGTACAGGGGCATAAACGCAGCAGTGATAGGATTGGAGAGGTTCGGTGAGCAAATGAAGACCCTTTGAAGTCATATTGCATGGTACCCGTTACACGGGTCTCAACTCTCCAGGTTTAAGGTATTCTTCCTTCAGCTAAAACATGCATGTGGAATCTAGAGTATGATCAACCATGTGATCAGGAGACGTGTTCAAATATGTCTCAGTTTTCCTCCCCTGGTACTCGGGTGCAACATTCCAGACGCTTTACTAACACTCTCCCCACTTGGAGAGTCAGCGCCTTTAACCTCCTGTTTGGCCCAGTTTGCAATTTCTGCGGAAGATGAACAGGAATAGCGAGAACCAATGAGAGGCTAGCTGGAGGTGTCTGGACGGGCAAATTTAACTCTCATTTCCCACCAGGAAGAGGAATTAACCAAAGGCTCAGCATGCCGGGCTGGAACCAGATTAGGGCCTGAAGCCATCTTGCGGTGTTGCGGCCAGGTCATAAGAAAGCAAGTTGAAGAAAGGAGCTCAGGGGCACTGTAATTCACAAACCTGCAGAGTTATAAATGACAGCTATCGTCCAAAAATAGACTGAAGTAAGGCTGCCAAGAGGACTTGAAAGCGGGGCAGAATTGCAGGAAACCGATTTCAGGAGGTAGACTGGAATTGCATTGAAAGCATAGGAAAAGAGGCAGAACGTCCACAATGATGCACTTGGCCAAAAAGGGCGTATGCGTTTTTTCCTGAATATATTCAGGAAAAAACGCATACGCCCTTTTTGGCCAACCAAGCAAGCTTGCAAAGGAAATCTGCACTACAATGAATTCTCACTTCCCCCCGGTCAAAAGGGCCATCTGAAAAAAGTGTAAAATCCAGAAAGGCAACAGGCCATTGAGAACTGGGAGCCTTGTTATGCTGATGGGCGGGATGTAAATTCCCAACAGACACTTGGGAGAAGTGTATGGTGTTTCCTGAAACATCTAAAAAACAAAGCAACAGAGCCTAGGGCACTTCCACTTATGGTCCTATAGCTTAGGGAAATTAAAATCAAAAAGACACAGCCACCCCAAAGTTTGGAACGGCTCTGTTTACAAGAACCTCGTTTACAGTACAAGTTCAACATCGCAGAAAGTGAAAAATGGATAAAGAAGTTGTGGTATTCACTTACAAAGCAATATCACTCAGCAATGAAATCTATGTCATCAGGCCCTTAGCAGCACAATGAGTGGATTCAGGTATGATGATTCTAACTGAAATAAGTCACACAGAAAAAGAAACATCATAAGATATCAGTAATACACGGAATGTAAACTTGGCTACACAGGAACTGAATTACAGAACAGAATAGGGTCTCAAATTTAGAAAAACAACTTAT
This sequence comes from Delphinus delphis, assembly GCF_949987515.2. Taxonomy (NCBI): domain Eukaryota; kingdom Metazoa; phylum Chordata; class Mammalia; order Artiodactyla; family Delphinidae; genus Delphinus; species Delphinus delphis. The sequence continues at coordinate 88,834 of NW_027192683.1, read as the reverse complement.
GCTTGCTTAAGGGGAAAGGTGAGTTGGGGTGCTGCATAAAACCAGAGATTGAAATGAGCACAGATAAAGTTCCTTAAGTCAAATATGGAATAGACAAGAGCTACTCCTTGCTCAACGAAATGGACTCAACACCGCATATTAAACGCCTAAGAATGTACCTGACTAGTAAGTATCTTAAAACCTATGGATTGCTATGTCTCCAAAAGAGAATCAAGCATGTGTACAGGGGCAAAAACGCAGCAGTGATAGGATTGGAGAGGTTCGGTGAGCAAATGAAGACCCTTTGAAGTCATATTGCATGGTACCCATTACACGGGTCTTAACTCTCCAGGTTTAAGGTAGTCTTCCTTCAGCTAAAACATGCATGTGGAACCCAAGTATGATCAACCATGTGAACGGGAGACGTGTTCAAATATGTCTCAGTTTTCCTCCCCTGGTACTCGGGTGCAACATTCCAGACGCTTTACTAACACTCTCCCCACTTGGAGAGTCAGTCCCTTTAACCTCCTGTTTGGCCCAGTTTGCAATTTCTGCGGAAGATGAACAGGAATAGCGAGAACCAATGAGAGACTAGCTGGAGGTGTCTGGACGGGCAAATTTAACTCTCATTTCCCACCAGGAAGAGGAAATAACCAAAGGCTCAGCGTGCCGTGCCGGAACCATATTAGGGCCTGAAGCCATCCTGCGGTGTTGCGGCCAGGTCACAAGAAAGCGAGTTGAAGAAAGGAGCTCAGGGGCACTGTAATTCACAAACCTGCAGAGTTATAAATGACAGCTATCGTCCAAAAATAGACTGAAGTAAGGCTGCCAAGAGGACTTGAAAGCGGGGCAGAATTGCAGGAAACCGATTTCAGGAGGTAGACTGGAATTGCATTGAAAGCATAGGAAAAGAGGCAGAACGTCCACAATGATGCACTTGGACAAAAAGGGCGTATGCGTTTTTTCCTGAATATATTCAGGAAAAAACGCATACGCCCTTTTTGGCCAACCAAGCAAGCTTGCAAAGGAAATCTGCACTACAATGAAGTCTCACTTCCCCCCGGTCAAAAGGGCCATCTAAAAAAAGTGTAAAATCCAGAAAGGCAGGACAGGCCATGGAGAACTGGGAGCCTTGTTACGCTGATGGGCGGGATGTAAATTGCCAACAACCACTCGGGAGAAGTGTATGGTGTTTCCTGAAACATCTAAAAAACAAAGCAACAGAGCCTAGGGCACTGCCACTTATGGTCCTACAGCTTAGGGAAATTAAAATCAAAAAGACACAGCCACCCCAAAGTTTGGGACGCCTCTGTTTACAAGAACCTCGTTTACAGTACAAGTTCAACATCGCAGAAAGTGAAAAATGGATAAAGAAGTTGTGGTATTTACTTACAAAGCAATATCACTCAGCAATGAAATCTGTGTCATCAGGCCCTTAGCAGCACAATGAGTGGATTCAGGTATGATGATTCTAACTGAAATAAGTCACACAGAAAAAGAAACATCATAAGATATCAGTAATACACGGAATGGAAACTTGGCTACACAGGAACTGAATTACAGAACAGAACAGGGTCTCAAATTTAGAAAACCAACTTATGCTTGCTTAAGGGGAAAGGTGAGTTGGGGTGCTGCATAAAACCAGAGATTGAAATGAGCACAGATAAAGTTCCTTAAGCGAAGTATGGAATAGACAAGAGCTACTCCTTGCTCAACGAAATGGACTCAACACCCCATATTAAACGCCTAAGAATGTACCTGACTAGTAAGTATCTTAAAACCTATGGATTGCTATGTCTCCAAAAGAGAATCAAGCGTGTGTACAGGGGCATAAACGCAGCAGTGATAGGATTGGAGAGGTTCGGTGAGCAAATGAAGACCCTTTGAAATCATATTGTGTGGTAACCATTCCACGGGTCTCAACTCTCCAGGTTTAAGGTATTCTTCCTTCAGCTAAAACATGCATGTGGAACCCAGAGTATGATCAACCATGTGAACGGTAGACGTGTTCAAATATGTCTCAGTTTTCCTCCCCTGGTACTCGGGTGCAACATTCCAGACGCTTTACTAACACTCTCCCGACTTGGAGAGTCAGTCCCTTTAACCTCCTGTTTGGCCCAGTTTGCAATTTCTGCGGAAGATGAACAGGAATAGCGAGAACCAATGAGAGACTAGCTGGAGGTGTCTGAACGGGCAAATTTAACTCTCATTTCCCACCAGGAAGAGGAATTAACCAAAGGCTCAGCATGCCGGGCCGGAACCAGATTAGGGCCTGAAGCCATCCTGCGGTGTTGCGGCCAGGTCACAAGAAAGCGAGTTGAAGAGAGGAGCTCAGGGGCACTGTAATTCACATACCTGCAGAGTTATAAATGACAGCTATCGTCCAAAAATAGACTGAAGTAAGGCTGCCAAGAGGAGTTGAAAGCGGGGCAGAATTGCAGGAAACCGATTTCAGGAGGTAGACTGGAATTGCATTGAAAGCATAGGAAAAGAGGCAGAACGTCCACAATGATGCACTTGGCCAAAAAGGGCGTATGCGTTTTTTCCTGAATATATTCAGGAAAAAACGCATACGCCCTTTTTGGCCAACCAAGCAAGCTTGCAAAGGAAATCTGCACTACAATGAAGTCTCACTTCCCCCCGGTCAAAAGGGCCATCTGAAAAAAGTGTAAAATCCAGAAAGGCAGGACAGGCCATGGAGAACTGGGAGCCTTGTTATGCTGATGGGCGGGATGTAAATTGCCAACAGACACTCGGGAGAAGTGTATGGTGTTTCCTGAAACATCTAAAAAACAAGGCAACAGAGCCTAGGGCACTTCCACTTATGGTCCTATAGCTTAGGGAAATTAAAATCAAAAAGACACAGCCACCCCAAAGTTTGGAACGGCTCTGTTTACAAGAACCTCGTTTACAGTACAAGTTCAACATCGCAGAAAGTGAAAAATGGATAAAGAACTTGTGGTACTTACGTACAATGCAGTATCACTCAGCAATGAAATCTATGTCATCAGGCCCGTAGCAGCATAATGAGTGGATTCAGGTACGATGATTCTAACTGAAATAAGTCACACAGACAAAGAAACATCATAAGATATCACTAATACATGGAATGTAAACTTGGCTACACAGGAACTGAATTCCAAAACAGAAAACGTTCTCAAATTTGAAAACAAACTTATGCTTGCTTAAGGGGAAAGGTGAGTTGGGTTGCTGCATAAAAGCAGAGATTGAAATGAGCACAGATAAAGTTCCTTAAGCCAAATATGGAATAGACAAGAGCTACTCCTTGCTCAACGAAATGGACTCAACACCGCATATTAAACGCCTAAGAATGTACCTGACTAGTAAGTATCTTAAAACCTATGGATTGCTATGTCTCCGAAAGAGAATCAAGCATGTGTACAGGGGCATAAACGCAGCAGTGATAGGATTGGAGAGGTTCGTTGAGCAAATGAAGACCCTTTGAAGTCATATTGCATGGTACCCATTTCACGGGTTTCAACTACCCAGGTTTTAGGTATTCTTCCTTCAGCTAAAACATGCATGTGGAACCTAGAGTATGATCAACCATGTGATCGGGAGACGTGTTCAAATATGTCTCAGTTTTCCTCCCCTGGTACTCGGGTGCAACATTCCAGACGCTTTACTAACACTCTCCCCACTTGGAGAGTCAGTCCCTTTAACCTCCTGTTTGGCCCAGTTTGCAATTTCTGCGGAAGATGAACAGGAATAGCGAGAACCAATGAGAGGCTAGCTGGAGGTGTCTGGACGGGCAAATTTAACTCTCATTTCCCACCAGGAAGAGGAATTAACCAAAGGCTCAGCATGCCGGGCCAGAACCAGATTAGGGCCTGAAGCCATCCTGCGGTGTTGCGGCCAGGTCACAAGAAAGCGAGTTGAAGAAAGGAGCTCAGGGGCACTGTAATTCACAAACCTGCAGAGTTATAAATGACAGCTATCGTCCAAAAATAGACTGAAGTAAGGCTGCCAAGAGGACTTGAAAGCGGGGCAGAATTGCAGGAAACCAATTTCAGGAGGTAGACTGGAATTGCATTGAAAGCATAGGAAAAGAGGCAGAACGTCCACAATGATGCACTTGGACAAAAAGGGCGTATGCGTTTTTTCCTGAATATATTCAGGAAAAAACGCATACGCCCTTTTTGGCCAACCAAGCAAGCTTGCAAAGGAAATCTGCACTACAATGAAGTCTCACTTCCCCCCGGTCAAAAGGGCCATCTAAAAAAAGTGTAAAATCCAGAAAGGCAGGACAGGCCATGGAGAACTGGGAGCCTTGTTACGCTGATGGGCGGGATGTAAATTGCCAACAACCACTCGGGAGAAGTGTATGGTGTTTCCTGAAACATCTAAAAAACAAAGCAACAGAGCCTAGGGCACTGCCACTTATGGTCCTACAGCTTAGGGAAATTAAAATCAAAAAGACACAGCCACCCCAAAGTTTGGGACGCCTCTGTTTACAAGAACCTCGTTTACAGTACAAGTTCAACATCGCAGAAAGTGAAAAATGGATAAAGAAGTTGTGGTATTTACTTACAAAGCAATATCACTCAGCAATGAAATCTGTGTCATCAGGCCCTTAGCAGCACAATGAGTGGATTCAGGTATGATGATTCTAACTGAAATAAGTCACACAGAAAAAGAAACATCATAAGATATGAGTAATACACGGAATGGAAACTTGGCTACACAGGAACTGAATTACAGAACAGAACAGGGTCTCAAATTTAGAAAACCAACTTATGCTTGCTTAAGGGGAAAGGTGAGTTGGGGTGCTGCATAAAACCAGAGATTGAAATGAGCACAGATAAAGTTCCTTAAGCGAAGTATGGAATAGACAAGAGCTACTCCTTGCTCAACGAAATGGACTCAACACCCCATATTAAACGCCTAAGAATGTACCTGACTAGTAAGTATCTTAAAACCTATGGATTGCTATGTCTCCAAAAGAGAATCAAGCATGTGTACAGGGGCATAAACGCAGCAGTGATAGGATTGGAGAGGTTCGGTGAGCAAATGAAGACCCTTTGAAATCATATTGTATGGTAACCATTCCACGGGTCTCAACTCTCCAGGTTTAAGGTATTCTTCCTTCAGCTAAAACATGCATGTGGAACCCAGAGTATGATCAACCATGTGAACGGTAGACGTGTTCAAATATGTCTCAGGTTTCCTCCCCTGGTACTCGGGTGCAACATTCCAGACGCTTTACTAACACTCTCCCGACTTGGAGAGTCAGTCCCTTTAACCTCCTGTTTGGCCCAGTTTGCAATTTCTGCGGAAGATGAACAGGAATAGCGAGAACCAATGAGAGACTAGCTGGAGGTGTCTGAACGGGCAAATTTAACTCTCATTTCCCACCAGGAAGAGGAATTAACCAAAGGCTCAGCATGCCGGGCCGGAACCAGATTAGGGCCTGAAGCCATCCTGCGGTGTTGCGGCCAGGTCACAAGAAAGCGAGTTGAAGAGAGGAGCTCAGGGGCACTGTAATTCACAAACCTGCAGAGTTATAAATGACAGCTATCGTCCAAAAATAGACTGAAGTAAGGCTGCCAAGAGGACTTGAAAGCGGGGCAGAATTGCAGGAAACCGATTTCAGGAGGTAGACTGGAATTGCATTGAAAGCATAGGAAAAGAGGCAGAACGTCCACAATGATGCACTTGGCCAAAAAGGGCGTATGCGTTTTTTCCTGAATATATTCAGGAAAAAACGCATACGCCCTTTTTGGCCAACCAAGCAAGCTTGCAAAGGAAATCTGCACTACAATGAAGTCTCACTTCCCCCCGGTCAAAAGGGCCATCTGAAAAAAGTGTAAAATCCAGAAAGGCAGGACAGGCCATGGAGAACTGGGAGCCTTGTTATGCTGATGGGCGGGATGTAAATTGCCAACAGACACTCGGGAGAAGTGTATGGTGTTTCCTGAAACATCTAAAAAACAAAGCAACAAAGCCTAGGGCACTTCCACTTATGGTCCTATAGCTTAGGGAAATTAAAATCAAAAAGACACAGCCACCCCAAAGTTTGGAACGGCTCTGTTTACAAGAACCTCGTTTACAGTACAAGTTCAACATCGCAGAAAGTGAAAAATGGATAAAGAACTTGTGGTACTTACGTACAATGCAGTATCACTCAGCAATGAAATCTATGTCATCAGGCCCGTAGCAGCATAATGAGTGGATTCAGGTACGATGATTCTAACTGAAATAAGTCACACAGAAAAAGAAACATCATAAGATATCACTAATACACGGAATGTAAACTTGGCTACACAGGAACTGCATTCCAAAACAGAACAGGGTCTCAAATTTAGAAAACCAACTTATGCTTGCTTAAGGGGAAAGGTGAGTTGGGGTGCTGCATAAAACCAGAGATTGAAATGAGCACAGATAAAGTTCCTTAAGCGAAGTATGGAATAGACAAGAGCTACTCCTTGCTCAACGAAATGGACTCAACACCCCATATTAAACGCCTAAGAATGTACCTGACTAGTAAATATCTTAAAACCTATGGATTGCTATGTCTCCAAAAGAGAATCAAGCGTGTGTACAGGGGCATAAACGCAGCAGTGATAGGATTGGAGAGGTTCGGTGAGCAAATGAAGACCCTTTGAAATCATATTGCATGGTACCCATTCCACGGGTCTCAACTCTCCAGGTTTAAGGTATTCTTCCTTCAGCTAAAACATGCATGTGGAACCCAGAGTATGATCAACCATGTGAACGGGAGACGTGTTCAAATATGTCTCAGTTTTCCTCCCCTGGTACTCGGGTGCAACATTCCAGACGCTTTACTAACACTCTCCCGACTTGGAGAGTCAGTCCCTTTAACCTCCTGTTTGGCCCAGTTTGCAATTTCTGCGGAAGATGAACAGGAATAGCGAGAACCAATGAGAGGCTAGCTGGAGGTGTCTGGACGGGCAAATTTAACTCTCATTTCCCACCAGGAAGAGGAATTAACCAAAGGCTCAGCATGCCGGGCCGGAACCAGATTAGGGCCTGAAGCCATCCTGCGGTGTTGCGGCCAGCCCAAAAGAAAGCGAGTTGAAGAAAGGAGCTCAGGGCCACTGTAATTCACAAACCTGCAGAGTTATAAATGACAGCTATCGTCCAAAAATAGACTGAAGTAAGGCTGCCAAGAGGACTTGAAAGCGGGGCAGAATTGCAGGAAACCGATTTCAGGAGGTAGACTGGAATTGCATTGAAAGCATAGGAAAAGAGGCAGAACGTCCACAATGATGCACTTGGCCAAAAAGGGCGTATGCGTTTTTTCCTGAATATATTCAGGAAAAAACGCATACGCCCTTTTTGGCCAACCAAGCAAGCTTGCAAAGGAAATCTGCACTACAATGAAGTCTCACTTCCCCTCGGTCAAAAGGGCCATCTGAAAAAAGTGTAAAATCCAGAAAGGCAACAGGCCATTGAGAACTGGGAGCCTTGTTATGCTGATGGGCGGGATGTAAATTGCCAACAGACACGTGGGAGAAGTGTATGGTGTTTCCTGAAACATCTAAAAAACAAAGCAACAGAGCCTAGGGCACTTCCACTTATGGTCCTATAGCTTAGGGAAATTAAAATCAAAAAGACACAGCCACCCCAAAGTTTGGAACGGCTCTGTTTACAAGAACCTCGTTTACAGTACAAGTTCAACATCGCAGAAAGTGAAAAATGGATAAAGAACTTGTGGTACTTACGTACAATGCAGTATCACTCAGCAATGAAATCTATGTCATCAGTCCCGTAGCAGCATAATGAGTAGATTCAGGTACGATGATTCTAACTGAAATAAGTCACACAGAAAAAGAAACATCATAAGATATCAGTAATACACGGAATGTAAACTTGGCTACACAGGAACTGAGTTCCAAAACAGAACAGGGTCTCAAATTTAGAAAACCAACTTATGCTTGCTTAAGGGGAAAGGTGAGTTGGGTTGCTGCATAAAACCAGAGATTGAAATGAGCACAGATAAAGTTCCTTAAGCCAAATATGGAATAGACAAGAGCTACTCCTTGCTCAACGAAATGGACTCAACACCGCATATTAAACGCCTAAGAATTTACCTGACTAGTAAGTATCTTAAAACCTATGGATTGCTATGTCTCCAAAAGAGAATCAAGCATGTGTACAGGGGCATAAACGCAGCAGTGATAGGATTGGAGAGGTTCGGTGAGCAAATGAAGACCCTTTGAAGTCATATTGCATGGTACCCATTCCACGGGTTTCAACTACCCAGGATTTAGGTATTCTTCATTCAGCTAAAACATGCATGTGGAACCCAGAGTATGATCAACCATGTGATCGGGAGACGTGTTCAAATATGTCTCAGTTTTCCTCCCCTGGTACTCGGGTGCAACATTCCAGACGCTTTACTAACACTCTCCCCACTTGGAGAGTCAGCGCCCTTAACCTCCTGTTTGGCACAGTTTGCAATTTCTGCGGAAGATGAACAGGAATAGAGAGAACCAATGAGAGGCTAGCTGGAGGTGTCTGGACGGGCAAATTTAACTCTCATTTCCCAACAGGAAGAGGAAATAACCAAAGGCTCAGCGTGCCGTACCGGAACCAGATTAGGGCCTGAAGCCATCCTGCGGTGTTGCGGCCAGCTCAAAAGAAAGTGAGTTGAAGAAAGGAGCTCAGGGGCACTGTAATTCACAAACCTGCAGAGTTATAAATGACAGCTATCGTCCAAAAATAAACTGAAGTAAGGCTGCTAAGAGGACTTGAAAGCGGGGCAGAATTGCAGGAAACCGATTTCAGGAGGTAGACGGGAATTGCATTGAAAGCATAGGAAAAGAGGCAGAACGTCCACAATGATGCACTTGGCTAAAAAGGGTGTATGCGTTTTTTCCTGAATATATTCAGGAAAAAACGCATACGCCCTTTTTGGCCAACCAAGCAAGCTTGCAAAGGAAACCTGCACTACAAAGAAGTCTCACTTCCCCCCAGTCAAAAGGGCGATCTGAAAAAAGTGTAAAATCCAGAAAGGCAGGACAGGCCATGGAGAACTGGGAGCCTTGTTATGCTGATGGGCGGGATGTAAATTGCCAACAACCACTCGGGAGAAGTGTATGGTGTTTCCTGAAACATCTAAAAAACAAAGCAACAGAACCTAGGGCACTTCCACTTATGGTCCTATAGCTTAGGGAAATTAAAATCAAAAAGACACAGCCACCCCAAAGTTTGGAACGGCTCTGTTTACAAGAACCTCGTTTACAGTACAAGTTCAACATCGCAGAAAGTGATAAATGGATAAAGAAGTTGTGGTATTTACGTACAAAGCAATATCACTCAGCAATGAAATCTGTGTCATCAGGCCCTTAGCAGCACAATGAGTGGATTCAGGTATGATGATTCTAACTGAAATAAGTCACACAGAAAAAGAAACATCATAAGATATCAGTAATACACAGAATGTAAACTTGGCTACACAGGAACTGAATTACAGAACAGAACAGGGTCTCAAATTTAGAAAACCAACTTATGCTTGCTTAAGGGGAAAGGTGAGTTGGGGTGCTGCATAAAACCAGAGATTGAAATGAGCACAGATAAAGTTCCTTAGGCCAAATATGGAATAGACAAGAGCTACTCCTTGCTCAACGAAATGGACTCAACACCGCATATTAAACGCCTAAGAATGTACCTGACTAGTAAGTATCTTAAAACCTATAGATTGCTATGTCTCCGAAAGAGAATCAAGCATGTGTACAGGGGCATAAACGCAGCAGTGATAGGATTGGAGAGGTTCGGTGAGCAAATGAAGACCCTTTGAAGTCATATTGCATGGTACCCGTTACACGGGTCTCAACTCTCCAGGTTTAAGGTATTCTTCCTTCAGCTAAAACATGCATGTGGAATCTAGAGTATGATCAACCATGTGATCAGGAGACGTGTTCAAATATGTCTCAGTTTTCCTCCCCTGGTACTCGGGTGCAACATTACAGACGCTTTACTAACACTCTCCCCACTTGGAGAGTCAGCGCCTTTAACCTCCTGTTTGGCCCAGTTTGCAATTTCTGCGGAAGATGAACAGGAATAGCGAGAACCAATGAGAGGCTAGCTGGAGGTGTCTGGACGGGCAAATTTAACTCTCATTTCCCACCAGGAAGAGGAATTAACCAAAGGCTCAGCATGCCGGGCTGGAACCAGATTAGGGCCTGAAGCCATCTTGCGGTGTTGCGGCCAGGTCATAAGAAAGCAAGTTGAAGAAAGGAGCTCAGGGGCACTGTAATTCACAAACCTGCAGAGTTATAAATGACAGCTATCGTCCAAAAATAGACTGAAGTAAGGCTGCCAAGAGGACTTGAAAGCAGGGCAGAATTGCAGGAAACCGATTTCAGGAGGTAGACTGGAATTGCATTGAAAGCATAGGAAAAGAGGCAGAACGTCCACAATGATGCACTTGGCCAAAAAGGGCGTATGCGTTTTTTCCTGAATATATTCAGGAAAAAACGCATACGCCCTTTTTGGCCAACCAAGCAAGCTTGCAAAGGAAATCTGCACTACAATGAATTCTCACTTCCCCCCGGTCAAAAGGGCCATCTGAAAAAAGTGTAAAATCCAGAAAGGCAACAGGCCATTGAGAACTGGGAGCCTTGTTATGCTGATGGGCGGGATGTAAATTCCCAACAGACACTTGGGAGAAGTGTATGGTGTTTCCTGAAACATCTAAAAAACAAAGCAACAGAGCCTAGGGCACTTCCACTTATGGTCCTATAGCTTAGGGAAATTAAAATCAAAAAGACACAGCCACCCCAAAGTTTGGAACGGCTCTGTTTACAAGAACCTCGTTTACAGTACAAGTTCAACATCGCAGAAAGTGAAAAATGGATAAAGAAGTTGTGGTATTCACTTACAAAGCAATATCACTCAGCAATGAAATCTATGTCATCAGGCCCTTAGCAGCACAATGAGTGGATTCAGGTATGATGATTCTAACTGAAATAAGTCACACAGAAAAAGAAACATCATAAGATATCAGTAATACACGGAATGTAAACTTGGCTACACAGGAACTGAATTACAGAACAGAACAGGGTCTCAAATTTAGAAAAACAACTTATGCTTGCTTAAGGGGAAAGGTGAGTTGGGGTGCTGCATAAAACCAGAGATTGAAATGAGCACAGATAAAGTTCCTTAAGTCAAATATGGAATAGACAAGAGCTACTCCTTGCTCAACGAAATGGACTCAACACCGCATATTAAACGCCTAAGAATGTACCTGACTAGTAAGTATCTTAAAACCTATGGATTGCTATGTCTCCAAAAGAGAATCAAGCATGTGTACAGGGGCAAAAACGCAGCAATGATAGGATTGGAGAGGTTCGGTGAGCAAATGAAGACCCTTTGAAGTCATATTGCATGGTACCCATTACACGGGTCTTAACTCTCCAGGTTTAAGGTAGTCTTCCTTCAGCTAAAACATGCATGTGGAACCCAAGTATGATCAACCATGTGAACGGGAGACGTGTTCAAATATGTCTCAGTTTTCCTCCCCTGGTACTCGGGTGCAACATTCCAGACACTTTACTAACACTCTCCCCACTTGGAGAGTCAGTCCCTTTAACCTCCTGTTTGGCCCAGTTTGCAATTTCTGCGGAAGATGAACAGGAATAGCGAGAACCAATGAGAGACTAGCTGGAGGTGTCTGGACGGGCAAATTTAACTCTCATTTCCCACCAGGAGGAGGAAATAACCAAAGGCTCAGCGTGCCGTGCCGGAACCATATTAGGGCCTGAAGCCATCCTGCGGTGTTGCGGCCAGGTCACAAGAAAGCGAGTTGAAGAAAGGAGCTCAGGGGCACTGTAATTCACAAACCTGCAGAGTTATAAATGACAGCTATCGTCCAAAAATAGACTGAAGTAAGGCTGCCAAGAGGACTTGAAAGCGGGGCAGAACTGCAGGAAACCGATTTCAGGAGGTAGACTGGAATTGCATTGAAAGCATAGGAAAAGAGGCAGAACGTCCACAATGATGCACTTGGACAAAAAGGGCGTATGCGTTTTTTCCTGAATATATTCAGGAAAAAACGCATACGCCCTTTTTGGCCAACCAAGCAAGCTTGCAAAGGAAATCTGCACTACAATGAAGTCTCACTTCCCCCCGGTCAAAAGGGCCATCTAAAAAAAGTGTAAAATCCAGAAAGGCAGGACAGGCCATGGAGAACTGGGAGCCTTGTTACACTGATGGGCGGGATGTAAATTGCCAACAACCACTCGGGAGAAGTGTATGGTGTTTCCTGAAACATCTAAAAAACAAAGCAACAGAGCCTAGGGCACTTCCACTTATGGTCCTATAGCTTAGGGAAATTAAAATCAAAAAGACACAGCCACCCCAAAGTTTGGAACGGCTCTGTTTACAAGAACCTCGTTTACAGTACAAGTTCAACATCGCAGAAAGTGAAAAATGGATAAAGAACTTGTGGTACTTACGTACAATGCAGTATCACTCAGCAATGAAATCTATGTCATCAGTCCCGTAGCAGCATAATGAGTAGATTCAGGTACGATGATTCTAACTGAAATAAGTCACACAGAAAAAGAAACATCATAAGATATCAGTAATACACGGAATGTAAACTTGGCTACACAGGAACTGAGTTCCAAAACAGAACAGGGTCTCAAATTTAGAAAACCAACTTATGCTTGCTTAAGGGGAAAGGTGAGTTGGGTTGCTGCATAAAACCAGAGATTGAAATGAGCACAGATAAAGTTCCTTAAGCCAAATATGGAATAGACAAGAGCTACTCCTTGCTCAACGAAATGGACTCAACACCGCATATTAAACGCCTAAGAATTTACCTGACTAGTAAGTATCTTAAAACCTATGGATTGCTATGTCTCCAAAAGAGAATCAAGCATGTGTACAGGGGCATAAACGCAGCAGTGATAGGATTGGAGAGGTTCGGTGAGCAAATGAAGACCCTTTGAAGTCATATTGCATGGTACCCATTCCACGGGTTTCAACTACCCAGGATTTAGGTATTCTTCCTTCAGCTAAAACATGCATGTGGAACCCAGAGTATGATCAACCATGTGATCGGGAGACGTGTTCAAATATGTCTCAGTTTTCCTCCCCTGGTACTCGGGTGCAACATTCCAGACACTTTACTAACACTCTCCCCACTTGGAGAGTCAGCGCCCTTAACCTCCTGTTTGGCACAGTTTGCAATTTCTGCGGAAGATGAACAGGAATAGAGAGAACCAATGAGAGGCTAGCTGGAGGTGTCTGGACGGGCAAATTTAACTCTCATTTCCCAACAGGAAGAGGAAATAACGAAAGGCTCAGCGTGCCGTACCGGAACCAGATTAGGGCCTGAAGCCATCCTGCGGTGTTGCGGCCAGCTCAAAAGAAAGTGAGTTGAAGAAAGGAGCTCAGGGGCACTGTAATTCACAAACCTGCAGAGTTATAAATGACAGCTATCGTCCAAAAATAAACTGAAGTAAGGCTGCTAAGAGGACTTGAAAGCGGGGCAGAATTGCAGGAAACCGATTTCAGGAGGTAGACGGGAATTGCATTGAAAGCATAGGAAAAGAGGCAGAACGTCCACAATGATGCACTTGGCTAAAAAGGGTGTATGCGTTTTTTCCTGAATATATTCAGGAAAAAACGCATACGCCCTTTTTGGCCAACCAAGCAAGCTTGCAAAGGAAACCTGCACTACAAAGAAGTCTCACTTCCCCCCAGTCAAAAGGGCGATCTGAAAAAAGTGTAAAATCCAGAAAGGCAGGACAGGCCATGGAGAACTGGGAGCCTTGTTATGCTGATGGGCGGGATGTAAATTGCCAACAACCACTCGGGAGAAGTGTATGGTGTTTCCTGAAACATCTAAAAAACAAAGCAACAGAACCTAGGACACTTCCACTTATGGTCCTATAGCTTAGGGAAATTAAAATCAAAAAGACACAGCCACCCCAAAGTTTGGAACGGCTCTGTTTACAAGAACCTCGTTTACAGTACAAGTTCAACATCGCAGAAAGTGATAAATGGATAAAGAAGTTGTGGTATTTACTTACAAAGCAATATCACTCAGCAATGAAATCTGTGTCATCAGGCCCTTAGCAGCACAATGAGTGGATTCAGGTATGATGATTCTAACTGAAATAAGTCACACAGAAAAAGAAACATCATAAGATATCAGTAATACACAGAATGTAAACTTGGCTACACAGGAACTGAATTACAGAACAGAACAGGGTCTCAAATTTAGAAAACCAACTTATGCTTGCTTAAGGGGAAAGGTGAGTTGGGGTGCTGCATAAAACCAGAGATTGAAATGAGCACAGATAAAGTTCCTTAGGCCAAATATGGAATAGACAAGAGCTACTCCTTGCTCAACGAAATGGACTCAACACCGCATATTAAACGCCTAAGAATGTACCTGACTAGTAAGTATCTTAAAACCTATAGATTGCTATGTCTCCGAAAGAGAATCAAGCATGTGTACAGGGGCATAAACGCAGCAGTGATAGGATTGGAGAGGTTTGGTGAGCAAATGAAGACCCTTTGAAGTCATATTGCATGGTACCCATTCCACGGGTTTCAACTACCCAGGTTTTAGGTATTCTTCCTTCAGCTAAAACATGCATGTGGAACCCAGAGTATGATCAACCATGTGATCGGGAGACGTGTTCAAATATGTCTCAGTTTTCCTCCCCTGGTACTCGGGTGCAACATTCCAGACGCTTTACTAACACTCTCCCCACTTGGAGAGTCAGCGCCTTTAACCTCCTGTTTGGCACAGTTTGCAATTTCTGCGGAAGATGAACAGGAATAGCGAGAACCAATGAGAGGCTAGCTGGAGGTGTCTGGACGGGCAAATTTAACTCTCATTTCCCACCAGGAGGAGGAAATAACCAAAGGCTCAGCGTGCCGTGCCAGAACCAGATTAGGGCCTGAAGCCATCCTGCGGTGTTGCGGCCAGGTCTCAAGAAAGCGAGTTGAAGAAAGGAGCTCAGGGGCACTGTAATTCACATACCTGCAGAGTTATAAATGACAGCTATCGTCCAAAAATAGACTGAAGTAAGGCTGCCAAGAGGACTTGAAAGCGGGGCAGAATTGCAGGAAACCGATTTCAGGAGGTAGACTGAAATTGCATTGAAAGCATAGGAAAAGAGGCAGAACGTCCACAATGATGCACTTGGCCAAAAAGGGCGTATGCGTTTTTTCCTGAATATATTCAGGAAAAAACGCATACGCCCTTTTTGGCCAACCAAGCAAGCTTGCAAAGGAAATCTGCACTACAATGAAGTCTCACTTCCCCCCGGTCAAAAGGGCCATCTGAAAAAAGTGTAAAATCCAGACAGGCAGGACAGGCCATGGCGAACTGGGAGCCTTGTTATGCTGATGGGCGGGATGTAAATTGCCAACAACCACTCGGGAGAAGTGTATGGTGTTTCCTGAAACATCTAAAAAACAAAGCAACAGAGCCTAGGGCACTTCCACTTATGGTCCTATAGCTTAGGGAAATTAAAATCAAAAAGACACAGCCACCCCAAAGTTTGGAACGGCTCTGTTTACAAGAACCTCGTTTACAGTACAAGTTCAACATCGCAGAAAGTGAAAAATGGATAAAGAAGTTGTGGTATTTACTTACAAAGCAATATCACTCAGCAATGAAATCTGTGTCATCAGGCCCTTAGCAGCACAATGAGTGGATTCAGGTATGATGATTCTAACTGAAGTAAGTCACACAGAAAAAGAAACATCATAAGATATCAGTAATACACGGAATGTAAACTTGGCTACACAGGAACTGAATTACAGAACAGAACAGGGTCTCAAATTTAGAAAATCAACTTATTCTTGCTTAAGGGTAAAGGTGAGTTGGGGTGCTGCATAAAACCAGAGATTGAAATGGGCACAGATAAAGTTCCTTAAGCCAAATATGGAATAGACAAGAGCTACTCCTTGCTCAACGAAATGGACTCAACATCCCATATTAAACGCCTAAGAATGTACCTGACTAGTAAGTATCTTAAAACCTATGGATTGCTATGTCTCCGAAAGAGAATCAAGCATGTGTACAGGGGCATAAACGCAGCAGTGATAGGATTGGAGAGGTTCGGTGAGCAAATGAAGACCCTTTGAAGTCATATTGCATGGTACCCGTTACACGGGTCTCAACTCTCCAGGTTTAAGGTATTCTTCCTTCAGCTAAAACATGCATGTGGAATCTAGAGTATGATCAACCATGTGATCAGGAGACGTGTTCAAATATGTCTCAGTTTTCCTCCCCTGGTACTCGGGTGCAACATTCCAGACGCTTTACTAACACTCTCCCCACTTGGAGAGTCAGCGCCTTTAACCTCCTGTTTGGCCCAGTTTGCAATTTCTGCGGAAGATGAACAGGAATAGCGAGAACCAATGAGAGGCTAGCTGGAGGTGTCTGGACGGGCAAATTTAACTCTCATTTCCCACCAGGAAGAGGAATTAACCAAAGGCTCAGCATGCCGGGCTGGAACCAGATTAGGGCCTGAAGCCATCTTGCGGTGTTGCGGCCAGGTCATAAGAAAGCAAGTTGAAGAAAGGAGCTCAGGGGCACTGTAATTCACAAACCTGCAGAGTTATAAATGACAGCTATCGTCCAAAAATAGACTGAAGTAAGGCTGCCAAGAGGACTTGAAAGCGGGGCAGAATTGCAGGAAACCGATTTCAGGAGGTAGACTGGAATTGCATTGAAAGCATAGGAAAAGAGGCAGAACGTCCACAATGATGCACTTGGCCAAAAAGGGCGTATGCGTTTTTTCCTGAATATATTCAGGAAAAAACGCATACGCCCTTTTTGGCCAACCAAGCAAGCTTGCAAAGGAAATCTGCACTACAATGAATTCTCACTTCCCCCCGGTCAAAAGGGCCATCTGAAAAAAGTGTAAAATCCAGAAAGGCAACAGGCCATTGAGAACTGGGAGCCTTGTTATGCTGATGGGCGGGATGTAAATTCCCAACAGACACTTGGGAGAAGTGTATGGTGTTTCCTGAAACATCTATAAAACAAAGCAACAGAGCCTAGGGCACTTCCACTTATGGTCCTATAGCTTAGGGAAATTAAAATCAAAAAGACACAGCCACCCCAAAGTTTGGAACGGCTCTGTTTACAAGAACCTCGTTTACAGTACAAGTTCAACATCGCAGAAAGTGAAAAATGGATAAAGAAGTTGTGGTATTCACTTACAAAGCAATATCACTCAGCAATGAAATCTATGTCATCAGGCCCTTAGCAGCACAATGAGTGGATTCAGGTATGATGATTCTAACTGAAATAAGTCACACAGAAAAAGAAACATCATAAGATATCAGTAATACACGGAATGTAAACTTGGCTACACAGGAACTGAATTACAGAACAGAACAGGGTCTCAAATTTAGAAAAACAACTTATGCTTGCTTAAGGGGAAAGGTGAGTTGGGGTGCTGCATAAAACCAGAGATTGAAATGAGCACAGATAAAGTTCCTTAAGTCAAATATGGAATAGACAAGAGCTACTCCTTGCTCAACGAAATGGACTCAACACCGCATATTAAACGCCTAAGAATGTACCTGACTAGTAAGTATCTTAAAACCTATGGATTGCTATGTCTCCAAAAGAGAATCAAGCATGTGTACAGGGGCAAAAACGCAGCAGTGATAGGATTGGAGAGGTTCGGTGAGCAAATAAAGACCCTTTGAAGTCATATTGCATGGTACCCATTACACGGGTCTTAACTCTCCAGGTTTAAGGTAGTCTTCCTTCAGCTAAAACATGCATGTGGAACCCAGAGTATGATCAACCATGTGAACGGGAGACGTGTTCAAATATGTCTCAGTTTTCCTCCCCTGGTACTCGGGTGCAACATTCCAGACGCTTTACTAACACTCTCCCCACTTGGAGAGTCAGTCCCTTTAACCTCCTGTTTGGCCCAGTTTGCAATTTCTGCGGAAGATGAACAGGAATAGCGAGAACCAATGAGAGACTAGCTGGAGGTGTCTGGACGGGCAAATTTAACTCTCATTTCCCACCAGGAAGAGGAAATAACCAAAGGCTCAGCGTGCCGTGCCGGAACCATATTAGGGCCTGAAGCCATCCTGCGGTGTTGCGGCCAGGTCACAAGAAAGCGAGTTGAAGAAAGGAGCTCAGGGGCACTGTAATTCACAAACCTGCAGAGTTATAAATGACAGCTATCGTCCAAAAATAGACTGAAGTAAGGCTGCCAAGAGGACTTGAAAGCGGGGCAGAATTGCAGGAAACCGATTTCAGGAGGTAGACTGGAATTGCATTGAAAGCATAGGAAAAGAGGCAGAACGTCCACAATGATGCACTTGGACAAAAAGGGCGTATGCGTTTTTTCCTGAATATATTCAGGAAAAAACGCATACGCCCTTTTTGGCCAACCAAGCAAGCTTGCAAAGGAAATCTGCACTACAATGAAGTCTCACTTCCCCCCGGTCAAAAGGGCCATCTAAAAAAAGTGTAAAATCCAGAAAGGCAGGACAGGCCATGGAGAACTGGGAGCCTTGTTACACTGATGGGCGGGATGTAAATTGCCAACAACCACTCGGGAGAAGTGTATGGTGTTTCCTGAAACATCTAAAAAACAAAGCAACAGAGCCTAGGGCACTTCCACTTATGGTCCTATAGCTTAGGGAAATTAAAATCAAAAAGACACAGCCACCCCAAAGTTTGGAACGGCTCTGTTTACAAGAACCTCGTTTACAGTACAAGTTCAACATCGCAGAAAGTGAAAAATGGATAAAGAACTTGTGGTACTTACGTACAATGCAGTATCACTCAGCAATGAAATCTATGTCATCAGTCCCGTAGCAGCATAATGAGTAGATTCAGGTACGATGATTCTAACTGAAATAAGTCACACAGAAAAAGAAACATCATAAGATATCAGTAATACACGGAATGTAAACTTGGCTACACAGGAACTGAGTTCCAAAACAGAACAGGGTCTCAAATTTAGAAAACCAACTTATGCTTGCTTAAGGGGAAAGGTGAGTTGGGTTGCTGCATAAAACCAGAGATTGAAATGAGCACAGATAAAGTTCCTTAAGCCAAATATGGAATAGACAAGAGCTACTCCTTGCTCAACGAAATGGACTCAACACCGCATATTAAACGCCTAAGAATGTACCTGACTAGTAAGTATCTTAAAACCTATGGATTGCTATGTCTCCAAAAGAGAATCAAGCATGTGTACAGGGGCATAAACGCAGCAGTGATAGGATTGGAGAGGTTCGGTGAGCAAATGAAGACCCTTTGAAGTCATATTGCATGGTACCCATTCCACGGGTTTCAACTACCCAGGATTTAGGTATTCTTCCTTCAGCTAAAACATGCATGTGGAACCCAGAGTATGATCAACCATGTGATCGGGAGACGTGTTCAAATATGTCTCAGTTTTCCTCCCCTGGTACTCGGGTGCAACATTCCAGACGCTTTACTAACACTCTCCCCACTTGGAGAGTCAGCGCCCTTAACCTCCTGTTTGGCACAGTTTGCAATTTCTGCGGAAGATGAACAGGAATAGAGAGAACCAATGAGAGGCTAGCTGGAGGTGTCTGGACGGGCAAATTTAACTCTCATTTCCCAACAGGAAGAGGAAATAACCAAAGGCTCAGCGTGCCGTACCGGAACCAGATTAGGGCCTGAAGCCATCCTGCGGTGTTGCGGCCAGCTCAAAAGAAAGTGAGTTGAAGAAAGGAGCTCAGGGGCACTGTAATTCACAAACCTGCAGAGTTATAAATGACAGCTATCGTCCAAAAATAAACTGAAGTAAGGCTGCTAAGAGGACTTGAAAGCGGGGCAGAATTGCAGGAAACCGATTTCAGGAGGTAGACGGGAATTGCATTGAAAGCATAGGAAAAGAGGCAGAACGTCCACAATGATGCACTTGGCTAAAAAGGGTGTATGCGTTTTTTCCTGAATATATTCAGGAAAAAACGCATACGCCCTTTTTGGCCAACCAAGCAAGCTTGCAAAGGAAACCTGCACTACAAAGAAGTCTCACTTCCCCCCAGTCAAAAGGGCGATCTGAAAAAAGTGTAAAATCCAGAAAGGCAGGACAGGCCATGGAGAACTGGGAGCCTTGTTATGCTGATGGGCGGGATGTAAATTGCCAACAACCACTCGGGAGAAGTGTATGGTGTTTCCTGAAACATCTAAAAAACAAAGCAACAGAACCTAGGACACTTCCACTTATGGTCCTATAGCTTAGGGAAATTAAAATCAAAAAGACACAGCCACCCCAAAGTTTGGAACGGCTCTGTTTACAAGAACCTCGTTTACAGTACAAGTTCAACATCGCAGAAAGTGATAAATGGATAAAGAAGTTGTGGTATTTACTTACAAAGCAATATCACTCAGCAATGAAATCTGTGTCATCAGGCCCTTAGCAGCACAATGAGTGGATTCAGGTATGATGATTCTAACTGAAATAAGTCACACAGAAAAAGAAACATCATAAGATATCAGTAATACACAGAATGTAAACTTGGCTACACAGGAACTGAATTACAGAACAGAACAGGGTCTCAAATTTAGAAAACCAACTTATGCTTGCTTAAGGGGAAAGGTGAGTTGGGGTGCTGCATAAAACCAGAGATTGAAATGAGCACAGATAAAGTTCCTTAGGCCAAATATGGAATAGACAAGAGCTACTCCTTGCTCAACGAAATGGACTCAACACCGCATATTAAACGCCTAAGAATGTACCTGACTAGTAAGTATCTTAAAACCTATAGATTGCTATGTCTCCGAAAGAGAATCAAGCATGTGTACAGGGGCATAAACGCAGCAGTGATAGGATTGGAGAGGTTTGGTGAGCAAATGAAGACCCTTTGAAGTCATATTGCATGGTACCCATTCCACGGGTTTCAACTACCCAGGTTTTAGGTATTCTTCCTTCAGCTAAAACATGCATGTGGAACCCAGAGTATGATCAACCATGTGATCGGGAGACGTGTTCAAATATGTCTCAGTTTTCCTCCCCTGGTACTCGGGTGCAACATTCCAGACGCTTTACTAACACTCTCCCCACTTGGAGAGTCAGCGCCTTTAACCTCCTGTTTGGCACAGTTTGCAATTTCTGCGGAAGATGAACAGGAATAGCGAGAACCAATGAGAGGCTAGCTGGAGGTGTCTGGACGGGCAAATTTAACTCTCATTTCCCACCAGGAGGAGGAAATAACCAAAGGCTCAGCGTGCCGTGCCAGAACCAGATTAGGGCCTGAAGCCATCCTGCGGTGTTGCGGCCAGGTCTCAAGAAAGCGAGTTGAAGAAAGGAGCTCAGGGGCACTGTAATTCACATACCTGCAGAGTTATAAATGACAGCTATCGTCCAAAAATAGACTGAAGTAAGGCTGCCAAGAGGACTTGAAAGCGGGGCAGAATTGCAGGAAACCGATTTCAGGAGGTAGACTGAAATTGCATTGAAAGCATAGGAAAAGAGGCAGAACGTCCACAATGATGCACTTGGCCAAAAAGGGCGTATGCGTTTTTTCCTGAATATATTCAGGAAAAAACGCATACGCCCTTTTTGGCCAACCAAGCAAGCTTGCAAAGGAAATCTGCACTACAATGAAGTCTCACTTCCCCCCGGTCAAAAGGGCCATCTGAAAAAAGTGTAAAATCCAGACAGGCAGGACAGGCCATGGCGAACTGGGAGCCTTGTTATGCTGATGGGCGGGATGTAAATTGCCAACAACCACTCGGGAGAAGTGTATGGTGTTTCCTGAAACATCTAAAAAACAAAGCAACAGAGCCTAGGGCACTTCCACTTATGGTCCTATAGCTTAGGGAAATTAAAATCAAAAAGACACAGCCACCCCAAAGTTTGGAACGGCTCTGTTTACAAGAACCTCGTTTACAGTACAAGTTCAACATCGCAGAAAGTGAAAAATGAATAAAGAAGTTGTGGTATTTACTTACAAAGCAATATCACTCAGCAATGAAATCTGTGTCATCAGGCCCTTAGCAGCACAATGAGTGGATTCAGGTATGATGATTCTAACTGAAGTAAGTCACACAGAAAAAGAAACATCATAAGATATCAGTAATACACGGAATGTAAACTTGGCTACACAGGAACTGAATTACAGAACAGAACAGGGTCTCAAATTTAGAAAATCAACTTATTCTTGCTTAAGGGTAAAGGTGAGTTGGGGTGCTGCATAAAACCAGAGATTGAAATGGGCACAGATAAAGTTCCTTAAGCCAAATATGGAATAGACAAGAGCTACTCCTTGCTCAACGAAATGGACTCAACATCCCATATTAAACGCCTAAGAATGTACCTGACTAGTAAGTATCTTAAAACCTATGGATTGCTATGTCTCCGAAAGAGAATCAAGCATGTGTACAGGGGCATAAACGCAGCAGTGATAGGATTGGAGAGGTTCGGTGAGCAAATGAAGACCCTTTGAAGTCATATTGCATGGTACCCGTTACACGGGTCTCAACTCTCCAGGTTTAAGGTAGTCTTCCTTCAGCTAAAACATGCATGTGGAACCCAAGTATGATCAACCATGTGAACGGGAGACGTGTTCAAATATGTCTCAGTTTTCCTCCCCTGGTACTCGGGTGCAACATTCCAGACGCTTTACTAACACTCTCCCCACTTGGAGAGTCAGTCCCTTTAACCTCCTGTTTGGCCCAGTTTGCAATTTCTGCGGAAGATGAACAGGAATAGCGAGAACCAATGAGAGACTAGCTGGAGGTGTCTGGACGGGCAAATTTAACTCTCATTTCCCACCAGGAAGAGGAAATAACCAAAAGCTCAGCGTGCCGTGCCGGAACCATATTAGGGCCTGAAGCCATCCTGCGGTGTTGCGGCCAGGTCACAAGAAAGCGAGTTGAAGAAAGGAGCTCAGGGGCACTGTAATTCACAAACCTGCAGAGTTATAAATGACAGCTATCGTCCAAAAATAGACTGAAGTAAGGCTGCCAAGAGGACTTGAAAGCGGGGCAGAATTGCAGGAAACCGATTTCAGGAGGTAGACTGGAATTGCATTGAAAGCATAGGAAAAGAGGCAGAACGTCCACAATGATGCACTTGGACAAAAAGGGCGTATGCGTTTTTTCCTGAATATATTCAGGAAAAAACGCATACGCCCTTTTTGGCCAACCAAGCAAGCTTGCAAAGGAAATCTGCACTACAATGAAGTCTCACTTCCCCCCGGTCAAAAGGGCCATCTAAAAAAAGTGTAAAATCCAGAAAGGCAGGACAGGCCATGGAGAACTGGGAGCCTTGTTACACTGATGGGCGGGATGTAAATTGCCAACAACCACTCGGGAGAAGTGTATGGTGTTTCCTGAAACATCTAAAAAACAAAGCAACAGAGCCTAGGGCACTGCCACTTATGGTCCTACAGCTTAGGGAAATTAAAATCAAAAAGACACAGCCACCCCAAAGTTTGGGACGCCTCTGTTTACAAGAACCTCGTTTACAGTACAAGTTCAACATCGCAGAAAGTGAAAAATGGATAAAGAAGTTGTGGTATTTACTTACAAAGCAATATCACTCAGCAATGAAATCTGTGTCATCAGGCCCTTAGCAGCACAATGAGTGGATTCAGGTATGATGATTCTAACTGAAATAAGTCACACAGAAAAAGAAACATCATAAGATATCAGTAATACACGGAATGGAAACTTGGCTACACAGGAACTGAATTACAGAACAGAACAGGGTCTCAAATTTAGAAAACCAACATATGCTTGCTTAAGGGTAAAGGTGAGTTGGGGTGCTGCATAAAACCAGAGATTGAAATGAGCACAGATAAAGTTCCTTAAGCGAAGTATGGAATAGACAAGAGCTACTCCTTGCTCAACGAAATGGACTCAACACCCCATATTAAACGCCTAAGAATGTACCTGACTAGTAAGTATCTTAAAACCTATGGATTGCTATGTCTCCAAAAGAGAATCAAGCGTGTGTACAGGGGCATAAACGCAGCAGTGATAGGATTGGAGAGGTTCGGTGAGCAAATGAAGACCCTTTGAAATCATATTGTATGGTAACCATTCCACGGGTCTCAACTCTCCAGGTTTAAGGTATTCTTCCTTCAGCTAAAACATGCATGTGGAACCCAGAGTATGATCAACCATGTGAACGGTAGACGTGTTCAAATATGTCTCAGTTCTCCTCCCCTGGTACTCGGGTGCAACATTCCAGACGCTTTACTAACACTCTCCCGACTTGGAGAGTCAGTCCCTTTAACCTCCTGTTTGGCCCAGTTTGCAATTTCTGCGGAAGATGAACAGGAATAGCGAGAACCAATGAGAGACTAGCTGGAGGTGTCTGAACGGGCAAATTTAACTCTCATTTCCCACCAGGAAGAGGAATTAACCAAAGGCTCAGCATGCCGGGCCGGAACCAGATTAGGGCCTGAAGCCATCCTGCGGTGTTGCGGCCAGGTCACAAGAAAGCGAGTTGAAGAGAGGAGCTCAGGGGCACTGTAATTCACATACCTGCAGAGTTATAAATGACAGCTATCGTCCAAAAATAGACTGAAGTAAGGCTGCCAAGAGGAGTTGAAAGCGGGGCAGAATTGCAGGAAACCGATTTCAGGAGGTAGACTGGAATTGCATTGAAAGCATAGGAAAAGAGGCAGAACGTCCACAATGATGCACTTGGCCAAAAAGGGCGTATGCGTTTTTTCCTGAATATATTCAGGAAAAAACGCATACGCCCTTTTTGGCCAACCAAGCAAGCTTGCAAAGGAAATCTGCACTACAATGAAGTCTCACTTCCCCCCGGTCAAAAGGGCCATCTGAAAAAAGTGTAAAATCCAGAAAGGCAGGACAGGCCATGGAGAACTGGGAGCCTTGTTATGCTGATGGGCGGGATGTAAATTGCCAACAGACACTCGGGAGAAGTGTATGGTGTTTCCTGAAACATCTAAAAAACAAAGCAACAGAGCCTAGGGCACTACCACTTATGGTCCTATAGCTTAGGGAAATTAAAATCAAAAAGACACAGCCACCCCAAAGTTTGGAACGGCTCTGTTTACAAGAACCTCGTTTACAGTACAAGTTCAACATCGCAGAAAGTGAAAAATGGATAAAGAACTTGTGGTACTTACGTACAATGCAGTATCACTCAGCAATGAAATCTATGTCATCAGGCCCGTAGCAGCATAATGAGTAGATTCAGGTACGATGATTCTAACTGAAATAAGTCACACAGACAAAGAAACATCATAAGATATCACTAATACATGGAATGTAAACTTGGCTACACAGGAACTGAATTCCAAAACAGAAAACGTTCTCAAATTTGAAAACAAACTTATGCTTGCTTAAGGGGAAAGGTGAGTTGGGTTGCTGCATAAAAGCAGAGATTGAAATGAGCACAGATAAAGTTCCTTAAGCCAAATATGGAATAGACAAGAGCTACTCCTTGCTCAACGAAATGGACTCAACACCGCATATTAAACGCCTAAGAATGTACCTGACTAGTAAGTATCTTAAAACCTATGGATTGCTATGTCTCCGAAAGAGAATCAAGCATGTGTACAGGGGCATAAACGCAGCAGTGATAGGATTGGAGAGGTTCGTTGAGCAAATGAAGACCCTTTGAAGTCATATTGCATGGTACCCATTTCACGGGTTTCAACTACCCAGGTTTTAGGTATTCTTCCTTCAGCTAAAACATGCATGTGGAACCTAGAGTATGATCAACCATGTGATCGGGAGACGTGTTCAAATATGTCTCAGTTTTCCTCCCCTGGTACTCGGGTGCAACATTCCAGACGCTTTACTAACACTCTCCCCACTTGGAGAGTCAGTCCCTTTAACCTCCTGTTTGGCCCAGTTTGCAATTTCTGCGGAAGATGAACAGGAATAGCGAGAACCAATGAGAGGCTAGCTGGAGGTGTCTGGACGGGCAAATTTAACTCTCATTTCCCACCAGGAAGAGGAATTAACCAAAGGCTCAGCATGCCGGGCCAGAACCAGATTAGGGCCTGAAGCCATCCTGCGGTGTTGCGGCCAGGTCACAAGAAAGCGAGTTGAAGAAAGGAGCTCAGGGGCACTGTAATTCACAAACCTGCAGAGTTATAAATGACAGCTATCGTCCAAAAATAGACTGAAGTAAGGCTGCCAAGAGGACTTGAAAGCGGGGCAGAATTGCAGGAAACCAATTTCAGGAGGTAGACTGGAATTGCATTGAAAGCATAGGAAAAGAGGCAGAACGTCCACAATGATGCACTTGGACAAAAAGGGCGTATGCGTTTTTTCCTGAATATATTCAGGAAAAAACGCATACGCCCTTTTTGGCCAACCAAGCAAGCTTGCAAAGGAAATCTGCACTACAATGAAGTCTCACTTCCCCCCGGTCAAAAGGGCCATCTAAAAAAAGTGTAAAATCCAGAAAGGCAGGACAGGCCATGGAGAACTGGGAGCCTTGTTACGCTGATGGGCGGGATGTAAATTGCCAACAACCACTGGGGAGAAGTGTATGGTGTTTCCTGAAACATCTAAAAAACAAAGCAACAGAGCCTAGGGCACTGCCACTTATGGTCCTACAGCTTAGGGAAATTAAAATCAAAAAGACGCAGCCACCCCAAAGTTTGGGACGCCTCTGTTTACAAGAACCTCGTTTACAGTACAAGTTCAACATCGCAGAAAGTGAAAAATGGATAAAGAAGTTGTGGTATTTACTTACAAAGCAATATCACTCAGCAATGAAATCTGTGTCATCAGGCCCTTAGCAGCACAATGAGTGGATTCAGGTATGATGATTCTAACTGAAATAAGTCACACAGAAAAAGAAACATCATAAGATATCAGTAATACACGGAATGGAAACTTGGCTACACAGGAACTGAATTACAGAACAGAACAGGGTCTCAAATTTAGAAAACCAACTTATGCTTGCTTAAGGGGAAAGGTGAGTTGGGGTGCTGCATAAAACCAGAGATTGAAATGAGCACAGATAAAGTTCCTTAAGCGAAGTATGGAATAGACAAGAGCTACTCCTTGCTCAACGAAATGGACTCAACACCCCATATTAAACGCCTAAGAATGTACCTGACTAGTAAGTATCTTAAAACCTATGGATTGCTATGTCTCCAAAAGAGAATCAAGCGTGTGTACAGGGGCATAAACGCAGCAGTGATAGGATTGGAGAGGTTCGGTGAGCAAATGAAGACCCTTTGAAATCATATTGTATGGTAACCATTCCACGGGTCTCAACTCTCCAGGTTTAAGGTATTCTTCCTTCAGCTAAAACATGCATGTGGAACCCAGAGTATGATCAACCATGTGAACGGTAGACGTGTTCAAATATGTCTCAGGTTTCCTCCCCTGGTACTCGGGTGCAACATTCCAGACGCTTTACTAACACTCTCCCGACTTGGAGAGTCAGTCCCTTTAACCTCCTGTTTGGCCCAGTTTGCAATTTCTGCGGAAGATGAACAGGAATAGCGAGAACCAATGAGAGACTAGCTGGAGGTGTCTGAACGGGCAAATTTAACTCTCATTTCCCACCAGGAAGAGGAATTAACCAAAGGCTCAGCATGCCGGGCCGGAACCAGATTAGGGCCTGAAGCCATCCTGCGGTGTTGCGGCCAGGTCACAAGAAAGCGAGTTGAAGAGAGGAGCTCAGGGGCACTGTAATTCACAAACCTGCAGAGTTATAAATGACAGCTATCGTCCAAAAATAGACTGAAGTAAGGCTGCCAAGAGGACTTGAAAGCGGGGCAGAATTGCAGGAAACCGATTTCAGGAGGTAGACTGGAATTGCATTGAAAGCATAGGAAAAGAGGCAGAACGTCCACAATGATGCACTTGGCCAAAAAGGGCGTATGCGTTTTTTCCTGAATATATTCAGGAAAAAACGCATACGCCCTTTTTGGCCAACCAAGCAAGCTTGCAAAGGAAATCTGCACTACAATGAAGTCTCACTTCCCCCCGGTCAAAAGGGCCATCTGAAAAAAGTGTAAAATCCAGAAAGGCAGGACAGGCCATGGCGAACTGGGAGCCTTGTTATGCTGATGGGCGGGATGTAAATTGCCAACAGACACTCGGGAGAAGTGTATGGTGTTTCCTGAAACATCTAAAAAACAAAGCAACAAAGCCTAGGGCACTTCCACTTATGGTCCTATAGCTTAGGGAAATTAAAATCAAAAAGACACAGCCACCCCAAAGTTTGGAACGGCTCTGTTTACAAGAACCTCGTTTACAGTACAAGTTCAACATCGCAGAAAGTGAAAAATGGATAAAGAACTTGTGGTACTTACGTACAATGCAGTATCACTCAGCAATGAAATCTATGTCATCAGGCCCGTAGCAGCATAATGAGTAGATTCAGGTACGATGATTCTAACTGAAATAAGTCACACAGACAAAGAAACATCATAAGATATCACTAATACATGGAATGTAAACTTGGCTACACAGGAACTGAATTCCAAAACAGAAAACGTTCTCAAATTTGAAAACAAACTTATGCTTGCTTAAGGGGAAAGGTGAGTTGGGTTGCTGCATAAAAGCAGAGATTGAAATGAGCACAGATAAAGTTCCTTAAGCCAAATATGGAATAGACAAGAGCTACTCCTTGCTCAACGAAATGGACTCAACACCGCATATTAAACGCCTAAGAATGTACCTGACTAGTAAGTATCTTAAAACCTATGGATTGCTATGTCTCCGAAAGAGAATCAAGCATGTGTACAGGGGCATAAACGCAGCAGTGATAGGATTGCAGAGGTTCGTTGAGCAAATGAAGACCCTTTGAAGTCATATTGCATGGTACCCATTTCACGGGTTTCAACTACCCAGGTTTTAGGTATTCTTCCTTCAGCTAAAACATGCATGTGGAACCTAGAGTATGATCAACCATGTGATCGGGAGACGTGTTCAAATATGTCTCAGTTTTCCTCCCCTGGTACTCGGGTGCAACATTCCAGACGCTTTACTAACACTCTCCCCACTTGGAGAGTCAGTCCCTTTAACCTCCTGTTTGGCCCAGTTTGCAATTTCTGCGGAAGATGAACAGGAATAGCGAGAACCAATGAGAGGCTAGCTGGAGGTGTCTGGACGGGCAAATTTAACTCTCATTTCCCACCAGGAAGAGGAATTAACCAAAGGCTCAGCATGCCGGGCCAGAACCAGATTAGGGCCTGAAGCCATCCTGCGGTGTTGCGGCCAGGTCACAAGAAAGCGAGTTGAAGAAAGGAGCTCAGGGGCACTGTAATTCACAAACCTGCAGAGTTATAAATGACAGCTATCGTCCAAAAATAGACTGAAGTAAGGCTGCCAAGAGGACTTGAAAGCGGGGCAGAATTGCAGGAAACCGATTTCAGGAGGTAGACTGGAATTGCATTGAAAGCATAGGAAAAGAGGCAGAACGTCCACAATGATGCACTTGGCCAAAAAGGGCGTATGCGTTTTTTCCTGAATATATTCAGGAAAAAACGCATACGCCCTTTTTGGCCAACCAAGCAAGCTTGCAAAGGAAATCTGCACTACAATGAAGTCTCACTTCCCCCCGGTCAAAAGGGCCATCTGAAAAAAGTGTAAAATCCAGAAAGGCAGGACAGGCCATGGAGAACTGGGAGCCTTGTTATGCTGATGGGCGGGATGTAAATTGCCAACAACCACTCGGGAGAAGTGTATGGTGTTTCCTGAAACATCTAAAAAACAAAGCAACAGAACCTAGGGCACTTCCACTTATGGTCCTATAGCTTAGGGAAATTAAAATCAAAAAGACACAGCCACCCCAAAGTTTGGAACGGCTCTGTTTACAAGAACCTCGTTTACAGTACAAGTTCAACATTGCAGAAAGTGAAAAATGGATAAAGAAGTTGTGGTATTTACTTACAAAGCAATATCACTCAGCAATGAAATCTGTGTCATCAGGCCCTTAGCAGCACAATGAGTGGATTCAGGTATGATGATTCTAACTGAAGTAAGTCACACAGAAAAAGAAATATCATAAGATATCAGTAATACACGGAATGTAAACTTGGCTACACAGGAACTGAATTCCAAAACAGAGCAGGGTCTCAAATTTAGAAAACCAACTTATGCTTGCTTAAGGGTAAAGGTGAGTTGGGGTGCTGCATAAAACCAGAGATTGAAA
The DNA here is from genome assembly GCF_949987515.2 of Delphinus delphis. Taxonomy (NCBI): domain Eukaryota; kingdom Metazoa; phylum Chordata; class Mammalia; order Artiodactyla; family Delphinidae; genus Delphinus; species Delphinus delphis. Next base: position 58,772 of record NW_027192683.1, on the reverse strand, counting down.
TGAGCACAGATAAAGTTCCTTAAGTCAAATATGGAATAGACAAGAGCTACTCCTTGCTCAACGAAATGGACTCAACACCGCATATTAAACGCCTAAGAATGTACCTGACTAGTAAGTATCTTAAAACCTATGGATTGCTATGTCTCCGAAAGAGAATCAAGCATGTGTACAGGGGCATAAACGCAGCAGTGATAGGATTGGAGAGGTTCGGTGAGCAAATGAAGACCCTTTGAAGTCATATTGCATGGTACCCATTACACGGGTCTTAACTCTCCAGGTTTAAGGTATTCTTCCTTCAGCTAAAACATGCATGTGGAACCCAAGTATGATCAACCATGTGAACGGGAGACGTGTTCAAATATGTCTCAGTTTTCCTCCCCTGGTACTCGGGTGCAACATTCCAGACGCTTTACTAACACTCTCCCGACTTGGAGAGTCAGCGCCTTTAACCTCCTGTTTGGCCCAGTTTGCAATTTCTGCGGAAGATGAACAGGAATAGCGAGAACCAATGAGAGGCTAGCTGGAGGTGTCTGGACGGGCAAATTTAACTCTCATTTCCCACCAGGAAGAGGAAATAACCAAAGGCTCAGCCTGCCGTTCCGGAACCAGATTAGGGCCTGAAGCCATCCTGCGGTGTTGCGGCCAGCTCAAAAGAAAGCGAGTTGAAGAAAGGAGCTCAGGGACACTGTAATTCACAAACCTGCAGAGTTATAAATGACAGCTATCGTCCAAAAATAGACTGAAGTAAGGCTGCCAAGAGGACTTGAAAGCGGGGCAGAATTGCAGGAAACCGATTTCAGGAGGTAGACTGGAATTGCATTGAAAGCATAGGAAAAGAGGCAGAACGTCCACAATGATGCACTTGGCCAAAAAGGGCGTATGCGTTTTTTCCTGAATATATTCAGGAAAAAACGCATACGCCCTTTTTGGCCAACCAAGCAAGCTTGCAAAGGAAATCTGCACTACAATGAAGTCTCACTTCCCCCCGGTCAAAAGGGCCATCTGAAAAAAGTGTAAAATCCAGAAAGGCAGGACAGGCCATGGAGAACTGGGAGCCTTGTTATGCTGATGGGCGGGATGTAAATTGCCAACAACCACTCGGGAGAAGTGTATGGTGTTTCCTGAAACATCTAAAAAACAAAGCAACAGAGCCTAGGGCACTTCCACTTATGGTCCTATAGCTTAGGGAAATTAAAATCAAAAAGACACAGCCACCCCAAAGTTTGGAACGGCTCTGTTTACAAGAACCTCGTTTACAGTACAAGTTCAACATCGCAGAAAGTGAAAAATGGATAAAGAACTTGTGGTACTTACGTACAATGCAGTATCACTCAGCAATGAAATCTATGTCATCAGGCCCGTAGCAGCATAATGAGTGGATTCAGGTACGATGATTCTAACTGAAATAAGTCACACAGAAAAAGAAACATCATAAGATATCACTAATACACGGAATGTAAACTTGGCTACACAGGAACTGCATTCCAAAACAGAACAGGGTCTCAAATTTAGAAAACCAACTTATGCTTGCTTAAGGGGAAAGGTGAGTTGGGGTGCTGCATAAAACCAGAGATTGAAATGAGCACAGATAAAGTTCCTTAAGCGAAGTATGGAATAGACAAGAGCTACTCCTTGCTCAACGAAATGGACTCAACACCCCATATTAAACGCCTAAGAATGTACCTGACTAGTAAATATCTTAAAACCTATGGATTGCTATGTCTCCAAAAGAGAATCAAGCGTGTGTACAGGGGCATAAACGCAGCAGTGATAGGATTGGAGAGGTTCGGTGAGCAAATGAAGACCCTTTGAAATCATATTGTATGGTAACCATTCCACGGGTCTCAACTCTCCAGGTTTAAGGTATTCTTCCTTCAGCTAAAACATGCATGTGGAACCCAGAGTATGATCAACCATGTGAACGGGAGACGTGTTCAAATATGTCTCAGTTTTCCTCCCCTGGTACTCGGGTGCAACATTCCAGACGCTTTACTAACACTCTCCCGACTTGGAGAGTCAGTCCCTTTAACCTCCTGTTTGGCCCAGTTTGCAATTTCTGCGGAAGATGAACAGGAATAGCGAGAACCAATGAGAGGCTAGCTGGAGGTGTCTGGACGGGCAAATTTAACTCTCATTTCCCACCAGGAAGAGGAATTAACCAAAGGCTCAGCATGCCGGGCCGGAACCAGATTAGGGCCTGAAGCCATCCTGCGGTGTTGCGGCCAGGTCACAAGAAAGCGAGTTGAAGAGAGGAGCTCAGGGGCACTGTAATTCACATACCTGCAGAGTTATAAATGACAGCTATCGTCCAAAAATAGACTGAAGTAAGGCTGCCAAGAGGAGTTGAAAGCGGGGCAGAATTGCAGGAAACCGATTTCAGGAGGTAGACTGGAATTGCATTGAAAGCATAGGAAAAGAGGCAGAACGTCCACAATGATGCACTTGGCCAAAAAGGGCGTATGCGTTTTTTCCTGAATATATTCAGGAAAAAACGCATACGCCCTTTTTGGCCAACCAAGCAAGCTTGCAAAGGAAATCTGCACTACAATGAAGTCTCACTTCCCCTCGGTCAAAAGGGCCATCTGAAAAAAGTGTAAAATCCAGAAAGGCAACAGGCCATTGAGAACTGGGAGCCTGGTTATGCTGATGGGCGGGATGTAAATTGCCAACAGACACGTGGGAGAAGTGTATGGTGTTTCCTGAAACATCTAAAAAACAAAGCAACAGAGCCTAGGGCACTTCCACTTATGGTCCTATAGCTTAGGGAAATTAAAATCAAAAAGACACAGCCACCCCAAAGTTTGGAACGGCTCTGTTTACAAGAACCTCGTTTACAGTACAAGTTCAACATCGCAGAAAGTGAAAAATGGATAAAGAACTTGTGGTACTTACGTACAATGCAGTATCACTCAGCAATGAAATCTATGTCATCAGTCCCGTAGCAGCATAATGAGTAGATTCAGGTACGATGATTCTAACTGAAATAAGTCACACAGAAAAAGAAACATCATAAGATATCAGTAATACACGGAATGTAAACTTGGCTACACAGGAACTGAATTCCAAAACAGAACAGGGTCTCAAATTGAGAAAACCAACTTATGCTTGCTTAAGGGGAAAGGTGAGTTGGGTTGCTGCATAAAACCAGAGATTGAAATGAGCACAGATAAAGTTCCTTAAGCCAAATATGGAATAGACAAGAGCTACTCCTTGCTCAACGAAATGGACTCAACACCCCATATTAAACGCCTAAGAATGTACCTGACTAGTAAGTATCTTAAAACCTATGGATTGCTATGTCTCCGAAAGAGAATCAAGCATGTGTACAGGGGCATAAACGCAGCAGTGATAGGATTGGAGAGGTTCGGTGAGCAAATGAAGACCCTTTGAAGTCATATTGCATGGTACCCATTCCACGGGTTTCAACTACCCAGGATTTAGGTATTCTTCCTTCAGCTAAAACATGCATGTGGAACCCAGAGTATGATCAACCATGTGATCGGGAGACGTGTTCAAATATGTCTCAGTTTTCCTCCCCTGGTACTCGGGTGCAACATTCCAGACGCTTTACTAACACTCTCCCCACTTGGAGAGTCAGCGCCCTTAACCTCCTGTTTGGCACAGTTTGCAATTTCTGCGGAAGATGAACAGGAATAGAGAGAACCAATGAGAGGCTAGCTGGAGGTGTCTGGACGGGCAAATTTAACTCTCATTTCCCAACAGGAAGAGGAAATAACCAAAGGCTCAGCGTGCCGTACCGGAACCAGATTAGGGCCTGAAGCCATCCTGCGGTGTTGCGGCCAGCTCAAAAGAAAGTGCGTTGAAGAAAGGAGCTCAGGGGCACTGTAATTCACAAACCTGCAGAGTTATAAATGACAGCTATCGTCCAAAAATAAACTGAAGTAAGGCTGCTAAGAGGACTTGAAAGCGGGGCAGAATTGCAGGAAACCGATTTCAGGAGGTAGACGGGAATTGCATTGAAAGCATAGGAAAAGAGGCAGAACGTCCACAATGATGCACTTGGCTAAAAAGGGTGTATGCGTTTTTTCCTGAATATATTCAGGAAAAAACGCATACGCCCTTTTTGGCCAACCAAGCAAGCTTGCAAAGGAAATCTGCACTACAAAGAAGTCTCACTTCCCCCCAGTCAAAAGGGCGATCTGAAAAAAGTGTAAAATCCAGAAAGGCAGGACAGGCCATGGAGAACTGGGAGCCTTGTTATGCTGATGGGCGGGATGTAAATTGCCAACAACCACTCCGGAGAAGTGTATGGTGTTTCCTGAAACATCTAAAAAACAAAGCAACAGAACCTAGGGCACTTCCACTTATGGTCCTATAGCTTAGGGAAATTAAAATCAAAAAGACACAGCCACCCCAAAGTTTGGAACGGCTCTGTTTACAAGAACCTCGTTTACAGTGCAAGTTCTACATCGCAGAAAGTTAAAAATGGATAAAGAAGTTGTGGTATTTACTTACAAAGCAGTATCACTCAGCAATGAAATCTGTGTCATAAGGCCCTTAGCAGCACAATGAGTGGATTCAGGTATGATGATTCTAACTGAAATAAGTCACACAGAAAAAGAAACATCATAAGATATCAGTAATACACGGAATGTAAACTTGGCTACACAGGAACTGAATTACAGAACAGAACAGTGTCTCAAATTTAGAAAACCAACTTATGCTTGCTTAAGGTTAAAGGTGAGTTGGGGTGCTGCATAAAACCAGAGATTGAAATGAGCACAGATAAAGTTCCTTAAGCCAAATATGGAATAGACAAGAACTACTCCTTGCTCAACGAAATGGACTCAACACCCCATATTAAACGCCTAAGAATGTACCTGACTAGTAAATATCTTAAAACCTATGGATTGCTATGTCTCCAAAAGAGAATCAAGCGTGTGTACAGGGGCATAAACGCAGCAGTGATAGGATTGGAGAGGTTCGGTGAGCAAATGAAGACCCTTTGAAATCATATTGCATGGTACCCATTCCACGGGTTTCAACTCTCCAGGTTTAAGGTATTCTTCCTTCAGCTAAAACATGCATGTGGAACCCAGAGTATGATCAACCATGTGAACGGGAGACGTGTTCAAATATGTCTCAGTTTTCCTCCCCTGGTACTCGGGTGCAACATTCCAGACGCTTTACTAACACTCTCCCGACTTGGAGAGTCAGTCCCTTTAACCTCCTGTTTGGCCCAGTTTGCAATTTCTGCGGAAGATGAACAGGAATAGCGAGAACCAATGAGAGGCTAGCTGGAGGTGTCTGGACGGGCAAATTTAACTCTCATTTCCCACCAGGAAGAGGAATTAACCAAAGGCTCAGCATGCCGGGCCGGAACCAGATTAGGGCCTGAAGCCATCCTGCGGTGTTGCGGCCAGGTCACAAGAAAGCGAGTTGAAGAGAGGAGCTCAGGGGCACTGTAATTCACATACCTGCAGAGTTATAAATGACAGCTATCGTCCAAAAATAGACTGAAGTAAGGCTGCCAAGAGGAGTTGAAAGCGGGGCAGAATTGCAGGAAACCGATTTCAGGAGGTAGACTGGAATTGCATTGAAAGCATAGGAAAAGAGGCAGAACGTCCACAATGATGCACTTGGCCAAAAAGGGCGTATGCGTTTTTTCCTGAATATATTCAGGAAAAAACGCATACGCCCTTTTTGGCCAACCAAGCAAGCTTGCAAAGGAAATCTGCACTACAATGAAGTCTCACTTCCCCTCGGTCAAAAGGGCCATCTGAAAAAAGTGTAAAATCCAGAAAGGCAACAGGCCATTGAGAACTGGGAGCCTGGTTATGCTGATGGGCGGGATGTAAATTGCCAACAGACACGTGGGAGAAGTGTATGGTGTTTCCTGAAACATCTAAAAAACAAAGCAACAGAGCCTAGGGCACTTCCACTTATGGTCCTATAGCTTAGGGAAATTAAAATCAAAAAGACACAGCCACCCCAAAGTTTGGAACGGCTCTGTTTACAAGAACCTCGTTTACAGTACAAGTTCAACATCGCAGAAAGTGAAAAATGGATAAAGAACTTGTGGTACTTACGTACAATGCAGTATCACTCAGCAATGAAATCTATGTCATCAGTCCCGTAGCAGCATAATGAGTAGATTCAGGTACGATGATTCTAACTGAAATAAGTCACACAGAAAAAGAAACATCATAAGATATCAGTAATACACGGAATGTAAACTTGGCTACACAGGAACTGAATTCCAAAACAGAACAGGGTCTCAAATTGAGAAAACCAACTTATGCTTGCTTAAGGGGAAAGGTGAGTTGGGTTGCTGCATAAAACCAGAGATTGAAATGAGCACAGATAAAGTTCCTTAAGCCAAATATGGAATAGACAAGAGCTACTCCTTGCTCAACGAAATGGACTCAACACCCCATATTAAACGCCTAAGAATGTACCTGACTAGTAAGTATCTTAAAACCTATGGATTGCTATGTCTCCGAAAGAGAATCAAGCATGTGTACAGGGGCATAAACGCAGCAGTGATAGGATTGGAGAGGTTCGGTGAGCAAATGAAGACCCTTTGAAGTCATATTGCATGGTACCCATTCCACGGGTTTCAACTACCCAGGATTTAGGTATTCTTCCTTCAGCTAAAACATGCATGTGGAACCCAGAGTATGATCAACCATGTGATCGGGAGACGTGTTCAAATATGTCTCAGTTTTCCTCCCCTGGTACTCGGGTGCAACATTCCAGACGCTTTACTAACACTCTCCCCACTTGGAGAGTCAGCGCCCTTAACCTCCTGTTTGGCACAGTTTGCAATTTCTGCGGAAGATGAACAGGAATAGAGAGAACCAATGAGAGGCTAGCTGGAGGTGTCTGGACGGGCAAATTTAACTCTCATTTCCCAACAGGAAGAGGAAATAACCAAAGGCTCAGCGTGCCGTACCGGAACCAGATTAGGGCCTGAAGCCATCCTGCGGTGTTGCGGCCAGCTCAAAAGAAAGTGCGTTGAAGAAAGGAGCTCAGGGGCACTGTAATTCACAAACCTGCAGAGTTATAAATGACAGCTATCGTCCAAAAATAAACTGAAGTAAGGCTGCTAAGAGGACTTGAAAGCGGGGCAGAATTGCAGGAAACCGATTTCAGGAGGTAGACGGGAATTGCATTGAAAGCATAGGAAAAGAGGCAGAACGTCCACAATGATGCACTTGGCTAAAAAGGGTGTATGCGTTTTTTCCTGAATATATTCAGGAAAAAACGCATACGCCCTTTTTGGCCAACCAAGCAAGCTTGCAAAGGAAATCTGCACTACAAAGAAGTCTCACTTCCCCCCAGTCAAAAGGGCGATCTGAAAAAAGTGTAAAATCCAGAAAGGCAGGACAGGCCATGGAGAACTGGGAGCCTTGTTATGCTGATGGGCGGGATGTAAATTGCCAACAACCACTCCGGAGAAGTGTATGGTGTTTCCTGAAACATCTAAAAAACAAAGCAACAGAACCTAGGGCACTTCCACTTATGGTCCTATAGCTTAGGGAAATTAAAATCAAAAAGACACAGCCACCCCAAAGTTTGGAACGGCTCTGTTTACAAGAACCTCGTTTACAGTGCAAGTTCTACATCGCAGAAAGTTAAAAATGGATAAAGAAGTTGTGGTATTTACTTACAAAGCAGTATCACTCAGCAATGAAATCTGTGTCATAAGGCCCTTAGCAGCACAATGAGTGGATTCAGGTATGATGATTCTAACTGAAATAAGTCACACAGAAAAAGAAACATCATAAGATATCAGTAATACACGGAATGTAAACTTGGCTACACAGGAACTGAATTACAGAACAGAACAGTGTCTCAAATTTAGAAAACCAACTTATGCTTGCTTAAGGTTAAAGGTGAGTTGGGGTGCTGCATAAAACCAGAGATTGAAATGAGCACAGATAAAGTTCCTTAAGCCAAATATGGAATAGACAAGAACTACTCCTTGCTCAACGAAATGGACTCAACACCGCATATTAAACGCCTAAGAATGTACCTGACTAGTAAGTATCGTAAAACCTATGGATTGCTATGTCTCCAAAAGAGAATCAAGCATGTGTACAGGGGCATAAACGCAGCAGTGATAGGATTGGAGAGGTTCGGTGAGCAAATGAAGACCCTTTGAAGTCATATTGCATGGTACCCATTACACGGGTCTCAACTCTCCAGGTTTAAGGTATTCTTCCTTCAGCTAAAACATGCATGTGGAACCCAAGTATGATCAACCATGTGAACGGGAGACGTGTTCAAATATGTCTCAGATTTCCTCCCCTGGTACTCGGGTGCAACATTCCAGACGCTTTACTAACACTCTCCCCACTTGGAGAGTCAGCGCCTTTAACCTCCTGTTTGGCCCAGTTTGCAATTTCTGCGGAAGATGAACAGGAATAGCGAGAACCAATGAGAGGCTAGCTGGAGGTGTCTGGACGGGCAAATTTAACTCTCATTTCCCACCAGGAAGAGGAAATAACCAAAGGCTCAGCGTGCCGTACCGGAACCAGATTAGGGCCTGAAGCCATCCTGCGGTGTTGCGGCCAGGTCACAAGAAAGCGAGTTGAAGAAAGGAGCTCAGGGGCACTGTAATTCACAAACCTGCAGAGTTATAAATGACAGCTATCGTCCAAAAATAGACTGAAGTAAGGCTGCCAAGAGGAGTTGAAAGCGGGGCAGAATTGCAGGAAATCGATTTCAGGAGGTAGTCTGGAATTGCATTGAAAGCATAGGAAAAGAGGCAGAACGTCCACAATGATGCACTTGGCCAAAAAGGGCGTATGCGTTTTTTCCTGAATATATTCAGGAAAAAACGCATACGCCCTTTTTGGCCAACCAAGCAAGCTTGCAAAGGAAATCTGCACTACAATGAAGTCTCACTTCCCCCCGGTCAAAAGGGCCATCTGAAAAAAGTGTAAAATCCAGAAAGGCAGGACAGGCCATGGAGAACTGGGAGCCTTGTTATGCTGATGGGCGGGATGTAAATTGCCAACAGACACACGGGAGAAGTGTATGGTGTTTCCTGAAACATCTAAAAAACAAAGCAACAGAGCCTAGGGCACTTCCACTTATGGTCCTATAGCTTAGGGAAATTAAAATCAAAAAGACACAGCCACCCCAAAGTTTGGGACGCCTCCGTTTACAAGAACCTCGTTTACCGTACAAGTTCAATATCACAGAAAGTGAAAAATGGATAAAGAACTTGTGGTACTTACATACAATGCAGTATCACTCAGCAATGAAATCTATGTCATCAGGCCCATAGCAGCATAATGAGTGGATTCAGGTACGATGATTCTAACTGAAATAAGTCACACAGAAAAAGAAACATCATAAGATATCACTAATACACGGAATGTAAACTTGGCTACACAGGAACTGCATTCCAAAACTGAACAGGGTCTCAAATTTAGAAAACCAACTTATGCTTGCTTAAGGGTAAAGGTGAGTTGGGGTGCTGCATAAAAACAGAGATTGAAATGAGCACAGATAAAGTTCCTTAAGCCAAATATGGAATAGACAAGAGCTACTCCTTGCTCAACGAAATGGACTCAACACCGCATATTAAACGCCTAAGAATGTAATTCACAAACCTGCAGAGTTATAAATGACAGCTATCGTCCAAAAATAGACTGAAGTAAGGCTGCCAAGAGGACTTGAAAGCGGGGCAGAATTGCAGGAAACCGATTTCAGGAGGTAGACTGGAATTGCATTGAAAGCATAGGAAAAGAGGCAGAACGTCCACAATGATGCACTTGGCCAAAAAGGGCGTATGCGTTTTTTCCTGAATATATTCAGGAAAAAACGCATACGCCCTTTTTGGCCAACCAAGCAAGCTTGCAAAGGAAATCTGCACTACAATGAAGTCTCACTTCCCCCCGGTCAAAAGTGCCATCTGAAAAAAGTGTAAAATCCAGAAAGGCAGGACAGGCCATGGAGAACTGGGAGCCTTGTTATGCTGATGGGCGGGATGTAAATTGCCAACAGACACTCGGGAGAAGTGTATGGTGTTTCCTGAAACATCTAAAAAACAAAGCAACAGAGCCTAGGGCACTTCCACTTATGGTCCTATAGCTTAGGGAAATTAAAATCAAAAAGACACAGCCACCCCAAAGTTTGGAACGGCTCTGTTTACAAGAACCTCGTTTACAGTACAAGTTCAACATCGCAGAAAGTGAAAAATGGATAAAGAAGTTGTGGTATTTACTTACAAAGCAATATCACTCAGCAATGAAATCTATGTCATCAGGCCCTTAGCATCACAATGAGTGGATTCAGGTATGATGATTCTAACTGAAGTAAGTCACACAGAAAAAGAAACATCATAAGATATCAGTAATACACGGAATGTAAACTTGGCTACACAGGAACTGAATTACAGGACAGAACAGGGTCTCAAATTTAGAAAACCAACTTATGCTTGCTTAAGGGTAAAGGTGAGTTGGGGTGCTGCATAAAACCAGAGATTGAAATGAGCACAGATAAAGTTCCTTAAGTCAAATATGGAATAGACAAGAGCTACTCCTTGCTCAACGAAATGGACTCAACACCGCATATTAAACGCCTAAGAATGTACCTGACTAGTAAGTATCGTAAAACCTATGGATTGCTATGTCTCCGAAAGAGAATCAAGCATGTGTACAGGGGCATAAACGCAGCAGTGATAGGATTGGAGAGGTTCGGTGAGCAAATGAAGACCCTTTGAAGTCATATTGCATGGTACCCATTACACGGGTCTCAACTCTCCAGGTTTAAGGTATTCTTCCTTCAGCTAAAACATGCATGTGGAACCCAAGTATGATCAACCATGTGAACGGGAGACGTGTTCAAATATGTCTCAGTTTTCCTCCCCTGGTACTCGGGTGCAACATTCCAGACGCTTTACTAACACTCTCCCCACTTGGAGAGTCAGCGCCTTTAACCTCCTGTTTGGCCCAGTTTGCAATTTCTGCGGAAGATGAACAGGAATAGCGAGAACCAATGAGAGGCTAGCTGGAGGTGTCTGGACGGGCAAATTTAACTCTCATTTCCCACCAGGAAGAGGAAATAACCAAAGGCTCAGCGTGCCGTACCGGAACCAGATTAGGGCCTGAAGCCATCCTGCGGTGTTGCGGCCAGCTCAAAAGAAAGCGAGTTGAAGAAAGGAGCTCAGGGGCACTGTAATTCACAAACCTGCAGAGTTATAAATGACAGCTATCGTCCAAAAATAGACTGAAGTAAGGCTGCCAAGAGAACTTGAAAGCGGGGCAGAATTGCAGGAAACCGATTTCAGGAGGTAGACTGGAATTGCATTGAAAGCATAGGAAAAGAGGCAGAACGTCCACAATGATGCACTTGGCCAAAAAGGGCGTATGCGTTTTTTCCTGAATATATTCAGGAAAAAACGCATACGCCCTTTTTGGCCAACCAAGCAAGCTTGCAAAGGAAATCTGCACTACAATGAAGTCTCACTTCCCCCCGGTCAAAAGGGCCATCTGAAAAAAGGGTAAAATCCAGAAAGGCAGGACAGGCCATGGAGAACTGGGAGCCTTGTTATGCTGATGGGCGGGATGTAAATTGCCAACAGACACTCGGGAGAAGTGTATGGTGTTTCCTGAAACATCTAAAAAACAAAGCAACAGAGCCTCGGGCACTTCCACTTATGGTCCTATAGCTTAGGGAAATTAAAGTCAAAAAGACACAGCCACCCCAAAGTTTGGGACGCCTCCGTTTACAAGAACCTCGTTTACCGTACAAGTTCAATATCACAGAAAGTGAAAAATGGATAAAGAACTTGTGGTACTTACATACAATGCAGTATCACTCAGCAATGAAATCTATGTCATCAGGCCCGTAGCAGCATAATGAGTGGATTCAGGTACGATGATTCTAACTGAAATAAGTCACACAGAAAAAGAAACATCATAAGATATCACTAATACACGGAATGTAAACTTGGCTACACAGGAACTGCATTCCAAAACTGAACAGGGTCTCAAATTTAGAAAACCAACTTATGCTTGCTTAAGGGGAAAGGTGAGTTGGGTTGCTGCATAAAACCAGAGATTGAAATGAGCACAGATAAAGTTCCTTAAGCCAAATATGGAATAGACAAGAGCTACTCCTTGCTCAACGAAATGGACTCAACACCCCATATTAAACGCCTAAGAATGTACCTGACTAGTAAGTATCTTAAAACCTATGGATTGCTATGTCTCCGAAAGAGAATCAAGCATGTGTACAGGGGCATAAACGCAGCAGTGATAGGATTGGAGAGGTTCGGTGAGCAAATGAAGACCCTTTGAAGTCATATTGCATGGTACCCATTCCACGGGTTTCAACTACCCAGGTTTTAGGTATTCTTCCTTCAGCTAAAATATGCATGTGGAACCCAGAGTATGATCAACCATGTGATCGGGAGACGTGTTCAAATATGTCTCAGTTTTCCTCCCCTGGTACTCGGGTGCAACATTCCAGACGCTTTACTAACACTCTCCCCACTTGGAGAGTCAGTCCCTTTAACCTCCTGTTTGGCCCAGTTTGCAATTTCTGCGGAAGATGAACAGGAATAGCGAGAACCAATGAGAGGCTAGCTGGAGGTGTCTGGACGGGCAAATTTAACTCTCATTTCCCACCAGGAAGAGGAAATAACCAAAGGCTCAGCATGCCGGGACGGAACAAGATTAGGGCCTGAAGCCATCCTGCGGTGTTGTGGCCAGCTCACAAGAAAGCGAGTTGAAGAAAGGAGCTCAGGGGCACTGTAATTCACAAACCTGCAGAGTTATAAATGACAGCTATCGTCCAAAAATAGACTGAAGTAAGGCTGCCAAGAGGACTTGAAAGCGGGGCAGAATTGCAGGAAACCGATTTCAGGAGGTAGACTGGAATTGCATTGAAAGCATAGGAAAAGAGGCAGAACGTCCACAATGATGCACTTGGCCAAAAAGGGCGTATGCGTTTTTTCCTGAATATATTCAGGAAAAAACGCATACGCCCTTTTTGGCCAACCAAGCAAGCTTGCAAAGGAAATCTGCACTACAATGAAGTCTCACTTCCCCCCGGTCAAAAGGGCCATCTGAAAAAAGTGTAAAATCCAGAAAGGCAGGACAGGCCATGGAGAACTGGGAGCCTTGTTATGCTGATGGGCGGGATGTAAATTGCCAACAACCACTCGGGAGAAGTGTATGGTGTTTCCTGAAACATCTAAAAAACAAAGCAACAGAGCCTAGGGCACTGCCACTTATGGTCCTATAGCTTAGGGAAATTAAAATCAAAAAGACACAGCCACCCCAAAGTTTGGGACACCTCTGTTTACAAGAACCTCGTTCACAGTACAAGTTCAACATCACAGAAAGTAAAAAATGGATAAAGAAGTTGTGGTATTTACTTACAAAGCAATATCACTCAGCAATGAAATCTATGTCATCAGGCCCTTAGCATCACAATGAGTGGATTCAGGTATGATGATTCTAACTGAAATAAGTCACACAGAAAAAGAAACATCATAAGGTATCAGTAATACACGGAATGTAAACTTGGCTACACAGGAACTGAATTACAGGACAGAACAGGGTCTCAAATTTAGAAAACCAACTTCTGCTTGCTTAAGGGTAAAGGTGAGTTGGGGTGCTGCATAAAACCAGAGATTGAAATGAGCACAGATAAAGTTCCTTAAGTCAAATATGGAATAGACAAGAGCTACTCCTTGCTCAACGAAATGGACTCAACACCGCATATTAAACGCCTAAGAATGTACCTGACTAGTAAGTATCTTAAAACCTATGGAATGCTATGTCTCCGAAAGAGAATCAAGCATGTGTACAGGGGCATAAACGCAGCAGTGATAGGATTGGAGAGGTTCGGTGAGCAAATGAAGACCCTTTGAAGTCATATTGCATGGTACCCATTACAGGGGTCTCAACTCTCCAGGTTTAAGGTATTCTTCCTTCAGCTAAATCATGCATGTGGAACCCAAGTATGATCAACCATGTGAACGGGAGACGTGTTCAAATATGTCTCAGTTTTCCTCCCCTGGTACTCGGGTGCAACATTCCAGACGCTTTACTAACACTCTCCCCACTTGGAGAGTCAGCGCCTTTAACCTCCTGTTTGGCCCAGTTTGCAATTTCTGCGGAAGATGAACAGGAATAGCGAGAACCAATGAGAGGCTAGCTGGAGGTGTCTGGACGGGCAAATTTAACTCTCATTTCCCACCAGGAAGAGGAAATAACCAAAGGCTCAGCGTGCCGTACCGGAACCAGATTAGGGCCTGAAGCCATCCTGCGGTGTTGCGGCCAGCTCAAAAGAAAGCGAGTTGAAGAAAGGAGCTCAGGGGCACTGTAATTCACAAACCTGCAGACTTATAAATGACAGCTATCGTCCAAAAATAGACTGAAGTAAGGCTGCCAAGAGGACTTGAAAGCGGGGCAGAATTGCAGGAAACCGATTTCAGGAGGTAGACTGGAATTGCATTGAAAGCATAGGAAAAGAGGCAGAACGTCCACAATGATGCACTTGGCCAAAAAGGGCGTATGCGTTTTTTCCTGAATATATTCAGGAAAAAACGCATACGCCCTTTTTGGCCAACCAAGCAAGCTTGCAAAGGAAATCTGCACTACAATGAAGTCTCACTTCCCCCCGGTCAAAAGGGCCATCTGAAAAAAGTGTAAAATCCAGAAAGGCAAGACAGGCCATGGAGAACTGGGAGCCTTGTTATGCTGATGGGCGGGATGTAAATTGCCAACAGACACTCGGGAGAAGTGTATGGTGTTTCCTGAAACATCTAAAAAACAAAGCAACAGAGCCTCGGGCACTTCCACTTATGGTCCTATAGCTTAGGGAAATTAAAATCAAAAAGACACAGCCACCCCAAAGTTTGGGACGCCTCCGTTTACAAGAACCTCGTTTACCGTACAAGTTCAATATCACAGAAAGTGAAAAATGGATAAAGAACTTGTGGTACTTACATACAATGCAGTATCACTCAGCAATGAAATCTATGTCATCAGGCCCGTAGCAGCATAATGAGTGGATTCAGGTACGATGATTCTAACTGAAATAAGTCACACAGAAAAAGAAACATCATAAGATATCACTAATACACGGAATGTAAACTTGGCTACACAGGAACTGCATTCCAAAACTGAACAGGGTCTCAAATTTAGAAAACCAACTTATGCTTGCTTAAGGGGAAAGGTGAGTTGGGGTGCTGCATAAAACCAGAGATTGAAATGAGCACAGATAAAGTTCCTTAAGCCAAATATGGAATAGACAAGAGCTACTCCTTGCTCAACGAAATGGACTCAACACCCCATATTAAACGCCTAAGAATGTACCTGACTAGTAAGTATCTTAAAACCTATGGATTGCTATGTCTCCGAAAGAGAATCAAGCATGTGTACAGGGGCATAAACGCAGCAGTGATAGGATTGGAGAGGTTCGGTGAGCAAATGAAGACCCTTTGAAGTCATATTGCATGGTACCCATTCCACGGGTTTCAACTACCCAGGTTTTAGGTATTCTTCCTTCAGCTAAAATATGCATGTGGAACCCAGAGTATGATCAACCATGTGATCGGGAGACGTGTTCAAATATGTCTCAGTTTTCCTCCCCTGGTACTCGGGTGCAACATTCCAGACGCTTTACTAACACTCTCCCCACTTGGAGAGTCAGTCCCTTTAACTTCCTGTTTGGCCCAGTTTGCAATTTCTGCGGAAGATGAACAGGAATAGCGAGAACCAATGAGAGGCTAGCTGGAGGTGTCTGGACGGGCAAATTTAACTCTCATTTCCCACCAGGAAGAGGAAATAACCAAAGGCTCAGCATGCCGGGACGGAACAAGATTAGGGCCTGAAGCCATCCTGCGGTGTTGTGGCCAGCTCACAAGAAAGCGAGTTGAAGAAAGGAGCTCAGGGGCACTGTAATTCACAAACCTGCAGAGTTATAAATGACAGCTATCGTCCAAAAATAGACTGAAGTAAGGCTGCCAAGAGGACTTGAAAGCGGGGCAGAATTGCAGGAAACCGATTTCAGGAGGTAGACTGGAATTGCATTGAAAGCATAGGAAAAGAGGCAGAACGTCCACAATGATGCACTTGGCCAAAAAGGGCGTATGCGTTTTTTCCTGAATATATTCAGGAAAAAACGCATACGCCCTTTTTGGCCAACCAAGCAAGCTTGCAAAGGAAATCTGCACTACAATGAAGTCTCACTTCCCCCCGGTCAAAAGGGCCATCTGAAAAAAGTGTAAAATCCAGAAAGGCAGGACAGGCCATGGAGAACTGGGAGCCTTGTTATGCTGATGGGCGGGATGTAAATTGCCAACAACCACTCGGGAGAAGTGTATGGTGTTTCCTGAAACATCTAAAAAACAAAGCAACAGAGCCTAGGGCACTTCCACTTATGGTCCTATAGCTTAGGGAAATTAAAATCAAAAAGACACAGCCACCCCAAAGTTTGGGACGCCTCCATTTACAAGAACCTCGTTTACCGTACAAGTTCAATATCACAGAAAGTGAAAAATGGATAAAGAACTTGTGGTACTTACATACAATGCAGTATCACTCAGCAATGAAATCTATGTCATCAGGCCCATAGCAGCATAATGAGTGGATTCAGGTACGATGATTCTAACTGAAATAAGTCACACAGAAAAAGAAACATCATAAGATATCACTAATACACGGAATGTAAACTTGGCTACACAGGAACTGCATTCCAAAACTGAAAAGGGTCTCAAATTTAGAAAACCAACTTATGCTTGCTTAAGGGTAAAGGTGAGTTGGGGTGCTGCATAAAAACAGAGATTGAAATGAGCACAGATAAAGTTCCTTAAGCCAAATATGGAATAGACAAGAGCTACTCCTTGCTCAACGAAATGGACTCAACACCGCATATTAAACGCCTAAGAATGCAATTCACAAACCTGCAGAGTTATAAATGACAGCTATCGTCCAAAAATAGACTGAAGTAAGGCTGCCAAGAGGACTTGAAAGCGGGGCAGAATTGCAGGAAACCGATTTCAGGAGGTAGACTGGAATTGCATTGAAAGCATAGGAAAAGAGGCAGAACGTCCACAATGATGCACTTGGCCAAAAAGGGCGTATGCGTTTTTTCCTGAATATATTCAGGAAAAAACGCATACGCCCTTTTTGGCCAACCAAGCAAGCTTGCAAAGGAAATCTGCACTACAATGAAGTCTCACTTCCCCCCGGTCAAAAGGGCCATCTGAAAAAAGTGTAAAATCCAGAAAGGCAGGACAGGCCATGGAGAACTGGGAGCCTTGTTATGCTGATGGGCGGGATGTAAATTGCCAACAACCACTCGGGAGAAGTGTATGGTGTTTCCTGAAACATCTAAAAAACAAAGCAACAGAACCTAGGGCACTTCCACTTATGGTCCTATAGCTTAGGGAAATTAAAATCAAAAAGACACAGCCACCCCAAAGTTTGGAACGGCTCTGTTTACAAGAACCTCGTTTACAGTACAAGTTCAACATCGCAGAAAGTGAAAAATGGATAAAGAAGTTGTGGTATTTACTTACAAAGCAATATCACTCAGCAATGAAATCTGTGTCATCAGGCCCTTAACAGCACAATGAGTGGATTCAGTTATGATGATTCTAACTGAAAGAAGTCACACAGAAAAGAAACATCATAAGATATCAGTAATACACGGAATGTAAACTTGGCTACACAGGAACTGAATTACAGAACAGAACAGGGTCTCAAATTTAGAAAACCAACTTATTCTTGCTTAAGGGTAAAGGTGAGTTGGGGTGCTGCATAAAACCAGAGATTGAAATGAGCACAGATAAAGTTCCTTAAGCCAAATATGGAATAGACAAGAGCTACTCCTTGCTCAACGAAATGGACTCAACACCGCATATTAAACGCCTAAGAATGTACCTGACTAGTAAGTATCTTAAAACCTATGGATTGCTATGTCTCCGAAAGAGAATCAAGCATGTGTACAGGGGCATAAACGCAGCAGTGATAGGATTGGAGAGGTTCGGTGAGCAAATGAAGACCCTTTGAAGTCATATTGCATGGTACCCATTACACGGGTCTCAACTCTCCAGGTTTAAGGTATTCTTCCTTCAGCTAAAACATGCATGTGGAACCCAAGTATGATCAACCATGTGAACGGGAGACGTGTTCAAATATGTCTCAGTTTTCCTCCCCTGGTACTCGGGTGCAACATTCCAGACGCTTTACTAACACTCTCCCCACTTGGAGAGTCAGCGCCTTTAACCTCCTGTTTGGCCCAGTTTGCAATTTCTGCGGAAGATGAACAGGAATAGCGAGAACCAATGAGAGGCTAGCTGGAGGTGTCTGGACGGGCAAATTTAACTCTCATTTCCCACCAGGAAGAGGAAATAACCAAAGGCTCAGCGTGCCGTACAGGAACCAGATTAGGGCCTGAAGCCATCCTGCGGTGTTGCGGCCAGCTCAAAAGAAAGCGAGTTGAAGAAAGGAGCTCAGGGGCACTGTAATTCACAAACATGCAGAGTTATAAATGACAGCTATCGTCCAAAAATAGACTGAAGTAAGGCTGCCAAGAGGACTTGAAAGCGGGGCAGAATTGCAGGAAATCGATTTCAGGAGGTAGACTGGAATTGCATTGAAAGCATAGGAAAAGAGGCAGAACGTCCACAATGATGCACTTGGCCAAAAAGGGCGTATGCGTTTTTTCCTGAATATATTCAGGAAAAAACGCATACGCCCTTTTTGGCCAACCAAGCAAGCTTGCAAAGGAAATCTGCACTACAATGAAGTCTCACTTCCCCCCGGTCAAAAGGGCCATCTGAAAAAAGGGTAAAATCCAGAAAGGCAGGACAGGCCATGGAGAACTGGGAGCCTTGTTATGCTGATGGGCGGGATGTAAATTGCCAACAGACACTCGGGAGAAGTGTATGGTGTTTCCTGAAACATCTAAAAAACAAAGCAACAGAGCCTCGGGCACTTCCACTTATGGTCCTATAGCTTAGGGAAATTAAAATCAAAAAGACACAGCCACCCCAAAGTTTGGGACGCCTCCGTTTACAAGAACCTCGTTTACCGTACAAGTTCAATATCACAGAAAGTGAAAAATGGATAAAGAACTTGTGGTACTTACATACAATGCAGTATCACTCAGCAATGAAATCTATGTCATCAGGCCCGTAGCAGCATAATGAGTGGATTCAGGTACGATTATTCTAACTGAAATAAGTCACACAGAAAAAGAAACATCATAAGATATCACTAATACACGGAATGTAAACTTGGCTACACAGGAACTGCATTCCAAAACTGAACAGGGTCTCAAATTTAGAAAACCAACTTATGCTTGCTTAAGGGGAAAGGTGAGTTGGGGTGCTGCATAAAACCAGAGATTGAAATGAGCACAGATAAAGTTCCTTAAGCCAAATATGGAATAGACAAGAGCTACTCCTTGCTCAACGAAATGGACTCAACACCCCATATTAAACGCCTAAGAATGTACCTGACTAGTAAGTATCTTAAAACCTATGGATTGCTATGTCTCCGAAAGAGAATCAAGCATGTGTACAGGGGCATAAACGCAGCAGTGATAGGATTGGAGAGGTTCGGTGAGCAAATGAAGACCCTTTGAAGTCATATTGCATGGTACCCATTCCACGGGTTTCAACTACCCAGGTTTTAGGTATTCTTCCTTCAGCTAAAATATGCATGTGGAACCCAGAGTATGATCAACCATGTGATCGGGAGACGTGTTCAAATATGTCTCAGTTTTCCTCCCCTGGTACTCGGGTGCAACATTCCAGACGCTTTACTAACACTCTCCCCACTTGGAGAGTCAGTCCCTTTAACCTCCTGTTTGGCCCAGTTTGCAATTTCTGCGGAAGATGAACAGGAATAGCGAGAACCAATGAGAGGCTAGCTGGAGGTGTCTGGACGGGCAAATTTAACTCTCATTTCCCACCAGGAAGAGGAAATAACCAAAGGCTCAGCATGCTGGGACGGAACAAGATTAGGGCCTGAAGCCATCCTGCGGTGTTGTGGCCAGCTCACAAGAAAGCGAGTTGAAGAAAGGAGCTCAGGGGCACTGTAATTCACAAACCTGCAGAGTTATAAATGACAGCTATCGTCCAAAAATAGACTGAAGTAAGGCTGCCAAGAGGACTTGAAAGCGGGGCAGAATTGCAGGAAACCGATTTCTGGAGGTAGACTGGAATTGCATTGAAAGCATAGGAAAAGAGGCAGAACGTCCACAATGATGCACTTGGCCAAAAAGGGCGTATGCGTTTTTTCCTGAATATATTCAGGAAAAAACGCATACGCCCTTTTTGGCCAACCAAGCAAGCTTGCAAAGGAAATCTGCACTACAATGAAGTCTCACTTCCCCCCGGTCAAAAGGGCCATCTGAAAAAAGTGTAAAATCCAGAAAGGCAGGACAGGCCATGGAGAACTGGGAGCCTTGTTATGCTGATGGGCGGGATGTAAATTGCCAACAACCACTCGGGAGAAGTGTATGGTGTTTCCTGAAACATCTAAAAAACAAAGCAACAGAGCCTAGGGCACTGCCACTTATGGTCCTATAGCTTAGGGAAATTAAAATCAAAAAGACACAGCCACCCCAAAGTTTGGGACGCCTCTGTTTACAAGAACCTCGTTCACAGTACAAGTTCAACATCACAGAAAGTGAAAAATGGATAAAGAAGTTGTGGTATTTACTTACAAAGCAATATCACTCAGCAATGAAATCTATGTCATCAGGCCCTTAGCATCACAATGAGTGGATTCAGGTATGATGATTCTAACTGAAATAAGTCACACAGAAAAAGAAACATCATAAGGTATCAGTAATACACGGAATGTAAACTTGGCTACACAGGAACTGAATTACAGGACAGAACAGGGTCTCAAATTTAGAAAACCAACTTCTGCTTGCTTAAGGGTAAAGGTGAGTTGGGGTGCTGCATAAAACCAGAGATTGAAATGAGCACAGATAAAGTTCCTTAAGTCAAATATGGAATAGACAAGAGCTACTCCTTGCTCAACGAAATGGACTCAACACCGCATATTAAACGCCTAAGAATGTACCTGACTAGTAAGTATCTTAAAACCTATGGAATGCTATGTCTCCGAAAGAGAATCAAGCATGTGTACAGGGGCATAAACGCAGCAGTGATAGGATTGGAGAGGTTCGGTGAGCAAATGAAGACCCTTTGAAGTCATATTGCATGGTACCCATTACAGGGGTCTCAACTCTCCAGGTTTAAGGTATTCTTCCTTCAGCTAAATCATGCATGTGGAACCCAAGTATGATCAACCATGTGAACGGGAGACGTGTTCAAATATGTCTCAGTTTTCCTCCCCTGGTACTCGGGTGCAACATTCCAGACGCTTTACTAACACTCTCCCCACTTGGAGAGTCAGCGCCTTTAACCTCCTGTTTGGCCCAGTTTGCAATTTCTGCGGAAGATGAACAGGAATAGCGAGAACCAATGAGAGGCTAGCTGGAGGTGTCTGGACGGGCAAATTTAACTCTCATTTCCCACCAGGAAGAGGAAATAACCAAAGGCTCAGCGTGCCGTACCGGAACCAGATTAGGGCCTGAAGCCATCCTGCGGTGTTGCGGCCAGCTCAAAAGAAAGCGAGTTGAAGAAAGGAGCTCAGGGGCACTGTAATTCACAAACCTGCAGACTTATAAATGACAGCTATCGTCCAAAAATAGACTGAAGTAAGGCTGCCAAGAGGACTTGAAAGCGGGGCAGAATTGCAGGAAACCGATTTCAGGAGGTAGACTGGAATTGCATTGAAAGCATAGGAAAAGAGGCAGAACGTCCACAATGATGCACTTGGCCAAAAAGGGCGTATGCGTTTTTTCCTGAATATATTCAGGAAAAAACGCATACGCCCTTTTTGGCCAACCAAGCAAGGTTGCAAAGGAAATCTGCACTACAATGAAGTCTCACTTCCCCCCGGTCAAAAGGGCCATCTGAAAAAAGTGTAAAATCCAGAAAGGCAAGACAGGCCATGGAGAACTGGGAGCCTTGTTATGCTGATGGGCGGGATGTAAATTGCCAACAGACACTCGGGAAAAGTGTATGGTGTTTCCTGAAACATCTAAAAAACAAAGCAACAGAACCTAGGGCACTTCCACATATGGTCCTATAGCTTAGGGAAATTAAAATCAAAAAGACACAGCCACCCCAAAGTTTGGAACGGCTCTGTTTACAAGAACCTCGTTTACAGTACAAGTTCAACATCGCAGAAAGTGAAAAATGGATAAACAAGTTGTGGTATTTACTTACAAAGCAATATCACTCAGCAATGAAATCTGTGTCATCAGGCCCTTAGCAGCACAATGAGTGGATTCAGGTACGATGATTCTAACTGAAATAAGTCACACAGAAAAAGAAACATCATAAGATATCAGTAATACACGGAATGTAAACTTGGCTACACAGGAACTGAATTACAGAACAGAACAGGGTCTCAAATTTAGAAAACCAACTTATTCTTGCTTAAGGGTAAAGGTGAGTTGGGATGCTGCATAAAACCAGAGATTGAAATGAGCACAGATAAAGTTCCTTAAGCCAAATATGGAATAGACAAGAGCTACTCCTTGCTCAACGAAATGGACTCAACACCGCATATTAAACGCCTAAGAATGTACCTGACTAGTAAGTATCTTAAAACCTATGGATTGCTATGTCTCCGAAAGAGAATCAAGCATGTGTACAGGGGCATAAACGCAGCAGTGCTAGGATTGGAGAGGTTCGGTGAGCAAATGAAGACCCTTTGAAGTCATATTGCATGGTACCCATTCCACGGGTTTCAACTACCCAGGTTTAAGGTATTCTTCCTTCAGCTAAAACATGCATGTGGAACCTAGAGTATGATCAACCATGTGATCGGGAGACGTGTTCAAATATGTCTCAGTTTTCCTCCCCTGGTACTCGGGTGCAACATTCCAGACGCTTTACTAACACTCTCCCCACTTGGAGAGTCAGTCCCTTTAACCTCCTGTTTGGCCCAGTTTGCAATTTCTGCGGAAGATGAACAGGAATAGCGAGAACCAATGAGAGGCTAGCTGGAGGTGTCTGGACGGGCAAATTTAACTCTCATTTCCCACCAGGAAGAGGAATTAACCAAAGGCTCAGCATGCCGGGCCGGAACCAGATTAGGGCCTGAAGCCATCCTGCGGTGTTGCGGCCAGGTCACAAGAAAGCGAGTTGAAGAAAGGAGCTCAGGGGCACTGTAATTCACAAACCTGCAGAGTTATAAATGACAGCTATCGTCCAAAAATAGACTGAAGTAAGGCTGCCAAGAGGACTTGAAAGCGGGGCAGAATTGCAGGAAACCGATTTCAGGAGGTAGACTGGAATTGCATTGAAAGCATAGGAAAAGAGGCAGAACGTCCACAATGATGCACTTGGCCAAAAAGGGCGTATGCGTTTTTTCCTGAATATAATCAGGAAAAAACGCATACGCCCTTTTTGGCCAACCAAGCAAGCTTGCAAAGGAAATCTGCACTACAATGAAGTCTCACTTCCCCCCGGGCAAAAGGGCCATCTGAAAAAAGTGTAAAATCCAGAAAGGCAACAGGCCATTGAGAACTGGGAGCCTTGTTATGCTGATGGGCGGGATGTAAATTGCCAACAGACACTTGGGAGAAGTGTATGGTGTTTCCTGAAACATCTAAAAAACAAAGCAACAGAGCCTAGGGCACTTCCACTTATGGTCCTATAGCTTAGGGAAATTAAAATCAAAAAGACACAGCCACCCCAAAGTTTGGGACGCCTCCGTTTACAAGAACCTCGTTTACCGTACAAGTTCAATATCACAGAAAGTGAAAAATGGATAAAGAACTTGTGGTACTTACATACAATGCAGTATCACTCAGCAATGAAATCTATGTCATCAGGCCCATAGCAGCATAATGAGTGGATTCAGGTACGATGATTCTAACTGAAATAATTCACACAGAAAAAGAAACATCATAAGATATTACTAATACACGGAATGTAAACTTGGCTACACAGGAACTGAATTCCAAAACAGAACAGGTTCTCAAATTTAGAAAACCAACTTATGCTTGCTTAAGGGGAAAGGTGAGTTGGGTTGCTGCATAAAACCAGAGATTGAAATGAGCACAGATAAAGTTCCTTAAGCCAAATATGGAATAGACAAGAGCTACTCCTTGCTCCACGAAATGGACTCAACACCACATATTAAACGCCTAAGAATGTACCTGACTAGTAAGTATCTTAAAACCTATGGATTGCTATGTCTCCGAAAGAGAATCAAGCATGTGTACAGGGGCATAAACGCAGCAGTGATAGGATTGGAGAGGTTCGGTGAGCAAATGAAGACCCTTTGAAGTCATATTGCATGGTACCCATTCCACAGGTTTCAACTACCCAGGTTTAAGGTATTCTTCCTTCAGCTAAAACATGCATGTGGAACCTAGAGTATGATCAACCATGTGATCGGGAGACGTGTTCAAATATGTCTCAGTTTTCCTCCCCTGGTACTCAGGTGCAACATTCCAGACGCTTTACTAACACTCTCCCCACTTGGAGAGTCAGTCCCTTTAACCTCCTGTTTGACCCAGTTTGCAATTTCTGCGGAAGATGAACAGGAATAGCGAGAACCAATGAGAGGCTAGCTGGAGGTGTCTGGACGGGCAAATTTAACTCTCATTTCCCACCAGGAAGAGGAAATAACCAAAGGCTCAGCATGCCGGGCCGGAACCAGATTAGGGCCTGAAGCCATCCTGCGGTGTTGCGGCCAGGTCACAAGAAAGCGAGTTGAAGAAAGGAGCTCAGGGGCACTGTAATTCACAAACCTGCAGAGTTATAAATGACAGCTATCGTCCAAAAATAGACTGAAGTAAGGCTGCCAAGAGGACTTGAAAGCGGGGCAGAATTGCAGGAAACCGATTTCAGGAGGTAGACTGGAATTGCATTGAAAGCATAGGAAAAGAGGCAGAACGTCCACAATGATGCACTTGGCCAAAAAGGGCGTATGCGTTTTTCCCTGAATATATTCAGGAAAAAACGCATACGCCCTTTTTGGCCAACCAAGCAAGCTTGCAAAGGAAATCTGCACTACAATGAAGTCTCACTTCCCCCCGGTCAAAAGGGCCATCTGAAAAAAGTGTAAAATCCAGAAAGGCAACAGGCCATTGAGAACTGGGAGCCTTGTTATGCTGATGGGCGGGATGTAAATTGCCAACAACCACTCGGGAGAAGTGTATGGTGTTTCCTGAAACATCTAAAAAACAAAGCAACAGAGCCTAGGGCACTTCAACTTATGGTCCTATAGCTTAGGGAAATTAAAATCAAAAAGACACAGCCACCCCAAAGTTTGGGACGCCTCTGTTTACAAGAACCTCGTTTACAGTACAAGTTCAACATCGCAGAAAGTGAAAAATGGATAAAGAAGTTGTGGTATTCACTTACAAAGCAATATCACTCAGCAATGAAATCTATGTCATCAGGCCCGTAGCAGCACAATGAGTGGATTCAGGTATGATGATTCTAACTGAAGTAAGTCACACAGAAAAAGAAACATCATAAGATATCAGTAATACACGGAATGGAAACTTGGTTACACAGGAACTGAATTACAGAACAGAACAGGGTCTCAAATTTAGAAAACCAACTTATGCTTGCTTAAGGGTAAAGGTGAGTTGAGGTGCTGCATAAAACCAGAGATTGAAATGAGCACAGATAAAGATCCTTAAGTCAAATATGGAATAGACAAGAGCTACTCCTTTCTCAACGAAATGGACTCAACACCGCATATTAAACGCCTAAGAATGTACCTGACTAGTAAGTATCTTAAAACCTAAGGATTGCTATGTCTCCGAAGGGGAATCAAGCATGTGTACAGGGGCATAAACGCAGCAGTGATAGGATTGGAGAGGTTCGGTGAGCAAATGAAGACCCTTTGAAGTCATATTGCATGGTACCCATTCCACGGGTTTCAACTACCCAGGTTTTAGGTATTCTTCCTTCAGCTAAAACATGCATGTGGAACCCAGAGTATGATCAACCATGTGATCGGGAGACGTGTTCAAATATGTCTCAGTTTTCCTCCCCTGGTACTCGGGTGCAACATTCCAGACGCTTTACTAACACTCTCCCGACTTGGAGAGTCAGTCCCTTTAACCTCCTGTTTGGCCCAATTTGCAATTTCTGCGGAAGATGAACAGGAATAGCGAGAACCAATGAGAGGCTAGCTGGAGGTGTCTGGACGGGCAAATTTAACTCTCATTTCCCACCAGGAAGAGGAATTAACCAAAGGCTCACCATGCCGGGCCGGAACCAGATTAGGGCCTGAAGCCATCCTGCGGTGTTGCGGCCAGGTCACAAGAAAGCGAGTTGAAGAAAGGAGCTCAGGGGCACTGTAATTCACAAACCTGCAGAGTTATAAATGACAGCTATCGTCCAAAAATAGACTGAAGTAAGGCTGCCAAGAGGACTTGAAAGCGGGGCAGAATTGCAGGAAACCGATTTCAGGAGGTAGACTGGAATTGCATTGAAAGCATAGGAAAAGAGGCAGAACGTCCACAATGATGCACTTGGCCAAAAAGGGCGTATGCGTTTTTTCCTGAATATATTCAGGAAAAAACGCATACGCCCTTTTTGGCCAACCAAGCAAGCTTGCAAAGGAAATCTGCACTACAATGAAATCTCACTTCCCCCCGGTCAAAAGGGCCATCTGAAAAAAGTGTAAAATCCAGAAAGGCAGGACAGGCCATGGAGAACTGGGAGCCTTGTTATGCTGATGGGCGGGATGTAAATTGCCAACAACCACTCGGGAGAAGTGTATGGTGTTTCCTGAAACATCTAAAAAACAAAGCAACAGAGCCTAGGGCACTTCCACTTATGGTCCTATAGCTTAGGGAAATTAAAATCAAAAAGACACAGCCACCCCAAAGTTTGGGACGCCTCCGTTTACAAGAACCTCGTTTACCGTACAAGTTCAATATCACAGAAAGTGAAAAATGGATAAAGAACTTGTGGTACTTACGTACAATGCAGTATCACTCAGCAATGAAATCTATGTCATCAGGCCCGTAGCAGCATAATGAGTGGATTCAGGTACGATGATTCTAACTGAAATAAGTCACACAGAAAAAGAAACATCATAAGATATCACTAATACACGGAATGTAAACTTGGCTACACAGGAACTGCATTCCAAAACAGAACAGGGTCTCAAATTTAGAAAACCAACTTATGCTTGCTTAAGGGGAAACGTGAGTTGGGGTGCTGCATAAAACCAGAGATTGAAATGAGCACAGATAAAGTTCCTTAAGCCAAATATGGAATAGACAAGAGCTACTCCTTGCTCAACGAAATGGACTCAACACCGCATATTAAACGCCTAAGAATGTACCTAAGTATTAAGTATCTTAAAACCTATGGATTGCTATGTCTCCGAAGGGGAATCAAGCATGTGTACAGGGGCATAAACGCAGCAGTGATAGGATTGGAGAGGTTCGGTGAGCAAATGAAGACCCTTTGAAGTCATATTGCATGGTACCCATTCCACGGGTTTCAACTACCCAGGTTTTAGGTATTCTTCCTTCAGCTAAAACATGCATGTGGAACCCAGAGTATGATCAACCATGTGATCGGGAGACGTGTTCAAATATGTCTCAGTTTTCGTACCCTGGGACTCTGGTGCAACATTCCAGACGCTTTACTAACACTCTCCCGACTTGGAGAGTCAGTCCCTTTAACCTCCTGTTTGGCCCAGTTTGCAATTTCTGCGGAAGATGAACAGGAATAGCGAGAACCAATGAGAGACTAGCTGGAGGTGTCTGGACGGGCAAATTTAATTCTCATTTCCCACCAGGAAGAGGAATTAACCAAAGGCTCAGCGTGCCGTGCCGGAACCAGATTAGGGCCTGAAGCCATCCTGCCGTGTTGCGGCCAGCTCACAAGAAAGCGAGTTGAAGAAAGGAGCTCAGGGGCACTGTAATTCACAAACCTGCAGAGTTATAAATGACAGCTATCGTCCAAAAATAGACTGAAGTAAGGCTGCCAAGAGGACTTGAAAGTGGGGCAGAATTGCAGGAAACCGATTTCAGGAGGTAGACTGGAATTGCATTGAAAGCATAGGAAAAGAGGCAGAACGTCCACAATGATGCACTTGGCCAAAAAGGGCGTATGCGTTTTTTCCTGAATATATTCAGGAAAAAACGCATACGCCCTTTTTGGCCAACCAAGCAAGCTTGCAAAGGAAATCTGCACTACAATGAAGTCTCACTTCCCCCCGGTCAAAAGGGCCATCTGAAAAAAGTGTAAAATCCAGAAAGGCAGGACAGGCCATGGAGAACTGGGAGCCTTGTTATGCTGATGGGCGGGATGTAAATTGCCAACAGACACTCGGGAGAAGTGTATGGTGTTTCCTGAAACATCTAAAAAACAAAGCAACAGAGCCTAGGGCACTTCCACTTATGGTCCTATAGCTTAGGGAAATTAAAATCAAAATGACACAGCCACCCCAAAGTTTGGGACGCCTCCGTTTACAAGAACCTCGTTTACCGTACAAGTTCAATATCACAGAAAGTGAAAAATGGATAAAGAACTTGTGGTACTTACGTACAATGCAGTATCATTCAGCAATGAAATCTATGTCATCAGGCCCTTAGCAGCATAATGAGTGGATTCAGGTACGATGATTCTAACTGAAATAAGTCACACAGAAATAGAAACATCATAAGATATCACTAATACACGGAATGTAAACTTGGCTACACAGGAACTGCATTCCAAAACAGAACAGTGTCTCAAATTTAGAAAACCAACTTATGCTTGCTTAAGGGGAAAGGTGAGTTGGGGTGCTGCATAAAACCAGAGATTGAAATGAGCACAGATAAAGTTCCTTAAGCCAAATATGGAATAGACAAGAGCTACTCCTTGCTCAACGAAATGGACTCAAAACCCCATATTAAACGCCTAAGAATGTATCTGACTAGTAAGTATCTTAAAACCTATGGATTGCTATGTCTCCAAAAGAGAATCAAGCGTGTGTACAGGGGCATAAACGCAGCAGTGATAGGATTGGAGAGGTTCGGTGAGCAAATGAAGACACTTTGAAGTCATATTGCATGGTACCCATTACACGGGTCTCAACTCTCCAGGTTTAAGGTATTCTTCCTTCAGCTAAAACATGCATGTGGAACCCAGAGTATGATCAACCATGTGAACGGGAAACGTGTTCAAATATGTCTCAGTTTTCCTCCCCTGGTACTCGGGTGCAACATTCCAGACGCTTTACTAACACTCTCCCGACTTGGAGAGTCAGTCCCTTTAACCTCCTGTTTGGCCCAGTTTGCAATTTCTGCGGAAGATGAACAGGAATAGCGAGAACCAATGAGAGGCTAGCTGGAGGTGTCTGGACGGGCAAATTTAACTCTCATTTCCCACCAGGAAGAGGAATTAACCAAAGGCTCAGCATGCCGGGCCGGAACCAGATTAGGGCCTGAAGCCATCCTGCGGTGTTGCGGCCAGCTCACAAGAAAGCGAGTTGAAGAAAGGAGCTCAGGGGCACTGTAATTCACAAACCTGCAGAGTTATAAATGACAGCTATCGTCCAAAAATAGACTGAAGTAAGGCTGCCAAGACGACTTGAAAGCGGGGCAGAATTGCAGGAAACCGATTTCAGGAGGTAGACTGGAATTGCATTGAAAGCATAGGAAAAGAGGCAGAACGTCCACAATGATGCACTTGGCCAAAAAGGGCGTATGCGTTTTTTCCTGAATATATTCAGGAAAAAACGCATACGCCCTTTTTGGCCAACCAAGCAAGCTTGCAAAGGAAATCTGCACTACAATGAAGTCTCACTTCTCCCCGGTCAAAAGGGCCATCTGAAAAAAGTGTAAAATCCAGAAAGGCAGGACAGGCCATGGAGAACTGGGAGCCTTGTTATGCTGATGGGCGGGATGTAAATTGCCAACAACCACTCGGGAGAAGTGTATGGTGTTTCCTGAAACATCTAAAAAACAAAGCAACAGAACCTAGGGCACTTCCACTTATGGTCCTATAGCTTAGGGAAATTAAAATCAAAAAGACACAGCCACCCCAAAGTTTGGAACGGCTCTGTTTACAAGAACCTCGTTTACAGTACAAGTTAAAGATCGCAGAAAGTGAAAAATGGATAAAGAAGTTGTGGTATTTACTTACAAAGCAATATCACTCAGCAATGAAATCTGTGTCATCAGGCCCTTAGCAGCACAATAAGTGGATTCAGGTATGATGATTCTAACTGAAATAAGTCACACAGAAAAAGAAACATCATAAGATATCAGTAATACACGGAATGTAAACTTGGCTACACAGGAACTGAATTACAGAACAGAACAGGGTCTCAAATTTAGAAAACCAACTTATGCTTGCTTAAGGGTAAAGGTGAGTTGGGGTGCTGCATAAAACCAGAGATTGAAATGAGCACAGATAAAGTTCCTTAAGCCAAATATGGAATAGACAAGAGCTACTCCTTGCTCAAAGAAATGGACTCAACACCCCATATTAAACGCCTAAGAATGTACCTGACTAGTAAGTATCTTAAAACCTATGGATTGCTATGTCTCCGAAAGAGAATCAAGCATGTGTACAGGGGCATAAACGCAGCAGTGATAGGATTGGTGAGGTTCGGTGAGCAAATGAAGACCCTTTGAAGTCATATTGCATGGTACCCATTCCACGGGTTTCAACTACCCAGGTTTAAGGTATTCTTCCTTCAGCTAAAACATGCATGTGGAACCCAGAGTATGATCAACCATGTGATCGGGAGACGTGTTCAAATATCTCTCAGTTTTCGTAACCTGGTCCTCGGGTGCAACATTCCAGACGCTTTACTAACACTCTCCCCACTTGGAGAGTCAGCGCCTTTAACCTCCTGTTTGGCCCAGTTTGCAATTTCTGCGGAAGATGAACAGGAATAGCGAGAACCAATGAGAGGCTAGCTGGAGGTGTCTGGACGGGCAAATTTAACTCTCATTTCCCACCAGGAAGAGGAATTAACCAAAGGCTCACCATGCCGGGCCGGAACCAGATTAGGGCCTGAAGCCATCCTGCGGTGTTGCGGCCAGGTCACAAGAAAGCGAGTTGAAGAAAGGAGCTCAGGGGCACTGTAATTCACAAACCTGCAGAGTTATAAATGACAGCTATCGTCCAAAAATAGACTGAAGTAAGGCTGCCAAGAGGACTTGAAAGCGGGGCAGAATTGCAGGAAACCGATTTCAGGAGGTAGACTGGAATTGCATTGAAAGCATAGGAAAAGAGGCAGAACGTCCACAATGATGCACTTGGCCAAAAAGGGCGTATGCGTTTTTTCCTGAATATATTCAGGAAAAAACGCATACGCCCTTTTTGGCCAACCAAGCAAGCTTGCAAAGGAAATCTGCACTACAATGAAGTCTCACTTCCCCCAGTCAAAAGGGCCATCTGAAAAAAGTGTAAAATCCAGAAAGGCAGGACAGGCCATGGAGAACTGGGAGCCTTGTTATGCTGATGGGCGGGATGTAAATTGCCAACAACCACTCGGGAGAAGTGTATGGTGTTTCCTGAAACATCGAAAAAACAAAGCAACAGAACCTAGGGCACTTCCACTTATGGTCCTATAGCTTAGGGAAATTAAAATCAAAAAGACACAGCCACCCCAAATTTGGGACTCCTCCGTTTACAAGAACCTCGTTTACCGTACAAGTTCAATATCACAGAAAGTGAAAAATGGATAAAGAACTTGTGGTACTTACGTACAATCCAACATCACTCAGCAATGAAATCTATGTTATCAGGCCCGTAGCAGCATAATGAGTGGATTCAGGTATGATGATTCGAACTGAAATAAGTCACACAGAAAAGAAACATCATAAGGTATCACTAATACACAGAATGTGAACTTGGCTACACATGAACTGAATTACAAAACAGAACAGTGTCTCAAGTTTAGAAAACCAACTTACGCTTGCTTAAGGGGAAAGGTGTGTTGGGGTGCTGCATAAAACCAGAGATTGAAATGAGCACAGATAAAGTTCCTTAAGCCAAATATGGAATAGACAAGAGCTACTCCTTGCTCAACGAAATGGACTCAACACCCCATATTAAATGCCTAAGAATGTACCTGACTAGTAAGTATCTTAAAACCTATGGATTGCTATGTCTCCGAAAGAGAATCAAGCGTGTGTACAGGGGCATAAACGCAGCAGTGATAGGATTGGAGAGGTTCGGTGAGCAAATGAAGACCCTTTGAAGTCATATTGCATGGTACCCATTCCACGGGTCTCAACTCTCCAGGTTTAAGGTATTCTTCCTTCAGCTAAAACATGCATGTGGAACCCCGAGTATGATCAACCGTGTGAACGGGAGACGTGTTCAAATATGTCTCAGTTTTCCTCCCCTGGTACTCGGGTGCAACATTCCAGACCCTTTACTAACACTCTCCCAACTTGGAGAGTCAGCGCCTTTAACCTCCTGTTTGGCCCAGTTTGCAATTTCTGCGGAACATGAACAGGAATAGGGAGAACCAATGAGAGACTAGCTGGAGGTGTCTGGACGGGCAAATTTAACTCTCATTTCCCACCAGGAAGAGGAAATAACCAAAGGCTCAGCGTGCCGTGCCGGAACCAGATTAGGGCCTGAAGCCATCCTGCGGTGTTGCGGCCAGCTCAAAAGAAAGCGAGTTGAAGAAAGGAGCTCAGGGCCTCTGTAATTCACAAACCTGCAGAGTTATAAATGACAGCTATCGTCCAAAAATAGACTGAAGTAAGGCTTCCAAGAGGACTTGAAAGCGGGGCAGAATTGCAGGATACCGATTTCAGGAGGTAGACTGGAATTGCATTGAAAGCGTAGGAAAAGAGGCAGAACGTCCACAATGATGCACTTTGCCAAAAGGGCATATGCGTTTTTTCCTGAATATATTCAGGAAAAAACGCATACGCACTTTTTGGCCAACCAAGCAAGCTTGCAAAGGAAATCTGCACTACAATGAAGTCTCACTTCCCCCCGGTCAAAAGGGCCATCAGAATAAAGTGTAAAATCCAGAAAGGCAGGACAGGCCATGGAGAACTGGGAGCCTTGTTATGCTGATGGGCGGGATGTAAATTGCCAACAGACACTCGGGAGAAGTGTATGGTGTTTCCTGAAACATCTAAAAAACAAAGCAACAGTGCCTAGGGCACTTCCACTTATGGTCCTATAGCTTAGGGAAATTAATATCAAAAAGACACAGCAACCCCAAAATTTGGGACGGCTCTTTTTACAGGAATCTCTTCTACGGCACAAGTTAAATATCCCAGAGAGCAAATAATGGATAAAGAAGTTGCGGTACTTCTGTACAACAGAATACCACTCAGCAATGAAATCTATGTCACCAGGCCCGTACCAGCATAATGAGTGGATTGAGGCACGATGATTCTAAGTGAAATAAGTCACACAGAAAAAGAAACATCATAAGGTATCACTAATACACGGAATGTGAACTTGGCTACACATGAACTGAATTACAAAACAGAACAGGGTCTCAAGTTTAGAAAACCAACTTATGCCTGCTTAAGGGGGAAGGTGAGTTGGGGTGCTGCATAAAAGCAGAGTTTGAAATTAGCACAGATACCGTTCCATAAGCCAAATATGTAATAGACAACAGCTACCCCTTGCTCAACGAAATGGATTCAACAATGAGGTATCACCTCACACCTGGTAGAATAGGCATCATTGAAAATCTACAAACAAAAAATGCTGGAAAGGGTGTGGAGAAAAGGAACCCTCTTCCACTATTGTTGGGAATATAAATTGATACAGTCATTATGGAGAACAATATGGAATTTCTTAAGAAACTAACAATAGAATTACCATAGGATACAGCAATCCCAGTACTGGACATATACCCAGACAAAACCATAAATCAAAAAGAGTCATTCACCGCAATGTTCATTGCATCACTATTTACAATATCGAGGTAATGGAAGCAACCTAAATGCCCACAGACAGACGAATGCATAAAGCTGTGGTACATATATAAAATGGAATATTACTAAGCCATGAAAAGGAATGAAATTGGGTCATTTGTAGAGACGTCGATGGATCTAGAGACTGTCATACAGAGTGAAGTAAGTCAGAAAGAGAAAAACAAATCTTGTATATTCATGCATATATGTGGAACCTAGAAAAACTGTACAGATTAACCATTTTGCAAGGCATAAACAGAGCAACAGATGTAGACAACAAACGTATGGACAACAAGGGGGGAAAGCTGTTGGGGGGGTGGTGGTGGGAGGAGTTGAGAGACTGGGATTGGCATGTATACATTTATATGTATAAAATAGATAACCAATAAGAACCTGCTGTATAAAAATATAAAATAAAATTCAAAATTAAAAAGAAGTAAAATTTAAAAAATAAAACAGAAAAAACAATTATTCCCTGCACATACATGTATTTATATGAATAAATTATTTCCATGCTTATATCTGTAAATACAAAAAAGAGGAATAAAATCTACCTTGAACCAAAAACGAAAAAGAGAAAAAAAACACAGAACCCACCAGTTACACAGAGGAAAACCGTATCAGGGCACTTGCTCCAGTTGTAAACAATTCTGAAGTTGGTCAGTGGTGGGGAATCGTCTCCCATTCAGCCAGCAGCCCCCACGCAACAAGCGTCCTCATTGCAAAGCTGGGGCACCGTGCCGAGGCATCTGTGAGTAAACGTGAGCTGAGCCCCAGGCCAGTTGCTGCTGAACTATTCCCACCCGTCCCAGGTAAAACACCTGAATATATACAAGGACTTGAAAGCCTAGAGGAAGGGCCATAGAGCCACACGAGTGACAGCATGCCGGCCAACTTGGTGCCTGCAGGCCAGCCAGGATGGTCCTGGCCCTGGGTGCTCTTCTGGAAGATTTCCATTTCCCTGCCTGAGATACCCGTCCTGTCCCTGCCCCCACTGCTTTTTTCCTTCCTCACCTCTGCCCAGGGAGAAATTCCAGCAGCAGGTATGGGTGACACATCCTCTTCTTTAGCAGGTGGCAGCCTGGCAACTGCTGCAGAAAGTCCAGCAGAGCCCCACTCACACTGGGCCACCCAGAAAGCCGTGGCCTCTCACTCCCTCCCACCAGCCCAGCCCCGAGACTGCTGACAGGGCAGAGAAAATGGCGTCAGGCACGGCTGCAGGGGCTCTTGCTGCCTGGAGTGGTATTTATATTGATCTCAACCCAGGCACACCTGGGGAGGGCTGGCCGGCACGGTAAGGCTGCCCAGGTCAGCCAATCATCACCCCTCAGGGGCTCACAGTTGCAGAAAATGGAACTTGCTGAACCGGCCAGGTCCAAGGAACAGGTGTGGGCTCCTGAGAGTCAGGATAGACAAGGGGCTGCAGCTTTGGCTTGTTTTCTAATCATTTTATCTGGCCCATGAGTGGGAGACAACTTCAAGAAAACCCTCTCCTAATGAGAGGAACCCAGGAGTCAGGCAGAGGAGGGGTGGGTGGTGGTTGGAGACAGAGGCCTGGTGCCCCGGGTGCAGTGGAAGTCTCTGGAAGACCAGGTGGAGGGAGGCCTCACGGAGTGATGCCCAGGGTCACAGACCTGTCGCAGCTGCTGTTTGTTAGTTCAAGTCCTGCTCTGAGGTGCTCTGTGTCAGCTCTGAGCGACAGGTGAGCTGGGGGTGCTCTGCAATGAGGGCTATGTGCACGGTTCCTGTGTGCCCAGCCCTGCCACGGTACCTGCAAGGGTAGCTCTGTATCCTGGGAGGGGCCTGACCACGAGAGCCCCGTGGGCTGGGGTGGGGGTGGGGTACCTGCCCAGGTGAGCTCCATATTCTGGGATTGGTCTGACCACGAGAGCCCCATGGGCTGCTGGGGACCTGGTAAAGGATGTCAGGACAATCAGTGAAGCCACCGAGGATATACCTCCAGTTGCTCCTAATTCCTACACCCTGCTGGTCATTCTACCAACCACCAGGACATGGTATTCTGTATTAGTCTTCAATGATGCCTTCTTTTGTATTCCATTAGTCCCAGAGTCACAAGAAATTTTGGCTTGTGAGTGGCAGGACTCCACATACAACTAAAACAATACTTCCGGGCCGTCTGGCCCCAAGGGTGCAAAAATTCCCACACCATCTTTGGGGAAAGCTTAGCTAAAGACCTAAAAGTTCTACCTCTGGAAAAGGAAACCCTCCTTCAATATGCAGACGACATTCTGATCACCAGCCCTACTAAGGAGGCCTCTGAACTACCAAGCCAATAAAGGATAGAAGTTGTCCAAGAAAAAGCTCAAATATCACAGACTGCGGTGACCTGCCTGGGCTTCATTCTCACAGAAGGTCAGAGAAGCCCATCCCAGGAAAGGGAAGAAACCATTTTCAGCCTTACCCCTTTCTAAAACTAGAAGACAGCTTAGGGGTTCCTGGGGAGGCCAGGGTTTGCTGCTTCTGGATCCCTAACCACAGTCTACTACCTGGGCCTCTATATGAAACACTGAAAGGAAAAGATGATGATCCTTTTGAATAGAATCCAGAAGTGGCCTTTCAAGAATGGAAAGAGCAGTCAATTCAGACCCTTGCCCTGGAACTCCCTAATTTAGCTAAACCCTTTGACCTTTACATTCCCGGTGAAAGGTGAATCGCCATTGGAGAATTAGTGCAAAAACTGGGACCACTTGAAATGGAACAATGCAAGAATGCCATCCAGGTAGGATAAACTACGGTCACTAAGGGGCTTGGCCCACTGCCACATCTGGCCAAGATACTGGCGGTATCTAAAAACCTGGAAATCAGCAGCCCAAAAGGCCACCTCCCTCCTAAGGGAAAAGGACCCCACGTGGTGATCCTAACCACCAACCATGCCCTGAAGTTGCAGGGTTCGCTCCGTGGGCACACCGACCTCGAGTGAGGAGGCCCTCCAACTCCAACATCCAGAGAGATAACCGGGGGCAACAGGGCACCATGACGACTCGTGTGAACATCACTTGACCTGGAGTTTCTCTCATAAAACAACAAGAGTGTGTCCCAAAAGAGTAGACTACTGCTTGCAGGACTTACTGCACCCAGAGGGGAGCTAATAATCTTGGCGGGGGAACAGTATACCACACTGTCACCATAGAAAAGCCTACAGACACCGTGATGATGGTGGCCAATAAGACCGGCTGGACTCCTGTTTACTTCAAAAGGCTGTTGACTCAGTAGCCATCATGGTCCTTGGTCACCACTGACCCTGGACTGTCTGGGAGTTGAGCGGGCAGGGCTCTGACACCTGGTGCTGTTTGTACGTTAATTCAGGGGCCTAATTGAAGAAAGCGCAGACTACTGGTCAGAGCATCTAGGCTGGCAGAGACGGTCAGCCTAAGGTGGCCGAACAAATGTGGGGCGGGGTGAAACCGGCCCCCACAGCGTCTCTGCACATCTCTTTCCTGGACCCTTAAAGGTCATTAGAATCTATAACACTTCCAATGCTGGTGCTCAGGTGGACGAGCAGGGAGGCAGGGGTCCTGGGGACAATCAACGTCACCGGGAGGCTGCTGGGGAGAAGCTCTGACCCTCGCCCCAGGGTATGAGGGCTCCCAACTCAGCACTCAGCAGTTACAGAAGAAGGGTCTGCACCCTCAGCACTCCAAGAATGAGGAACGGGACAAAAGGCAGAGGAGGGGTTTGTCCCCAGCAAAGCCCATTAAAAATCCCTGGGAGATAAAAATAGAATCTGGGCAATAAAGTCAAGTCTAACCTTTTTTATCCTTTGTGCTTTGTCTAATTTCACGTGCTCCTAGGGTCCCGCATGCAGAGGTTCCACACCCGGCACTTCAGACCAGATTTCCTAGTGCAGAATGGCTGGGTCGACACCTCAGCTCCTGGGGCCCAGTGCAGACTCCACGATATAGAGCCTGAGCTACAGCCAACCCGGCCCTCGAGAGCTCCGCCGCCTCCCTCCCTCCCACTGACTCTGACAGGATCTCTACACAGCAGCCCAGCCCACAGCCCACGGGGTAGTGCATGCTCTCACCTCTCCATTCTCTGATCAAAATATAAAGTTTCCTTTGCTTGTGAACCAAACTCAGTCTCGATCTCTTGGCCCCAATGACACTGGGCAGGGGGACACTTGTTGGGGTCCACTCTGGAGGATCAGTAACAGAAATTGAGACTATTGTAACCTCAATGAACAGATGTGTGAGCCAAACTGTAGTTAACATAGAACAGTGTATAAGGCTCGGGTAAAATAAGATGTTTTTAACACTTCCATTTGATATTTCCATCACTTTTTATAAGCAAGTTCAGTGAAAAGGTTTGTCTTATTTGTCAGGTCAATATTAGAGAAACGAAGTGATTTCTTTCCAAGGATGTACAGCTAATAATCTTGGTTAAACCTTCAATCTTGTTTTAAATGCTTTTCCATTGAAAATGATACCTCTCTTTCAGCTCCCCCATTTCTGAGAAGTATAAAATCTTATAATTTATTATTACCAAAGGGGAAAGGTGGGAGGAGGGATAAATTAACAGTTTGGAATGAACACATACACACTGCTATGTATAAAATAGATCATCAACAAGGAACTACTGTATAGCACAGGGAACTACACTCAACATTTTGCAATAACCTATAAGGGGAAATAATCTGAAAAAGAATAGATATTTTTATTGACATCATCTATCAATGACAGTTAAAGTGTAGCCTAAGGGAAGCTGGTGGTGAGTGCTTCTGACCCTGAAGACTTCAATCATCTAAAGTTTGGACTCTGCCTACTTCCCAAGGCCCTTAATGAACATATGTGTAGCCGTAGCTTAAAAACTTCCCCAGTTTGGGTTTCGGGGAGACACTGATTTTGAAAAAGCCCTGGTGTTCTCCTTACATGAATGGGACTCTTCCTACTGCTAAAACATGTCTGTCACACCCAGAGGATGGTATACCGTCTGATCGGGAAGAGTTTGGAAAAGGCATCTCATCTCCTCATCTCCTGGTGCTCGGGTTCACCCCTCCAGCGTCTTTACTAACAGTCTCCCCACTTGGAGATGTCAGCACTGTCAACATCCTGTTGCGTACAGTTTGGAATTTGTCCAGAGGATGAAGCGGAAGGATGAGGAACAATGAGAGACAAGTCCTAGGTGTTCAGACAGGCACATGTCACTCTAATTTCCAATCAGGAAGACGAATTGACCAAAGGCTAGGGTTGCCCATGGAAACAGTATAGGGCTTGAGGAAATCCCGCTGCTTTGTGGCCAGTTCCCATAAACACGAGTTGAACAATGGAACTCAGGGGCAGTAAAATTCACAAAACTGCAGAGTTGAAAATATCCATCACTGAAAAATGTCTTGAGGAAAGTCAGAGAAAAGGACTTGTAAGCAAGGGAGAATGGCAGGAAAGGGATTTGAGGAGGTAGAAAGGACTCGCCATTAAGCACAAGAAAAGGAGCTGAACATTGCCAACATTGCAGTTGGCCAAAAAGGGTGTATGCGTTCTTTTCTGTATATATTCAAGAAAAGGGCATACACTTTTTTAGCCAACCAAACAGGTGGGCA
Organism: Delphinus delphis; assembly: GCF_949987515.2. Taxonomy (NCBI): domain Eukaryota; kingdom Metazoa; phylum Chordata; class Mammalia; order Artiodactyla; family Delphinidae; genus Delphinus; species Delphinus delphis. The sequence continues at coordinate 19,303 of NW_027192683.1, read as the reverse complement.
CTGGAAGTCAATACTACAAAAGATATCACTTCGCATCAGTCAGAAGAGCCATCCTCATAAAGCGTAAACAACAGAAATGCAGGACAGGGCAACGAGAAGAGGGAGCCCTGTGAGACTTATAGTGGAAATGTATATTGCCAACGGCCATTCTGGAGAAGTGTATTGTGTTTACTAAAGCATCTAAAAAATGAGCTACAGAGCATAGGGCACTTGCACTCATGGGCGTATATCTTGGGAAAAACAAAAATCGAGAGGACACAGGCACCCCAATGTTTACCCCCTCTCTGTTTAAAAGATCCTCGACTAGGATATAACTTAAATGTCTCTGGAGGGAAAAAATGGATAGAGATGTGGTACTTAGGTAGAGTGGAATATTATTCAGCCTGGAAATCAATGAAATATGGCCAGTTGTAACAACTCCGGAGGAGTTACGTATGATCATTCTAAGTGACAGAATTCAAAAAGAAAAAGACACATATCATAAGATATCACTTAAAGGTGGAATCCAAAATGGCTACACATGAAATAAATTACAAAACAAAAACATAGTCAAATATGTAGAAAACACGCATAAGGCTGCTAAACGGGAAAGGTGGGGAGGGGTGAGGCATCATCCAGGAGGTTGAAATTAGCAAAGATACCATTCCAAATACCAAACTGATAATCAACAAGGCCTACACGTAGCTAAAAGAACTGCACTCAGCACACTCAAGTCACCGGAAAAGAATATATACGACTGGTAAGAATCTGAAAAAGAATTTATTGATGTCTCTCTGTACGCGAATCAAGTGGATGTACAGCAGCAAGAAACAGAGCTTTGAAAATCAGCTGTAACCAATATAGTAATAAATTGAAAAAAATAAACGACAGAGAGACAGAGAAAACCTCTTACAACTTTTCCTCAGGGACAGTGATGCAACATGGATTGAACACATCTAGACCCACAGCAGGATGAGACATAAGGCTGGAAACTGTTTGCGCTAAGAGAAATGTGAGGTTGGGTGAGGAAATGCACACCCTTTAAAGTAATACTACCTGGTACCCATTCAATGGGTCCCAAATCTGCAGGTTCAAGGGATCTTCCTACAGCTAAAACATGCATGGAAAACCCAGAGGACTGTACACCATGTGATCGGGAGATGTGTCTAAAATGCACCTCATTTATCCTCTCCTGGTGCTCCTGTTCACCATTCCAGCCACGCTACTTAGAATCTCCCCACTTGGAGAATCAGCACATTTAAACTTCTGTTTCACACATTTTGCAAATTGTGAGGAGGATGAACGGGAAGAGGGGGAACCAATGAGAGAAGAGTTGTAGGGGTTTGGACGGGCACATATCACTCTAATTTCCCATTAAGAATAAGAATTAAAGAAAGGCTCAGCCTGCCTCGCCGGAGCCAAAATAGGGCCTGAAGCAATCCTGCGGGTTTGAGGCCAGCTCACAAAAGAGCAACTTAAAAAATGGAGCTCAGGGTCACTGTAATTCACAAACCTGCAGAGTTATAAATGAAAACTAACGTCCAAAAATATGTTGAGGTAAGGCAAAGAAGAGGATCTGAATGCAAGACAGAATTGCAAGAAACAGATTTCAAGAGATAGATTGGACTCGTCTTTAACGCACATGAAAAGCGGCAGAATTTCGACAATGATGCAGTTGGCCCAAAAGGGCGTATGCGTTTTTTCCTGATTATATCCAGGAAAAAACGCATACGCACTTTATGGGCAACGAAGCAAGCAAGCAATGCAAATGTGCACAACAAAGAAGTCTCACTTCCCACCGGTCAAAAGGGCCATCCTAAAAAATTGTAAAAACCAGAAATGCAGGACAGGCCATGGAGAACAGGGAGCCTTTATACGCTGATGGGCAGTGTGTGAACTGCCGAGAGCCACTCTGGAGAAGCGTATGGTGGTTCCTAAATCATCTAAAAAACAGAACTACAGAGCATAGGACACTTCCAATCATGGGAGTATATCTAGGGAAGTCTAAAAATCAACAAGACACAAGCACACCACAGTTTAGGGCTACTCTGTTTACAAGAACCTCAACTTCAGTACACCTTAAATATCCCAGGAAAGAGAACAATGGATAAAGAAGATGTGGTACTTATGTACAATGGAATATCTCTTCACCATGAAATCAATGTAATAAGGCTAGTAGAAGGATAAAGAGTGGATTTAGGTCCGATAATACTACTTGAAATAAGTCAAACAGAAAAAGAAACATATCATAAGATATCACTTATAGAGGGAGGGTAAATATGGCTGCACAAGAAATGAATTACAGAACAGAACAGTGTCTCACATTTAGAAAACACACTTATGTCAGCTTAAGGGGAAAGGAGAGGTGGGGTGATGCATAAAACCAGAGTTTGAAATTAGCACAGATACCGTTCAATAAACCAAATAGGTATTAGACAAGATCTACACCTTGCTCAATGAACAGGCCTCAACACACCCTATACACCGCAGAGAAATATATCTGAGGAATAAGAATCTTAAAACCCATGTATTGATATATCTCCATAAGGGAATCAAGTGTGTGCAGAGCGGCACAAACACAGCAGTGAAAAGGAGCTAAACCCCATTATAGAAATAAATTTTAAAAACAAAACGCTGAAACAATGAAAGAGAGAAAAATTCTTACAAAATTCGCTCAGGGGCTGTGATGCAACCTGGATTGACCACATATAAACTCACAGCTGGATAAGACATAAGGCTGGACACTTGGGGCTGACAGGATTGGTGAGCTTTGGTGAGCAACTGCCGAAAGTTTAATGCAATACTTCATGCTACTCAGTCCAAGGGTCCCAACACTCCAGGTTGAAGGGAATCTTCCTACAGCTAAACCATGCTTGGGAAACCCAGCGACTGGTATACCATATGATCGGGAAAGGTTTCTAAAACGCACCTCATTTTTCCTCTCCTGGGGCTCCGGATCGACATTCCAGCCGCTTTACTAACAACATCCCCACATGGAGTCAATGCCTTTAAGTTCTGGTATCGCACAGTCTGCAGTTAATGCAGAGGATGAATGGGAATAGGGGGAACCAGTGAGAAACTAGCTGTAGCGGTTTCAATGGGCACATGTCACTCTAATATCACATCAGTAAGAAGAATTAACCAAAGGCACAGCAAGGTGCCCCAGAAGAAAAATAGGGCTTCAAGGAATCCTGTGGTTATGGGGCAAGACCACAAAAATAAGAGCTAAAAAATGGAGCTAAGGGCCACTGCAATTCAAAAACCTGCAGAGTTATAAAGGTCAACTATTTTTAAAAAATATATTGAGGTAAGGCTATGAAGAGGCATTGAAAGCAAGGCAGAATTGCAGGAAACCGATTTCAGGAGGTAGACTGGAATTGCATTGAAAGCATATGAAGAGAGTCAGAAACTCGACAATGATGCACTTGGCCAAAAAGGGCGTATGCGTTTTTTCCTGAATATATTCAGGAAAAAACGCATACGCACTTTTTGGCCAACCAAGCAAGCTTGCAAAGGAAATCTGCACTACAATGAAGTCTCACTTCCACCCGGTCAAAAGGGCCATCTGAAAAAAGTGTAAAATCCATAAAGGCACGACAGGCCATGGAGAACTGGGAGCCTTCTTATGCTGATGGGCGGGATGTAAATTGCCAACAGCCACTCTTGAGAAGTGTATGGTGTTTCCTGAAACATCTAAAAAACAAAGCAACAGAGCCTAGGGCACTTCCACTTATGGTCCTATAGCTTAGGGAAATTAAAATCAAAAAGACACAGCCACCCCAAAGTTTGGGACGGCTCTGTTTACAAGAACCTCGTTTATGGTACAAGTTCAATATCGCAGAAAGTGAAAAATGGATAAAGAACTTGTGGTACTTACGTACAATGCAACATCACTCAGCAATGAAATCTATGTTATCAGGCCCGTAGCAGCATAATGAGTGGATTCAGGTATGATGATTCGAACTGAAATAAGTCACACAGAAAAGAAACATCATAAGGTATCACTAATACACAGAATGTGAACTTGGCTACACATGAACTGAATTACAAAACAGAACAGTGTCTCAAGTTTAGAAAACCAACTTACGCTTGCTTAAGGGGAAAGGTGAGTTGGGGTGCTGCATAAAACCAGAGATTGAAATGAGCACAGATAAAGTTCCTTAAGCCAAATATGGAATAGACAAGAGCTACTCCTTGCTCAACGAAATGGACTCAACACCCCATATTAAATGCCTAAGAATGTACCTGACTAGTAAGTATCTTAAAACCTATGGATTGCTATGTCTCCGAAAGAGAATCAAGCGTGTGTACAGGGGCATAAACGCAGCAGTGATAGGATTGGAGAGGTTCGGTGAGCAAATGAAGACCCTTTGAAGTCATATTGCATGGTACCCATTCCACGGGTCTCAACTCTCCAGGTTTAAGGTATTCTTCCTTCAGCTAAAACATGCATGTGGAACCCCGAGTATGATCAACCGTGTGAACGGGAGACGTGTTCAAATATGTCTCAGTTTTCCTCCCCTGGTACTCGGGTGCAACATTCCAGACCCTTTACTAACACTCTCCCAACTTGGAGAGTCAGCGCCTTTAACCTCCTGTTTGGCCCAGTTTGCAATTTCTGCGGAACATGAACAGGAATAGGGAGAACCAATGAGAGACTAGCTGGAGGTGTCTGGACGGGCAAATTTAACTCTCATTTCCCACCAGGAAGAGGAAATAACCAAAGGCTCAGCGTGCCGTGCCGGAACCAGATTAGGGCCTGAAGCCATCCTGCGGTGTTGCGGCCAGCTCACAAGAAAGCGAGTTGAAGAAAGGAGCTCAGGGCCTCTGTAATTCACAAACCTGCAGAGTTATAAATGACAGCTATCGTCCAAAAATAGACTGAAGTAAGGCTTCCAAGAGGACTTGAAAGCGGGGCAGAATTGCAGGATACCGATTTCAGGAGGTAGACTGGAATTGCATTGAAAGCGTAGGAAAAGAGGCAGAACGTCCACAATGATGCACTTTGCCAAAAGGGCATATGCGTTTTTTCCTGAATATATTCAGGAAAAAACGCATACGCACTTTTTGGCCAACCAAGCAAGCTTGCAAAGGAAATCTGCACTACAATGAAGTCTCACTTCCACCCGGTCAAAAGGGCCATCAGAATAAAGTGTAAAATCCAGAAAGGCAGGACAGGCCATGGAGAACTGGGAGCCTTGTTATGCTGATGGGCGGGATGTAAATTGCCAACAGACACTCGGGAGAAGTGTATGGTGTTTCCTGAAACATCTAAAAAACAAAGCAACAGTGCCTAGGGCACTTCCACTTATGGTCCTATAGCTTAGGGAAATTAATATCAAAAAGACACAGCAACCCCAAAATTTGGGACGGCTCTTTTTACAGGAATCTCTTCTACGGCACAAGTTAAATATCCCAGAGAGCAAATAATGGATAAAGAAGTTGCGGTACTTCTGTACAACAGAATACCACTCAGCAATGAAATCTATGTCACCAGGCCCGTACCAGCATAATGAGTGGATTGAGGCACGATGATTCTAAGTGAAATAAGTCACACAGAAAAAGAAACATCATAAGGTATCACTAATACACGGAATGTGAACTTGGCTACACATGAACTGAATTACAAAACAGAACAGGGTCTCAAGTTTAGAAAACCAACTTATGCCTGCTTAAGGGGGAAGGTGAGTTGGGGTGCTGCATAAAAGCAGAGTTTGAAATTAGCACAGATACCGTTCCATAAGCCAAATATGTAATAGACAACAGCTACCCCTTGCTCAACGAAATGGATTCAACAATGAGGTATCACCTCACACCTGGTAGAATAGGCATCATTGAAAATCTACAAACAAAAAATGCTGGAAAGGGTGTGGAGAAAAGGAACCCTCTTCCACTATTGTTGGGAATATAAATTGATACAGTCATTATGGAGAACAATATGGAATTTCTTAAGAAACTAACAATAGAATTACCATAGGATACAGCAATCCCAGTACTGGACATATACCCAGACAAAACCATAAATCAAAAAGAGTCATTCACCGCAATGTTCATTGCATCACTATTTACAATATCGAGGTAATGGAAGCAACCTAAATGCCCACAGACAGACGAATGCATAAAGCTGTGGTACATATATAAAATGGAATATTACTAAGCCATGAAAAGGAATGAAATTGGGTCATTTGTAGAGACGTCGATGGATCTAGAGACTGTCATACAGAGTGAAGTAAGTCAGAAAGAGAAAAACAAATCTTGTATATTCATGCATATATGTGGAACCTAGAAAAACTGTACAGATTAACCATTTTGCAAGGCATAAACAGAGCAACAGATGTAGACAACAAACGTATGGACAACAAGGGGGGAAAGCTGTTGGGGGGGTGGTGGTGGGAGGAGTTGAGAGACTGGGATTGGCATGTATACATTTATATGTATAAAATAGATAACCAATAAGAACCTGCTGTATAAAAATATAAAATAAAATTCAAAATTAAAAAGAAGTAAAATTTAAAAAATAAAACAGAAAAAACAATTATTCCCTGCACATACATGTATTTATATGAATAAATTATTTCCATGCTTATATCTGTAAATACAAAAAAGAGGAATAAAATCTACCTTGAACCAAAAACGAAAAAGAGAAAAAAAACACAGAACCCACCAGTTACACAGAGGAAAACCGTATCAGGGCACTTGCTCCAGTTGTAAACAATTCTGAAGTTGGTCAGTGGTGGGGAATCGTCTCCCATTCAGCCAGCAGCCCCCACGCAACAAGCGTCCTCATTGCAAAGCTGGGGCACCGTGCCGAGGCATCTGTGAGTAAACGTGAGCTGAGCCCCAGGCCAGTTGCTGCTGAACTATTCCCACCCGTCCCAGGTAAAACACCTGAATATATACAAGGACTTGAAAGCCTAGAGGAAGGGCCATAGAGCCACACGAGTGACAGCATGCCGGCCAACTTGGTGCCTGCAGGCCAGCCAGGATGGTCCTGGCCCTGGGTGCTCTTCTGGAAGATTTCCATTTCCCTGCCTGAGATACCCGTCCTGTCCCTGCCCCCACTGCTTTTTTCCTTCCTCACCTCTGCCCAGGGAGAAATTCCAGCAGCAGGTATGGGTGACACATCCTCTTCTTTAGCAGGTGGCAGCCTGGCAACTGCTGCAGAAAGTCCAGCAGAGCCCCACTCACACTGGGCCACCCAGAAAGCCGTGGCCTCTCACTCCCTCCCACCAGCCCAGCCCCGAGACTGCTGACAGGGCAGAGAAAATGGCGTCAGGCACGGCTGCAGGGGCTCTTGCTGCCTGGAGTGGTATTTATATTGATCTCAACCCAGGCACACCTGGGGAGGGCTGGCCGGCACGGTAAGGCTGCCCAGGTCAGCCAATCATCACCCCTCAGGGGCTCACAGTTGCAGAAAATGGAACTTGCTGAACCGGCCAGGTCCAAGGAACAGGTGTGGGCTCCTGAGAGTCAGGATAGACAAGGGGCTGCAGCTTTGGCTTGTTTTCTAATCATTTTATCTGGCCCATGAGTGGGAGACAACTTCAAGAAAACCCTCTCCTAATGAGAGGAACCCAGGAGTCAGGGAGAGGAGGGGTGGGTGGTGGTTGGAGACAGAGGCCTGGTGCCCCGGGTGCAGTGGAAGTCTCTGGAAGACCAGGTGGAGGGAGGCCTCACGGAGTGATGCCCAGGGTCACAGACCTGTCGCAGCTGCTGTTTGTTAGTTCAAGTCCTGCTCTGAGGTGCTCTGTGTCAGCTCTGAGCGACAGGTGAGCTGGGGGTGCTCTGCAATGAGGGCTATGTGCACGGTTCCTGTGTGCCCAGCCCTGCCACGGTACCTGCAAGGGTAGCTCTGTATCCTGGGAGGGGCCTGACCACGAGAGCCCCGTGGGCTGGGGTGGGGGTGGGGTACCTGCCCAGGTGAGCTCCATATTCTGGGATTGGTCTGACCACGAGAGCCCCATGGGCTGCTGGGGACCTGGTAAAGGATGTCAGGACAATCAGTGAAGCCACCGAGGATATACCTCCAGTTGCTCCTAATTCCTACACCCTGCTGGTCATTCTACCAACCACCAGGACATGGTATTCTGTATTAGTCTTCAATGATGCCTTCTTTTGTATTCCATTAGTCCCAGAGTCACAAGAAATTTTGGCTTGTGAGTGGCAGGACTCCACATACAACTAAAACAATACTTCCGGGCCGTCTGGCCCCAAGGGTGCAAAAATTCCCACACCATCTTTGGGGAAAGCTTAGCTAAAGACCTAAAAGTTCTACCTCTGGAAAAGGAAACCCTCCTTCAATATGCAGACGACATTCTGATCACCAGCCCTACTAAGGAGGCCTCTGAACTACCAAGCCAATAAAGGATAGAAGTTGTCCAAGAAAAAGCTCAAATATCACAGACTGCGGTGACCTGCCTGGGCTTCATTCTCACAGAAGGTCAGAGAAGCCCATCCCAGGAAAGGGAAGAAACCATTTTCAGCCTTACCCCTTTCTAAAACTAGAAGACAGCTTAGGGGTTCCTGGGGAGGCCAGGGTTTGCTGCTTCTGGATCCCTAACCACAGTCTACTACCTGGGCCTCTATATGAAACACTGAAAGGAAAAGATGATGATCCTTTTGAATAGAATCCAGAAGTGGCCTTTCAAGAATGGAAAGAGCAGTCAATTCAGACCCTTGCCCTGGAACTCCCTAATTTAGCTAAACCCTTTGACCTTTACATTCCCGGTGAAAGGTGAATCGCCATTGGAGAATTAGTGCAAAAACTGGGACCACTTGAAATGGAACAATGCAAGAATGCCATCCAGGTAGGATAAACTACGGTCACTAAGGGGCTTGGCCCACTGCCACATCTGGCCAAGATACTGGCGGTATCTAAAAACCTGGAAATCAGCAGCCCAAAAGGCCACCTCCCTCCTAAGGGAAAAGGACCCCACGTGGTGATCCTAACCACCAACCATGCCCTGAAGTTGCAGGGTTCGCTCCGTGGGCACACCGACCTCGAGTGAGGAGGCCCTCCAACTCCAACATCCAGAGAGATAACCGGGGGCAACAGGGCACCATGACGACTCGTGTGAACATCACTTGACCTGGAGTTTCTCTCATAAAACAACAAGAGTGTGTCCCAAAAGAGTAGACTACTGCTTGCAGGACTTACTGCACCCAGAGGGGAGCTAATAATCTTGGCGGGGGAACAGTATACCACACTGTCACCATAGAAAAGCCTACAGACACCGTGATGATGGTGGCCAATAAGACCGGCTGGACTCCTGTTTACTTCAAAAGGCTGTTGACTCAGTAGCCATCATGGTCCTTGGTCACCACTGACCCTGGACTGTCTGGGAGTTGAGCGGGCAGGGCTCTGACACCTGGTGCTGTTTGTACGTTAATTCAGGGGCCTAATTGAAGAAAGCGCAGACTACTGGTCAGAGCATCTAGGCTGGCAGAGACGGTCAGCCTAAGGTGGCCGAACAAATGTGGGGCGGGGTGAAACCGGCCCCCACAGCGTCTCTGCACATCTCTTTCCTGGACCCTTAAAGGTCATTAGAATCTATAACACTTCCAATGCTGGTGCTCAGGTGGACGAGCAGGGAGGCAGGGGTCCTGGGGACAATCAACGTCACCGGGAGGCTGCTGGGGAGAAGCTCTGACCCTCGCCCCAGGGTATGAGGGCTCCCAACTCAGCACTCAGCAGTTACAGAAGAAGGGTCTGCACCCTCAGCACTCCAAGAATGAGGAACGGGACAAAAGGCAGAGGAGGGGTTTGTCCCCAGCAAAGCCCATTAAAAATCCCTGGGAGATAAAAATAGAATCTGGGCAATAAAGTCAAGTCTAACCTTTTTTATCCTTTGTGCTTTGTCTAATTTCACGTGCTCCTAGGGTCCCGCATGCAGAGGTTCCACACCCGGCACTTCAGACCAGATTTCCTAGTGCAGAATGGCTGGGTCGACACCTCAGCTCCTGGGGCCCAGTGCAGACTCCACGATATAGAGCCTGAGCTACAGCCAACCCGGCCCTCGAGAGCTCCGCCGCCTCCCTCCCTCCCACTGACTCTGACAGGATCTCTACACAGCAGCCCAGCCCACAGCCCACGGGGTAGTGCATGCTCTCACCTCTCCATTCTCTGATCAAAATATAAAGTTTCCTTTGCTTGTGAACCAAACTCAGTCTCGATCTCTTGGCCCCAATGACACTGGGCAGGGGGACACTTGTTGGGGTCCACTCTGGAGGATCAGTAACAGAAATTGAGACTATTGTAACCTCAATGAACAGATGTGTGAGCCAAACTGTAGTTAACATAGAACAGTGTATAAGGCTCGGGTAAAATAAGATGTTTTTAACACTTCCATTTGATATTTCCATCACTTTTTATAAGCAAGTTCAGTGAAAAGGTTTGTCTTATTTGTCAGGTCAATATTAGAGAAACGAAGTGATTTCTTTCCAAGGATGTACAGCTAATAATCTTGGTTAAACCTTCAATCTTGTTTTAAATGCTTTTCCATTGAAAATGATACCTCTCTTTCAGCTCCCCCATTTCTGAGAAGTATAAAATCTTATAATTTATTATTACCAAAGGGGAAAGGTGGGAGGAGGGATAAATTAACAGTTTGGAATGAACACATACACACTGCTATGTATAAAATAGATCATCAACAAGGAACTACTGTATAGCACAGGGAACTACACTCAACATTTTGCAATAACCTATAAGGGGAAATAATCTGAAAAAGAATAGATATTTTTATTGACATCATCTATCAATGACAGTTAAAGTGTAGCCTAAGGGAAGCTGGTGGTGAGTGCTTCTGACCCTGAAGACTTCAATCATCTAAAGTTTGGACTCTGCCTACTTCCCAAGGCCCTTAATGAACATATGTGTAGCCGTAGCTTAAAAACTTCCCCAGTTTGGGTTTCGGGGAGACACTGATTTTGAAAAAGCCCTGGTGTTCTCCTTACATGAATGGGACTCTTCCTACTGCTAAAACATGTCTGTCACACCCAGAGGATGGTATACCGTCTGATCGGGAAGAGTTTGGAAAAGGCATCTCATCTCCTCATCTCCTGGTGCTCGGGTTCACCCCTCCAGCGTCTTTACTAACAGTCTCCCCACTTGGAGATGTCAGCACTGTCAACATCCTGTTGCGTACAGTTTGGAATTTGTCCAGAGGATGAAGCGGAAGGATGAGGAACAATGAGAGACAAGTCCTAGGTGTTCAGACAGGCACATGTCACTCTAATTTCCAATCAGGAAGACGAATTGACCAAAGGCTAGGGTTGCCCATGGAAACAGTATAGGGCTTGAGGAAATCCCGCTGCTTTGTGGCCAGTTCCCATAAACACGAGTTGAACAATGGAACTCAGGGGCAGTAAAATTCACAAAACTGCAGAGTTGAAAATATCCATCACTGAAAAATGTCTTGAGGAAAGTCAGAGAAAAGGACTTGTAAGCAAGGGAGAATGGCAGGAAAGGGATTTGAGGAGGTAGAAAGGACTCGCCATTAAGCACAAGAAAAGGAGCTGAACATTGCCAACATTGCAGTTGGCCAAAAAGGGTGTATGCGTTCTTTTCTGTATATATTCAAGAAAAGGGCATACACTTTTTTAGCCAACCAAACAGGTGGGCACTGGAAGTCAATACTACAAAAGATATCACTTCGCATCAGTCAGAAGAGCCATCCTCATAAAGCGTAAACAACAGAAATGCAGGACAGGGCAACGAGAAGAGGGAGCCCTGTGAGACTTATAGTGGAAATGTATATTGCCAACGGCCATTCTGGAGAAGTGTATTGTGTTTACTAAAGCATCTAAAAAATGAGCTACAGAGCATAGGGCACTTGCACTCATGGGCGTATATCTTGGGAAAAACAAAAATCGAGAGGACACAGGCACCCCAATGTTTACCCCCTCTCTGTTTAAAAGATCCTCGACTAGGATATAACTTAAATGTCTCTGGAGGGAAAAAATGGATAGAGATGTGGTACTTAGGTAGAGTGGAATATTATTCAGCCTGGAAATCAATGAAATATGGCCAGTTGTAACAACTCCGGAGGAGTTACGTATGATCATTCTAAGTGACAGAATTCAAAAAGAAAAAGACACATATCATAAGATATCACTTAAAGGTGGAATCCAAAATGGCTACACATGAAATAAATTACAAAACAAAAACATAGTCAAATATGTAGAAAACACGCATAAGGCTGCTAAACGGGAAAGGTGGGGAGGGGTGAGGCATCATCCAGGAGGTTGAAATTAGCAAAGATACCATTCCAAATACCAAACTGATAATCAACAAGGCCTACACGGTAGCTAAAAGAACTGCACTCAGCACACTCAAGTCACCGGAAAAGAATATATACGACTGGTAAGAATCTGAAAAAGAATTTATTGATGTCTCTCTGTACGCGAATCAAGTGGATGTACAGCAGCAAGAAACAGAGCTTTGAAAATCAGCTGTAACCAATATAGTAATAAATTGAAAAAAATAAACGACAGAGAGACAGAGAAAACCTCTTACAACTTTTCCTCAGGGACGGTGATGCAACATGGATTGAACACATCTAGACCCACAGCAGGATGAGACATAAGGCTGGAAACTGTTTGCGCTAAGAGAAATGTGAGGTTGGGTGAGGAAATGCACACCCTTTAAAGTAATACTACCTGGTACCCATTCAATGGGTCCCAAATCTGCAGGTTCAAGGGATCTTCCTACAGCTAAAACATGCATGGAAAACCCAGAGGACTGTACACCATGTGATCGGGAGATGTGTCTAAAATGCACCTCATTTATCCTCTCCTGGTGCTCCTGTTCACCATTCCAGCCACGCTACTTAGAATCTCCCCACTTGGAGAATCAGCACATTTAAACTTCTGTTTCACACATTTTGCAAATTGTGAGGAGGATGAACGGGAAGAGGGGGAACCAATGAGAGAAGAGTTGTAGGGGTTTGGACGGGCACATATCACTCTAATTTCCCATTAAGAGTAAGAATTAAAGGAAGGCTCAGCCTGCCTCGCCGGAGCCAAAATAGGGCCTGAAGCAATCCTGCGGGTTTGAGGCCAGCTCACAAAAGAGCAACTTAAAAAATGGAGCTCAGGGTCACTGCAATTCACAAACCTGCAGAGTTATAAATGAAAACTAACGTCCAAAAATATGTTGAGGTAAGGCAAAGAAGAGGATCTGAATGCAAGACAGAATTGCAAGAAACAGATTTCAAGAGATAGATTGGACTCGTCTTTAACGCACATGAAAAGCGGCAGAATTTCGACAATGATGCAGTTGGCCCAAAAGGGCGTATGCGTTTTTTCCTGATTATATCCAGGAAAAAACGCATACGCACTTTATGGGCAACGAAGCAAGCAAGCAATGCAAATGTGCACAACAAAGAAGTCTCACTTCCCACCGGTCAAAAGGGCCATCCTAAAAAATTGTAAAAACCAGAAATGCAGGACAGGCCATGGAGAACAGGGAGCCTTTATACGCTGATGGGCAGTGTGTGAACTGCCGAGAGCCACTCTGGAGAAGCATATGGTGGTTCCTAAATCATCTAAAAAACAGAGCTACAGAGCATAGGACACTTCCAATCATGGGAGTATATCTAGGGAAGTCTAAAAATCAACAAGACACAAGCACACCACAGTTTAGGGCTACTCTGTTTACAAGAACCTCAACTTCAGTACACCTTAAATATCCCAGGAAAGAGAACAATGGATAAAGAAGATGTGGTACTTATGTACAATGGAATATCTCTTCACCATGAAATCAATGTAATAAGGCTAGTAGAAGGATAAAGAGTGGATTTAGGTCCGATAATACTACTTGAAATAAGTCAAACAGAAAAAGAAACATATCATAAGATATCACTTATAGAGGGAGGGTAAATATGGCTGCACAAGAAATGAATTACAGAACAGAACAGTGTCTCACATTTAGAAAACACACTTATGTCAGCTTAAGGGGAAAGGAGAGGTGGGGTGATGCATAAAACCAGAGTTTGAAATTAGCACAGATACCGTTCAATAAACCAAATAGGTATTAGACAAGATCTACACCTTGCTCAATGAACAGGCCTCAACACACCCTATACACCGCAGAGAAATATATCTGAGGAATAAGAATCTTAAAACCCATGTATTGATATATCTCCATAAGGGAATCAAGTGTGTGCAGAGCGGCACAAACACAGCAGTGAAAAGGAGCTAAACCCCATTATAGAAATAAATTTTAAAAACAAAACGCTGAAACAATGAAAGAGAGAAAAATTCTTACAAAATTCGCTCAGGGGCTGTGATGCAACCTGGATTGACCACATATAAACCCACAGCTGGATAAGACATAAGGCTGGACACTTGGGGCTGACAGGATTGGTGAGCTTTGGTGAGCAACTGCCGAAAGTTTAATGCAATACTTCATGCTACTCAGTCCAAGGGTCCCAACACTCCAGGTTGAAGGGAATCTTCCTACAGCTAAACCATGCTTGGGAAACCCAGCGACTGGTATACCATATGATCGGGAAAGGTTTCTAAAACGCACCTCATTTTTCCTCTCCTGGGGCTCCGGATCGACATTCCAGCCGCTTTACTAACAACATCCCCACATGGAGTCAATGCCTTTAAGTTCTGGTATTGCACAGTCTGCAGTTAGTGCAGAGGATGAATGGGAACAGGGGGAACCAGTGAGAAACTAGCTGTAGCGGTTTCAATGGGCACATGTCACTCTAATATCACATCAGTAAGAAGAATTAACCAAAGGCACAGCAAGGTGCCCCAGAAGAAAAATAGGGCTTCAAGGAATCCTGTGGTTACGGGGCAAGACCACAAAAATAAGAGCTAAAAAATGGAGCTAAGGGCCACTGCAATTCAAAAACCTGCAGATTTATAAAGGTCAACTATTTTTAAAAAATATATTTAGGTAAGGCTATGAAGAGGCATTGAAAGCAAGGCAGAATTGCAGGAAACCGATTTCAGGAGGTAGACTGGAATTGCATTGAAAGCATAGGAAAAGAGGCAGAACGTCCACAATGATGCACTTGGCCAAAAAGGGCGTATGCGTTTTTTCCTGAATATATTCAGGAAAAAACGCATACGCCCTTTTTGGCAAACCAAGCAAGCTTGCAAAGGAAATCTGCACTACAATGAAGTCTCACTTCCCCCCGGTCAAAAGGGCCATCTGAAAAAAGTGTAAAATCCATAAAGGCACGACAGGCCATGGAGAACTGGGAGCCTTGTTATGCTGATGGGCGGGATGTAAATTGCCAACAACCACTCGGGAGAAGTGTATGGTGTTTCCTGAAACATCTAAAAAACAAAGCAACAGAGCCTAGGGCACTGCCACTTATGGTCCTATAGCTTAGGGAAATTAAAATCAAAAAGACACAGCCACCCCAATGTTTGGAACGGCTCTGTTTACAAGAACCTCATTTACAGTACAAGTTCAACATCGTAGAAAGTGAAAAACGGATAAAGAAATTGTGGTATTTACTTACAAGGCAATATCACTCAGCAATGAAATCTGTGTCATCAGGCCCATAGCAGCACAATGAGTGGATTCAGGTATGATGATTCTAACTGAAATAAGTCACACAGAAAAGAAACATCATAAGATATCAGTAATACACGGAATGTAAACTTGGCTACACAGGAACTGAATTACAGAACAGAACAGGGTCTCAAATTTAGAAAACCAACTTATGCTTGCTTAAGGGGAAAGGTGAGTTGGGGTGCTGCATAAAACCAGAGATTGAAATGAGCACAGATAAAGTTCCTTAAGTCAAATATGGAATAGACAAGAGCTACTCCTTGCTCAACGAAATGGACTCAAAACCCCATATTAAACCCCTAAGAATGTACCTGACTAGTAAGTATCTTAAAACCTATGGATTGCTATGTCTCCAAAAGAGAATCAAGCGTGTGTACAGGGGAATAAACGCAGCAGTGATAGGATTGGAGAGGTTCGGTGAGCAAATGAAGACCCTTTGAAGTCATATTGCATGGTACCCATTACACGGGTCTCAACTCTCCAGGTTTAAGGTATTCTTTCTTCAGCTAAAACATGCATGTGGAACCCAGAGTATGATCAACCATGTGAACGGGAGACGTGTTCAAATATATCTCAGTTTTCCTCCCCTGGTACTCGGGTGCAACATTCCAGACGCTTTACTAACACTCTCCCGACTTGGAGAGTCAGTCCCTTTAACCTCCTGTTTGGCCCAGTTTGCAATTTCTGCGGAAGACGAACAGGAATAGCGAGAACCAATGAGAGGCTAGCTGGAGGTGTCTGGACGGGCAAATTTAACTCTCATTTCCCACCAGGAAGAGGAAATAACCAAAGGCTCAGCGTGCCGTGCCGGAACCAGATTAGGGCCTGAAGCCATCCTGCGGTGTTGCGGCCAGGTCACAAGAAAGCAAGTTGAAGAAAGGAGCTCAGGGGCACTGTAATTCACAAACCTGCAGAGTTATAAATGACAGCTATCGTCCAAAAATAGACTGAAGTAAGGCTGCCAAGAGGACTTGAAAGCGGGGCAGAATTGCAGGAAACCGATTTCAGGAGGTAGACTGGAATTGCATTGAAAGCATAGGAAAAGAGGCAGAACGTCCACAATGATGCACTTGGCCAAAAAGGGCATATGCGTTTTTTCCTGAATATATTCAGGAAAAAACGCATACGCCCTTTTTGGCCAACCAAGCAAGCTTGCAAAGGAAATCTGCACTACAATGAAGTCTCACTTCCCCCCGGGCAAAAGGGCCATCTGAAAAAAGGGTAAAATCCAGAAAGGCAGGACAGGACATGGAGAACTGGGAGCCTTGTTATGCTGATGGGCGGGATGTAAATTGCCAACAACCACTTGGGAGAAGTGTATGGTGTTTCCTGAAACATCTAAAAAACAAAGCAACAGAGCCTAGGGCACTTCCACTTATGGTCCTATAGCTTAGGGAAATTAAAATCAAAAAGACACAGCCACCCCAAAGTTTGGGACGCCTCCGTTTATAAGAACCTCGTTTACCATACAAGTTCAATATCACAGAAAGTGAAAAATGGATAAAGAAGTTGTGGTATTTACTTACAAAGCAATATCACTCAGCAATGAAATCTATGTCATCAGGCCCTTAGCAGCACAATGAGTGGATTCAGGTATGATGATTCTAACTGAAATAAGTCACACAGAAAAAGAAACATCATAAGATATCAGTAATACACGGAATGGAAACTTGGCTACACAGGAACTGAATTACAGAACAGAACAGGGTCTCAAATTTAGAAAACCAACTTATGCTTGCTTAAGGGTAAAGGTGAGTTGGGGTGCTGCATAAAACCAGAGATTGAAATGAGCACAGATAAAGTTCCTTAAGCCAAATATGGAATAGACAAGAGCTACTCCTTGCTCAACGAAATGGACTCAACACCGCATATTAAACGCCTAAGAATATACCTGACTAGTAAGTATCTTAAAACCTATGGATTGCTATGTCTCCAAAAGAGAATCAAGCGTGTGTACAGGGGCATAAACGCAGCAGTGATAGGATTGGAGAGGTTCGGTGAGCAAATGAAGACCCTTTGAAGTCACATTGCATGGTACCCATTCCACGGGTTTCAACTACCCAGGTTTAAGGTATTCTTCCTTCAGCTAAAACATGCATGTGGAACCTAGAGTATGATCAACCATGTGATCGGGAGACGTGTTCAAATATGTCTCAGGTTTCGTACCCTGGTACTCGGGTGCAACATTACAGACGCTTTACTAACACTCTCCCCACTTGGAGAGTCAGTCCCTTTAACCTCCTGTTTGGCCCAGTTTGCAATTTCTGTGGAAGATGAACAGGAATAGCGAGAACCAATGAGAGACTAGCTGAAGGTATCTGGATGGGCATATTTAACTCTCATTTCCCACCAGGAAGAGGAATTAACCAAAGGCTCAGCGTGCCGTGCCAGAACCAGATTAGGGCCTGAAGACATCCTGCGGTGTTGCGGCCAGCTCAAAAGAAAGCGAGTTGAAGAAAGGAGCTCAGGGGCACTGTAATTCACAAACCTGCAGAGTTATAAATGACAGCTATCGTCCAAAAATAGACTGAAGTAAGGCTGCCAAGAGGACTTGAAAGCGGGGCAGAATTGCAGGAAACCGATTTCAGGAGGTAGACTGGAATTGCATTGAAAGCATAGGAAAAGAGGCAGAACGTCCACAATGATGCACTTGGCCAAAAAGGGCGTATGCGTTTTTTCCTGAATATATTCAGGAAAAAACGCATACGCCCTTTTTGGCCAACCAAGCAAGCTTGCAAAGGAAATCTGCACTACAATGAAGTCTCACTTCCCCCCGGTCAAAAGGGCCATCTGAAAAAAGTGTAAAATCCAAAAAGGCAGGACAGGCCATGGAGAACTGGGAGCCTTGTTATGCTGAAGGGCGGGATGTAAATTGCCAACAACCACTCGGGAGAAGTGTAGAGTGTTTCCTGAAACATCTAAAAAACAAAGCAACAGAACCTAGGGCACTTCCACTTATGGTCCTATAGCTTAGGGAAATTAAAATGAAAAAGACACAGCCACCCCAAAGTTTGGAACGGCTGTGTTTACAAGAACCTCATTTACAGTACAAGTTCAACATCGCAGAAAGTGAAAAATGGATAAAGAAGTTGTGGTATTTACTTACAAAGCAATATCACTCAGCAATGAAATCTGTGTCATCAGGCCCTTAGCAGCACAATGAGTGGATTCAGGTATGATGATTCTAACTGAAATAAGTCACACAGAAAAAGAAACATCATAAGATATCAGTAATACACGGAATGTAAACTTGGCCACACAGGAACTGAATTACAGAACAGAACAGGGTCTCAAATTTAGAAAACCAACTTATGCTTGCTTAAGGGGAAAGGTGAGTTGGGGTGCTGCATAAAACCAGAGATTGAAATGAGCACAGATAAAGTTCCTTAAGCCAAATATGGAATACACAAGAGCTACTCCTTGCTCAACGAAATGGACTCAACACCGCATATTAAACGCCTAAGAATGTATCTGACTAGTAAGTATCTTAAAACCTATGGATTGCTATGTCTCCGAAAGAGAATCAAGCATGTGTACAGGGGCATAAACGCAGCAGTGATAGGATTGGAGAGGTTCGGTGAGCAAATGAAGACCCTTTGAAGTCATATTGCATGGTACCCATTCCACGGGTTTCAACTACCCAGGTTTTAGGTATTCTTCCTTCAGCTAAAACATGCATGTGGAACCCAAGTATGATCAACCATGTGAACGGGAGACGTGTTCAAATATGTCTCAGTTTTCCTCCCCTGGTACTCGGGTGCAACATTCCAGACGCTTGACTAACAC